>NC_084609.1:28193318-28793318 GCF_033807715.1 Cololabis saira
CCGTTTGTCTGGCTAATCCAAAGTCGAGGATCTGTTGAGTAGACGTAGACGTGTTTGTTTTTCACTGGATTCATGGAGTTTACAGGATGGAGGGAAGGATTTGTAGCTTTAAAAAGGAAAACCTGGTCTTACCCTCAGTTCACAGTCTTCGTTTACTGCCACATTACTCGGTTTGAGATCCTAGGAGAGACAGTAAAAGGACGAGGTAAGAAACGAGACGGGCACACCGTTATGGCTGAAATGTCACCTTGTCTGTGTCTTTATTAGGGCTCTAATATATGTAGAGTATTACGTCACCAAAGTCCCCATTCTTAGCGACAGAGTGAGTTTTCATATCTGCAAAATGTGACGTACACCATTAAAGGTAGGGTAGGCGTTTTAGGCCCAGTCCCAATCCCCCCCCCCTTAGCCCTACTTTTCAGCCCTACCCCTAAATTTTGCACGTTCCCGTGAGGGTAGTGGTGTCCCAATTCCTCTTTTCACCTAGGGCTAGTGGCCGTAACAAGGGCTAGTGTGTATGAATCTAGCCCTTAAAAGCTAGGGATTTCAGATGCTGACTCGCTGACCTAGGGCTAGAAAAATTTCCCAGAATGCTTTACGTCATCATTTGCAAACTGAATCAAACAAAAAAACATGGCGGACATTTCTAATTTTTAGTGAATAAAATCAATATTTTGAGTTAGTTTCTGCATAAAAATGCGTTTTGATTACATTTCTGGCAAGAAATATATATTTTACTTTCATAATATTCACTCAGTGAATGTTTATAATCACTCACTGGCCCGTTGTTGCGAAGATCTCGCCAGAATAAAGGCTGATTTATGGTTCCGCGTTACACCAACGCAGAGCCTACGGCGTAGGTTACGCGGCCACGCGCGCCGTAACATACGCCGTAGGCTCTGCGTCGATTTAACGTGGAACCATAAATCAGCTCCCGAGCCGGCGGCTCTTCTCATCCCCGAAAACATCGGATCAAATTTCTTAACAGGCGTTATTTGGATAAACTGAGCCCAGGTTGGGGATCTTACCGGTTACTTTAACGCCTGAAAAAATATTAAAACTTAATAAAGTGGTATATTAACAGCTCTACAGCGGAAATTAAAACAGCTTTTAGCTCTGGGCTTCCTGATATGGTGTGACGTATGTGCAAACGTAACTACGCAGTCGCTTACGTACCCGAACGTAAACCACGCAGTGACGTAGCAAGTGGCGTCCCAATCCTTAGGGAAGATTACAAGGACCCTACGGTTTGTGGCGTCATTTTGAGGGTGAAGTGGTAGTGATAAACATTCACTGAGTGAATATTATGAAAGTAAAATATATATTTCTTGCCAAAAATGTAATCAAAATGCATTTTTATGCAGAAACTAACTCAAAATATTGATTTTATTCACTAAAAATTAGAAATGTCCGCCATGTTTTTTTGTTTGATTCAGTTTGCAAATGATGACGTAAAGCATTCTGGGAAATTTTTCTAGCCCTAGGTCAGCGAGTCAGCATCTGGAGTGTATTGGGATTGGCCCTTACTGTATAACCCAGAACATTTTTTGTGGAATTGAGTAAATATTTTCTTGCTAAGCTATATATTGTCAGCCTGGATAAATTAGAAACAGATTGAGAGCACCTCCTGTCCTCAAAATTATTACAAATATTGTTCCAGCCAGTCATCAACACGGGAGGGTTCATGTACATAAGTTGGGAGGGGCTTGTGAGAGTTCATGATGTCTGAGAGAGCGAGTGGCAGGAGAGAGTTCTGCATGTTTTGTTGATGTTTCGTCCAAATAACAACAGATGAAGTCATCCAGAAACCACTTATCCTACCTTTAATCCATGTTCTACAGACTCTGGTGCATTTCCCTTCCTTGTCGTAAAATCAAAGAGGACTTCAGGCAGAACTAAGGGGTTTATCTGGGTGGCAGGACAGTCGCTTACATTTTAACCTGGTACCACATTGTTTAGCCTTCTGCGCAGTATTAATCAGTATGTAACTGAAAATGTCTTCTAATCAGAGACAGGTCTCTCCTTCATAATTCTGACTTTATAAAGTCAGAAATTCTTCTTTTAGACGCTCTTAAATTCAGACCTTATGAAGTCAGAATTTCTGTCACTTTTCTTTTTTGGAGATTTACCCTACAAATTCATTTCCTCAAATGTCTCCAATTTATAACATCATATGAGACAAAGAGGCCTGTGTGTAGACAGAGAGAGAGTGGAGAAGGTTAAAAACTCAGCTGCACCCTCTAAAAGGAGTCAAGAGGAGAGCTAACTGAAAAAAGACACAAACCTCAGATATAGTTTATTATTAGATGTATTTAGTGATAGATATAATTCATAATACCAGCATACGCTCCAGTCCTACTTAATGGTGAGAATATTCCTTTCACTCTGACTTACGCTTTGGACTACACCCTGTTTAACTGACTTTAAATGGTAAAACTTACATTTCTGCAGACCAATAAAACCTGAAACATGGCAACACCGTCCCTGCGCAGCAGATCAGAAAGCCTCTGGACAAAGTTTTAAAAAGTGCTTCAAGAATATGGCGTCTATGGAAAGCAATCCCAGTCCACATGGACCTCAGCTCCACAACCCACGGAGTTCAAAGCTTGTATGGTAACGTCGTAGTACCAAACACTCCAGGAGACCTTAACATGCTCTTCATCCAGACCCTGACTGGTCACTAGGGATGGGCGGTATGGACTAAAAGATTTATCACGATCAATTCTGGCATTTATCCCAATAACGATAAAAAAAATACCAATACAAAAACGGGAATTTATCTTTCTTTCTTTCTTTCTTTCTTTCTTTCTTTCTTTCTTTCTTTCTTTCTTTCTTTCTTTCTTTCTTTCTTTCTTGGCTCATTTCTTTCTTTCTTTCTTTCTTTCTTTCTTTCTTTCTTTCTTTCTTTCTTTCTTTCTTTCTTTCTTTCTTTCTGGCTCATTTCTTTCTTTCTTTCTTTTTAGGCTCATTTCTTTCTTTCTTTCTTTCTTTCTTTCTTTCTTTCTTTCTTTCTTTCTTTTTAGGCTCATTTCTTTCTTTCTTTCTTTCTTTCTTTCTTTCTTTCTTTTTAGGCTAATTTCTTTCTTTCTTTCTTTCTTTCTTTCTTTCTTTTTAGGCTAATTTCTTTCTTTCTTTCTTTCTTTCTTTCTTTCTTTCTTTCTTTCTTTCTTTCTTTCTAGGCTCATTTCTTTCTTTCTTTCTTTTTAGGCTAATTTCTTTCTTTCTTTCTTTCTTTCTTTCTTTCTTTCTTTCTTTCTTTCTTTCTAGGCTCATTTCTTTCTTTCTTTCTTTTTAGGCCACTTTTCTTTCTTTCTTTCTTTCTTTCTAGGCTCATTTCTGTCTTTCTTTCTTTTTAGGCTCATTTCTTTCTTTCTTTCTTTATTTCTTTCTTTCTTTCTAGGCTCATTTCTTTCTTTCTTTCTTTTTAGGCTCCTTTCTTTCTTTCTTTCTTTCTTTCTTTCTTTCTTTCTTTCTTTCTTTCTTTCTTTCTTTCAGGCTCTTTCTTTCTTTCTTCCTTTCTGGCTCATTTCCTTCCTTCCTTCCTTCCTTCCTTCCTTCCTTCCTTCCTTCCTTCCTTCCTTCCTTCCTTCCTTCCTTCCTTCCTTCCTTCCTTCCTTCCTTCCTTCCTTCCTTCCTTCCTTCCTTCCTTCCTTAAATCAGGCTTTACACAAAAATATCATCAACAGGAATTTATCGTTTTTACCGCGACATGACAAATTCTTACCGTGGGGAATATTTTTGACGCTTTATCGTGAATGCTAAAATATCGCCCATTCCTACTGGTCACATATAGTTTTGAACCTCAAAGAGGATCTGGCCAGCATGTAGCGGATAGTTATGTCATGTCTGAGGTCTACATGAGCTATCGTGGGGGATTTCTGTGTATTTTCAACTGTTCCAGTCAAAGTTAGGCCAAAAAGTACAAAAAAAGACAGCTCACAGTTCCTCAACACAAGAAAATGACAAATCAGAAAAAAAAGTATGCTTTTAGGAAAGGAAGGCTTGAGTGTGGAAACAGAACAGGAAACCTGCGTGACTCGATGTCATGTGTCGTTTCAGGCGACCAATTCCCAGCAACGTTTTTTCTGAAAGTCTGCGGTCAAAGTGACAAGAAGCTCAAAGAGACGGCACTCACTCTGTGGATCAGCCCCGCTGAATGGATGTACTGTTCGACAGGCGATGGAGTTGGCCATGAAGACGAGGGGTGGAGAGGGGAGGAAGAGAAGGCATAAAGGAGACAGAGGTCAAGAGGCCGGTTCACCACATTAGCTCCTGCCTAAAGCGAGCCTGCTTTTGTCGGCTCCATGGTAACCGGGAACCGGCGGCCTCCGCGAGCAGCTGGACTTATCCAGCGTTTCACGGTCACAGGAGGACACTTGTGCAACACTGCGGCTCCTAACATCACTAAATCAGAGGTGTTGCTGACAAGCTTGAGCTTCCAACATGGGATCCTGCCCACTGTGAGAGTGGTGTACTTGTCAGGGTATAAACAGTTAAAACTGATGAATAATTCATGAGCATCGAGTCGATGTTATAGATTTACCATTTTCACCCAAAGTGGAGCAAAGGCAAACAAATGTCTTTACTACTATGTACATGTTGCAGACTATTGACGTCTCTATTGACTGTAGCACAGCATAGTAACGCTTCTGTTCACAGTGACATGCAGGTGAGTTTATTACCTTGAGGCCGCGGAGCAGCTGATAGATCAAGAACTGCACATGTTCGTCCGACAGCCTCTGAAACTTGACTATGTTATTGAGGTCTGCGCCCATCAGATTAGTCACCAGGTAGCTGAAAAGTGAGAAAGGGCATGTTAAAATTGACGGGGGGGGCGCAGTTAGAGAAGAACTGGGGATGCTGCCATAGCAACCATCTCTGCAAGCCTTTAATCCCCCTCCCTTAGGGTTGGCTCGACATCCCCCAGCATGCCCCCTAATAGCAGAATCATCCATGTCTAGTGAAAAGGTGACAGCTGAACCACCGAGGGAGAGGAGAGAGATTTACAGTTCGTTGAAGTCTTCTAACGTGGCCGCGGGTGTGAAGACGTCCAGCAGCCCTATTACCTGCAGAGAGACGGGCAGACGCAAGCAGAGCTGATCAATAACAGAGCGGAAAACATGCGCTATCTGTCTGTCTGGGGTCATTCTGGCGTGGAGCACTAACGTTCTCGTGTTTCATGTGCTTGAGCAGCCTGAGTTCCCGGTAGGAACGGCGACTGTGGATCAGCGACTGGAAAGGCCGGGAGAGCTTCTTCACGGCCACCTTCTGCCTCAAGACCACATCGTAGGCCGAGCTGGAGAGAGAGGACGGACACAAAGTCATAAAAACGGAGCGTTAGCACCTGCGTAAAGTCTAACTCATCACGTACGGCGCCTTTTGTGGGGTTGTGTCAAGTGTTTCTGAATTGTTCACAGGACTGACTTTGGGAAACCTTTTTAATGTCATATTGCTTCCATTGAACGCTATATAGCGGAGTTGTAACACCAGATTAGTTTTGCCCGAGTCAGTTAAATGAACCGGGGGTCTGGGGCCCGTCTTATGACGTCCGAGGTCACAAGTGGAGGCCTGAAGCTGGACCTCCAAGTTCAGTAATCAAGATGGGAACCACAGGCTCATACGCATCAATTCGATTCGACTCAATTCAATTCAATTCAATTCAATTCAATTTGATTCGATTCGATTCAATTCAATTCAATTCAATTCGATTCGATTCGATTCAATTCAATTCAATTTATATAGCGTCTATTACAACAGAAGTTGTCTCTAGGCGCTTTCCAGAGACCAGAACATGATTATGAATTCTGACTTTATCATGATGTAACTTAGTCCAGCTTTGTTTTTGCTGTAATTTCCCAATGACTTGACGTCATGCTCCTCCATTCCAATCCAATCAAGTTCTGACCCCCTTGGAAAGCAGCAAATAACCAACAGTGTTGCCCAGATGGCAACATGGACACTCTTCATGAAAAACATACAGTATATCCATCCATTATCTATACACGCTTTATCATTTTGCAGGCTCACGGGGGTCTGCTGGAGCCTATCCCAGCTCATTACAGGTGAGAGCCAGGGGTTAAGCCCTGGACAGGTCACCAGTCCATCACAGGGCCACATATACACACACAACCGGACACACTCACACCTACGGGCAATTTAGAATCATCAATTAACCTGTATGAAAGCTCCTCTGTACTACTCGGATCTGATTTATCTTGGTTTAGACGTCAAGAATAGTACGCATGGACTTAATGATATTATATATATATATATATATATATATATATATATATATATATATATATATATATATATATATATATATATATATATATAATATAATATAATATATAATGATGCCCCTGGAGCCGTGGGCTACGACCTCATACTGTACGTAGAGGAGTGAGTCATCAGTGTGTGCTGACAGTAAGCAAAATATAAAAAAAGACAGCTCTGCTGCAAATGCTTGAAAAATAAGTTTTCTGCAGGGCATCTTCTGCCACTTGTATTTTTTGCTGTACAGTTTGCTTTTTCATTTCACTCCGAATCCCAACAAACGTCATCTCAAGGAACTTCACAAAAACTAGTCCGGCTAATACAAAGCCAATTAAAAAAGTAAACCAACAGACTTTTCTTCAATGCGCATCCAGACCAAGCACACGGCGACTGTGGGAAGCAACAACTCCCCTTTAACAGGAAGAAACCTCTGGCAGAACAGAACTGTCGCGGGCAGCGATCCACGTCGACTGGTTGGTGATAGAAGAAGAACAAGAACAGATCGGAAACACCTGCGATCAAAGATATTCCTGCCATTCCTTCACGACAAGCATCTTTTGTCTACAACAGCCCAGAATTATCATCAATCCTGCAGCGCGAACGAGCCTTAAAAGTGATGCTGGATAGAAATCAAGAACACACTTAGCTTGAACAGCTGTGAAAACATTTTTTGGTTCAGGTGTTTTTCGATGATTAGTTGTTAGTTGGGCTCGGCAACCCGGATCACAGAGAACATTTTGACTCCTACGCAGCTAAGATATTACTCACACCTGCCTCTAAATATATACATAACTACATGAATAACCCTTTAATAAGTTCATGCTCAGCTCTGTTAGCTTACTTTGTTGAACCTATCAGTTTTCTCCCAAGTGCGTCTGGGCTTGAGAGTAGTTAAAGAAAGTGGCAGGCCGACAGAGATAGACACAAAAAAAAAAAAGCAGAGGGTAAAAGAGGATGTGGTTGAACGACAGGGCCGAGGATGTCGACATCCCCGGTGCTTTATTTTTCATCTGCTTCCTTTGAAATGTAAATGTCAGTCCACGCAGCGAACGGCGAGCCCTGCTGCAGCTGCCTCTGTGGGGCGGGAGCCTCTTTAAGGCCTGCCAGCGTTGCTGCAACTAAGACCATAATAACATCAATACGGGCATCAGAGAACCGAACAGGCAAACAGGAAGGAGGGCGAGAAAAGCTGCCAAATGCAGAACACACAAATCAAGAGGAAGTGAAACACCGACTGGAAAAAAGTGGGAACAGTGTTGCTTCGGCGCTCTTTCTACGACATTAATGTCTACTTTTTGTGACACATGTTGTCTTTAGGCCTGTGTTGAAAAGATCGATTCTCCGATTTTAAATCGATTCTAATATTAATTCCTAAAAATCGATTCATATGTCTAAAGATCGATTTAAAAAAAAAATAAATGTTTTTTTTGTTTTTTTTCATCATTACATTACAACTTTTGGTACTTTTTTGTTTATGCCCAAAAAAGGAATATTTTGTTGGACACGAGAATAACTGGTGCCATGTTTTTGCCTTTAAATATGTTTAAAGGTATGAAAACATTAAAGTTTTCAGTTATAATTGCATAAATTGTCTATATTTCTTCGGGGTTACATTTGCTTGAATGTTAAAAACCAAATTCTCATAAATGGGGAAAAAATAAAAGCGATTTCATAGGGCCTCTGTTTGCTGCCCTGGATCTGCTTGGTAATTCTGCTCCACATGATGTTTCTGAAAGCAGTTCTATCAGCATTCCGGGAGCTGATTGGTCCTTACAGCATCATTAGCTGCCAATACTTGCTGTTGAATCTCAATATAGTACTAGTATTCATATGTTGCAGAACTAGACAGTCATATAATTCATGCAACAGCTGAAAAAATAGTTTTATTAACAGTAACCCAAATCAATATCGGATCGAATCGGATCGAATCAAAGCGTGATAATCGATTCTGAATCTTAAGAATCGGAATCGAATCGATTCTTGACATTTGAACCGATCCCCAGCCCTAGTTGTCTTGATAGCTTGATACGTTTTGTTTTGTATCTCTTAAACCCTGCAAACATTCAGCTCAGTGCATTCAGAGCTGCCACCACTGATGCCCGTCTGCTGCCGTTTCCTCTGCACGCAGCTGACCAGTATTTCCCGGTGAGTTGTAATGCCAACGTTGATCTGCTTGAGCAGATCCCACTTGTGCACGGTTGGCCGCGTCCACGCGGCTCTCCGTCTCAAAAAATCCCCCGCCGTCAGGCCGGATGTCCCCGCCAGGCTCCGGCCAGGACACCTGCTCGGTCTCCGGCTCAGCCTGGCCCTCCTCTGCCTGCCAGCTTCCACGCACCGGGTCTGCCTGCACGGCTTTCAGCACTCGCTGGAGAGGAGGCATCGATTTCTCTGCCCTCCCTTTGTCTCAGCGTTTTCTTCAGCAGCCATCTCGGCTCTGGTGGTGCCTCAGGTTTCAAAAACAAGGAGGGCAGGACGAACGAACAGCCATTATCAAACGTTCCGTCGTTCGATTACTAACAATACTGTTTCTCTTATACAGTTTCTGAAAGCAGATTTGAGCTCACACTGCAAAAACTCAAAATCTTAACAAGAATATTTTTCTTATTTCTAGTTAAAATGTCTCATTTTTAGTCAAAAAGATCTAATTACACTTAAAACAAGACTCATCACTGGAAAAACCCAACAATTTTCACCTGTTTCAAGTAGATTTTCACTTAAAGGAGCATGAGGCAGGATTGAGGCAGGATTTATGAAAAGAAATTCGTATACATTTTAATTTTTCTAGTAATAATGTCAGATGAAGCGTTCCAAACCCAAAAGAATGAGCCCTCTAGTGTATCTCTCCGTTGCCTTGAACAGGCTGTGTGCTGCAAAATGTGCTGCAATTCGGTCCCGAATTTCCCGCGCTGTCTTGCGGATGTGACGTCACATGACGCTGCATGTGCGTTCTCCCTGTTCTCCCGTGCCGGCTTCACTGTTGGCTGCAGTACCCCCGACGGCCGTCGTGGTGAAGGGTGGCGCTAGAGAGTCTCATTTCTTAAAAGGAGCCTCAAGCTCCTCTAAAATAAGTAGAAAAATCTGCCAGTGGAACAAGATTTTTTTGCTTGTAATGAGAAGATAAATCTTGTTCCACTGGCAGATTTTCCTACTTATTTCAAGTGAAAATGTACTTGAAACAGGTGAAAATTGTCAAATAACAAGTTATTTTTCTGGTAATGACTCTTGTTTTAAGTGTAATGAGATTTTTTGACTAAAAATGAGACATTTTAACTAGAAATAAGACAACTATTCCTGGTAAGATTTTGAGTTTTTGCAGTGCATTAAGAGACATTTTCATCCCGAACCCAAACATACGTCAACGAAAACACAGTTTTACCACAATATGCTTTTTAAAGTTGCTTTTGTCTGACTTTACACCTGCAGCCTCGTCCACTGGATGAGGAACCGTGAATACGGAGACCACCTTCTCTCACATATCCCCTGACCACACAAATGAAAGCTTCCTCCCCCTCTGACTCAGCTGTGATACGCAACTGCCAGTCGACACGTTGGGAGAATGCAGCTGTGAGTGCGTGCAAGCGGAAGTGTCGAGATGGTAACGTGGTTATTTTGTTTTTACTCAACAAAGACTCTCAAAGGCTTCAAACAAGACAAAAAAACCTCCCTTTTGTTTTGCTCTTGAAGAAAAGGAAGTCCAGTCTGTTTTAAGCCTCTGAGAGTTACGCTGACCTCCATGACCGAGTCTACCGCAGCGCTTTTTAACAACCGCACACTAACACTACAAAACCTGGATTCTTCTCTTTTACAGATGTTCGGATGTGAGTTGGCTGGTGTGTTTTAGATCTTCCCTTGTTGCACGACTCCTTTTTTTGACCGACCTTTAGCTGTTACACATACAGAGAAGCTCATTGTTGGGACCGCAAGGTGCTCGGGGCCTGTGGCTGCCAAACCTCAAACTAGGGCTGGGGATCCATTCAAATGTCAAGAATCGATTCGATTCCGATTCTTAAGATTCAGAATCGATTATCAAGATTTGATTCGATCCGATTCCGATATTGATTTGGGTTAGTGTTATTAAAACTGTTTTTTGAGCTGTTGCATGAATGATATGACTGTAGTTCTGCAACATATTAATACTAGTATTATATTGAGATTAAACAGCAAGTATTGCAGCTAATTATGCTGTAAGGACCAATCAGCTCCCAGAATGCTGATAGAACTGATTTCAGAAACATGTGGGTCAGAAATTACCAAACAGATCCAGGGAGGAAACAGAGACGGATGAAATCGCTTTTATTTTTTCCCACATTCCGTTTTTATTTGTTCCATTTTCAGTCTATTTTGGTTTTTAATTTTTGAGAATTTGGTTTTTAGCATTTTTTGCAAATGTAACCCCAAGACAGTATATAAAGTAATGAAATATAGACAATTTGTGCAATTATAACCTAACACTTTAATGTTTTCATACCTTTAAACATATTTAAAGGCAAAAACGTGGCACCAATTATTCTCGTGTCCAACAAAACATTCCTTTTTTGGGGATAAACAAAGAAATAACCAAAAGTTGTAATGTAATGATGAAAAAAAAAACAAATAAAAAAATAAAAAAATAAAACAATCTTTAGACATATGAATCGATTTTTAGGAATTAATATGAGAATCGATTTAGAATTGGGAAATCGATTTTTTCAACACAGGCCTACCTCAAACCCAAATGTTCGGCCCTCCACTGCCATGATTTAACATTGGTGCTTCTGAATTTCTTCTCCTAAAGCACTTTGTTTGGCTTAAGTCAAACATCCAGATAATTCTAGTTTGGTCTCATCCATCCATGAGACACTGCTTCGTGAGGCTTGTTTTTTTGTTTATGGTTTGTTTGGATGCAGTTTTGTGAACCTCAGTTGTGCTTCCACGTTCTTCTTGGAGAAAAGAGCCCTTTTTTCTGGCAGCCCTTTCAAACAAACTGCATTTTTTCTTGTTTTTCTCACTATATTGTCATGGAATAAACTATGTAAAATGCTCGGTGAAGCTTTCAAGGTCTGAGGAGGTTTTCATTTTCCTCTGAGCATTGCACAGTCTGACATTAAAAGGGACCTATTATGAAAAACAGGTTTTCTCTTTCTTTAACATATATAAAGTGGTCTCCCCTCAGCCTGCCAACTCAGAGAAGGAGGAAAGCAACCAAATTCTGCAGCGTCTATACAGCCGCCCGGATGAGCCGTCCAGTGTGATGTGGATTTTACCCATTGTGTGCTTCTCTTGTTGCGAAACTAATCGCCCCCTTGGGGGACAAATAAAGTAATTGATTGATTGATTTACGAGCCGTTCAGATTCTCAGATCCTTTCGTTACGTAACCAAAATGCAATTGTCGTCAGTTGGCCTCCGATGCGTGAAACCACGCCCACAACTAACTCCGCCGGCCGGAGCTTCCGCCATTTTTCCGTAGCGGTGTATCGTGTCATTCAGGCAGCCAATCAGCACAGAGCTTCATTATCATAGCCCCGCCCACTCAGAATCCTGCATAGATAATGAGGTTAGAGAATGGGAAGATAAAGACATGGTTTAGAGACTGAATTTCTAATTTATTTAGCAAAAACAATCAAAAGCTTGTTTTTAAGACATTCAAGGCCTGATTAAAATAGCTTTTAGATGCCATAATAGGTCCCCTTTAAGGTAAATTTTCTGGGATTTCCACTTCTGACTAACCTTTCTCACTGTAAAATTCCGTACACCATGTTGTAGCAGTCGCTTCTCTAAGAACATCGCTTACGTCTTTCCTCATCTGCATTGTGTTTACTCACCCCTGAATGCTCCGAACCAGAAAACTGCCAGGATGTCTGCGCTTGCAGACATCTGCACGCCTGCAGAGGTTCAACCAATCAACGACAACAGCAAACTACACTTTCATCCCACCGGAGCATTCAGGGCTACTTTGTACTTTTGGACACGTGTTTTTTCTTTTTGACTTAGTTTTTGTTGAACAAAAAATGGCATGGGGATATTAGTTATATGTTGTATAAGTTCTCACCCTCCAAATATTTAGGATTTAAAGACGAGGCAGAAACTTTGGAGCATGCCTTTACGCTGATGTTGAACATATTTGGTAAAGACATGAAGGCTCCCAGAACCTCATGTTTGGATATCTGAGTCATAAACAGACGATTGTCAGGTCTTAACTATGCAGTAAGAGCAGAATCAACTAAGCAGCTCGTCCCCGTAGCAGCTGTTGCGTTATCCACTCGTTCCTCATTTCATTGCGTCCTCTCTGATCAACCGAACTGGTTCTTATAATCTTCTGTTAAGGATATACTGACTGTTTGTCCTTGACTTTCCAGCCGTTTTCACGAAGATGTCATGCCTTATTAAAGCTAAGATAATAATAAAAAAGGCATCCTCTTGAAGCTGCTGTTCCCTTTTGGTAATTCACACACACATCCAACACAGGAGGCTCAGCGCCACATCTTTTGTCTGGTTACACAAAGGATGTCGGCTTTGCAGAAGCATCTGAGTGACAGCAGAGAGTTCTGCTTGTCTGAACCTTACACACGTGTGACCACACACTTGATACCGGTACATAACGCCGACACATCAGTCCTGCCTTGGACGAGCATGGACTGACTTGCTCGTGACATGTCTCAAATGCTGAAGCACAGAAAAAAAAGATGTTTTTTAGATTTATAACTTCTAAACTAATTCAAAAAATGACTTTCTCTCTATATTTTCCTAATATCTCACCTCATTTAGCCATTTTGGACAGGTTTATAGCTAATCATGCAAAAAAAAAGGTGGCTGGAAAGGTCTTGTCCCAGTCAGGTGTGATTGTCTTCACTTTCTCAATCATAAATCAGTTCCAACACTACAAACAACGCTTTTAAACACTCACCCCCCAATAAATGCGGCATTCGTGACTTTATTGCAGAGCCCACATTGCAGTTGCAGGATAAAAACCATCGACCCATCAAGATCTCTCTCGATTTATTACCCCGGCGTCCCTGCTCAGTTGAGTAGATTAATAATCGACAATCCATGTAAGCAGGAAACGAACATTTCTGACAGGAAAAAACAAGCCAGTCGTGTTTCATTCCTGGTTGCCCAAATGAGAGGCATCGTGCCAAAGTTCTGGCGCGGTGAACAGATGCTACTTATGCTGACACGAGATGAAAGCAACATTCAAAAGCATGGGGTACGTTCCCTCTTTGTGCTCAGTCTCAACCAAACTGTCTAAAGATGACCCCATTTTTTTATTATTTATTTTTATCTAGAGAAAATGAAGCCGATAAAGAGAATATCCAGCGGGATTAGAGCGCAACAGCAGGAAGCTGAGAAGACAGTGAAGCTGAATTAGACGGAGAACATGACGGCATTCAGTCCTCCAAACTTTTTGTCTTGCAGCTCATCAAAATTCAGGAGGTGGCGCATGTTGAATTATTAAATCCCTCCTGTATTTATGATGGTACTTGCTCTGCTGCCTGCAGTTCTGAAATACATAACCCCAAAGCCGTCCCAGCTAATGTGCACCTTTTCTCTTTGGACTCTCCACAGCGAAGAGACCAAGTTTCCCAGTGAACCTTTATCCGTAAAGATAAGATGGGCTAAAGAAAAGTTAGTAATACTGAGGGAAAGGTTATAAAAATGTATGACTAAAATGATGCATTGATTACAGGCTAAAGCTGCAGACACAATGCTCAAATACTTTACTAAAACTAAAAAAATAACTGTGTTATGGTAGTAGGGCTGGGCGATTTTGGACAAAAATAAAATCTCGATTTTTTTTTCTCTGAAAACCCGATTTTCAATTTCGATTTTTTTTGGTAAAACTACAAAAGACAATGGAATAAATTGTTTCAAATATTTTATCTTTAAAGAAAAATAGCAAACAAATTTCCCTATTGGGAATTAAGTGCAATTGAAAGACACTGTAAATCCTCCTTGAGTTTAGTAAAGTGACAACATTTACAATCTTCTTGACCAAACAAAGATGACTAGACGAGCTCTGTCTGTAATGCAGCCAGCTGCAAAAAAGGAAAATCCATTTTCCGATTTTCCTTTTTTAACATCGATTGTGATTAATAAATCCGATTTAGATTTAAAATCGATTAATCGCACAGCCCTATATGGCAGCATTAAGTGCAAATAAGTAGCACAATATCTTCCTATGTGCATATTAGTTATATATATATATATCCCAACATCAAATGCATGAACAGAAACCCTCCCTTTGTTGGTTTGGAGGACAGGCCTCAGCTGTGCATGAAGACTGTTTCTTTTTGTTTTCCTCATTACAGCGTATTCATGAAATCTGTAACTAGTGGATAATGAGGTGATATTCACTGATTGTGATCAAATGTGTTCCGGGTTAGAACGCACCAAGAATCACTTACCCTACCTTTAAAAGACATCAACATTTTATAATTTGACCGTATTTGAAAAATAATAATAATACCAGCCACTTTTTTTGGACTAATTAATGTTCAATTACATGCTCTTTAAGATCAATTAACATTAACCTAACAAGAACCTTTAATTAATGGGTTTCCTGTGATCATCTTTTCCGAATGGGGTGGTATACTCCACAATTACAGCCATTATTAAGACAAATAAAGTCAGTTAAACGCATCATTTGCATGCAATGCAATGAGATGAGGTTCTGCAATAGATATTCAGAGCAAAGGCAATCTAAAAACAGATAAAACTGAGTGTTCAAAGTTGACACTGGCTAACAGGGCCTTTGAAAATCGTGAGTAACAACTCCGAATGCTACATGGCTCAAGGCAAAAGAGAAGATCCATGTTGAGTCGATGCTTTGATGCTGCTGCCTTTAGACGAAAATACACACCTTATGCTTGACAGTTTCATGCTTTTAATGTAATATCCCTGAGAACGAGCTGAAACAGCCGAAAGAAGTCATGATCCATCACATCTTCAGTCTGGTGCTATTCTGAGCAGAATTTTTAAAAGGAGCATGAAATCCTCTCCTGGAAGCATGAATCATGCAGAGGAGCTCAAACGGAAAAGCACATCCAGTAACACGATGCTAACAGACACTGTTTTCACTGACATCATACTAACAGGAAGTCAGCTGTGTGGATCAAAAGTGGCTTCTGAGAACGCAGGCGAAGGCAACGTGAGGTGTGGCAGGATGGCCTGAGATAAACCCTAAAAAATGTGTAAATGTGGTCCGACACAATCAATGACGTGTCGGTGCAGAGGGACCGTTCCTGCTCCATTAAGACGGCTCCTCTCCCACAACGCCGGGGATAAAAGGTCTGACAACGTGAGGCCGACAAGATGTGCTTAATCTGATGTGAAAGTGAAAATAGACTTCTCTCCCTCCTTCTCTGTGCAGACAAGCTTCAAACACAAAATCAAAACAGAACTCTTCTCAGCAACCTAAGCATTCAGTCTTCTTCCTACTTTGCAGGATTTATGAACTTTTCTATCAAATTTTGTTCATTTTAAATCTCTGTAGGCTTCTCTTCGCAGTTAGGGTCAATACATTTCCAGAGAAATGTTTCAAGATTACTTCCAGCTATAATAGCTCTCACTGTTACCATGGCGCCGCCAACATGTCTTTGACATTCAGCGTTTTCCCTGTAGGATCAGCCACATCAAACACACACACTGATTTTTTTCCTCCATGCCTTTTCTTAAATAAGCATCCGCCTGCTGTGGATAGCTTCATTAATATTGACTGTCAGAGGAGGTTATCGCCACGGCGTATCGCCATGGCAACGGCATCCCTCCAGAGCATGCAGATTTGAGGCGACTGCATGTTGCAAAGTGGGTGTTGTGGAATTTGCATGCAACAGAGGGGGAGACAGGGAGCGGGGTTACATGATAACGGTGTTGTTGCATGCAGCCTGACATGTATGGCAAGCCGTTTTAATATTTAACAGCTAGGCTGGATATGTGTTGCAGATATCCGCAAATCCATTCTTCCTAGTCAAAAAGAGCATTTCAGATATCTACAATTACTTTCTTCCTATCCGCAATTGTCATTTCAGATATCCACAACGTCATTCTGCCATTCATGAGTGTTTCTGATTACAGATATCTACAATTCAGTTGCAGATATCCGCAATGTGAATTACGGATATCTGCAAACGAATTACAACTACCGTATTTTCCGCACTATAAGGCGCACCGCATTATAAGGCGCACTAAATATCTGGTAAAATACCGTACTATAATGGCTGGGGTTGAGTTAGCATCTACCTGATGGAGCTGCGCTACAGGAAATGCTACAAAATCCTACAGCAAACGCAAAAAGAAAAAAACAAGAAGAAAAGTACCGTATGTCAAACTTTATTAACAAAATAAAAACCAGCTTTGCTCCGTCTCGTCAAAGTCGCCATGATGCGAGTCAGCGTCGCTGCTGTTGTCTTGAACGTCTGTGACAATTCCTGACGTTTTTAGCGACATTACTTCGGCGACACCAACTACATTACCCACAATCCCCCTGACTACAGTAACAGAAATTCCCGTAATGATCATATATATATATATATATATATAAGGCGCACTGCAGGTTTTTGAGAAAATTAAAGGCTTTTAGGTGCGCCTTATAGTGCGGAAAATACAGTAGCTGTAATTTCAGTTTCAGATATCTACAATCTAATTCTGACTAGTCCTAATTCCAGTTCAAGATATCTTTAATTCCCCTCAATTCAAGATATCTACATTGTCCTTTTTAGATATCTTAAATTAAGTTTTAACTAGTCAGAACCAAGTTGTAGATATCTTGAACTGGAATCATGACTAGTTTAAATGACGTTGTAGATATCTCAAACTGGAATTATATAATGATAGCCATAATTTAACTGTAGATATCTATAGTCAAGTTATAGATATTTTGAAATTAATTCTAATTAGAGCTATTTCAAATTGGAGATATCTTTAACTTCCATTCTGCCTAGTCAAAATGTAATTACAGATATCTTGAATTAGAGTTTTGACTAGTCAAAATGAAGTTATAGATATCTTGAATGACAATTCTGACTAGTCACAATGTAATTACGACTATAGTCAAAATGCAGTTGTAGATATGTGCAATGTTAATTCCGGGTAGTCAAACTTAGCCATTAAATGTTAAAACGGCTTGCCATAGTATTCTGCAGAGGTGCCACTGATATTCAGATAAAGTCTGCATGTATCTGGGTAGGGATGGGGAAAGGGGGGCATGTGGGAAATTCCTATACTGACGTTGTCTCGCTGTTTAGTTCCCTGCCAGGGATGCAGGGGAGCAGACGCTATGGGATGAAAACAAGCCCTGCAGACCTGCTGTCTCTTTCTACGTGAGGACAGGCCTCAGACCCTCAGCTGTGCATGGAGACTGTTTCTTTTTTGTTTTCTTCATTACAGTGTACTCATGAAATGTGTAACTAGTGGATAATTAGGGCTGGGGATCCATTCAAATGTCAAGAATCGATTCGATTCCGATTCTTAAGATTCAGAATCGATTATCAAGATTTAATTCGATCCGATTCGATTGGATACCGATATTGATTTGGGTTAGTGTTATTAAAACTGTTTTTTGAGCTTTTGCATGAATTATATGACTGTAGTTATGCAAAATATTACTACTAGTACTATATTGAGATTCAACAGCAAGTATTGCAGCTAATGATGCTGTAAGGACCAATCAGCTCCCAGAATGCTGATAGAACTGCTTTCAGAAACATCGTGTGGGTCAGAATTATCAAACAGATCCAGGGAGGAAACAGAGACGGATGAAATCGCTTTTATTTTTTCCCATATTCCGTTTTTATTTGTTCCATTTTCGGTCTATTTTGGTTTTTAATTTTTGAGCATTTGGTTTTTAGCATTTTTTGCAAATGTAACCCCAAAACAGTATATAAAGTAATTAAATATAGACAATTTATGCAATTATAACCTAACACTTTAATGTTTTCATACCTTTAAACATATTTAAAGGCAAAAACATGGCACCAGTTATTCTCGTGTCCAACAAAACATTCCTTTTTTGGGGATAAACAAAAAAATAACCAAAAGTTGTAATGTAATGATGAAAAAAAAATACATAAATAAATAAAATAAAAAAAAATAAAAAAAATCGATCTTTAGACATATGAATCGATTTTTAGGAATTAATATGAGAATCGATTTAGAATTGGGAAATCGATTTTTTCAACACAGGCCTATGGATAACGAGGTGATATTCACTGAACGTGATCAAATGTGTTCTGGGTTAGAATGCACCCAAGAATCACTTACCCTACCTTTAAAATACATCAACATTTTATAATTTGACTGTATATGAAAAATAATAGTAATACCAGCCACTTTTTATGGACTAATTAATGTTCAATGACATGCTCTTTAAGATAAATTAACATTAACCTAACGAGAATATATGGGAAATTCCTATAGTGACGTTGTCTCGCTGTTTAGTTCCCTGCCAGGGATGCAGGGGATGAAAACAAGCCCTGCAGACGTGCTGTTTCTTTCTACGTGAGCAGTGAAGGGATGGCCCAGCTGAAGCTGTCAGCACACTGACACATGCACGGAGAATAAAGGCTGATTTATGGTCCCGCGTTCAAACGACGCAGAGCCTACGCCGTAGGCTCTGCGTCGATTTAACGCGGAACCATAAATCAGCATTAAGTTGTTAAGCTGGGAATTAGACAGCAGACACAGGGAGCCTTCTCTCACACTACTGATCTGCAGCATTTCATGCATTTACGACCAACCAAGTTGGTTGGGAGTAGGTTTAATATGTCGTGCAGCCTCCGCCCTGAACACACACACACACACACACACACACACACACACACACACACACACACACACACACACACACACACACACACACACACACACACACACACACACACACACACACACACACACACACACACACACACACACACACACACACACACACACACACACACACTCACCACACCGAGCCGTAGGCTCCGGAGCCCACCGGCGTCAGGTTCTGGTACCGCTCCGGAACCTCCCACACTGTCTTGTTCAGCTCCTGCCGGTAAAATCCCGGTCTGGCCGACATTTCCTAGTCTCTTCAAGGAAAAAGAAACAATGAAAACACCGAAAAAGGGAAGAGGGCGAGGAATAAAAAGGGGAACCGTCCGCGGATGCTGCTGCGGCTGCTGCTGCTCACACCGCAGCGGCCAGACACCGCCTGCTCCCCGTCTCCCCCGCCCACACACACACACACACACACACACACACACACACACACACACACACCCTTTTATCATCTTATTTTTTTATTTTTTCCCTTTTTTTCTTCTTCTTCTTTATTGAACACAATAAAACAACATTTTTTTAGTTTACTCTAAATAGTTTAGTTCGGTCATGACATCACAAAAAAAAGAATGTAAATAAGACAAACATCAAAATAGCTTTCACAAAATTAAGAATAAAATAAAAATTAATACACTGTTCAAGGAAAACATTACAAAAAAGTTTCCTATATACAAATAACATCTAGACTGAAAAAAGGTGTAGGTACCCTCAAAAAGATTATTTAAAGTAATGTAATAAAAGCAAAAAGTAAGAGGTAAGACTGTCAGTAAAACAAATTGCCTCCATGGGGATAGCAAAGATTCCTCGAGAAATAAGAAAAAAAAAAAAAAAGGTGCAGTCTACATGTTTCCTTCATCCTTAAAGGAGCTTGAGGCTCCTTTTAAGAAATGAGACTCTCTAGCGCCACCCTTCGCCACGACGGCCGTCGGGGGTACTGCAGCCAACAGTGACGCCGGCACGGGAGAACGGGGAGAACGTGCATGCAGCGTCATGTGACGTCACATCCGCAGGACAGCGCGGGAAATTTGGGCCCGAATTGCAGCACATTTTGCAGCACACAGCCTGTTCAAGGCAAAGGAGAGATACACTAGCAGTGTTTCTCAATCCTGGTCCTCGAGTACCACTGTCCTGCATGTTTTAGATGCTACCCTGCTTCAGCACACCGTGATAAAAGTACGTGTGTCATCAACAGAGTTGTGCAGACCTTGGTGACAAGCTAATGAGGACCTTTAATTAGAATCAGGTGTGTTGGTGCAGGGAAACATCTAAAACATGCAGGACAGTGGTACTCGAGGACCAGGATTGAGAAGCACTGCACTAGAGGGCTCATTCTTTTTGGTTTGGAACGCTTCATCTGACATTATTACTAGAAAACTTAAAACGTATACGAATTTTTTTCATAAATCCAGCCTCAATCCTGCCTCAAGCTCCTTTAAATAATCAAATCAAATCACCAATTAAATGAATACCCAAATCAACATAGTAAGCATCACCGCTCAGAGAAATCGTCCTTTTTTTCAATGTTTTTTTTAAATAAGGTTAAGGTTCTACATGATTTCAAAACTTATTATTACATACATCCACCACACTGTAGTGCATCTCAGTTTGGTGTTGGTTCTGATTTTGAGTTCCATATGCTCTCCCCTCTGAGGTTGGAATGGCTTTGTCTTAAATTAAACATGTTTTGGACACAGTCTGGCAGCACGTTATTGTTGATTTTGAACATAATACAACATAGAACAGTAATTAAACATCTTCTGGTAAGGATGATAGTATAGCCTACTTAGTAGACATAATATGAGATGCTGTCTGTCACGACTGGTGTTTGATGTGGACCCTAACGCAGGAGAGCAGGAGGTGCAAAAATCAGGATTTATTGAGCAAAAACCAAACTAAAGCGCTGCAGAGTACGGTTAACAAAGACACGGGAGCAAAAACCAAAAACCTGACAGGACACATGGAGGACGGAAAACAGTACGGACCGACAGGGAGCAAGGGAATGACAAGACCAGATATACACAGGGGGTAACGACACACGACGAGACACAGGTGCAGACAATCAGGGCAGATGGGACACAGACGGGGCAAAACAGAAACTGAAAGGCTGGGGGGAATGTCAAACCCTGACACTGTCAAATATAGAGCTATATAACAAAAACAATTAACTACATATTGAAATAAAAGACAAACAGGGGTTTTTATAAAGTGCAAACTATAAAAGTATCACAGTATTTAAAATCAGGCAAAAAAAGTGCCAAAAAGAGAAGCAAGGACTGAGGCATGCATCAAAAAAGCAAAAAAAAAAAAGATATATCATCACCAATCTTTTTTGTCATTTTGTTAGGCCGCGTTCAGACTGCAGGCAAATCTGATTCATATCTGATTCCTTCTCATATCCGATTTTCAGGGCTGACTGTCCACACTGTTTTTAGCAAGTGTCCATATCGGATCTGGCTCTGTTCAGACTGGGCCACATCATTGACTGATCTGACGGGTTGCCGTAGCAACGACGTCGGAGCGGAGGCGTCACCCAGCGCATGTATTGTGTGAAATCAGGAATTTTTTTTATATATAAAAAAATCCCAAAATATCTGTACCGTTTCTGATTGGGTCGGCACTGCGCATCATTTTTAGACATAACAATGAACGCATACCGCAAAAGTTGTGTCTCGGTGGAGGGACCCGGCGTACCAGCAAAATGAGAAACAGAGAAAAGTGTTCAGAACAAAAACATCAGCAAACTAACAAACCAACCAACAAAGCTCAGAGTTAACAAAACCAACCAGCAATGAATAACTGGCAGCTGATGAGCTGACGGGCTGCAGGTTCAGGCTCACAGCGCGACTGAAGGCTGATTTATGGTTCTGCGTTACACCAACGCAGAGCCTACGGCGTAGGGTACGCGGCGACGCGCGCCGTACGTGGAAATGCAGTCTTTTTTTCTGCTATTAAAACATGTTGTAATGTGAATTTGCAACACTTAAACTACAAATAGTAGTTTTTGACGTGACATCAGAGATTGTACATGCTCTCTGTGAAAGGATGAGTAGCTCCACAACTGGAAATGGGCGGGTGGTTTGGAGCGTCTGGGACAGTCATATCCGATCTGAGTGTTTGGAGCTGTTCAGACTGACACGCATCTGCCCAAATGCGATAAGGATCGGATATGAAACTACCTCCTGGAGGTGGTTTCGATCTGGTTTGCAAAAATCGGATCTCATGCGGTTTGGGACTGTTCAGACTTCAAAAGAGTCATCCAGTTTCAATCTGGATGGGCTAAAAATCGGATATTTGCCTGCAGTCTGAACGCGACCTTAGAGTCTATTTTTCTTAGGGATAAGAAGAACAATTTAAAATCATTTAAAAAAACAATCAAAGGAGGGGTTGTTATTCCTCCACTTACTACAATAATATGATATTTACCCATGAGAATAACTATATTTATTATGTCAGATACATTCGACTTCAAGTTATCTATATAGAAAAAAATATGAGAGATATCAAAGACTGGTATATCCTCTATTCTAAGTAGTAACCAGTTTCTTAATTCTAACCAGAAGTTTCTGGACACAGGAAAAACATATGTTCTAAAGTTTCATCTGCTACATTACAGAAAGCACATTGATCAACTTCAAACTTGAATCTTTTTTTATCTCTTATCATCTTATATTATATTAGGCTTCATTTCCTTGTATTTTTATCGTCCAATACGGGGCAGCAGAGCAAACACACACATTGTAAAGCCACCTGTTCTGCCATTTTCTGCTGCTCTGCCGAAAAATGCCTAATGGTTTTCTACCTTTTGTAGAGCTACAATTTTACTGTGTTTTACTCCCTATAGACCACTTCCTTTCCCCCAAGTGGTCCTTGTCTCTTGCCAGGCCGTCATTGTAAATAAGAATGTGTTCTTAATGACCTGCTGGTTAAATAAAGGCCAATGACTGAATGAATATCAAATAAAGCGATAGAATTGTTTTTTTTTTCTTTATCGTATAATGCAAGTGTAAATGCAATTTGTGTCATGGGTAGTGTATTTTGAAGGATCAAATACTCAAAATCCCATATTATCCATTTTACATCGTGCAAGAAATGATTTGCAGTGGCAATCAAACTTTGAAAATCGATTGTGCGCATGCGCAGAACCATAAAGTAGAATTTCTCAGCGGGTAGCAAGGATTGGCAGAACACCTACCACTTTGAGCTGAAGGCTTTATATTATATATTATTATTATATATATTAGCAGCATGCTCTTGCTACAAGATGCTTCATATTTTTTTTAACAAAATTGTTATTTTATTTATTTATTTATTTATGTGGTATGTCATAAAACAACTTCCTGTTTCCTGTTCGGGCCACAGTACACCCTAACTGTGAGCATTATATTAGTATATTTATATTTGTGTCAATGGGGATATTTGTATGAGGAGGAAGTGCTTTAGGTGGAAGGAAATCAGAGCCAGTACTCCCCCTGCTGACCTGCTGTCTATCACACAAACAGGACAGAATTAGAATGGTAAACTTGGCTGACTATCTTGCATCGACAAACCCACTTTTCACTCAAAACAATACACTTAAATTGCAAGTTATAGTTCATCTGAACACCAATGTAATAATATATAAGGCTTATAACAATTTACTTCCGGGCTGCATGCAGGAACTGTTCAAGCCAAGAGAGGGAAAACACGACCTCATGGGAACAGCAATGTTTTAGACAACAACAGTTAGAACAAATGCAAAAGGGTAGATGTATATCCGTTTTAGGAGTAAAACTGTGGAACTCATTAGACAACGACCTTAAATGAGCAAACTCAATAAAAGCATATGAGCTATTATTCAAAGCAAAGGTAATGGACACGTATATAGAAGCACAATAAGCAAACAAAGAAGAATGTACACACGTATGTGTGTAGGTGTGTGTGCCTGTGTGTGGGTGTGTGTACCGGTATGAACATCTGCATGTATAGTATGTAGGATTTGATGTATAGACACAATACACATGCATGAGATAAAATGACAACTTAAATTGGTTTTGTCGGTTTCTTTAGCATCTTTTCACTTTCTGTTTTCAGAGCTACAGTATCATTATTATCATTATTATTACTATTATTATTATTACAGTTATTATTATTATTATTATTATTAGTAGTAGTAGTAGTAGTAGTAGTAATATTATTTTGTGTAGCCTCATGATACTTCATTTGTCCTTTTTTCATCATCTATTATGTTAAAAGGTGGGCAAGATAAGCTTTATGCTTCAAGCCCATACCTTTTCGGTCAAAATAATCACCATATTGACCAAAGAAAAACCTGTAAATGTTTATTGTCTTGCTTAATGAGTTTCATGCTTATAATTGACCGAAATAAAGATGAATTAACTCTTAACTTGTGTAGTACAGCAGGTCTGTCCTTCTTTCGTTTTGTTGTACAGAAATGACAAAGAATAAAACCAGTTCTACATCAAACTGAACTTTAACCTTCACATGGCATGGAAAATATCATCGAAAAAATAAAGATATAAAATAAAAGCACCTCAAAAACATAAAGAAGTGAAAAAATGTTACTGTTTCCTTCTGTAAAGTAGATTTTTTTTTCAGTATCAGGGCCTGGGGCCTCATTTATAAAAGAGTGCGTAGGATTCATACTAAAAGTGCACGTAAACCCAAAAGCCGAAAATGGCGGGCGCAAAAAAAAATCCAGATTTATAAAACCCTGTGCACGCACACTTGCACGCAATGTTCTCTTTATAAATCACAGTCCAGCTGGAAGGTGAATTCGCCTCATATCCCGCCCTCTACACGCCCACTTCATACCTTAAAAGGGTAATGCAAAGTAGTATTTGCATATGGATGAGCCTGCTGAGCATGCGCAGCGGCTTCCTGCAGCCTGTTTGGCGTCCGGATGAATGAGACGTGTCGAGCCACCGTGACATTGAATTCCACGGAGACTGAGATCGAGATTTTGTGGATGAGGGTCATTTCACCACCTCACCGCCTGCGTCGCCAGTTCCCCATATCTTAAGTATGTTCCTACGGGAGGGTCCTAGTTGCCGTAGGGATACGCAGATTTTTCGGTTAGTTTTTTCTTTTTAAATCCCAACCTTTGCGTGGAAGGTGGCTTGCGCATCTTTCAAGCCCTGTTTTGTGCGCAAGCAAGCTTTATAAATGAGGCCCCTGGCCTGTCCAAACTTCACTTCTTTAATATAATTTTACCTTTTACCTTAAAATATGTCTTCAAAAACCCGATATATTGACCAGCTAATACAGATTCTCTGCATGAATGTTGAACGTCCATTTGTCATCCACAGCCTCGTTTCATTCAGTTTCAAATCATAGTCAAGCAGATAAGAGGTTTTCCTGTGAATATCTGCTCGCTATTCATGCCATGCTCATATTTGATACGTATTCTCCAAAATCCACTGCAGGAGAGGAAATGTTTCACGCAACATAATTATAAAACTCTGAGAAACACCAGAAGAAGTTTCTCGAGGAGATGACAGAGGTTTCCATGGGAACGGATGGACTTTTGGAAATTTCACATAAGTGGAAAAGAAGAGAAAACAGGAGTCACCACGTAAGAGACAAAATAAAAGTAAATCTTGACACAGGAGTAACTTAACCTCCACTTCTTCAGTTCCTACAGCTCGGAGCTAAAACTTAGTAAAGTTTGACCCTAAGAGAGTGTAACAGTATGCGCTAAGTTAACTAATTATAAATTGTTACCTGTGACCCGTAGGTGAACACCTTTACATTATGTTTTGAGTGACTATTGACTTGAAATTATTGACTAGTTGAGTTTTACATAGTCGTTCTTTAAACCAGTCTGTATCAGTAGCCTCATAATTTGTGTACATAACAATGACCGTGGTTTTCATTAATTCAATGAATACAATTTTACGTAGTATTGTATTACTGAACCATGAAGTTCAGCGTATTACTAATTTGTTTTTTTACAGCCAGAACCCCCCCCCCCCCCAAAAAAACAAACAAACAAAAGAACAAATCTGAACAGGAAGGTGAATTTTTGGAGGGATAATTAAAAGTTTGCTAAGATCAACAAGAATGAGTTCCAAATAAGAGTACGGTAATAATGCAGAATGTGTCACTGTGTCACAGTCTGTCAGTGTCTGTGTTCTGTCTATTTGTTTGTGTGTGCGTGTTGTGAGTGGGCGTGTACTGTGGGCGTATAGGCTTGGCTCCAGCTCTCAGCTTGGCACACCTGGTTCCAGTTCCCTCGTCTCCTCACCTGCCTGGCGTCAGCTAATCATCCCCAGTCTTTAAATGTTTGGAGATCCTGCAGCGCCGATGCCAGATCGTTTCACAACCCTAGTGTTTGGTAACGCTTCTAGTCAACCTGTCCAGTATTTTTCCTAGTTTATTTCCTGGTTTAGTATTTTTGGAAAACCCAGTTTTGTTAGTGAGTGCTGATTTTGTGCTCTTCATGATTTTTGATTCCTGCTCTTCTCATCCTCAGAGAATCTCTGCCAGCCGTTTGCCTTGCCTGCCTACCTGCCACTCAGCCTCAGCCTGCTCACCTGCACATTAGAATCCCGCTGCCCTCCGGATTGCTTTTTCCCGCATTATTTAATAAACACCCTTGGACTTTGATTTTGTTGTGTTCTGCTTTTGGGTCCGCCAGTTTAACAAATCGTGACAGAACGATCTGGCCTAATATGGACCCAGCGGAACTTGGTAGGGTGAAGGAGGCCGTTGCTAATCAGGGACAGCTTTTAGGCAACCATGATTCACTGCTTCAAAGACTTGTTGATCAGATGACTGTGATCTCCAACCAACTTACCGCTCTCACCATTGCATCGCAGGCGCAAGCTCCACCTCCTGAGGCACCTCCACCTGTACCTGCTGCTCCAGCTGCTGCCGCTGTTCCTCATGCAGAGCCACACATCCCCCCACCAGCTAAGTACACTGGCAATCCTAACACTTGTCGGGACTTTTTAACCCAAGTCCAGCTGAGCTTTGAAGCTCAACCGTCTCGCTATGGTCGTGAAGAAGCCAAGATAGCCTATACTGCTAATCTGCTTGAGGGTACTCCTCTCAGTTATTTCAATGCCCTCCGTGAGCAGCGTTCTCCTGCAGTCCAATCCTTTTCTGCCCTTGCCACAGAACTCAAGCGAGTCTATGACCACCCTATACGAGGACAGCAGGCAGCTCAACAGCTTCTGAGACTTCGCCAGGGCAGGCGCTCAGTAAGAGAATTTGCCTCTGAATTCCGGTCCCTTGCTGTGGAGTCGGGGTGGAACGACCAAGCCCTACTCACAGCTTTTCAAAATGGGCTCAGCCGCGCCATTGGGAGGGAAATCGCGCTTAGACATGGGCAGCTCTCTCTAGATGATGCCATTACAACTGCCATCAACATCTCTGACCAAATGTCCCAGTGGCAAGCCGAGCCTATTCCCCCTAGGTTTTTTCCCAGTAGCAGAGACCCACCAGCTGAGGTCAGACCTCCCGTGTCCCAAGCCTTGACCCCTAGTCCTCCAGATGCGGAGCCCATGCAGGTGGGTCGAGCCCGCCTTACACCAGAAGAGCACACTCGCCGGAGGCGCGCAGGGGTGTGCCTTTACTGTGGCAATCCTGGCCATTTCATTGCTACCTGTCCCGTGCGGCCAAAAGATTAGGCTCTCCAGTTACAGTGGGGGTTCTGGTGAGCCAGGCTGTCTCTTCCCCCAAACCCTTGTGCAGAATGCAGTTCTCTGCTACTCTTCGTTGGCAATCTCAATCCTTGTCCCTGTTTGCTCTGGTGGATTCTGGTGCGGATGAAAACTTCCTGGATGCGGGTGTTGCCTCTCAAATGGGCTTAACCATCGAGCCGCTTCCTTCACCTCTGAGGGCCAATGCTCTGACTGGTCGCCTCCTCGCTCAAGTCACTCACCGATCCGAACCTGTGCACCTCCTGGTGTCAGGCAATCATCACGAACAGATCCAGTTCCACATAATCTTGTCCCCACACGCTCCCATAGTCCTTGGTCAGCCCTGGCTGGTTTTGCACAATCCTCTTATTGACTGGGCCGCGGGTAAAGTAGTGAGCTGGAGTCCCCACTGCCATTCCACCTGCCTGCGGTCCGCTCGCTCTCCTAATGAGGATACCATTTCCCCTATCATCTCTGAGCCACCAGACCTTTCCAAGGTACCTCCAGTATACCACGACTTAAGTGAAGCCTTCAGTAAGCAACATGCTTTGTCTCTCCCTCCGCACCGCCCCTATGACTGTGCTATTAACCTTCTTTCTGGAGCTCCCCTGCCATCCAGCCGGTTATACAACCTGTCTCGTCCAGAGAGGGAGGCAATGGAGAAGTATATCCATGACTCATTGGCTGCCGGCATCATTCGACCCTCATCCTCCCCAGTGGGCGCAGGCTTCTTCTTTGTGAGCAAGAAAGATGGCTCTTTACGTCCCTGTATTGACTACAGAGGTCTCAATAACATCACCGTCCAAAACAAA
The DNA here is from genome assembly GCF_033807715.1 of Cololabis saira. Taxonomy (NCBI): domain Eukaryota; kingdom Metazoa; phylum Chordata; class Actinopteri; order Beloniformes; family Belonidae; genus Cololabis; species Cololabis saira. The sequence continues at coordinate 28,221,842 of NC_084609.1, forward strand.
TACCCTTTACCTCTACTTGCCTCTGCCTTTGAGCCCCTACAAGGCGCCACCATTTTCTCCAAATTGGATCTCCGAAATGCTTACCACTTAGTTAGAGTCCGAGCTGGAGACGAATGGAAGACGGCATTTAAAACACCACTCGGCCACTTCGAGTGCCTTGTCATGCCTTTTGGCTTAACGAATGCCCCAGCTGTGTTTCAAGCCTTGGTCAACGACGTTCTCCGTGACCTGCTTAACCGAACAGTCGTTGTGTACTTGGACGACATCCTGATTTTCTCCCGGAACCTGAAAGAACACGTAGGTCATGTCCGAGAGGTGCTCCAGCGTCTTCTAGAGAACAAGCTCTACGTAAAAGCGGAGAAATGTGAATTCCATGTTCCATCTACTAGATTCCTGGGATTCATCGTGGAGAGTGGCCAGGTGAAGGCAGACCCTGAAAAGGTGCGTGCAGTCGTTGACTGGCCTCAACCAACCTCTGTCAAGCGTCTCCAGAGTTTCCTTGGGTTCGCCAATTTTTATAGACGTTTCATCAGGGACTATAGTCGGGTAGCCGAACCCCTCACCAGGCTCACCTCCCCAACCAACCCTTTCACCTGGACCACCGAGGCAGATGCAGCCTTCAAAGAACTAAAGACACGGTTTACCACATCTCCTGTCCTCATCCACCCTGACCCCTCACGCCAGTTTATCGTCGAGGTTGATGCCTCTGAGTCAGGGGTGGGGGCCGTCCTTTCTCAAAGATCTGCCAAAGACCAGAAGCTCCACCCATGTGCGTTCTTTTCCCGTCGTCTCGAGCCCGCCGAACGCAATTACGACGTGGGAAATCGGGAGCTACTGGCGGTTAAACTTGCGCTAGAAGAATGGAGGCACTGGCTTGAGGGAGCTGAACACCCTTTCATCATTTGGACAGACCATAAGAACCTGACATATATCCAGTCTGCGAAACGCCTTAACTCTCGTCAGGCCCGGTGGGCTCTGTTCTTTGGCCGGTTTCGCTTTACGCTGACCTACCGCCCAGGCTCCCGCAACGTCAAGCCAGATGCCTTGTCCCGTCAATTCACTTCTGAGGACCGCCCCAGTCCGGAGCCCATTATACCCCCATCCTGTATTGTGGCTGCAGTGACTTGGGACATTGAGTCATTGGTTCGAGGAGCCCAGCGAGACCACCCTGACCCGGGTAATGTCCCTGATGATTGCCTTTTTGTGCCTGACCCTGTCCGCTCTCAAGTCCTGTCCTGGGCACACACATCCCGGTTTGCTTGCCACCCAGGGGTTGGCCGTACCCTGTCCCTACTAAAGCGCCATTTTTGGTGGCCTACTATGGATGCCGACACTCGTGCCTTTGTGTCAGCCTGTTCTGTGTGTGCCCGAGGAAAGTCCTCCAACCAACCTCCTGCTGGCTTACTTCGTCCACTGCCTGTGCCCAGTCGACCTTGGTCCCATATTGCTCTGGACTTTGTAACCGGGCTCCCTCCGTCCCAGGGAAAATCTGTTATCCTTACCATAGTGGACAGGTTCTCTAAGTCTGCACATTTCGTGGCTCTTCCCAAGTTACCTACGGCATTGGAAACAGCTGACCTCCTGGTGCAACACGTGTTCCGTCTCCACGGCATCCCGGCTGACTTGGTTTCAGACAGAGGACCGCAGTTCGTGTCACAGGTCTGGAAAGCTTTCTGTCAAGCCCTTGGAGCTTCTGTCAGCTTAACATCTGGTTATCATCCCCAGTCTAATGGACAGACGGAACGAGCCAACCAGGATCTGGAAGCTGCGCTCCGTTGTGTTGCCTCCAAGAACCCTTCCTCCTGGAGCACCCAGTTGGCCTGGGTTGAGTATGCCCACAACTCCCTGTCCTGTGCGGCCACGGGAATGTCGCCCTTCAAGGGGTCCCTGGGTTACCAACCGCCTTTGTTCCCAGCGGAGGAGGACAACATCTCCGTTCCCTCTGTCCAGGCTCATATGCGGCGCTGCCGCAAGGTGTGGAAGGATGCTCGTTCGGCAATCCTCTGCTCTGTGGAGCGAAATCGGCGATACGCTGACCGGCGCCGGTCCAGAGCCCCTGTGTACCTACCAGGCCAGCGGGTGTGGCTTTCCTCCAAAGACCTCCCCTGAAGGTGGACTCCAAGAAGCTTTCGCCCCGATATGTTGGGCCGTACGAAATCATTTCCATCATCAATCCTTCAGTGGTCAAGCTGAGGTTGCCTCCTCGCTGGAGGGTCCATCCCACCTTCCATGTCTCCCAGTTGAAGCCTGTGTCATCCAGTCCCCTGGCTCCGCCTGATGTCCCCCCCCCGCCCCCCCGCGTCATTGATGACCACCCTGCCTATACGGTCCGGCGGCTGCTGGATGTGCGGCGTCGTGGGAGGGGCTTGCAGTACTTGGTGGACTGGGAGGGGTACGGCCCTGAGGAGCGGTGTTGGGTGCCTCGGCGCTTCATCCTGGACCCTCCCCTCGTCTCTGCATTCCACCGCAGTCACCCGGGCAAGCCTGGTGGGCCGCCCGGTGGCGTCCCTTGAGGGGGGGGCCCTGTCACAGTCTGTCAGTGTCTGTGTTCTGTCTATTTGTTTGTGTGTGCGTGTTGTGAGTGGGCGTGTACTGTGGGCGTATAGGCTTGGCTCCAGCTCTCAGCTTGGCACACCTGGTTCCAGTTCCCTCGTCTCCTCACCTGCCTGGCGTCAGCTAATCATCCCCAGTCTTTAAATGTTTGGAGATCCTGCAGCGCCGATGCCAGATCGTTTCACAACCCTAGTGTTTGGTAACGCTTCTAGTCAACCTGTCCAGTATTTTTCCTAGTTTATTTCCTGGTTTAGTATTTTTGGAAAACCCAGTTTTGTTAGTGAGTGCTGATTTTGTGCTCTTCATGATTTTTGATTCCTGCTCTTCTCATCCTCAGAGAATCTCTGCCAGCCGTTTGCCTTGCCTGCCTACCTGCCACTCAGCCTCAGCCTGCTCACCTGCACATTAGAATCCCGCTGCCCTCCGGATTGCTTTTTCCCGCATTATTTAATAAACACCCTTGGACTTTGATTTTGTTGTGTTCTGCTTTTGGGTCCGCCAGTTTAACAAATCGTGACACACTGTTGTTTTTGGGTGTGCCAAATGCAAGCATGGTCTACTACACCACCTGTGTTTAGATCAATTATTTTTACTTTTACTTACAAAAAACCCAACAGTTTTTAGGGTTTACATTTGGGCCCAAATAAATACATTTTAGCCACTTTTCCCTCATCAATCACACTGAAACTGTCTGCTGGAGTGGTTCAAAAATTTACAGAAAATCCATGAAAAGATTTTTCAAATTTTAAATTGTTTTTTTCTCTGAATAATTGATTTTCTGAAACCGTCTACCTTGTAATGTATGTATGTATGTATGTATTCAATTCAATTCAATTCCAATGTATTTATATAGCATCTATTACAACAGAAGTTGTCTCTAGGATCTTTCCAGAGACCCAGAACATGACCCCCGATCAATTATTACATAAACATAACATAAACACTGGCAGGTAAAAACTCTCCTAATGGGAGAAAAACCTTAAGCCAAACAGTGGCAAGAAAAACTCCCCTTTAGGAGGGAAAAAACCTGGACCAGGACCTGGATCATAAGAGTGGACCCTGCTGCTAAAGGGAGAGATACAGACACACTGGTTAACCGGTGCACTACGGATGCCCAAGGATGACTATATAAACAGATGTAGACAGCAGACACTGAGGTGGTCAGAAGGGGGGGGCTGCAGGCCAGGATGTCAGCAGGCATATAGCAGACATCCACACAGACAGGTGGAAGCAGCAGTGGGATGATCAGAGGGGGGGACTGCAGGTCAGCATGCAGCTCCTGAAGCTCTGGCCTGCAAACATGCACAGAATCCTGATTGAAAATAACATCAGGCTTTCTAACAGTAGCACTGGAAACCATCGCAACACCATCTAATCCCTTCCTAAAGTGCTTGGGACCAAAAATGATAACCCCTGTTTAATTGGAATTTGAAAGCAAAAAAAATGTCGACGTCCAGTCCTTGATGTCCCTAAGACATGCCTGAAGTTTAACTAACGGTTCTGTTTCCTCCAGCTTCATAGACAAATAGAGCTGCTTATCATCAGCATAGCAATGAAAATGAATACTGTGATTCTAGATTATACTTCCTAATGGCTGCATGTATAAACTAAACCTCATGTACACGAACAAACTGGAATTTGTCAGATATATATGATTTAAACCAACATAGAGCTGTCCCTTTAATCCTAACAACATGCTTTATCGTGTGCAGTAAAATGCTGATCTACAGTGTCAAAAGCAGCACTGAGGTCCAGTAGAACCAGTATGGACACTAATCCCTTATCTGAGGTCCAGTAGAACCAGTATGGACACTAAACCCTTATCTGAGGCCATAAGAAGGTCATTCGTGACCCGAACCAGTGCTGTCTCTGGTCAACATCACAGCCGTGACTGAAAAACTTCAAACAGATCATTTCTATACAAATGGTCACATCGTATGTATGTACATATGTACGTACATACGATGTATGTACATATGTACATACATAATAACACAATTTCCGAGAGGAAAAAAAACAACTTATTTTAAATCTTTTTACCCTGGTGTCTGAGATATGTTGTAACACTATATTACTATTGACGTCTAACTAAGTACTTGGTTGTTCATACTTTCATGTAATTTCGCACGTTTATGTTAAATCCTATCTTTCCATTCTTAAACCATTCTTAATTTTTTTACTCTGGATTACTGAGACACTATCAACCACATCTAGGTTTCTAGATATTAAAATCCTGACGTTTCTCAAGCACATTCTGCAACGTTCCGGTTCCTCTGCGCGCCGATTCTGTTTGGCTGATGAGGCAATGAGTCATACGAATAAAATATTAATGTAAAATTATGGAGTCCTCATGCAATTCACTTTTGTAAAGATTAAAAATTACATTTAAAGAAGAAAAAGACAGCTTGATTCTTTTTAGACATAAAGTTTGATTGATTGGTGTAAGACACAATGGCTTAGTACTGGTAAACCGGTATTATTGATATTATGTGCCGGACCGTCCCCGGACCGTCCCCACTGATTCTCACAGTATTCTTACTGGCTTTAATTTACACCAGGGGTGTCCAAACTACGGCCCGCGGACCAACTGCAGCCTGTGGTACATTTATAATTGGCCCTCAGCAAATTCTAAAAATGTATTGGAATATTTTTAACTTTAATGCACTCCCCTTTTTTGAGATTAGGGGGAGCACTTGTCTTGAACAAGGCAGCTTCTCCACAGAATGAGAGAAATAAAAGAAAAAAAATTGCCGTGGGTCACCAGAAATGGCAGAATCAAAGAAACGGAAGATAGCAAGTGAGTGTAGAAAATTTATGGCATGGTGGGAAAATGAGTATTTCTTCATAGAAGTCATGCGGAAGTGTGTCTGTTTGATTTGCAAAGAAACAGTGATGAAAGAATATAATGCAAGGCGACATTATGAAACCAAACATCAGACCTACATGTCTTGCACTGGTGCCGAGCGTGAACAGAAAGTTAAACAAATGACAGCTGGCCTGCAAGCTCAACAACAGTATTTTTTACGTGCTGATAAAACACAAGAAAATGCCACAATAGCCAGCTACGAGGTAGCTCAGCTCATTGCCCGACACGGGAAACCTTTCTCAGATCTCAGTCCCACCAAACTTGCTCCTAACCTGCCAGCCATCCTTCACTCCAAAGCAGAGGCGATTCTAGGGTCTGTTGGGGCCCTAGGCAAAAATTTCTAGGGGGCCCCTCAAACCAGCGTTCATCACCATTATGTTATAATAAACTGACACCAACGAAAACTTTATGAAATTTTGACCAGGATTCCTTGCGAACAGAGCATGCGCAGAAAACAAAGTCTTCTTCATTGCGTTTTTTGGCGGATTGCATACCGCCACCTACTGAACCGGAGTATGTATCTAGTTGTCTATAGCTTTACATTAAATCATCTAATATAATAATACTAATGAAAAGAGAAAAACTCGAAACAAACAAATAAAACAAATAAACCAAACAAGACCGCTATATACTCACTATATCCTGTAAAATAGAAAACAAATTCATGTTCCGTTCGATGGGGATATTCCGTTTGGCGTTTACATGACTGAATATTCGGGTTTGAAAAGAGTTATTGACTGCATGTAAACGCAGTCGTCATAACTTTCATAGCTTAACATTAAAGGCGTGTTTCCACTACACAGAACAGCTCTACTCTACTCTGCTCTACTAACAAAAAACATCAATAAACGTAACACTGGTCTGACGCTAGTTTTGCTGTTTAACGGTAGTTATCTGCTCCACTTAACACTGTCTTGCTTTCTTCTGTCCTCCTTTTTTTTCTTCCTCTTTTCACTGCCGGACGGATAACTACTTCTCTTCATTTTTCTTCACCTTTGGCTGAGCCGAATCGGCTCCATTTAAAACTTCCAAAATGAACGTTAAATTCTGTGCACACGACACTGTGTGGTTTTTTCTTTTTTTTATTTTGACACAGCGTACAGGTGGATGGCCGTGATCATGGGAATGACAACATGGGGCCCCTTAAGGGAGGTTTCTTACTGGCTACTGAGATGTCATTGATAAATGCTCTATGTTTGTTTAAAGGGGACCTATTATGAAAAACACGTTTTTTCTTGTTTTAACATATATAAAGTGGTCTCCCCCCACCCTGCCAGCACAGGGGAGACAAAATACCATGAATTTCTGCAAGCTCTCTAACCCCCGCCGGACAGAGTCCCCCAGTGTCACGTGGTTTTTTTTGAGCCGATTAGAATCTGCTCCCGTCGTGACGTCACGACGGGAGCAGATTTCCAGAGGTTCAGCCTCCGCTGCTGAAACCACCACCACAACCAGCTCTCTCCGCTGCTGGAGCGGTCCTTTCATTGAGCCAGTCGGACGCGGCGCCGCGGCGCAGCGGATCCGGGTTAAATCATCCAGGTTCCCGGGTGGTTTGGGAGCTGGGTCCTCGGAGGTCTGTCCCAGGCTGGACCAGCTTCACCCTCCTAGATTTTCAGGCAAATCTGTCGGTTTGATCCCCGGTAACGGGCGATGCGCCGCGGATGCGCCCCGGAGCCGATCTGTGCGCCCGCCGTGGAGTTGCAGCGCCCGTCGCGCAGAATCCGCCGGGCAGATCCGGCTGAAATTCCGCCTGTCGGTCCCCGGGAGTCCCTGCTACAAGTCCAGGCCGGTTCCTGCGGTCTCGGCCGGTCGGAACCGGTCAGATTCCCCCGTTAAAGCCGCGGTGACGCGCGCTTCTCCAGCAGCGCTGCTCCCGGCGTGGCTCCGGGCCAGCGTTCAGCATCCGCCGGGTAGATCCGGCTTAAATAGTGCATAAATGTTATTTATATACAACTCATATTTTATTTTTTTAACAATAAAGTTTCCATTTGTGAAAATTCAGTGTTGTGATAATTTACTGGCTCGGGCTGCTCTGGCGGAGCGAGGTTTATGCTCCTCCCCTGCTACCCGTCATTCAGGGAGCCAATCAGCACAGAGCCTCATTATCATACCCCCCCCCTTCCCTAAAAATGAGGCGCAGAAAAAGAGGTTAGAAGCGGTAAAACTAGTGACAGGGCCCACAGGCTGGATTTATGATTTATGTAGAAAAAACTAGCTTTAGATTGTTTTTAAGACATTCAAGGCCTGTTTAAAATATACATTAAATGCCATAATAGGACACCTTTAAGGAGGAGGATGTGGTCATTACGGTTACCACATTTTGAGATCTGTACAGTAAAAACAGCCTTCAATACTTTTTTAGTCCTCTGAACCCCTGATAGGAAACACTTTTGTAATAAAAGTAATTATAATTTTTTTTTTTTTTTTTTTTTTTTTTTTTTTTTTTTCGGGCCTCATGGGCCCCCCAACAACTCGGGGCCCCAAGCAGTTGTAACATTTTCTAACAAACGTTAGTTGATGTGTTAATAGGCCCAATAACCTATTTGCATAACAAGCCTGAAATATACTCATCCCCTTTTCCCCTTACCCCCCTTTTCTACAGTGCTGATGAAGGGGATCACCATACGACTAAGGAGCAATCTGAGCCTGTTGTTTTGAGAATGAGCTGCCAACCCTTTTCAAAAGAAAAGCTGTTTTTTTTTTTCTATTTTTAAGCATATTCAATTATCAAGAATAATTTACTTACAATTGATTGGTTTTGCTAACTTAAATACACTAGACCAGTGCTTCTCAATCCTGGTCCTCGAGTACCACTGTCCTGCATGTTTTAGATGTTTCCCTGCACCAACACACCTGATTCTAATTAAAGGTCCTCATTAGCTTGTCACCAAGGTCTGCACAATTCTGTTGATGACACATGTACTTTTATCACGGTGTGCTGAAGCAGGGTAGCATCTAAAACATGCAGGACAGTGGTACTCGAGGACCAGGATTGAGAAACACTGCACTAGACTAGAGGAAGTGTGGCCCGTCCGTTTGTATATTTTCCTGTATGTGGCCCTAAGTGAAAAACGTTTGGACACCTCTGATTTACACAGTATATCTGATGCCCCCATGTGGTCAGAGGTGGTATTGCTACATAGAGTGACTTTGAGACAAGTATGTTGTAAGGAAGTTCAATGACACTGAAATAATTCTGTCTAAATAGGTTTTTGATCATGTCGTTGTTGAAATAATATGGATCTGATGAACCTGAGCCTTTCACATAAATCATCGGAGGAACGTTTCAGACTTTTATGGTGGTCGAAAAAAAAACCCATCAGTTTCTCTCTCTGCCGTCTGGTATGTCTCACATTGGAAACCTAAGTGAGGACCAACAGACTCCCTTCCCTCCCTCGACAAGTCCTCAAAAAATGTTTCCTTCAGATGGACATCGAAAGCCAGTGATCAGAAGACGATTTGACCCCACTCAGCGCAGTTTGACAGGTTGCCCGATAATTATTCCCAGATAGGTTTGTGATGAGGTCGGTCCGATCCCAACTCAGGGACACCAAGTCAATTTAACTTCTTAAAAGTTTGGCAAAGTCTGGTGAATTTATCAGAAGTTTTGTTTCTTTGGTCCTGTGAAAATAGTGTCCCCACAGGAACTTTATTCATGTTAAATGTGTGTTTTTAATATTTTCAGAGACCTGACAGAAACATCTGTGCGTGTTGTTGATCGTATTTCTTAAGATGACCCCTCGACAACTATCCTTTCCCTATAACACGTTTTGTAGTTGTATCTCCATCACGTGGAGGTTCCAGCGATGAAGACAGCTCAAGTGACCTTGACTAAGAACATTTACAGAAAGGACACATTAGTATATGTGATACATTGTCCCTCAGGGGATAAGTATCATTGAGTTGAATGTAATAATATGATGTTGGTGAAAGAAAGTGACATAACCTACAAAAATATGCAGGAAATGCAAAACTGTGAAATGACTCAATGTCATATTAATAATAAAAAAAGAGTAAAAATGTACAAAAGTATAGTTTATGTGTGAATGAACATCATAATCAGCATCACCTGGCTGCTTAAATCCTACTGAAGAAGTAAGGGGGTACTTTTGGGGGTACTACTGCCCATATGAATTTTTTGTCTCTTCTTTAGGGCTTCGTGTTTATTTTAAATTGACAAAGTTACAGTGAAAAGTTGAATGTCTGTATTTGCTTATGAGTATAAAATTCACTATTATCAAAATAAAGAACAAACATTAATTAAATGTTAGCAGCTTTGTAGCATTAAAGTCAGTTGTCCTGATGTATGTGGAGTAGTTTCAGGGTTTCAAAATAATGTGGAGCAGGTTTTAATTCAAATATACATCCATATCCCTTGTGCCTCACAGCAAGAAGGTTCCTGGATTGACTCCTGGACCCAGCAGGGATCTTTATGTGTGGAGTTTGCATGTTCTCCCAGAGCCTGCGTGGGTTTTCTCCGGGTACTCCGGGTGGAAACAGCCATCGGGCCTGCTGGACCACGTCTCACCGTCCCAAAGATAGAGAAAGATGTAAGTACAATCTGTGTTAGTATTATTTCACTGTTAGGGCAATGTTAGGATGATTTTTTTTTTTACTTTCCATGCCACCCATTGTCTTTGGTTTGTTATTGTGTTATTGCTCAGTAGATTTTATATTTCAGGTCAAATATATTCATGTCTGAATATTATTCCTCATTTTTCTGCACTCATTAGTGTACCCAACATCTTAATTTTATAGCACAAATAATACGTTTTTTTTTCCAGTTGTGCTTTGTGGGCTGTGTGTTTGGAAACAAAGGACATGTGAGAGACCACGATAGAAGGCTGGGGGTTGTAGTTTCTTCTCTTTCAGGAAAGACCGTGTTGGATTGAACCAAGGAGATGTGACGTGGCGGCACCGGATTGGACGAAGGGACAAGCCTCCAGGACCAACCACGGAAGCGACAAAGTCCAAGCCCTCTCTATAGTATAAATGTTTACCTACTGCCATGTGTGGGTTGTCTTTTTATTGCATCTGGGGACCGTCAGTGTTTTATCACTTGAGGACCAGTCGGTGCTGACCCATGAGCTCATGTATTCTGTACAATAAACGCTTCTGTTGAACTTTGATCAGATCAGTTTGTCCGTCCAATTTTTAAGCAGGCGGACTTTCTTTGAAAGTTTGGTCAGCAGTGCTCAGCGAATTCTCTGAAAATGTAGGTTTTTAAGTGTGGAACTGAACGAGGGCCACACTGCGGCGCTCCACCATAGGACCTAAACAGTCAACAATAACAACAACGGTGGCGGAGCGGGAGCAGACGGTGGTGCAGCCTTCCCCAGGGTGGATGTAACAGTCGGTGTTGTCTGTGTACCCTGTAACCCAGTAACCCTGACACGGTCTCATCACAGAGCTGCACATCAGGATCGTCCGCAGTCCCACAAGAACGGCCGCTTTTCAGATCCGTGGGAAGACCACAGGACTTATGGGTGGTGTAGTGGGATGACCCGCAAACCCATATATCATCAAAATATTTAAACAGCTCAAATATCTTGTTATTTGCACCTTTGAGCAACTCAGAAAAATGACATGGATGTATATTCATTATCAGCCTCAACAAATCAACAGCATTTACCCTGATACACAGCTTTATTCTAAAACTTTAAATATCAAAGCTGTGTAAACGACCGCGGGATCTATTTTCCTGATCTGACAGGGTGCTGGAACAACCGTTATTCCAGCAGGGGGCGCTGCAGTGTTCTGTTAGGTGGCTTAAACCTGAGTGCTCTTGATATGAGAAAGAAGGCGCTTAGAAATAAAGACAGACAACTTCTCTCAGTTAAAGTTTTTCTTATTGGAGATTCAAAGCAAACTTACACAAGGACATTTCTTTTCGGTATACAAGTGTAAGCCATTTAATTTATTAATTTGCTGGACTGATGGAGAGGAACCGTGGTTTAGACTTGGCCCTCCCTTCGTTGGAGCCTTGATTGGTCCCAATCACTCGGCTCTCTTCCTCTTTTTTCGCTGTAGAATGGGTATTTCTTCATGGGGGATTTAATGGTAACCAACGGTAACCAGACGATCATTTGGGAAAGTGGTCACTAAGTGGTTACAGAGGTGAGCTTGGGCCAGCGGAACCCATGTTCAAGTCCCCAGCTTGACAACAGGTGAACTGCGATGAAAGCTCACTCAGGCTAGTCCTCTGGCCAGGAACATCTGGATTTCTCTACACCTCTTGTTCCTGCCTCGCTCAATGATCCTCGTCAGCGTTCGGATGCTGTTCTGCTTGGCGTGGGACTCCAGACGGATCTCTGCTGTCTTCATGTGGTAGGTGATAGACTTGTCCCGCTCCTTTCGGTCGAAGTTTAAGTATTTTGCGTAGTTGTTGTAGACCAGCTGCTTGTCTCCAGGTTCAAGGTCCAGCCTCAGCAGCTCCTGGTAAATACGATCTGCCTCCTGTAGGCCCCCGCTTACTTTTGCATGTATGTTTGCGAGGTCAAGCTTCTTCACAAGGGCAGAATCTGGATGAAGAGCGATAATCTGCTCATGCAGGCTGATGGCTCGTTCTATCATGCTTCTAGATGGGTCTGGACGACTGTCCCTGAAGAAAAGGATTCTCCATTTGTAGCAGAGTGCGGCACACCTCTTCAGGTATCGATTATCAGGATGATCCTGCAGAACCTTCTCTGCCAAATCGATGGCCTTCTCGATGTCGCCCAGATATCTGTACACCCTTAGCAGGGCGTTCATGCCGCTGTAACTGCTGACAGGATTCAGTAAAATCTTTTCCTCCAGCTTGTGAGCTTCATCGCTGACTTTCTTTGCTTTTATGAGCAGCTCCACGGCAGCAAGGTACGAGTCATCTGGATCCTGCTCTCTGGCCTCTCCCATCTCCTTCCAGATGTCCTGAGCCAGGTCTGTGTCACTGTGCTTCTGAGCGCTCACCCTCCCAATCACGCGGCTGGTCCGCCAGTGCACCATGTCCGGCTGCATCTCGATTGCCTTCTGGAAGTAATCTGCAGCCAGCTGCTTCTTGTCTTTGTCAAACTTCATCAGGGTCCAGGCCTTCTCTGCGCAGATCTCTGGGTGGAGCTCATCCTGGGATGGAGACGGGTGTTCCCTCAGCAGGGCGTCAACCTTTGACAGATAATCCTGCGATTGTTCGTCTTCTCCCAGAAGGTGGTGCAGCCAGGCCAGATTCCCGAAATTCACCACCAACCAGGGACCTTCATCCCTGTTCTTCAGCCGTCGGAAGGCTTCGGTGGCCTGGCTGAGGAAACGCTGGGCCTTTTCTTCATCACCAAGCTTATAGCAGATAAAACCCTGCAGGTTGTAAACATGACCCAGCCAGAGGTTTCCGTCGTCAGTGCCGATGTCTTCCAGCGCGTCCCTTGTACGGATCAGTCTGGAACGGCTGGAATCCAGGTCCCAGGTGAAGTGGCACTCCAGGCCATTCAGTCTGGACTCCAACGTGGACGGGCTCTGAGCAGCACTGAGGGGAAGAGGTTTAAAAATGTCACACAATCTGATGTAAAACCTCGAGAGAAAAATGAAGGAAGGTGCTTCAAAAAGAAGCAAGGTAGGGACTAAGGAAGGATGGAGGAAACAATGAAGCAAGGAGGGATGAAAGAAAGGGTGGGAGCTGACCAGAGCACCACCAGTGCTGTTTACAGTTTACAATGGTGACTGAATGTTTAGAGGGGAGGGTTTCCTGTTGTCTTGACAACAGAGGGAAACATTTGGAGCATATGAACAATGAAGATATAGAGGACACACGAATAAATAAGCAATATAATATAAGATAAGAGGAACAAGCAAGAGGATGAGCGTAAACAAATGAGACAAGAATAATAGTTAAATAATAAATGCTTGGGGCTCATGTTCGGGTCTCTGGAAAGTGCCTAGAGAAAACTGTGTTGTAATACACGCTATATAAATAAAATTGAATTGAAAAAGAAGGGAAGAAATCCAGAGGAAGGACGTGAAAGATGAGAAAAGGGTTCAGAAGTAGAGAATGGAGAAAATCCGGATACTCGCCTCATGATCTGAATGTTTTCAGCAAATCAGAAGTCTCCTGTAAGGTGGGATTCGTCGTTTCTTTCCTCTGTCACCTCTGGGATCACAGCTGGAGACTCTCCTCTCCTTCGGCTCGTACCCGCTTTTAAAGGCGCGCACCGAGCCGAGCAACATCGCGTCAGACCAACTTAACTTTCACTTCCCAGAAATGAAAACTTAAATCCAGATCAACAACTCAGGGTTAAGTTTCACGTTAACCAGACACGCCCAGGCCTTTACGTAATAACCTGCTACCACAAGGGAATAAAACAATATTAAATATACATCACAAAAACAAATATCAGTCTCATAAACACACATTGGATTACTCCCCGGGTGAGAACCCCTCCCTTGTCTTGATCAACTTTAGTTTTGAAAGCTCCTCTGTGCTTGAGCAACAGTGACTGACAGAATAAGTGCAATCCTGAGAGCAGTCCAAAGGTTGGGGCATATGTCCGATACGTCCTTATCATGCATAACAGTGATAAGCTCAAAGAAGCTCATGTTTTTTTATGGCAGATCAGGGACATTCTTGATTTCCTGCACAAGCTCTGTCATTACCTAATAGGAGTGCCGTTCAAAGTGCAGGGTGGAGCCTAGTGCCTCGCATTGCTCTGACACCTCCTCATCTGCAAGACTTGTAACATCTGTCACAATCCCCAATTTTTTCCCCAAATTTTCTAATGTGGAAAACCTCTCCTTGGTTGCTGACGCGGCTGCATCAATGACAACATTGAATAATTAAATCTCCAACTTCCTAAGTGCATCACTGAAAGGCACATCCTGGGATTCATATACGAAGTGGTGCTTTGTGGACTTGGCATTGTCTCTCATCTCGATTAAAGCCTCCCTCACAGCAGCTCCCTGGTACCTCATGGGATCCACGTTCTTGACCTTGCTCTCCCATCTTGTTTCTGCCCACATTTTTTAGGTGATGTTCACATGATTTTTCAGTATAGCTCATCTTTGGGTAGAGGCTGAAAATAGCAAAGTAGCTCATAGCATCAAAAGATCCTTTAGCAGCCCCACATGGCTCAAAGAGAGCTCTGGGATTCTTTTCTAAGAGCCTGGATTGAACTCCCTTATTTTTGACACGTTTGCCCTGTTGTCATATGACTATCCTCTGCAGTCTTCTCTAAAGGAACTCCCAACTGCTCGACTTTCGCCAGGATCACGGAGGCCAAGTGCTGGGCTGTGGACTCCTCTGCCTCCACAAATCCCCTAAAATGTTCCCCGATATGGGGCTTTCCATTAGTGGCACCACTCTAATTGTGACAGTTTTGGTATTTAGTTCTTGTTTTATTTTGAAACCCAGTGCTCCTGTGTTTCAGTTATATCTTGACTTCCCTTGTTCCCATCTGCCTGGATTGTTTGCACCTGTATCTCATCAATCCTTCTGTGTATATCTTGTCTTGTATTTCACTTGCTCCCTGCTGGTCTGTACTGTTTGATCCCTCCATGTTTCAGGTCCAGTTTTTTGCTAAAGCTCTTGTGTTTTTGTTAACCCTGCTCTGCAGTGCTTTAGATGTTGTTTAATTTAATAAATCACCTTTTTTTGGAACTCCTGCCACTGGCGCCTCTCCTGCATTTGGGTCCTATCAACACCACATCGTGACACAACTAAAACTTTAACAAAGTCTAAAGGAAAGACATCAGGCACCGTTCCAGTTTGAGAGGAATTGTCCAACAAAGTTGAAAAGATGAAGATGGAATCCAGCTTTGAGTCCATGAAACGCAGCAGTAATACAGAAACGGAGGAGGAGTTTCTAATGCTGCAGTACCAGCTTCAAGAAAGTCTCAAGCACTTACAAAAGGGGGTACAGAGACAGAAAATGGAAAAAGAAAGATAAATTACAAAAGTGATGAGTGAAGTGCAAAATTTGAAACAGAGGGGGAAAAAGTGAAAGCAAAAATCTATATCCCAGAGCGGCAACATCCAGACAAAGAGCCCTGAAAACCAGTCACGCAAGAGGTTGAGACTGTCAGACCCAGTTGATGAAGATGCTTGTGGTGACATACAATTACAAGATAAGCTCACCTCAAAAACACAACAGAAAACCGAAGATATCCCTAGGAAGAGGTCAAAAAAGAGAAAGGTGATTGAAGACATATGTGACAGTGAAACTATGTTTCCAGATGAGGAAATATCAGGATCCTCCTGTCCTTCATATCCTGTCTTCTATGATCATCCATTTCTCATGAGCTACTCTTCACTTTTCCCATATTCCTCTCCATCCACAGAATATCTTCATCTGTTGCATCCAGACAATAATGCAACAACAACAGGAAACCAGTCATGCAAGAGGTTGAGACTGTCAGCGGCATCAGTTGATGAAGACGCTTGTGGTGACGCAAACACTGAAGATATCCCAAGGAAGAGGTCAAAAAGTACAAAGTCGTTTGAAGACATAAGTGACAGTGAAACTGTTTCCAGGTGATAATTTATCTGTATGCTCCTGGCTTTCATCTCCGGACCTCTACGCTCATCCACTTCTCATGAGCTCTTCTCCCCCTGTGTCACAATTTCAAAATGAACTCCCATCGATAACACAAGAGACAAATGAAGACATTTCAAAGAAGACAAAGATGATGGAAGAAATGAGTGATCACACAACTAGCCGTTCAAACGATGCAACACCATGACCCTCCTGGTGGAGCCCTCACTCTACTGATCCCAGACCCCTCGGGAACTATCCTTTCCCTATAACACGTTTTGTAGCTGCATCTCTAACACGTGGAGTCTCCAGTGACGAAGACAGTTCAAGGGACCTTGACTAAGGCCACATTTATACATAGCCGGGTATTTACAAAAACGGATATTTGCCCCTCTACGTTTTGAAAAATACCATAATTTACATCAGATCGTTTTCAAAATCTCTTCATTTACCTGAACCCGCATAAATACGCTGTTAAGGGGTGCTATGAGCAGCCAGACCCACAGGCGGCAGTGTAACGAGAAGCATAAAGTCATGCTAGCCAATCGGAACCCTGGAAAAAAAACGTGGACAAATGACACGAGTAACTTCTAAGATGGAACGAGAGTCTTTCGTTTGAAGTGGAGTTACTTTTAAATGTGACCTTAGAATATAAAATGACTAAAATACAAGAAAATGTTGACTGGGAATCGTGTCAACCAAAGTACATACTGGCTCTGTTTTTAGAACAGTACCCAGCAGATACCTCTGAATATTTTCCTCATCGAAAAGAGGACGTTACTCGGACGTCGCTAACGACAAAACTGAAGGCAGTCAGAGGAAAATATCGAAAAGCAGTTGACACTGGGCGTCGGAGTGGACACGGTAGAGTAGTACTCCTTTACTTTGAACTCTGCGAGCAGGTTTGGGGTGGTTCACCGGCCACTAAAACACTGTCGTCCGGTGTCGAAAGATCTGACCTGGACGATTCATTCACACCATCGACTTCCTCGGCCTTATCAACGCAGGATGTCGGGTCAGAAACAGAAGCAGAACTTGATGAAAGTGTGGCCCCCCGAGTGAAGGAGAGGAGAGACCTGCTTCATGTATGTATATATTTGTTACATTTATGTTCATGATGAACATAGAATTGAGTTTTGTGTGTCTGCTGAACTGTGTATGATTTGTTTGTACAGTTATACTATTTTATATTCCTATAATTTGTTGAGATGTTTAGTCTTAAGGACTTGTTCATAGATTGATTATGCTGAGGGAACTGTAAACTGTAGGATGGGTTTACTTCTGCAAATTAGCATGTTTTAATATATTTTGTTTTGGTCTACTAAGCTGAAGGGACACCGACATGAAAGGCTGAAGAGAAGACTGCCAGCTGAGGTCCAGTGGCAGAACGCTGTTGAAGAGGACCAAAGCATCAAGAAAAAATTGGCCGAGATTATTGAAACCTCAGAAAAACAGGCGTCTGATAACTTCAGTAGATTAACACATACACTTGATAGGCTTACTGCTTCAATTGCTGAGGGCTTTGCTCTCCTGCAACTGGTTGTGCACAGACCGCCACCACTGCCACATTACAACGTGCCATTTGAAGGAAGAGGTCCTTATGGACAGATGTATGCACACACACCACTACGCTCATATCCCCCAAATTCAGCACTTCACCCATTCCCACACAACTCATTGGCTGACAATAGAACACAGAATGTTGTGCCACTTAGCACCATCAACCCAACAGATTTAACACAAACACCTGTTGAGGGCATGGGGCAGTTTTCATATACCCAGTCTCTTTTTGAGAAAGATTACCTTACCCATGATTACCTTCTTTTGTGCGTTATGGCCGTTCCTGCACAGTTATAATTTGAGATGTGAAATGGCAAATTGCAATACTTAAAATGTTTACAGTACACATGAGTGCACTAGTTTTGAGGGTTTTATGTGTGAAATGTTTACTTTGGCAGCTCCAACATTTTGTAACACTGAGGTCAGTTCAAGTCTCTTGAAGTCTGTATATTTACTTGAAGAGTATTTTTGTAGCCTGTTGGTTGAACAGCAGTACAAATGAGTTATTCTTGAAGCCTTTGCGGAACAGAGGCATCTTATTTGCACTAAATGTGTCTGACAATTGTTTTTGTGACTCTTTACAGTGTCAGATCTGTTCAGAACTAAAATGTCTGAAAACGAATTCAGGTGTGTCTCTGTGTGATTAATCAACATAAGAGTCAAACCAAGTCAGATCAACAAAGCTTTCCCACATAACAATTTGGAATATCTCTATGTGAACAATGGCATTCAACTAAACCAAACATTTAGACTTGGCAGTCTCTACTCAAGTGACTTACTGTAAACAACTTTAAATGTAAAAAGCCAAAAAATGTAAACATATGTGCTTAAACAAATGTAAACTTAAAATGCTTTGAGTACTGGTGGTGCACACAGACATTTTGAACATTTTTGTTAACACAACATACACAATTGCCCTAACATTAATTCCATATTACAAGTGTCCCTTTTATGGATCAAGGAATTGCGTGAGGATTCTCCTCACCCTCTTCCCTTCTGCTGTCAAGCTGTCTCTGACAGCTAGTTCTGAATCTGGCTGGTTGTCCTTGTCATACTGTATTGCCTCAGTAACACTGTTGTCGTCTACCCTGTCCTTTGAAGCTTCACAATAATTA
The DNA here is from genome assembly GCF_033807715.1 of Cololabis saira. Lineage (NCBI taxonomy): Eukaryota > Metazoa > Chordata > Actinopteri > Beloniformes > Belonidae > Cololabis > Cololabis saira. Next base: position 28,240,426 of record NC_084609.1, read on the forward strand.
TGCAGCACGAAGCAAGCATAAATAACAAAGGGAAGGTCATTCAGATTAATGTCTACCGCCCTTCTCTGGACTCCGAAGCTTTTAGCCTTCCAAATGCACACTCAATCACCATTCGTGCTCAGCACAAATTTAGTTCAAAGTACTGTTCCTGGGCAGTGTGTCCCCCATTTGCATATTCTTTCATGAGATATGGGAGCAGTGGGTATGCAGGATCGCCGAGTGGATAAACTGGTATGGCCTCTTCGTCATCAACAAGGTACCTTGGACAGGGTGGGATTTTTCCATTTTTCAGGCAGGTGTTCAGTGAGGAGTTGGCAAAAACACGGGCGTCATGCACGCTCCCTGGCCATTTCACTACCACGTCCATTAAGGAATATTTGTAATCTGAGGTGACTTGGATATTCAAAGTAAACCTCCCTTTCCTGTTCAGGTAGTCAGTGGAATTAGCTGATGGTTGCTTGATCTCCACATGAGTCCCATCCACAGCACCCAGGCACTGAGGGAGGCCGTGAGCCTGTTCAAATCATTGCACAAGTTGCTGGACAGCAGATTCTGTTGTGGGCAGTTACATGTATATAGGACCCAAGTGCGCAGTTACTGCTTACACCTGTCTGATAATTATTGAAACGACAGATCTAGATAGACCAAATGCGTTTGCCTTCTTGCGCAGTCTACCCTCATCAGCTAAATAGTAGAGGGTGCAGGCTACTTTTTTCATTACACTAACCGGGGACCGCATGACAGTTGTCTGACCTTCTTTGTGGGGGCGCAGTAACTCCGAAAGGGACAGTGGCGATGCGTTTTCAAAGTTTTCCCACCAGTGAGCCGTTCGCCTATGGAAGTAGATTTGTTTCTTAATTATTCAATAAAAAAAAAAGATTGCTTCAATCAAAAAATATATTTTCAATAAAAAAAAAATCACTTCAATCAAAAAAAATTATTTCAATCAAAGAAAAAAGTGTTTGAATGCAAAAAAATATTTGAGACTCAATAAAATGCATATGAACACTGTTTTTCTTTGATTGGAAATGTTTTCTTTGATAGAAGTGAAGTTTTTTTTGTTTTTTTGTTATATCAGAATATCAGAAAAAAAAAATTTCAATTAAAAAAAAACTTTTTCAATCAAAGAAAAAGTGTTTGAATGCAAAAAATATTTGAGACCCAAACAATTGCATTTGAACACTTTTTTTTGGATTGAAAATATTTTTTATGATTTGAAATGATTTTTTTTTGATTGAAGTGAAAAAAGTTTTGAAGTCTTTTTTTTTTTTTTGATTGAATCATTTTGACACAAACATCCCGCAGAGGGATCAGTATCACCCGGCTGCTTAAATCCTACTGAAGAAGTAAGGGGTACTTTTGGGGGTACTATTGCCCATATGATTTTTTTAATTTCTTCTTTAGGGCTTCCTGTTTTTTTTTTAATTGACAAAGTTACAGTGAAAAGTTGTATGTTCCTGTATGTCTGTATTTGCCTATGACTATAATAGACTATGATCAAAAAAGAAAAAGAAAAAACATTAATTAAATGTTAGCAGCTTCGTAGCATTAAAGTCAGTTATCCTGATGTACAGTATGTGTTGAGTAGTATCAGGGTTTCAGAAAAATTGTGGAGCAGGTTTTAATTCAAATATACATCCACATCCCTTGTGCCTCACAGCAAGAAGGTTCCTGGTTTGACTCCTGGACCCAGCAGGAGTCTCTCTGTGTGGAGTTTGCATGTTCTCCCAGAGCCTGCATGGGTTTTCTCCGGGTACTCCGGGTGGAAACAGCCATCAGGCCTCCTGGACCACGTTTCACCGTTTCAAAGATAGAGAAAGATGTAAGTACAATCTGTGTTAGTATTATTTCTTTGTTAGGGAAGTTCTTTCCCTCCTTTTTCCATTGAGTATTTTTGTAAATTGTGTTACAATAATCTGACAATACCCATTTAATTCATTTGAACCATTTTTATCACACTTTAAATTCAAGCATGGCAGTAATTCATATTACAATATAGTTTACTTTGACTTTTATAACCTGGACCAATGGGCCCACGAATTGAGACAAGGACACATTTAGAGACCTCAGCTGAACCTCTGAGAAAATCATCAAAAGTCTGTAGCCTACTACTGGAATTCTTTTGCAGTTAAACTTTGAGCAGTTTAAAAAAAACACACACCACATACAGCAACTCATCTCCATGGAAACGGAATTGTCTAGATCAAAAGGCAAAACAGTACTTGTAAGAGCCATTTGTGGTGTTCTATCAAATGTGTTTATCTTGTTTTTAGCCTATCTGCCCACTAGGGGGAGTAGTGATACCATCAATTGAGCAAGGTCTATTTAATCAGGGTGTAATCACACACAGGTGGCTGTGTGGAGGCAAAACGTTTTTTGACCGTGCGTTCGGGCGAATGGAACAAGTAAGAAATAGCAGGTGGATATTTATGTTCGTTTATTTTATGTTTACAAAGGTGACAAGTGGCAATACCCGGTTGAACAATAAAATTATATTGGAAACATTGGAACATTGGAAAGGCTCGTATTTGCGTCATACTGAACTAATCACAGCCAGGCAGTGGCTGTTTGATAAGCAAATGGTCGCTACACTACTTATGACATCACAGTGTCACTCATTACATTATATACATACGCATACATGCGCATACACATACATATATATACACACATACAAACCCAGTGTTGATTGTTTTGTTGTTTTTTTTTTTGGGGGGGGGTGACATCCGCTGCCAAACCAGGAAGCAAGAACACATGGAGGCCTCACGTCGAGGACTGGAAATCTGCAACAAAAACCACAAACGAAACACGAAACCGACACGGAACCGACCAAAACACGAGCAGCAATCGACCCAAATCTTATATTTGCATATATATATATATGAAAATTAGAATATTGTGATAAAGTCCTTTATTTTCTGTAATGCCAAAATGTCATACATTCTGGATTCATTACAAATCCACTGAAATATTGCAAGCCTTTTATTATTTTAATATTGCTGATCATGGCTTACAGCTTAAGAAAACTCAAATATACTATCTCAAAAAATTAGAATATTCTGGGAATCTTAATCTTAAAATGTAAGCCATAATAAGCAATATTAATATTAATATTATAATATGTATTTATTATAATTTTAATATTATTCCTATCATTTAATTCAACCATTAGAATGGTCAAAATGTCCAGTCAGCACAAGTCAGGTGCTCAGAAAAGAAGAGAAAAGAGAAGAAAAGAAGAAGAAAATAGAGGCCTCAGAGATTCTTTACACAAATATTTTAAAAAAGTGGTGACGGTGAAGCTGGAATTAATAAAGTCAGCGTAGAGCAAGGTAAGAAACAGCGCAGCCAACGTTTATCAACCTTGTAACTTAACCTAACTGGCTAGCTCTAATGTTAACGTCCATTAGCTTGTATAAAAACCTGAAGAGCAGAGGGAGAGGAGAGGGAGAGGGAGAGGGAGAGGGAGAAGGAGAGATCCGGGCGTAGGGGGGCCCATCTTAGATTATTTTGTCCCGGGCCCCGGCAAGACTGTCAACTGGCCTGACAGATACACATCAGCAGTCATTTCTTCTAAGACTTTTTGACGAAGGTGTGACACCTACAAGTGTATGTGCACAATTGTGTATTGGTTTTATTTTAATGAGTTTTAGCCAGGTAAAAGGCCTATTTCAGGGCTTCCGGTCATGGCGCTGAGGTGAGCGGACGTGTTGAACAGGTGCTCCCAGAACGGTCTGCTAAATCTCCTGTATTAAAGCTATTTCAACCGTATTGAGTTTTAAAATAAAGGATGACCAGGGGAAAGACGCGGAAAGATAACAGCAAAACGACCCAGACACAAGACGAAAGTGAGTTAAACCTGACGGGAAAAGTCAACGACAACGCGACTGACGAGCACATGGCGATGGAAGGCCTGGCAGCCAGCATCGGGGCTATTCACAGTGATATCTTAGCCATCCGAGCGGACGTGAAAGAGCAACTAAGCTGCCTTCGAGTTGACCTCTCAGGTGATGTGAAGAGAGATTTAGCTAGTTTCAGGGATGATGTCAATGAAAAACTGAATGAGATTGTGGCCGACGTGAAGGAGACGAGAGATAAAGCGGAGGAGGCGCTGCAGCGTGTATCCGACATGGAGGAATGGACCGCCGCAGTGAAGGAGGTGCTGTCGGAGTCTCTGAGTAATCAGGACCAAATTCAAGCCAAGCTGACCGATATGGAGGCACGCTCACGGAGAAATAATATCCGTGTGTACGGGATTCCGGAGGACACGGAGGGAAGCAGCCTGCAGGAGTTTATGGAAAGTTTTATTAAGGCTGAATTGTCGCTTCAGGACACTGAACTTGGCATACAGCGCTGTCACCGCGCACTGGGAGCTAAACCACCGCAAAATGTCAACCCTCGCTCCGTGGTGATTTACTTTTTGGAGTATAAAACCAAAGAGCTGATACTTCACTCTGCGTGGAAAAAGGGGGAGATACGCCTCGGTCAACAGAGGATCTACTTTGATCAGGACTATCTGGCTGAGACCCAAAAGAAGAGGAAAGCGTATGCTCCTATCAGAAAGCTTTTAAAGGAAAAAGGTCTCCGCTTTCATACCCCGCCGCCAGCAAAGCTCAGAGTGTTTTTCGACGGTGGTCCCGTTACATATAACAGCGCGGCGGAGGCCATACAGGACCTGAGGAAAAGAGGGCTTGCACCGGACGACAACAGCAGCGAAGGGCCCTCCACGTCCACGGCGGCTCCGATGAAAAGGCTGGAAAAATCTTCCTGGCAGACGGTGGTGGCCAAGCGGCGGAACCCGGGCACGCACGGAGAGAGAGCGCGGAAGATACTCAGTGGATTTCGCCGCAACTCCGGGGACGCATCCTCCACGCAGTGATGAACATCACCCAAATATCTGTTTGACATCCCTGCGGTAAGACCGACCAGCACAGTGAACTAAAACGGCATCAGAGCGAAGAAATAATTGACATTATTTAAAAATGGGACACTGTGTTAGGTTAGTCTTTTTACTTTTATTTCCATAACTCCTGACTTTGTCAGCACGAGTGTCACGATGGTTTGCTAGACTAATACACCAGACCGCGGATCTGGGAGCCGGTTCAACTTAGTCCAGATGTGCACTGAATTTATACTCTTAACTGAGTTATGTCAGACTGCACTGGAGAGACCCTTCATTTTCTGGAGGCCTCCCTCTCCAAACGAACCCCTGTCTTAATGGGTTTTTTTGTTATGGAAGCCCCTTTCTTTGTTTCTTTATTTTTTTCTTTAATTTTCTATATCTGTGTATTTCCAATTTTCAAGTTCTCTGTTACTGTTCTTATGCAAGTTCGAAGGTTAAGGTCACCTTGGGGGTTTATGGTGGAGGAAATAAATTTTCGTTTAAAGATATATGTCTCAACAGGAATATAGATTCATAACACTCAATGTTCATGGGTTGCAGAGTCCAATTAAAAGAGGAAAGATTATCGCCAAAATGAAGAGAGAACAGCAGCACATAATATTCTGGCAAGAAACTCACTTGGTAAAAACAGACCATGAGAAATTAAAAAAAATGGGTTTTAAAAACACATTTTACTCTTCATATGCAAGTGGATCAGCAAGAGGAGTTGCAATACTCATAGCAAATAAAGTAGGATTCCAGCTTTCCAAACAGATCACAGACAAAGAAGGGCGATTTGTCTTGGTGAGGGGAACATTAGACTCAAAGGAGGTAACTCTACTCAACGTTTACAGACCGCCAGGACAAGATAAGAAATTTATCGATAGAATATTTGATCTCATAGCTACAGAAGTTTCTGGTGTCCTGATCTGTGGAGGGGATTGGAATGTACAGTTACATCCCACCCTGGATTCTTCAAACCCATCCAAGAAAATTAACTCTGAGTCACTGTACATTAGGAAAATTATTCAAAGAAATGGCTTGATCGATGTATGGAGGGATTCTCACCCATCTACTAAGCAGTATACCTTTTACTCCCATCCACATGCAGTTTACTCGCGTATTGATTATTTTTTTATGTTTAGAACAGATAGACATAGAGTCCTAAACTGTAGCATCGGTGTTAGGGATGTATCCGACCACTCTGGAGTATATTTGAAATTAAATTTAGATGTTCAACACAAAAATACAATTTGGAGACTCAATACTACTCTGTTAAATGATAAACAATTTGAGAATTTTATTGTGAAAGAAATTAAGGACTATGCAGAATTAAATAATAATTCAGAGGTGTCCCCAAGTATTTTATGGGACGCTGCAAAAGCAGTACTGCGTGGAAAAATGATCATGTGGGCATCGCGAAAGAAAAAAGAAAAACTTAAACAACTCAATGACCTGATAAGGAGACTAGGGACACTGGAACAGAAGCATATAGAAACTAATGACCCGGCCCTACAAGAACAAATATCGGTTATAAAATCGGAACTAAATAAAAAACTTGATGATAAGATAGAACTCAAGCTGAAGTATGTTAAACAAACATATTATGAAAATGGACCCCGAGCAAAAAAAATATTGGCCTGGAGATTGAGAAAGCAACAGTCTGAAAGATCTATTTCCAGTATTAAAGACCCCGACACTACTCAGATATATCTCAGGCCAGAGGAAATACAAAAAACATTTGAAGGATACTACAAGAAATTATACTCTCAACCCAAATTAGCAGAGCCCTCTACAATACAGCTTTTTCTAGACTCTCTAGATTTACCATCCATTGGCACAGAACAAAATAAGCAGATAACCACAGTTATAACACAAAAAGAGGTTAATGAGGCCATTTCAAAATTGAAAACGAGCAAAGCACCAGGGGGCGACGGACTACCGGCAGAGTGGTATAAGACTTTTAGGGACTCTCTAACACCTTTGTTATTAAATTGTTTTAATTATGTGCTTGGGGGGGGTGAGGCTCCACCATCCTGGAAACAAGCCATAATATCGGTAATACCAAAACCAGGAAAAGATAAGACAGAGTGTAGCTCATACAGACCAATTTCTGTTTTAAATACAGATTATAAAATTTTCACCTCGATAATTGTTAGGAGGCTAGAAAATATTATCCCGGACTTGATCGACCCAGATCAGACCGGGTTCACTAAAAATAGACGCACACAGGACAACACGAGGCGGGCATTACATCTTATAGATATCATGAGCAGAAGTAACATGAAGTCCTTGGCTATTAGTTTTGATGCTGAAAAAGCTTTCGATTCCGTAAGATTTGAATTCCTATATTTGACTCTACAGCGATTCGGCTTTAACGACACAATTATAAAATGTATTAAATCCTTATACAATTCACCAGTGGCCCGGATTAAAATAAACGGCAGTCTGTCAAGCACAATCTCTCTAGAACGCGGATGCCGACAAGGCTGTCCTCTGAGTCCTGTTCTATTTGCTTTATTTATTGAACCACTTGCCCAAAAAATCAGAGAAGACCCGGAAATTAGGGGAATTTCAGTTCAGGGAAGAGAATATAAAACATGTCTGTACGCAGATGACATCCTGGTGACTCTGTCTGAACCTGATACAAGTCTGCCTAACCTCATGTCATGTCTCGACCAATATGGTCTCTATTCAGGATATAAACTAAACATAGAGAAAACTCAGACCCTCTCCTTAAATTATTCACCCCGAACAGACATACATAAAATGTTCAAATTTAAATGGAAAACCAAATCCATGAAATATTTAGGTGTTAATATCACTAAAACCTTAAAAGATGTATACGATGCAAATTATGGTATTATCACAAATAAAATTAAAAGTGATTTGGATAGATGGGCCCCACTGACACTTGACCTGCATAACCGAATAGAAACCATAAAGATGATTATTCTACCTAAACTCTTGTTCCTTTTCCAATCCTTACCTGTGGAGGTTCCAACTAAACAGTTTAATGAATGGAATCGGATAATATCTAGGTTTATATGGCAGAATAAGAAACCAAGGGTCCGCTATAAAACTTTGCACCTGCCAAAAGATGAAGGGGGGTTGTCACTCCCATGCTTGGAGAGCTATTACAAGGCAGCACAACTGCAATACGCCATCTACTGGTGTGATGAGAACTGCGATGCAAAATGGAAGGAACTAGAGCTGAGCCGACTTGATATCCCTCTTCAATCTTTACTAGGTGATAAAAGCCTCAAAAACAAGTACTCAAGCTATTTAAGTGACCTTACAAAAGTTCCCCTTAACATCTGGTTCAAAGAGGTTAGTAATTTGCACTTGGAGAGGAAATCAAGGCTACTAAGGTGGGTCGAACATGACAAGGATTTTAAACCAGCACAAATTGATTTGAGATTTAAGGAAATGACCCGAAAAGGCATCACTTCGTATTGTGTAATCTCATCTGATACAGGTCTGGAAAGTTTTCGACAAATGCAGGAAAAATATGATTTAAACAAGCAGGACTTTTATAGGTATTTACAGCTTAGGCATCATTTTGATAAAAATGTCAAAACATCAGGTGATTCTGACACGGACCTTATTAGCACGATTACTGAAGCCTACAAGGGTAAAATCATTAAGAAAGTGGTTTCTAGAATATATTCATGCCTGCAATCCTCCAAAGCAAAGTCAACATTCTATGTTAAATGTATGTGGGAGAAGGAAGCAAAAATAACACTGTCAGAAGGCGAATGGTTGAATATATGTCGAATTAACTCCTCCACTACCAGTTCAGGGCAGTGGAGGGAATTTGCATGGAAGAACATAATCAGGTATTTCATAACCCCGAGAAGGACATATCTACAAGGTGGCAGAACTGAATCTGGATACTGTTGGAGACAATGCAATAATTCGATGGCTGACCACAGTCATATCTTTTGGTGTTGCCCAGTGATCCAACCTTACTGGCTGGATGTAGCCAGAGAGATAAAATCAATTCTTGGCTTTGGAATTGAGTATAGCTTGAAATCTGTTTACCTGTGTAATTTACCAACTGAACTCAATCCCCAGGATGAATACCTTTTGAAAATATTGCTTATAGCCAGCAAAAAGTCACTAACAAGGAAGTGGTTTAAGAGGGAGCCGCCGACAGTGAGAGAGTGGATAGCCACTGTGGAGGAAATACGTGAAATGGAATTGCTGACCTTCTCCCTACGACTATGTAGTGATAAGGCCCAGAAATACTGGGGGAAATGGCTAAAGTATATGGGTGAGAGACCGTTATAGAGCAACTACCCCAGTGTTTAATTTGTTTACTTTGTTTAATTTGTATACTATGATGGATGTTTATTGTTACTTAATATCTTGGACTGATCGGAAATCACATCAGCATTGGAAATTTCCTTGTTGATATTATTACCCACGATTGTTTTATCAACTTTGTTCCCCTGACTGTTTTTTACCATACGGATTTATCTGCCAAGACACCATCCCTATTCTGCATATTGGATGGACTTACTGTACACTGGAGGAACTCGCACCCAGGGCTGGCTGCCCTCTCCTCTCACACCCAGGAACTATAGTAACCCTTTATTACCGAAAGCAATATCTGTTTTTTGGTTGGTTTTTTTTTTTGATACACCATAATACACCCCCTTCGGTGACCTGTATGTTCTGTGCTGTTTGATTTCTGTCATGTTTTTTTTTTTTTTTTTCAGCACATAAAATTCTGTATTATAAAACTAAGAAAAATAAAAAGTTTAAAAAAAAAAAAAAAAAAAAAAAAAAAAAAAAAAAAGAAAATACCCTGTGAGATCACGCTTCCACATAAATAAATGCAGGTAGGATGATTTGACAGATGAAAATAACCTGTGAGATCACGCTTCCACATAGATAAATGTTGATGTCTATGTAGAAGCGTGATCTGACGGGGTATTTTCATCTGTCAAATCATCCTACCTGCCAATATCTATGTGGAAGCGTGATTTGACGGGTTTTTTTCTTCCGCCTAAGCGTCTTACACATAGATCTATGTGGACGCACATTCTGACTTCCTGTTGTTAAATCGTCTATTTGCATGAAAAAGGTTTTGAAAAATAGGAAACTGAGATAAAAGAATCGGGGATCGTATGGTAGTATTTTCTGCCGAGGTAGGACACCTCGGCAAGGTAGGACATCTCGCTGAGGTAGGACATCTCGGCAGAGAAGTATGTCATTTCATCCTACGGGTAGGACGATTCGCAGAGGTAGGACAACTCGGCAGAACACCTGCATTAACTGAGCTGGATCGGGACATTTTTCTTAAAGTTCTTTTGAGTTCACTTTCAAAAACACCAGTTTGCCCAAAGTCGGGGCTTCAGACTCGTGGTGGTTTGTGGAGAGGTTTGTGGGATATGTTTGGACACGCATCGGGACGTGATATGAGGGGTAACGGAGCGAAACTGGAGCGGGATGACGCCCCGCTCCACCCGAATCATCCTAGAAAAAAAACTCCCGCTCTGCGCTCCTTTCAAAACTCCCGCTCCCGCTCAGCTCACCTGCTCTGGGCGGCGGCGCCCGACGTTGCGTTAATGCGGGCCGGTCGAGGGGAACGGTGTGCGCGTCGACAGCGCAGCGGCCGTTCGGGGGTTTCCCCGGTGCTCTCTATGGCCACCCCGAGCCTGATTGGGCTACTTTGTTGGAACTAACTATGCTAACTTAGTACTAGCTTGCTAGGAAGAGGTCGTTTCAAACACCCATAACTCAACTATATCGACAGTCACTCTTATAAATTGATGAAAAATAACTCTATGACCTTATCCTTTGTAGTAAGACTTACTCAATCAACTTACTTACCAGTATGTTAGGCTACTGAAGCAATTTCTCTCGTTCTGTGGAAGTTGTTCCTTCTTTCTTCATCTTTTCAGCCTTTGGAAATGGTGACCAGTGGACTGCGCTTGCATACCTCCGCTGTTGACGTGACACTTCCCCCTGCCCTTTTTTATTATTTATTATTTATTATATAATGAATGAAAAATTGTGAAGATATAAGACTAGATTTGAAATGTATGTATTTAATAATGCATTTGATATATTTCATTTAAAAAAAAAAAAAAAAAAACTTTTTTTCCCTCAGAGGGTGTGTCTGTTGGGGGGGCCAATTCAGACCCGGCTGCAGAAACAAATTAGAGGGGGGGGCTTTACATTTTTTCGGGGGGGCATACTTTTTCAACTTACATTTTATCTGCCTGAGGCTGCACAGTGGCTCTGTGGCCACTCCTACTGTATTGTCAAATCATTTTCTCTCAATAAAACGGGCAGTTCATCCCAAAATATATATAAAAAAAAACAATACAGTAGTGTAGTGCTGTCCATTTATTCCAATCAAAGTCAAACATTTATGTAACAAAGAACAGCAACGGGGGCTGTGGCGTACAGAGAGAACAGCACCATACAGCCGTCTCCTCCACTCTCTCCTCCTCTGTAGTCTCCGCTGTCACTATCTCCCCTACAGTCTCCCTTGCCGTCTTCTCCATTGTCTTAGCCACTGTCTCTTCCACCATCTCCTCTGACCTGGCAACCTTTTTAGGGGGCTGACTCTTTGCTGCCCAGAATGACAGAATGCTCTTTTGCTTCTTCCCTGACATCTTTGAAATAGACAAAGGCAAACAGCAAAAAATAGACACACTTTCTGTTCATCGTTTACTCTTTACTCTTCAGACTAAAACTATAATCCAGTGGCGGACCATCAGGGCCGTCTAGACCTTCTCTGAAGGCCTAACTATTATCAAAATAATGAAAAAATATAGTGTCTTTAATAATACTTTAGTTTACCTATTGTTAGACTTATCTGAGTTTATACATATTGCCGGCTTGCATTAGAACAAGTATAAGCACCTGTTTATTTACTTTACATTGAGTTGACAGTGTGGCTGTGGCTTAATCCACGGACATGTAGCTCTGTTTCGTTATGGTTTGTGGAGAAAGCACTGGCTTAGAATAGGGGAGAGCTGCTCTCCAAGCTCAAATAACGTTATACACAATTGTGGGCTATTTGGGTAGACAAACTCACATATGAGGATTGGAAGAATACATGATTACTTTTTTCTAGGGCTGTCAAGCGATGAATTTTTCTTTAATCGTGATTAATGGCTGAATTTCAATAATTAATCACATATTTGCATGTATAAAATTTTATTATTTTGCATTTCACAACAGTTTTTAAGACCATATTAACAACTCTTACCAGTGTATGTTGATTGGGAATCAAATGAATGCAAAGAAAGTTACTTTATGAACTCAACTTTTGGATTTATTTCAGCTTTTCCAGTTCCAACTCGTCTGCAACCTGTGTGTGCCCGCGCATCCACGGAACGAGCACGCAGCAGGAAAAAAAAACTGCCCAGCAACAAGACATACTATTTTCTGATTGGCTGGTAGGTCGCTGACGCGGGACCGCTGTAAACTCAGCAGAGAAATCCTCCTCCGCCCCGCCCGTTCACTATTAATTTCTGTGCGCTCGACTTTATCACTTTTCAGCGTGAGAAATGTCAGGTGTGGCGTGTGAGCGTGTGAACTGGTTGAAGTGCGTGTGTCTAACGCTCAATGCGTGAGACTTGAGAGCTTTGAATAAACAGAGAAATTGTCTTTTACTCCAGGGCGGGCACGGCTGACTCCGTGGGCGGGCACGGCCCCCCAATGCCCGCCCATGCCGCCGGGTCTGGGCCAATTGGGTCCCAAGCAACTGACCAATGGGGGCCGCGGCCCCCATTGGCCCCCACGTAGATACGCCCCTGCCTATAGGTGTTACGATATTTGCATTTGTGTAGTGTTACCCAGGGGCGTCAATTGGGTATGGCAAGCTATGGCAGCCGCCACACCTTGGCTTCAAGGGAAAATGTAAATGTTTGTTTTTTAAATACATTTATGGAATTACTCTGTGTCTATTTGTATTGATTATTCTATTACTTAATACATATAGAATAACTACAAATGCAAATCAGAACAACATGATCGATTTCACTAGTTATTATACACTGCAAAAACTCAAAATCTTAACAAGAATATTTGTCTTATTTCTAGTTAAAATGTCTAATTTTTAGTCAAAACATTTTTTATTACATTTAAGACAAGACTCAAAAACAACCATTTTCACCTGTTTCCAAAAGAGTAGATTTTCACTTAAAATAAGTAGAAAAATCTGCCAGTGGAACAAGATTTTTTTGCTTGTAATGAGAAGATAAATCTTGTCCCACTGGCAGATTTTTCTACTTATTTCAAGTGAAAATTTACTTGAAACAGGTGAAAATGGTCAAATAACAAGTTATTTTTCTGGTAATGACTCTTGTTTTAAGTGTAATGAGATTTTTTGACTAAAAATTAGACATTTTAACTAGAAATAAGACAAATATTCCTGGTAAGATTTTGAGTTTTTGCAGTGAGCGAGACTGCATTTGAAAAAGTTCAAATTTTCTTGACCACACAGATAATAATAAGCTACATAGACTTCTGTGATGAGTATTTGCTGGGCGTGTTGATTGATACTCTAGTTAAGTTCTGTGACTCGTAACCTTGCCATACCTTAGCTTGGACTGAATTGACGCCACTGCAAAACACCAGTCAGCTTCAAGCCTGATGACTTTTATCATCGAGTCCATCTTTTTGATCCAGAGGATGGCCACGCCCCCTGCTCTTCTTCCTCTCACAATTCATGCAAATGAGCAGCGGTGACGCCGAGCCAGCGTCCAATCACAGACCGGGATTCCCGAAGCGAGAAGCCTCAATGCAGATTGTACTTCCATGTACACACAAACGTACACTCATTCACATGCGTAGGCTACAGTAGAAGAGCTGTGCACTAATAAACTTATTCTATCAGGAATTCATATATTTCATCCAGCAAAATGACATTTTTGCTAGTTTGACTGGCGTTTTTACCTGAACTGATCACGTGAAACACGTATCTGATGTGTGAGGAGCTGGATGGTCCGAACTATTTTATTTGCTTTATTTGCTTTTTATTTACATTGATCCAACGAAAAATAATTAAAAACCGTCTGGTAATATGCGCACGACTTGATCTTTTTTTTTTTTTTTTTTTTTACTTTTTTGTAGGTGCCGTCACCTTAATGTTTTTAGCTGCATTTTCATCTGGGTTTCTGTTGCGCCGCTACCTGTTTAGACGTGTTTTCATTCGTTTCTGGGTGCGCCATCACCTTTAATGTTTAGTTGTGTTTTCATCTGTGTTTCTGATGCGCTGACACCATGTTTGCATCTGTGTGGAGGTGCGCATAATAATGTCACCATGTGTAGTGCGCCGTGCGCACTTTATCCAATTTGTCACTGCAAAGTTTTGTTTGAGGAAAAAAGATCTTTGAAATACTTATTGAACACTGAATAGCCAACCAACCTATCCTCTCCCTAATGGATAGTGTAATATTCAGGCCGAGTGAGACTCTGAAATAGAGCAGTGGACGGACTGTTTCTGTGCCTATAACGAAATTGAATCCTGGCGGCGCCACCTGTCCTAATGATTTATAAAGCATAGGACAGCGGTGGATGCTAATATTCTCCAAAATTATTGATATTGGAATACGTTTTATCACATAATAGCTTAAAGTGAACAGCTGCTGACAAAAACACGAGCTCTTGACAGCAAACGCTCTCCTCCTCTGTTTGCATTGAGACGCAGTTGCTGGGATTTTGTCCCACTCTGCCTCATCCCGTCTTTTTTGGTCTTCATTTGGCTCGTTTTGAGATATGTTTTCAGTGTTGTCTTCCTCCTTGACCTTGTGCTCGGGTTCAAATTGAAATGGCTGAACAGATGACATGTTTATCCTCTGGATTATCTCGTTGAACAGTCAAAACAGTGTACGGGGGCCAGCAGGTGCAACCGTGTGACGTCTTTACCCAGAATGCATTGCGGTGTAAACAACAATGGCGACCTACGAGTTAAATTATATTTTCAAATTTTATAAAAACGAAGACATCAAAAAGGTTTTTTATATCACATTGTTATAATTGATACCAACATTTATCTTTTAAGACCTACATGTCTTAATACGCAGGGTTCCCTTTAAGAAAATATTGAGGAATTGCACTTAAGAACTTTCTTACAAACTTCTTAATTTTAGATCTTAAAAGGAACCCTGGCTATTAAGACATGTAGGTCTTAAAAGGTAAATGTTGGTATCAATTATAAAAATGTGATATAAAAAACCTTTTTGATGTCTTCGTTTTTATAAAATTTGAAAATATAATTTAACATGTAGGTCGCCATTGTTGTTTACATTCTGGGTAGTGACGTCAGACGGTGGCTCCTGCTAACCCCCGAACACTGTTTTGACACCCAGAAACAGATGAAAACACACCTAAACAGGTGACGGTGCACCAGAAACACGGATCAAAACACAGCTAAACATTAAGGTGACGGCGCACCTACAAAAAAGTTAAAAAAAAAAAAGAAAAAAAAAAGTGCCGCACCATACAGCATGAACTACAAAAACACCATAAAACTCAGATAGACTAACAGACCACACGTTTCAACTAGCAGATAGCCGATGCTACAATAAAAACCCCAGCCAGATCTGGCGTCATTAAATTAAATAAAGATGTTCTTGCCTATTTGACGTGAAGTCTGCGCCTCCCGTTTCGTCAAAGTCCCGGGCCAGTCCCCTCAGCCTCTGGTCTGTCATCACCCAGCACGAAGCCGGTTTTAGGGGGGGGCAGGGGTGGGCTATGCCCACCCAAACGTGCATCCCACCAGCGTCTCCATCCCGGCGGCGGTGGAGAGCGGAGAGCGGGTGGCGGTGCGCTGCAGGCTCTAAAGCCCCGGCTACGCCGTCTACGCCGTAGGCTACGCCGTCTACGCAGGATCCTAATGCACTGGTAAGATGCGCACGACATTGATCATTTTTGCAGATCTCCCGTGCATCACAGAACTTTGATCCAGTTTGCCTGAACCTTATGGGCTCCCTCGTCAGCCTCCACGGCCGGGAGAGTGCTGCTCATCTATGTTTTGGATACCTGTCCCAGTTAAACTAACGCGGCTTATCTTCCCAGAGCCACCGCTCTACGTCATCTCCCCCAGAATGCATTGCGCAGGTAAAACATGGCGCCTCCCGCAGGTCAAAATATGTGATAAACATTGTAGATTTTTAAAGCAATTAGATTATTTTATGTGTTTCTAACAACATCTTTTAGTATAAGAGAACAATTGTGGCTAATTAGGGACTACATGTCTTAATAGCCAGGGTTCCTTTTAAGACATTTCTTAGGATTTTCTTAAGAAGATATTGGAGAATCTGGCCCCAGGTTATGATCCCTCTTGCTGGCCAGCCGGTGCTTGGGTAGCACAAGCTGCATGCTCTGAGCTAAGCTCTGCTTTATCATCAGACCCTTCCAGGCCAACCCACAATCAGTCACAGTGGTCCTTCAGCAAAATCAACACAAAAGGGCCAATCCCAATACACCCCCTACTTTCTTCCACTAGCCCTACTTTCTACCACTACCCCCCAAAAAAAAGAAGCCACAGATTTTAGGGTACTTGAAATCTTCCCAGGGGCCTGTCCCAATACTCCCCCTACCCCTACTTTCAGCACCACCACTAAAATCAGGAAGCAGAGAGCCAAAAGCTGTTTTAAATTTCAGCTGTAGCGCTGTTAATATGCCACTTTATTAAGTTTTGATATTTTTTCAGACGTAAAAGTAACCGTTAAGATCCCCAACCTGGGCTCAGTTTATCCAAATAACGCCTGTTAAGAAATTTGACCCGATGTTTTCGGAGATGAGCCGCCGGTCCGGGGCGGAGCAGCAGCAGCCGGAGTACAGACGTGATCGCCGGGTCAACCTGCGCCGTCGTCCCGGGGAGAAACCTGCAGCTCTGTGGAGAATTACCGCTAGCTGAAATAAATCATTTAGGAAGATAAATGTTGGTTTAATAGTTGAAATCTAACCGTTGTAGCTATGCCTGTTAAGAAATTTGCTCCGAAAATCTTGGGACTTCTTCATGCCGGCTCGGGAGCTGATTTATGGTTCCGCGTTAAATCAACGCAGAGCCTACGGCGTAGGGTACGGCGTAGGGTACGGCGTATGGCGCGCGTCGCCGCGTAACCTACGCCGTAAACTCTGCGTTGGTGTAACGCGGAACCATAAATCAGCCGTTATTCTGGCGAGGTTTGAAAAAGACTTCGCAACAACGGACAAGCGAGTAATTATGTACATTCACTGAGTGAATATTATGAAAGTAAAATATATATTTCTCGCTAGAAAATGTAATCAAAACACATTTTTATGCAGACACTAACTCAAAATATTGATTTTATTCACTAAAAAATAAGAAATGTCCAACATGTTTTGATTCAGTCCGCAAATGACGACGAAAAGCATTCTGGGAAATTTTTCTGGCCCTAGTTCAACTAATGAGCATCCGAAAACCCTCAATCCGTAGGGCCAGATTCATAGCCACTACCCCTCGTTTTCTCCACTACCCCCTAGGTGAAAAGAGGAATTGGGAGACCACTACCTTCACGGGAACGTGCAAACTTTAGGGGTAGTGATGAAAAGTAGGGGTAGGGGGACTATTGGGACAGGGCCAAAAAGTATACTCATTAAAATATGACGGTTTTTAATCAATGCAATTAAGTTTTATTTATATAGCGTCTATTACATAACAAGTGGTCTCTTCGCGCTTTCAGAGACCCAGATCATGACCCCCGAGCAAATATTACAGAAAACAAAACATTTAAGCTGAACAGTGGCAAGGGAAAAACTCCTCTTTAAGAGGGAAGGAACCTTGAGCAGGCCCTGGATCACAAGGGGGGGCCCTCCTGCTGAAGCCCTGCTTGGTAACGGAAGAAAAGACGAGGGAGATAGGACAGAGAAGATGAAGATCAGAGCGGAGAGGCACAAAATATATACACGAATCCGGCGACCGGTTTGTGTGTGCCGCCATCTTGCGGCGGCGCCATTGCTGCGGTGGCAGGTGTCAATCTGCCACCGCAGCGCTGTTATTGTAACCTGACGCTACAGCATCATTATAGCTGGATTGATGATGTTAGACAGTGGCCTTCCATAAATAATGAAGGTATCTTAAATTAATGCTGATGTTAATTTATAAATAATGATTTGTTTGAGCGATAAGCAGGAAAGAATAGAGGAATAGGGAGATAAGGGAGTGTATGATTAAACACTGTAATATAGCTCTCTCCACCTCCTCTCCTTACGAGGCATGTCTGCACAATTAAATATTACCTGTTTATGTTTTGTTTAATTTTAGGTATCCAAGAATATTTTATTGATCGCCTGGCGTCCGATGACGAAAAAAAACGCAATTACAGGTCTCTAATTGAAGGGCAGAACTATCTCAGCTCCGGATGATACATAATACATACATACATAACCCCAATCTGCAGATAAAACTAGTTTGTTGAGGAAAAAATATTAACTCTATTTGTAGCTGCAGAAGAAAAAAATAATCTCACGAGGAAAAGAAAAATATTGCTCACGCCTCTTCAGCATAAAAAAAAAGAAAAGAGAAGTAAGAGTAATAAAAAAGATGTACTGTATGTTGTACTATTATACTAATTTATTGAAACACATGGCGAGTCAAACATTTACCAAAGCAGCTGCCAAACACTAAACAAGGTAGTAAGACGGTGGTTCTGCAGAACTGCGGCAGTAAATCCTCATCGGAGCTTCATTCTTTAGTAGTGATTTCATATGAACCCAAACCATTAATAATCATTATTTTCTCCATATACCGCTCCCTGGCTTCCTTTTTTAAGGTATCCAGGTAAATTCCAGTTCCTTTCCAGCAGTTTAACATCTTTTTTTGCGTTCCGTCTGTTCACTTGGTGAAACAGAAAAGTAGTTTTTAAAGTCCATCCCTTCTTCATTCACTATCAAAACAAATGCACGTGACCGGGACAGGAGTGTTCCGATGATACAAATACATTACGAGAGCCTGGCAGGGAGCGGAGCATGGATCTATATACGTATATATGTCTATGGGCTGGAGCGGAGGAGCGGAGCCGCCACCGCAGTAATGGCGGCCCGCTCGACTTCCGGGTTTCGCCGGATTCGTCTATAGTCAATATTATAAAAGGATAGATACATTAGTCAGTCATCTGTTCGCTGGAGAACTAAGTTCTGTGTACTTCATGCACTCGAGAGATGACTAGAAACATGTGCAGACGGCGGGTTGGTCAGAGGGTGGGATGGCAGGTCCGTCGGGTCTGTAGCTCTGGAAGCTCGGGCCCCAACACTTTTTAGGTTGGGTTTTTAGGATGGCGGCAGCGTCTGCCTCCTTAACCCTAACTTGCCGCTTGTTCCATAGTCATGGTGCCTGATAGCAGAAATATACCACATTTACATTGGTGTAATCTAAATATACAAGTAATTATTTTAAATCAAATACATATTTTATATTACAAATAATGTTGTGGGGACCCCCCAGCACCATCGAGGAGCCCAAGGCTGGGGGCGTCTTAAGACCTCACTTGTATTTTTTTGTTCAAAGATATAAACAAAGTTGATTATAATCGACCCGTTTGTTCTCCTTTTCTTACAAATGAGAATCAATAAAGAATCGAATCGTTAAACAGAATTGATAAAATCTTATCAATTCCCATCCCCATGACCTTGCGTTATCGCCATGGCCGATGGACTGAAGCCTCCGATCCACTCCTACACCTCTCCTTTTTCTTCTTTTCTTTCCCTTCTGTGTGTGTCCCTTAAACCTTTCCACCTTTTCCTACATTCATCAACTATACACAACACAGAGAAAAATCAATACCCCCCCATCTGCATATACGTAAGATACTGGGTTAAGCATAATTCATTGGATTTGTACATTGTTTAAATATGGATCCAAACATGTTTTTTATTTTACATGAGCCTGTTACTTACCAGGTATGCCAATCATTTTAGACAGCTTCTTCCATGCATCCTACTTCTTTTTGATGTCTCCATATAGAGATAAATATACATTATATAATTCTTGGAAATTAAAGACCACAGTTATAGTTCAACATCTGTAGCATGCCTGTCAAGTTTTGGATTGAAAAATAAGGGTAATTTTTTGCCACCCGCTGTCCCACCAGCCCAACCGAGATCCAGTATCCCTCACAATTTATGACAGGTTTACAAGGAATCTAAAATAACTACCCGTCAACCAATTACAAACTACAGTTATGTGCTCATAGCCTGACAAGTCTACCTTTGTTGACACTGAAATGCTGTGGACATTCCTATGTAATTACTATAATAGAGCCTAAATGAAAACACAAAAAGTGAATTAAAGCAAATGTATTTATTTGAAATATTTTCAGTCTACAGGACTGTCTCAGAAAATTTGAATATTGTGATTTTCTGTAATGCTATTACAAAAACGTCATACATTCTGGATTCATTACAAATCAACTGAAATATTGCAAGCCTTTTATTATTTTAATATTGCTGATCATGGCTTACAGCTTAAGAAAACTCAAATATATATCTGAAAAAATTAGAATATTCTGGGAATCTTAATCTTAAGGTGTAAGCCATAATCAGCAATATTAAAATAATAAAAGGCTTGCAATATTTCAGTTGATTTGTAATGAATCCAGAATGTATGACTTTTTTTTTTTTTTTTTTTTTTTTAAATTGCATTACAGAAAATAAAGAACTATCACAATATTCAAATTTTCTGAGACAGTCCTGTATATACACATTGATTGTCTTCAAGTGAAACATTAACATTTTCTTTTCATTTGTCATTTTCACTCATGTGGCTCTCCGGCCTTCACTGACTGATGACAGACATGTTTCTGTCCTCCAGCTGTTGCTGACGGACATCGGTCCTTCCCCAGTGAAAGACAATAAAATCTTAGTTACACATTTTTCAGAACGCGTAACTGTGCACCATCCTGCTCCTCTTTAGGAGAGTATAGTCATTATCCCATTTTCAGAGATATTTACACAAAGTCTTTGCTTTTTTTTCCAGTAATGCCTTCTCTCTCATTACATCCATCTCCGATTTGTTTTCCCGAGTTTGTTCCCGTTGTCACTAACCTTGTGAGAACGGCCACCCAGGCTACAGCAGGTCGCAGTTCTCGCAAGGACATTGACAATTCCGTTTGGAGAGGCACAGGAATGCTTTTAAAAAAATTATATCATAAAACGGGACATTTAGGGGAAAATAATATGTGAGGACGGCGGGAAAGAGGGGGAAAATAGGGTAGTTTCCCGGCCAAAACGGGAGACTTGACAGGTACGATCTGTAGTAATAATGCCACTGCCCGGAAAAGATGGAGCCAGGGACTTATTTTTATCTTGAGAGATGGTGGTGTGTTTAATAGATATGTTTATAATTGATGCAATTGTTTCCAGACATGAATAGTTGCAGGACTGGACTGAAAACCAACTACCGGTAAATTAGATAGGTAATGCAGTTACCTGCTGAAAGTATTACTCTGTTAAAAGAAAAACACCAGGACTTCCGGTGTAGCGACTAATGGACTAGGACGTGTTTTTTTGAGCTCCTGCAACAACCTTTAAAAATATCTATTTTTGGTACAGCTTTTTCATCTTCCTTCGGTTTATTTTTCCCGACCTTCATTATTCTACTTTGGCCCCGTATTTTTGCCGACCAAAATGCCTCCAAAACTCAAACCATCCGCACCACCCCCGCGGCCCTCTCCGCACGCAGCATCCCCGCCTCGTGGTGACCCCCCGTCCAGCCTGGCCGAGGCCGCCGGGGCCGCTCCTTCACACGACTTTAAGGCCGAGCTGCTCGCATCACTCCGCGTTGAGATGGCGGCTGTTTTTAAATCGGAGCTTCAGACTGCTTTAAATGAAAACCTGTCGAGCATCAAGACTGAGCTGCAAGCGGTGAAGTCGGAATTATCAAAAAGCATTACAAACATCCAGTCTGATGTGCGCGCTCTGAAGAACACCGTGGTTGAAATGGAAACATCTCTTTCATCCTGCACCGATGACATCACAACCTTACAGGCTAAAGTGGAGCATCTGTCAGCTGAACTGATGAGGCTGGATGGTAAATGCGAGGATCTGGAGGCGAGATCCCGGCGCAATAACATACGGATCGTGGGAATTCCTGAAGATTTTTCCACCTCTTCTGCTGTTACGGATATTCCCTCTCTGCTCAAGGAGGCTTTCAGCCTGGAGAAGGAGCCTCTCCTGGACCGGGCGCACCGCACCCTCCAGCCGAAGCCGAAGCCCGGAGAGCGCCCTCGTCCCATCATCGCCCGTCTGCACTATCATACAGACTGTGTGGATATATTGCGCCGAGCCAGGGCTCAGCAACGGATTACGTGTGGAGAGTTGACTTTTTCTGTCTTTCCCGACCACACCCAGAAGACGGCCCGTGCCCGAGCCGCCTTTAATGACGTCCGCCGCCGGCTCCGCGAGATCCCGGGGATCCGTTACGGTCTGCTGTACCCCGCCCGCCTCCGCATCACCCACAACGGCGCAGAAAGGGAGTTCAGGTCGGCAGAGGAGGCCAGCGCTTTCATCACGTCGCTCAAAGTCTAGTTGAACTTTTTTCAGTTCATCAGTGTCGGTTTTTTTTTTTTTTTTTTTTTCTTTTCTCTCCCATATATACACGGTATGTGGTTTTCAGTTTAACTTGGTCGTGATTGGTTGTACCTCTCTGTTAATGTTGCTGGGCTTGCAGGAGCTCAACACGAAGCTTGTTAGTTATTATCTTGTTAGTTATGCTTAAAGCCGTAAGTGTTCTTTTCAGGGATCTGACTCCTTCTGGAGTTTGCACTGGGTTCTCCATCGTTTGGGGATGGGGTCGTTGTAAGTGCAATTGGGGGGTGGGGGGTTCAGTAGGTTAAGTTTGTTGTTGTTTTCAATTTTCCCCCTTTTTTTTTATTTATTTATTTATTTATTTTTTTTTTTTCTCCCCCTTTTTTTTTTTTTTTTTTTTTTTTTTTCTTTCTTCTTCTTTCCTCTTTCTTTCTTTCTTTCTTTCCTCCCTCCATCCCTTTCTTTCCTTTCCTTCCTTGGGGATCCGCATTCGGTACATCTCTATCTTTAGGAATTTAACATATGGCCACTAATACTGGTACTTCTGTGAGGTTGTTGAGCTGGAATATTAAAGGCATGGGGAGTCCAATTAAGAGATCGAGAATATTTGCTCACCTGAGACGTCTTAAAGCTGACTTAGTGTTCCTTCAGGAAACCCACATGCGCACCAAAGACCAGGTCAGACTTAAATGTCCCTGGGTTTCTGAGGTGTTTCACTCTGATTTCAACTCTAAGGCCAGGGGGGTTGCTATATTAATTGGTAAGTCAATGCAGTTTTCAGCATCTAAGGTGATTTCAGACAAAAACGGCAGATACTTAATTGTGGCGGGTACGCTATTTCATATTCCCATATTATTAGTTAATATATATGCCCCCAATTTTGACAACCCACACTTTATGAACAAGCTTTTTGAATGTCTCCCCTCATTGAACGACAGTCTTCTTATAATTGGCGGGGATATGAACTGCGTAATTGACCCCAAACTAGACCGCTCCAGCCCACGAAATCTGACTCCTTCTTCAATGTCGAGGTCTCTTTCAGATTTTGTGTCCAAGAACGGTTGCACCGATCCTTGGAGATTTTATAACCCTTGTACCAAAAAATATTCCTTCTTTTCTCAGATGCATCAATCTTTCTCTCGGATTGATTATTATTTTATTGATGCTAAACTAATTCCCAAAGTACTGTCTGTTGATTATCATCCTATTGTGATCTCCGACCACGCTCCTCTTTCTTTGGATATTCAGTTCTCTTCACAGCCACGCTACTCAACATCTTGGAGGTTCAATACATTACTTCTCTCAGATGATAAGTTCACCAATTTTATTACAACTAAAATTGATGATTACATCTCTATAAATCAAAATGATATGGAACCAATTTCATCTTCACTGCTGTGGGAATCATTAAAAGCATATTTGCGGGGACAAATTATCTCCTTCTCTGCTCACTTAAATAAGTCCCGGAAAGCCAAATTACAAGAACTCTCTATTAAGATCACAAAATTGGACCAACAACTTGCTACTTGCCCCTCTCCCAGTTTTCTTAAGCAACGTGTCGATTTACAGACTGAATTTGATCTCCTTACCACTAATGACGCAGAGCGACTTCTCTTACGATCACGCTCCGTATATTATGAACATGGAGACAAGGCAAGTCGGCTCATGGCTCATCAGCTACGTCGCCAGGCAGCCTCACGTATGATCCTTCAGATAAAAGATTCATCAGGCTCATTGCATCAGGATCCCACCGCCATTAATTCTGTCTTTCACTCATTTTATTCCTCTTTATATACGTCTGAATCTCCATCTGGCTCCACTGAATTGAATTCATTCTTAGATAGCCTCAACTTTCCTGTTATAGGCTCCGATGCTGCTAAAAATCTTGACTCGCCATTAACGGTAGAAGAAATTAATCTCGCTGTGAGAAGTATGCAAAATAACAAAGCTCCTGGCCCTGATGGATTTCCAGTGGAATTTTTTAAGAAATTTCAGGATAAATTGTCCCCTTTATTGCATGCTGTTTATAAGGAATCACTGGAACATGGCACTCTCCCTCCCACTTTAAGGCAAGCCTCCATAAGTCTCCTCTTAAAAAAAGATAAGGATCCAACTCTCTGCGGCTCATACAGACCTCTTTCGTTAATAAATGTAGATGCTAAGATCCTTGCTAAAGCCTTGGCTTATCGCTTGGAGAACATTGTGCCAACTATTGTCTCAAATGAACAGACAGGATTTGTTAAGGGGCGACAGTTATTCTTTAATGTGCGGACACTTTTAAATATTATTCACTCTAAAACTATCACCACAACACCTGAAGTCGTAATCTCAGTCGATGCTGAAAAGGCATTTGATAGGATTGAATGGGACTATTTATTTACTGTACTGAAGAAGTTTGGGCTGGGGAATGGGTTCATTTCTTTGATTCGTCTCCTTTACACGTCTCCACAAGCAAGCGTTTCCACTAATGGCATTCAGTCCAATTTTTTTACTCTAGCCCGTGGCACCAGACAGGGGTGTCCCCTCTCTCCCCTATTATTCGCACTAGCTATAGAGCCCCTGTCAATCTTTCTGAGGTCCTCCCCCACTTTTACTGGGATCTCCCGATTGGGAACAGAATATAAGCTGTCACTTTACGCTGATGACTTACTGTTATATGTCTCGGATCCTGTCCTCTCCATTCCTTCAATTTTATCTGCTTTCCAGAGATTCGGGTCTTTCTCAGGCTATAAAGTGAACGTATCTAAAAGTGAATGCTATCCCATTAATGACTCAGCAACACAGCTCGTACAGTCAGATATCCCTTTTAAGATTAGTCCTTCCGGCTTTAGGTATCTTGGGATCAACGTAACCAGAACGTTAAGCTCTCTTTTTTCTGCTAATCTCTCACCTTTAATGTCTACAATTAAATCTGACCTCCATAGATGGAAAAGCTTACCTCTTTCATTAATTGGAAGAATTAACGCAGTTAAAATGAATATTTTGCCCAAATTTCTATTTCTGTTCCATTGTCTTCCACTTTTCTTACCAAAACACTTTTTTAAAATAATTGATCAAACTATTTCTGACTTCTTATGGTGTGGGAAGGCTCCTAGAATCCGCAAATCCACACTTCAGAGATGTAAATTCAATGGCGGACTGGCACTTCCCAATTTCCAACTGTATTATTGGGCAGCACATATTCAAAAAATTTCATTTTGGTTCAAATCGGTGAATATGCCATGGTGTAAATTGGAGGCACAGTCATGCATTTCATCCTCTTTACCTGCTCTACTTACCTCATCTATTCCATCCAACCTCTCTGTCTTTACAAATAATCAAGTGGTTCACTCCACACTTAAAATTTGGTATCAATTTAGGAAACACTTCAAATTTAAGTCAGCATCTACTTTAGCTCCATTACTGAACAATCATTTATTTCGACCTCCGCTTACAGATTCAACCTTTCTCATATGGCATAATAAGGGCCTGAAAAGTTTTGGAGATCTTTACAAGGATGGTATCTTTCGCAGCTTTGCAGATCTCTCAGGTGAATTTAATCTCCCGCCTTCACATCTCTTTCGATACTTTCAGATTAGACACTGCGCTAAAGCTTTGTTTCCAGTTTTTCCATCCTCTCCGCCGACTCTACAGTGGGAGGTGCTTTTAAACCATGATCCACTTCAAAAATCACTGATCTCTAAGGTTTACGATGACCTTCTGTCTTTCGATCTCTCTCCAGTTATTAAAGTTAGGGCTGTCTGGGAAGATGAACTGGATCTAAATTTGGAGGATGACTGGTGGGACGCTGCTCTTAAAAAAATTTACACAAGTTCATCCTGCGCTCGTCTTACACTTATACAGTTTAAAGTACTGTTTAGAGTCCACTTTTCTAAAGCTCGACTCTCACAGATCTATCCCAGTGTCACTGACGAATGCGACAAATGTCATGCCTCGTCCTGCAATTTAACCCATATGTTTTACTCTTGCCCACTACTTTCTCGCTTTTGGTCGAATTATTTTGACACCATGTCAAAAATACTCTCGGTGAATATAAAAGTCTCCCCCCATGTTGCCATATTCGGGCTCCCAGAGGACCATGGCCGGTTTACTTCAAACCAAAAAGACATTTTGGCTTTTACTTCCTTACTGGCAAGACGCCACCTTCTTCTCCACTGGAAGTCGACTAAGGCTCCTTCTAGTACCCAGTGGCTCAACGACACCATGTTTTTTCTGAAGCTGGAAAAGATTAAATATTCACTGAAGGGTAGTTGCAACAAATTTTATAATAAGTGGCTTCCCTTTCTCACATTCTTCCACTCTCTCCAGTCCCTGCCTCCTGATTGACGGATCCCCCCCCTCCCTCTCTTCTCTCTTTCCTTTCTTTCTTCCTCCTTTTTATTTATCTTTTTATTTACTTTTCTTTTGTTTTTGGGTTTTTTTTTTTTTTTTTTCCCCCTTTTTATTCATCTATTTTTTTAATTCATACTGTTTAGCTTAAATACTTAAATATTACTTGAATATAATAGAAGAATATAATAATTTTCGTGTATTTGTCATTGTTTTGTGTGGATTTTTTGTTCTGTTCTTAATTCCAAAAAAAAAAAAAAAAAAGGAGGTAGACTGTATATCTTTTTTTTTGTTTATTCCTGTTCAACTGTGCCTTACCCCCTAATAAAAATATCAAAACAAAAAAGAAAAACACCAAAAACATACATGTAATTCTTAATATTGTATGTACAGCCTCTTGGTTGTTGAACATAACACTACACACTTAGATGCTCTTTCAAAACAATTTATTGCAGCCGTAGCTGTTCATAGTACATCATGACTGCTTTGATTGCACTCAGCGAGAGCACAGTCACTCCTAAAAAGCTTATTGATGCTGTCACAATGAAGATCATGGTCGTGTGCTCTGGCCCTGCAAAGAGATACACAAGTTCAAAGACACTGTAAAGAACAGAATGCCTTGAGATAGGACATCTTACATTTGATTTAGCTTAAACTAACAGTATGGACATTCAAATTCAAAATACTTTATCAATCCCTGACGGGAATTTAAATATTGAGTACCGTATATTCAAAATATAATGACCTAAAAATCCCTTTCAAACTTTTTTTGTCGGGCTGTGCGAAGTATATTTAAAGTGAATGGTAACTTTTGAATTTTTAAATCGTCGGTGCCTCTGCATCGTGCGTTCTGTAATCTAAAGACGGTCTTTTTCCTCTACCAGTTTCTACCTGGTGGTTCCCGTTGGACACAAATGGCTTTCTTGGAATCTGTGTCGTTGTTGCTGATGGATCTTGCAATGTTAGGGAACCTAGAGGCGCCTTCAGGTTCACCCTGTAGCTACTTCCCCACTTTGAGCGACAAAGTTCAAAATAGGCGTACAACCTACCAAGCAGTCCTCTGGGCTATGCAGAAGTGAAAATAAAGCTGCATTTCCCAAGGTTGAATTCTGGTGGTTGAGGTCTGGTGCCAGTCACTCAGCATAGGCTTCTATTTATCCACCCATTTATTGACTAAATTAATAAATACAGTAATCCCTGGCTATAACGCGGTTCACCTTTCACGTCTCGCTGCTTCACGGATTTGCATCGTGCATCGTGTTCTACATTCTAATTGGCTAAACAGTTTCCCCGTTTCTTCACTTTCTGTGTCAATAACGTTGGTTGCTTAGCAACAAGCTGAGAATGGCCAATGAGCTTCAGCAGCAGCTCAAGAACGGGAACTTTGATGAATCGTTCATTACAGTTCTCAGATATAACCCATGGTGGCATGTCGGTTTATAAGAATCTTTTTGCCCAGAAGAAAAAAAGAGCGACAACAACGACCCATAACTTTGTTCTTCTCTGGATAAAACTCACCTGCATCGCGGCTTTAGGAGAAAAAGACGCTACAGAGCGAGTCACGATGCAGCAGCATCAGAATAGCAGGGTAATACACGCCAGTCACAATTTCTCCTACTGTACTTATTGTATTTTTTTTCTTAATCATTTTTCATTTTCTCTCACTCAAATCCAATTACTCGGGTCGCGGTGGGGCGGGGCTGATCTCCGCTATTGAAGCCTTGTATAATAATTCTAAAAAAAAAAAAAAAAAAAAAAAAAAGGTTGCTACTTCGCAGATTTCACCTATCACGGGTTCTTTTTGGAACGTAACCCCCGCTGTATTGAGCGCAGTGTTCGCTCAAATCGGAATGAAAATGTATGCAGTTTGATCCATGCGTGTTGGGTAGGGGTTGGCAAAGGCGATGCACTCTGGCCCTGATTCTGCACCACCTAGCTGTTAACGTAGCTCACTTAGCAGTCCTTCCCGATTCTCACTGGTGCTGTGAATGCAGAGCTGATCACCTCACACAACCCGACTTTAGTCTGAACAGACTGAATCTGAGAATCTTAAACTCACATCTAGATGGCTGGACCAACTTCCCTCTCATGTTGACTATAAGTGGTCCAGCAGACACAACAGCTGCTGGTCTTCCCTTTTGGTCCATCTGGCTTAAAGATCTTTTGAAGCGCTGCTCACTGGTGCAGTCCTGGTTCAAAATAAATACCACATGTTAATCATCATTTAAAAACAAAAGAAAACCATTGGCATCTCTCAAAGTTGGAAAAAGGATGGCAGTTTCTCAGTGTGGACTTTAAAAATGTTCCTCAGCACTTCCTTATCGAGTGAGAAGACATTGTTGATGCTCACAAAAACAATGTTAGAAAAAAGAAAATGGGTAGCAATAATGTATTTATCATGGAACAACTGAAAAGGGATTGGCTTGAAAGGCTAAAAAACTTGAAAGTATCCCTCCATCAAATGTCATGTGTGCTGAGGCCGAAGTGCATCCGATTGTGCCACCATCAGCAATACCCCCAATAACGCAGGTGCCACAGCCAATAACGTCGGCCACACTGGTGCCGCTGATGCTGAATGAAATCAGAGATAATCTCGTCTTGTCCACGTCCTCTCCATCAGTTTCCAGTGGTGATACTGGAGGTATTCAGCCTTGTGTTTGGCAAATGTATCAGACAGACAGAGGACATTGTCCAATATTTGCCAAAAGAGCCAGACGAACCACTTCTTTGTTTTTACAGTCTTCGCCCCTCACAGCTTGTTCAAACTTCTTTGTGCTGGCTCATTTATCCCCTCGTCACAGTGCATGTGAATTACTGTAAAGCCAGTGGGCTTTACAGTAATTCACGTGCACTGTGATAAGGCGATGAACCCAAGTAGCCAGGACTTGGTCTCCCAGTCTTCTACATGGAATGTATGGACTGTCTGAATTTGCCTTTTCTGAAACTGTAGATGATGCTATAGCCTAGGTATCTACTGTAGATGTACTGCTAGCAAATGTAAATTTGTTTTGCAGGTACTAGCTACCAACCGATGGCACTATGCCCAAAAGTCGGAGGGAACCAATCAAATCAGCCGACCCTTGTACAGTAGACTGTCGGTGCGTCCGAAATGCCATAATAAACAGTATATACTCAAAAAGTATACTTTTTAATTCGGACGTACTAGTGAGAGCGCACTTCCTGCCGTTGGGAGGGGGAGTTGTTACAATGGTAACAACTCCTGTCACAGCAGCAGTAGCAGCACCGCTCCACTCTTTCCTGTTTATCCTGGCCCAAACGAGATAACATTATATAATATTATTATATACCAATATTATATAATAATATTATTATACTTAATATTACACTTATGACATATACGTATCTCGCAGCACTTAGCAACCAAACACCGCTGCATTGCATTGTGGGAAGTTTCTGCTTAGCTAGTGTCCATCAATCCACACTAATAAATTTCTCCAGAATGAGTATGGATAGTACATACTATTGTGTACGTACTAATGTTTTGGACGCACTAAAAAATCTCACATACTGTTTTTGCTACTCATTAGGGTATGGAAGTTAGGTCATTAGGGTAGGGTAAGTATGGGATTTCAGACGCAGTCTGTATCTCTGGGCGGGCCTAACACAATCACGACACCGTGGCAACAGTATGTAAACAGTGTAGATGGTTGCAGCTCAGGAATAGCAGTTGACAATTTTTCTTTAAAAATTGAACAGAACATGGCGCTTAAAACATTTCTCTGTAAATTACACGTATTTTCTGACTGGATATGCCAAATGTTTAATTTCCACTCCCCTGTTGACTTGTTTCCCACTCTGAATATGTCACCTTGTTTGTTACTCTCGTCGTAGAGCTAACCAGGTGTTTGATAGGCGAGTGCTGGTGCCAGCCCTCGGATGGGGAGGCCCTATGGATTACATCCATATATTTCCCTAGCTGTCGGTCTGCTCTATCAGGCTAGGTGCTATACAGAGTTAAGCAGAAATCCACCATAGCGTTGATGGTCATCTTTGCCGACTTGGAACTCACACACACCCGAAGCAAAACAAACTATATGAAAACAAACACTTATCATGGAGGTTACATTGAATAAAAACAGAGGATGATTTTAAGTTACTGTGAAAATTCATCTTTGTCAGCAAGAAGACTTGATCAGATACCGAAACATATAGCTTGTAAAAAAATAACAGAATGTGTGACAATAATATAGTCTTATCTGGATTGTACCTCCAGTTTAACAATGACAGTTAAACAGGAAGGCATCGCTGCACAAGCGTGTCCCAGATCTGACCTGTGTGCAGTCTTCGTCATGTCCACATATGTTGGCCAGGCAGTGGAAGTAGATGGGTAGGCCTTTGGGCATGGAGAACATCTGAATGGAAAAGCTGCTTATCTGAGCCCGGCCGTTAACGGAGAGCCAGAGGAATGTGTCGTCTATGGGACACCTGGACAAAATAAAGAAATACAGAAAATGGGATTTTCATTATTTGACATGTTGTGGATGCTAATTATTATACAACTTAAAAAGCCACCTTTAAATTGCATTTTTACATTTTTGAACCCACCCCCACACAAACTGACACAAACACACAGAGTGCTTTGTGTTTAACCCCTAGATGAATCAAATCTTCATCCCACATTCCTGCAACTACGCCGTCAGGATGATACAGAAAATCCAAATAAAAAGAAACATGCAGTGATTCTTACAGTTGCTTTGAACTTCATTTCTCTGCAGACAGTACGACTCCAAGACTAATTAATTTTCTTCCTCATGTCGTTTTTGTTAGCATGCATCTATTTTTGCACATCAACTGTGCAACAAATTGCAAAAAACATTGCTACAGAAGACATTTGTGCTCATAAGGAGGTGTATGAAAAATAAGTTATTTCAAACATCTGATGTAAAAAATGATTGAAATGATCCCCTTTTTAAAAAAGAAAGGTTGAGTCAGTTTTTGACGCTACTTACTCCATACTCTTCATACAAACGCAGTAAAAACTATTGCTGTAGTCGTCCTTGTTAGTACGTCACCGTAAATACAATCATGCTACAATATATGTATGTGAGGTAAAAAGACCCAGAACCCCCCAAAAAAAGCTAAGATCCCTCACAAAGTACTGCATTAAGAACAATCAATAGATACTATAACCACAAGAGATTACTTTGGGAAACCCTTGTCAAGCACTACAATAGGGGCTGCATTCATAAACGCTACTTAAAACTTAGTCCAGAGACATCAACGGCTCTGGGCCCAGATGTATGGTGTTTCCATACATCGGAAACATGGATTTCAGACACATTTGGGCCAGGTTCTATTTGTTTGGGGTTGTATCAGTGACCTTGGGAGTTTTTATAAAAAAAAAAAAAAAAAAAAAAAAAACTGCTCACATTGCAAAGGCATGAATGATTCTCCATGATAGTAGGGAGTCCTGTCCAACAGAACATTTTAATTGTAAAGAATTTTAAGATGTATATATTACAGAAGAGTATTAGGGCCAGGCAGAAGAAAAATAAAAATAATATTTTAGAGGAAGATTTTTTTTTTCCATTATGCACTTCGAGAAAAAAGTGAAAATGTCGACAATAATGTTAAGATACAATTTAAAGAAAAGTCAAAATTTCGTAAATAAAGTTGAAATGTTGAGAAAAAAAGCCAAATTTCGACTTTTTTCTAGAAATTGTATTTCAACATTAATCTCCACATTTCGACTTTTTTCCTCAACATTGACTTTTATCTTGAAGTGCACAATAAAAAAAAAAAATATATCTTCCTCTCAAATATTTTTTCTCCTGCATGGCCCTAATATTCTTCCGTAATATATAAATAAAAATGCAGACAATCCCATATAATTTCAAACTTTACAATGTGTTAGCAGAAGGAATCGGGTAATATAAACGAAAAGCCTCATTGCTTGGTGTTTTTTTTTTAAATGCCACAGTGCCTTTGTATGTTGTGAAAATAAGTACAAAACAAAAAGTTTGTACTAGCAAAAGTTTTAACATTCGAGCTGAGTGAGTTGGGTTCATACCATCCCCAGAGAATTAAAGTAAAAAGAGTTTAGTCAACTGCGTGTCTAGATACAGACTTGCAGTCGACATGCTGTCCTACTTTTCAGTTTATTAGAATCACATTCTCAAAATACCCCTCATCCAGAAAAATGGCCTGGATGGCGTCTTGTGGGTTTGGGCTCTCCGTGGCCCAGCAGGACTCCACTTGCAGCAGCACGTCGGAGGCAAATGAGCTGTTGGTCTGCAAGACTACTTGGAAGAACAGGGTTTCCTCATATCCCAAGTGAACCGTGTCCTTGAAACTGTTTGTGTAAGATTCATCCTGGTATAAAGTCATAGTCAGACCCAGAAGCAGGGATGAGTTGACCTCCACCAGGGAAATTGAGGAGAGCCTGCAATCAAAGAAAAAGGACTGAGGTGATTTCCTACATTCAGACAAAACCAATCTGATTTTCTATACGTAGATTTGAACACTTGCAAATGTCCTTATTAAGTCAGGGAAACAGTGGAGTCTGATGCATCTCACCAATTGTCAGGAATCACTTGAGATTTGGGAGCATAATGTCGTAGGTAGGCGCACTTCCAGACCACTTTCAAATCCCTCCGGCTGATTGTTTGCTCTTTAGTCAGACTAATAGTCAGAGTGTTTTGGAATATGATGTGGGTTTTATTGACCTAAAACACACACCGACACAAACACACAAGTTTCTTTCATCACCATGGAAACTTCTGCAGCAAGATGAAACAAACTGGCATCAGAGCATCACACAAATGCATGTCGGATCAAGTGGAAGAACTGGATTATGGCAAAATTGGACTTAGATTTATTGAACTTGTTCACTTTTTCTGCAACACATGCTGTGAATCAACACTACACAAATAATCTGAATTGAAAACCATTAGTGTTCATTCAAAGAACAATAGCCTGCATTTAGTTAGAAATATTAAAAGACTCACTATTACCACTACATACTGTACAATCCTGTTTCAAAAGGAAGTAGTTTGCACTTTTGCCCTTTTTTGCCTACAGGACTCGGAAGGAAGTTTTACCATCAGCTGTTTTACCATCAGCTGAATTAATATGAGAAAATAAATGTTCTAAATGAGTAACACCTGAAGATAGGGGAACAGGACTGTAATAATACTACATTTTATTTATAAGAACCCTTCATAAAACCCAAGGACACTTTCCAACAAAAATAAAACAATGGATTAAATCAATATAATAAAAACACAAAGAACAGTGCAGTTGGACTTGAAGTGAGCGGTTAATCATAAACAGGTGAGTATTGAGTCTGGATTGGAAGGTGAGGAGAGAGTAGCTTCTACCCTGCCCGCCTGATCTGTGTCGATACGTTATTAGCATGGACTTTGTTACAGTAATCCCTCGCTATAACGCGGTTCACCTTTCACGTCTCGCTGCTTCACGGATTTGCATTGTGTTCTGCACTCTGATTGGATTTAATATGTACTGTACATGTACATAAAACAGCTTGCCAAATTTAAGTTTGCAAATTTTCTCCAAAGCCCATAATGTCGACAAAATGTCCTGCACTGATTCTCCACTTCAGATCCAATAAATCGGGTCGCGGTGGGGCGGTGCTGATCTCCGCAATTAGAAGCCTTGTATAATAAAAAATAAGGTCACTACTTCACGGATTTCACCTATCACGGGTTCTTTTTGTAACATAACCCCCGGAAAAACGAGGGATTAGTGTATTCGTAACCTCCAAACAGAGTCACTTACCTGCTTCTCTGTTCCACACTTTGACAGTTTCCGTGGGGTGCTGAAGTGGTACACCTGCTCACTTTCATTCACGGTGCAGCGGCCATCATTCAGCTTCACCTCCACCTTTCCCCCGAATTTAGATGTCAGGTAATCCTTCGCTACTCCACCAGTCATCACTTTATCCAGACACTGGCTGAAAAAACCGCTCTCTGAAAACGAGTCACAGATGAGTGTCGTATTCTTCTACTTTGGCCTCAACTATTTTACTGTGAAGCTGGAAACACCAGCAAGAGTTTGATATCATTTTAAAAATCCAAGAGATAAAGAAGCCCGACTTGCTTGTAGCTTAATGCCATGGTATGCACACCATGCAGCCGATTGTCTGTTTAAAACTACTTAAAATTATGTGTTTCAATGACTACACCAGATTTTTTTTAGATTCAAAACAGCCACATGTTATGCATTTGAATTTCTATTCACCATTTACTTCAACTGACTAACAGTAGACATTTTTATGTTCAACCTCACAGCAAAAACACCTCATGTTTCTGCTAAATGTCATAGAAGGAATGTAAAAACCTGGTATTGCAGTGGAGTTTCCAGCAGATTTAAGAACTTTACTTTTACTCGGTATGACACGCAATAAAATAAAAATGAAACATGCAAACTTAATGGCTGAAATGACGGAGTGTTGTCATGGTACCTTTGCAGACTGGGCGTGAAGCTGTGGGAGGAGCTAAGACAGAGCTGACGTCATAGTAACCTTGCCGGCACACACACGAGTACCCGCCCAGCGTGTTGATGCACCGAGAATTATGAGGACACAAAGGTTGCTTGGAGCCCACACATGGATCTGGATCTGAGAAAATGCCAAAACAAACCCAATCCCACCAGATCTGAGCTCATGAGCTGGATATTTGCTTCACTGATAAAAGGTTGCAGTGAACACACGCTTCATTAAAGCACCATGAAAGTTGTTCACCACCACTTACCATCCCAGTAAATGATTCCGTTCTTCACTGCGATGTTGGGGACTTTCAGGGAGTCGATATAACTCAGCTGGTCACTAACGGGCAGAAGGACGCGTCTCTCTGCTTCAGAGGCATCAAAAGACTGAAACACAATCTCCAGCTTTTCTGGCTCATCCGAGGGTTTGACGGAGTCCAACTCAATGAGAGCTGGCTGATCAAAGTCTTTCAACAGCTCCTCCAGCTGACACACACACACACACACACACACACACACACACACACACACACACACACACACACACACACACACACACACACACACACACACACACACACACACACACACACACACACACACACACACACACACACACACACACACACACACACACACACACACACACACACACACACACACACACACACACACACACACACACACACACACACACACACACACACCCCTTTAATAGCATAAGCACCAATATAAAACTAAAATAGTTTAGAAAAAAAAGTGCTGGTTACAGAATGTTTATTTTCCGACAATATGGCCAGTTATGTACGGGGCCCCTCTGGTGACATTTGAAAAAAATAAAATAACTTGTGGCCACGAGATATTAATGCATGGCCACACATTATTTTATTTTTTTCCAAATGTCACCAAAGGGGCTCCGTAGTCATGAAATAAAAATGTATTGAGACAGATTGAGTCTATATTGATACAATGTTTTGCAATGAGAACTTTATTATATATATATATATTTATAATTTATTATAAATGTAATTATTTATAATTATTTATTAAACTATTAAGAAACACAAACTATGAACTTTTAATTCCCCACCTTTCCTTTGACCATCTGCACCACTTGAGCTCTTGATTCTGCCGAGTCATCCTGCACAGCCTCAGGCATCGTCCAGGGCACGACCACCGAGAGACCCATGGTGTCGAAATCCAGCTGTATGTCTATTGATGACACAAAAATGGTAACGCAGTGACTCAAGAGATCCGTGAAATGCAAGGCCAGTACCGCAGTCCCGGCAGTACCTCCGCCTAGGCAAGGCAAGTTTATTTGTATAGCACAATTCAACACAAGGTAATTCAAAGTGCTTTACATCAACATTAAAAGTAGCAAGACACAATTAAACAGTAAATAAACAAAATTAAATAAAATGACAAGAAAAGAGGTAAAATAATAAAAAGCACAAGTTGTTAAAAAGTAAGGGCAGTAGAGTACAGCAGGTACATCTCATTCTTACAATGGCAAGAATTACGTTTCTATACGGTCAAAACGTACAAAGACCGGGTCAAATACAGTATTACAAAAGTAATCTGTAACAATTCGTACGGTGAATTAAACCAATTTGACAATTCTATGCCACAATGCCTGTTTCCAGGTCTTATTTCACACAACTGACGAGAATTACAATGGCAAGAATTACATTTCTATACGGTCAAAACGTACAGACTAACCTAGATCCTGAATAGGTTCAGCAGACCTCCCATGGAGCTCAAAAGATGAATTGGCTTTTTGAAAACCCAATTGAGATGGTTCGGACTCCCACTGGCCGTCGCACTCCTCCCACACAACAAGGACATAGGATTTCCCTTCCTCCAGCCCTTGAAGGGGGATCTCCGTGTCGGACACACGACTCCTCTGGATGACGGGGCCGTCCTCCAGGGACACCTCGTATATATAAGCCATTGCTGTCTGCTGTGGGACGCTTGGTAGCCACAGGGCAGTAGAGTCACTAGAGCGGTATCTGAGATCAGACACCCCCCTGGGCCCTAGATACATGAAAGCCAGCAACAGAGATAAATTACACACCAATACAAAAAAAGCAGCAGCAAGAAGGGGGTGCACGTAAAACTGGGCCTAATCTAGGTGCGGACTATGATTGCATTTGTATCTTCTAGACTAGATTACTGTAATGTGTTATTAGCCGGATGTCCAAGTAATTTGCTGAATAGGCTCCAGCTAATCCAAAATGCAGCAGCCCGAGTGCTGACAGGAATCAGCAGGAGAGACCACGTCTCTCCAGTGTTAGCGTCGCTCCATTGGTTACCCGTAAAATTTAGAATCCAATTTAAAATGTTATTACTTGCGTATAAAGCCCAAAACGGCTTAGCTCTGCATTATTTACAAGACCTGATAGTGCCTTATGTTCCTGGCAGAGCTCTCCGCTCCCAGGGTGCAGGTTTACTTGTAGTTCCTAGAGTATCCAAATGTAGATTTGGAGGGCGGGCGTTCTGCTATCAGGCACCACTACTATGGAACCAACTTCCAATCTGTGGGAGTTTTTACCTGCCATTGTTTATGTAATAATTGCTCGGAGGTCATGTTCTGGGTCTCTGGAAAGCGTCTAGAGACAACTTTTGTTGTATTAGACGCTATATAAATACAATTGAATTGAATCCTCCAAGAGGGATTAAGCCAAAAGGGTTGACGATGACTGAGAAAAGACGTTTTAGAAAATAGCAATCTGACATGCGCACACACACAAACTTTGACTAGCCACTTAAATGCTTTTGAGATTAATCACAAATATGAAGATATTTTTTCAGTCCCCATGCTCCTCTATCGTTGTGGTTGTCAAAGTTATTAAATACACTTGTTCAAAGTGTTCAAAGTCATAGACGTTTGTTGGTGTACTAATCAGGTTTTGTGTTACCCGTATGCGCGTTTATTCTCTTGGCATTCATGAGTACGCCGTCTCCACACAGCGCCTCCACTGTGGCCTGGTACCTCTGGCACGGCAGCAGTCCCACCACAGTGTAGCTGGGTGACAGCGTGGTGCCCTGCAGCAGGCCGTCATGGTAAATGCGGAAGTTGGAGATGGACGAGGTGTTCATCACAGTCCATCTCAAGGTGTAGCTGTCGGGGCCACACGATGCCTGATGCAAACCGTCAATGTCGGAGTGACCTGAGGACAAGAACGTATGTGAAAAACTAAAGTATTATACATGAGAATGTGTTTAAAAAAAAAAAAACAACCCATCCCTCTCATGATGCAATGGTCATCTTTTACGCATATATTTCCTAAATACAGCCATTTAAGGAAGACCCAGTCCGAGGACCAGCTTCAAGAGCTCTGGCCACTGAAGCAGGAGCATCACCTAGACCACATCCAGAGAGACCAATGGCTGAGATTTCATGTGGAAGTTGCGGTTTTAACCATAGTTCACTGTGCTCAGGCAGTAAAAGCCTGCTTGGTGGGGTGTCTTAAATCAAAAAGGTTGGTGCATCATGGTCAAACTCCACAACCCGTATTCCCAACAGGTTGGGAGACTAAAATGAAAATAAAGACAATGCAGTGATTTTCAAATCTCAGTCATGTGTTATTCTCAGTAGAACTAAACATATCAGATGATGAACCAGACATTTTGTTGTTGCAAAATGTCCGAACCTACCGGAGTTTCCATCGTGCAGGACCATTTTGCTGTAACGGGTTTCCAGCCCCGCCTGACAAACAGTCTGCAGACCAAACTTCACCCTGCTGCAGGGCGGCAGATCTGACAGGCTGAACGCAAAGCTGTCATCTGTCAGCCAAAATTCGACTTCCTCTGTGATGTGGTCGGTACCGTTAAAGTAGAACGCTGTGAGGAGGAAAAGGGAGTACTTGAAGTTCGTGGGGCAGTCCCATGCCAAAGATATGCTGCTGCTGTTCCACGACGCAACTTCAAAATCCTTTGGGATATCTGGGTCTGGTGAATGAAGAAAAAAGTGTCACATATTAATGCAGACTTTAGTTCTATACTCACGTGACTTTTCTCAAAATGTGCAACGCCCTACTCACTGCCATACACTCTCGACCTAGCATGTGCTACAGAAAAGGAAATCGCTCAGCGTGACACAGTCTCATCTAGCCATTTAAGCTAACTTCCCAGTTTACATAGAGTCTAGAAACATAGCTCATAAGTTCTCTGCAAAGTAAAAGCTGCTCATATAAACCACTTCTTAGAGAAATAACAATCAGCTTCAGAGGACTAAGAATCTGATTTTTGTTGTGATTTCAACACAACTGCTTCTGTCCCGTTGAGATCTCCCTGATGACGAATGCAACACTGCTCGACTTCTCTTTTCCTTCTTAGAGATAGTATTCCACTGTTGCCCACTGGCCTGTGGACGAAGGCCATGAGACCAGATTAAAGATGAGGTTATCTGGTGGTTTCTGATGGTATCTGATTGGCTAAAATTGGACTGCCTTTATGTGAGCTCGTATTAAACTCTCTATAATTCTTCTGAATTGGATAAATATAAATAAACTGTACTTAAATCCATACCAGTAATAGTGGCGAGACAAGTTAAGGAGTGAGTGTCTGCGATCTCCACACAGACCACGTAGGAGCTGCAGGGCTCCAAGGCCATGAAGCGGTGGTGGTTGTGGTTGGTAGCTTCCACGCTGAACGCGTTATAGGATCCCAGTTCTAGGTGGTACAGGGTCAAGTTGTGTGTGTAGAAGACTTCGGGATCTTTTTCAACCCAGGAGACCAGCAACATCGAGGGACTCCTCGACTCCAGCTTGACAGGGA
Source organism: Cololabis saira (assembly GCF_033807715.1). Lineage (NCBI taxonomy): Eukaryota > Metazoa > Chordata > Actinopteri > Beloniformes > Belonidae > Cololabis > Cololabis saira. Next base: position 28,280,402 of record NC_084609.1, read on the forward strand.
ATCGCGCCGTGTGCCCTTGGAGGGAAAGAACGTTTCCATATTCAGGTTTTCAGAGACGTCAAAAACGATGGGAAACCTCAGTTTTCTGCTTGGTTAAACTCGATCTGGTCTAAATGGCTACAGCTCCATATATCTTCTTCACACAGAGAGGGTTATCAGCATTCGCATTGCAGTGTCAGCAATGGAGCAAATGGATATTTTAAGTGTGATGTGATTCTCACCAACAGCAAGGAAGAACTGTTGGTCCTGGTAGAGGAAGGTTGTGCCATTTTCACACGCAAACACCTCAGAGGCACTCAGCAAGCTCAAGAAGCCCTTGAGGACATTGGTATGGCAACGGCAGTCACAATATGCAGAAGAACGGAAAAAATAATGGAATGAAGAATGGAATAAAAACTTCCCAAAAGACACAGATCTTTGTAAAAACAACACATCTCAGACATACCTTCGTCACATTTGAAGGATACTCTAAAGGTTTCTGTCGGGTGGTGATTTTAATGATCTTTGTACCTTTGGGCGAAATAAACATTTTTCATTCAACATTTGATGAGAGTCCTTAGAGAGTAAAAACATCAGAAACAAACGCTGTCGTCCTTACGTAGGCTGACTACTAAAGTCCACTTCTGAACAGAGCCCCCGTAGTGAAGGGTTAGCTTGTTTTCCACAACTGGAGAGACCCTGAAGGAGGTCACTTTGCCCACCTTCATCACAGATTTTAATGAGGTGTCGTTGAGGGACAAATTTCCATTTTGCCTGAAAGTAGAGACAATAATTTAGCTCTAAAACACATGATTTATGGCCCGATAGATGTTTAAATGCCCTGCTTATTCTTGCTTTAGACATGAACAGCACAAAACTTTCCTTATTAGATGAAATCCTATTGCTGCAACATGCCACAACTTGTGCCTGATTGCAACCCTGTCTTTGTAACAATTCTACTGTGGTTTTCCACAATGTTCATTTTAGTTGTGGCCATCCAATTGAAAAGGAATAAAATACTTGAATGTTAATATTCATAATAAACCAAACACATAAATGGCTGCGGTTATGTAGATATTTAAAAACATTTTACAAATTGTGGCTTGATAAGAACAAAACAATATCAGCCCACTCGGACAGAAAGGGGATTGTGTTTGTTTTGCAGAGCTTGGAAAGGGTCAAGCAGTGATAACGAAACTGAAAGTAGTCCAATTGCAGTCGGATTACTCAATATAAATTGAAGTCCCAACGGAAGTGAGAATTTAAAAAGGAGAAGAGAAGAGATAATGTGATCAACTGCTCTGCCGTTCACAACAAAAACGCCTCTGACTTCCACGGAAAAGAAAAGAAAAAAATCCCTTTTCTTTTGAACGCAAGAAGACGCCGGCGGAGACGACTGGAGAGCTACTTCCAAAAACAATGGGACGTCGTGATTTATTGCCTGATAGATGTTTAAATGCCCTGCTTATTCTTGCTTTAGACATGGACAGCACAAAACCGTTCAGGGAGTTTGTTAAAATCAGCCAAGAACCTGATCAGGCCAGCTAATACTTCACCTCAACTCCTTTGTAACAATTTTACTGTGGTTTTCCACAATGTTCATTTTATTTGTGGCCAGCTAATTGAAAAGGAATAAAATACTTAAAATTAAATATTCATAATAAACCAAACTTTTATGTGTTTGGTTTATTATGAATATTTAATTTTAAGTATTTTATTTTATTCCATGGCCCCCCCTACACATTTGCTGGCCACCCCACTGGACACCCCACTTGCCTCAATAAAAAAAAAAAAACAAAAAAAAAAAAACACACTTGCCGGTCAAATAGATTCTATCGTCAGTTATGCTTTTCATCCCAAATCATTTGGGCCAAATGCACAGCCAGCCAGGCCCATGAAGCCGCTCCTGATCTGCCATCACTCACAGTAGTACTATTAGTCTATGCACATTAGACCATTAGTACAATTAAATGTAAGACAGTAAACCTAAGTAAATCAGTAGACAAAGTATTTCTGAGCCTGTATACTACAACAGTATAATACAATCCTGTAATGATGGCTTTTAGTTTTGGTGTCTACCCCAAGAATTGAAGTGGCCCCATCTGGCCCCCCCTATCAGAAATATTTGGAGGCGCCCCTGTCACTAGGACAGAAAGGGGATTGTGTTTGTGTTGCAAGTTTGAAAGGTCCAGCAGTGATAACGAAACTGAAAGTAGTCCAATTGCAGTCGGATTACCCAATATAAACTGAAGTTCCAACGGAAGTGCGAATTAGAAAAGGAGAAGAGAAGAAATTATGTGATCAAAAGCTCTGCCGTTTACAACAAAGACTTTTAAACTAAGAAGACTCCGGCGGAGACGACTGCAGATTCGGGTGAGTGTGTTTAGACATCATATACAATTTATTTAAATTTAAGTCGTGTTTTTTTGTGTTTACCTTGCCAGAACGTCCTCTTCCCCCCCCCAGCAAATTGAGAAAGTCATGTCGGAGCAACGTCCTGGAATAATAACAGTGAGCATATTTAAGAAACAAAGTCTGCTCTGGTAGATGCGTGTCTGATTCAGGAGGATCTACTCACCGAACGAATGAGGCACCAATATGAAAAAGATAAATGAATATTCTATGGAATTCCTACAAACGTGGAAATAGGATTAATAGTTAAATAGGGGTATCATCAGTGGTTTTAAATGTAAAGGATATTTGTCTTACATTGTTTTTCAATGTTGCGTTCGTCAGAGCGACGGCCGGAGCGGGACTGGCCGCTAATAAGAGACAGGTGCGCGCTCCCGACACTCACCTGCACGGGCTTACTCAACTAGTCTTTTATTCTGGGAGAAACTTTTTCAAACTACGAAATACCCATGAAGGTTTCTTGGTGTACCGTCGAGTAATATTTATTCTTTACTAAGTGCAAGCTACCAATCATTGCATTAGATATATTATACAGAGAGATATTGTTTCTAAACCTGCAGCAGTTTTCTACACTGAAAAAAATACATCTACAGTAAGCGCATGTAAATATAACAGATTTAAATCTGTGATATTAACAATTAAAAATGAAGTTTGTTGCTTTACATGAATACATCTAGTTTTGAACTTAATCTGCATTTGTTCAAAAAACAAGACATTGTGCATTTTTTTTCCTTAACAAGCAGTATTTATGTAATCCCAGGCAATCTTTTCATTTACACACAAACAACAAGCAATGATCTTTTTGTATTTACTTTTCCTTTAACAATTTTAATCTATTGGGCAGATTGACCAACATTTAGATGAAACATTATTTGTTTAAGTAGAACAACCACAGTAAAAAATATCTTGCTTGATCTACTTTAAAAAAACTAAGGCGACATTTTCACATGACATTTTTATGTAGATCAAGAAAGACTAGTCTTTGTATAAACTACTCAATTTTTAGTATGTACAAAATTAATTTGCAAGTAAAGTCAACGTAATTTTTGCAAGTAAAGTCAACTTAATTTTTTCTTTTCTTTCTTTTTTTAAATTTTCTTTCTTTTTTCTTCTTTTTTTCTTTTTTTTTCTTTTTAAAGTCAACTTAATTTTGATAAATAAAGTAAACTTAACACAATTAAGTTGACTGTACTTGCAAAATATATTATTCACATACATAAAATTAAGTAGTTTATACAAAGACTAGTCTTTCTTGATCTACATAATAATCCCATAAAAGTTGACTTATTTCTTTTAAGTAGATCAAGCACAATATTTGTATCAGTGTATTGGAATAACTTATATAATGAGATAGATTTGAAAAACACATGGGTCTTGTCAAGAAAATGTATTATTACAAACAAAGTAAGAGAGGTTACTTTTAAAATACTTCATAGATGCTATCCAGTCAAGACCAATCTTATTAAATATAAGATAAACATTGACACACTCTGTTCTTTTTGTGGTAATGTGGATGAAACAATATCTCATTTATTTTGGAATTGCACATATATTCATGTTCTCTGGATTGACCTTAATAATTTTATAAATGCTAAAGTTGATTCTTCCTTTAAATTGAGCATTCAACATGTACTATTTGGTGTATCAAAAAATGATATGACAAGCCCAGACAAAGTATATTTAATCAACCTTCTCTTAATTATTGCTAAATATCATATTCACTGTACTAAATTTGCTAGCCAACGTCCAAATATAATTGTTCTCAAATCTGTATTAACATCATATTCAGAGCGTAAACCCCAAAGCGGTTAAAACGAGAAGCTTATGTGAAAAATACAATATTTCCTGTAACCTCAAAATATAACCTCAAACCTTCTATTTTATTTATTTATTTGATATATAATTTACTGTCCTTAATTTGTAACTGCATTTTAGCCTGAAGTTTTGTACCTTTTCTGTATATATCTGTCAATAAAAAAAAAACGATGGTCCGTCGAGGCGATTTGATGATTGAAAATTGATCATGTCAAATGAAATCAAATCATCAGCCAGTGTCTTCACATACAAACTCGTCCCTTATTTTATTTATTTATTTTTTTATTTTTATGCTTTATTTCATTCATTAAAAGAAAAACAAAACAGTTCAATGTAATTACAACAAATCTCTTTCCCTGAATGAAAGGAAACAGAAAGAAGACTAAGCTTATTGTGTCTGTCCCTTTGTCCTAAGAAATCAAATTTCAATTAATGTAATAATAAACAAAAACAAATGTCAAATTATGCAATTAAAAAAAAACCCACTTTCCAATAAACGTAATTTAAAAAAAGTTATAAAATAAATCAAAATAGCTGTCGTCAAACACAGATAGTCGGATTCTTTTTTGATTCAAAGAAAAAAAATATGACTGGGGCTAAAAAGAGAGAGAGGAAAAAAGAAAACCCACCATTATCATGATATTTCTTCATCAAACTGGCTTTTATTATTCTTTTAAATGTAATGTTTGATTTGCATTCTTTGGCTTCTGTATCCAGATTGTTCCATAAACTGATACCTTTTACAGAAACACAAGGCTCCATTAATATCACTTTCAGGTGTTATCCTGATTGCAGTCATAATAGTAACAAAAATATTAATATCAATAATAATAATAATGATAATGATAATAGTAATAACAATAATACTTATGATACGATACTTATGATGTGAAACATAAACTGTATATCTTTCATATCATAATAATACAGTGTTAGGTTATTGCTCTTCTGTGTCTATGATGCTTCCAACATGCAGATATAACAAAACAGTCACTTTCACAAAAAAGGAAAAGAAAAAAATCTGAATAAAAAATGATGTATACTGCATTTCATAAAGGTAGAAAAGCATATTCACTACGACTCACTAGCTTTTACTCCATGAACAGCTCACCCCTCCATGACCCCAGAGACCTGACTTGTTAGTTGGAGCGCAAAAGGCCTGAAGGTGGCACTATAAACCTGGTTGCAATTTGTACCTGGATCTGGACTCAGTAGTCAATAAAGGCATCTGTTGCAGTGTAATGTGAGCAAATCATTCACTTGAATGACAAAAAAAAAAGAACTGTTTTTTTTAAAATGAGTATTCCCCCCCTCCACCCCTCTTTTTTTCTTCTTCGGCCCATCAGGTCTGCTGGATGACCCGTCCCCATGTGTCTCATATGTGTGACTGTGATTAGGCTGTATTAAGCAAAGGAAAGACGGCCTGTCCTCTATTAGCGGTGCTCCAGCAGGGCCTGTGTCCAGCTGTACTGATCCTGCAGGACGGCTTTCAGCAACCCAACAGAGCAGCTTTTGTACGATAAATCTTAACAAGCGGCCGGCCAAATTAGAGTCACGCACAACCCTGTGAAGAGTTGGAGGCCACGGGGCTTATGGGAACTGCAACGTCTGTATCTCAGCCAGTCGGAGCGAAATCAAGCGTTAGGGTCTTGGGGAGTATAGGAATATCCGGTGCAGTATGGAGAGGTGGCAGTGCTTGCTGCTGCTGAGCACGATAACTTTAGTGGCTTCCTCTGGAGAGGTGACGAAAAATGACGACGACGTCGACCTTGTCAGCTTTCTGAGAAATATCTACCAGCAGCTTGGGAGGGCCGAGCCGTTCATCATCAACAGAGACTTCGAGGTAAACTCCCCGAAAGAAGAGCTGAGACGTCCAGAGGAGCCGACAGGCGTCCAGCAGGTCAAGGATGAACCCGTGAATCCGAGCAGAGGCGGGAACCCTGGACCGGTGGCGTCGACCAAAAATGGACAGATAAAGGGGATTAAGGTGGATAAGGCCTATGCATTTTATGGGGTACCATATGCAGATCCCCCCGTTGGAGCTTATCGCTGGAAGCCCCCCAGACCTGTGAGCCCTTGGCCTGGGGTGTACAACGCCTCCTTCCCTCGGGCGGCATGCATGCAGGTCTGCAATAGGCCTGGCACTGAGGAATGTCCCAAAATGGTAAGCAATTTGATAACTTTTTACTTACTGGTATTAATTGCTTTGTCTAAACAAACTAAATTCATGGGGTCCACCCTCCAGATCATGTGCTCAGCGCCCTGGAAATGTATATATATATGTATGTATGTATATATATATATATATATATATATATATATATATATATATATATATATATATATATATATATATATATATATATATATGTTTGGACACACCTTCTCATTCAAACAAATGGGGAAGTGTGTCCAAACTTTTGGTCTGTACTATACATAGTATATACTATATATATATATATATATATATATATATATATATATATATATATATATATATATATATATATAAAGAACCACTTGTATTTTGTATTTCTTTTTTTTAAATATTTTTATCCCGATTTTTTTCCCAGTGCTCCTACCTAAGTGACAGTCCTGGGCATTTTGTATTTCAGTGTCAGATTAATCCGCGTGTATCAAGCAACAGCTTATTTTCCAAATGAAAATATAGACAGAATCAGTCCAGCAAATGTCCCTGACATTTACTGAAGCAATGACTTTTACCAACACACGCACGCACGGCGCACGCACGCACAAACGCACGCACGCACAAACGCACGCATAAACGCACGCACAGCGCACGCACGCACAAACGCACGCACGCACGCACGCACGCACGCACGCACGCACGCACGCACGCACGCACGCACGCACGCACACACACTTAATTATTTAGATAAGCTATAAAGAAAAGTTAATTATTAAATAGGATTGTCAGCAAATAATTGTGAGGAAATACAAAATCTTGTATCTCCATCTCTTCTCCCTGGAAGCAACCGACTGTCTCTGTTCAGAAGAAAGAAGGTGAGGACGAGCGTCTATAGACGATAGCAGAAGCAGACTCACTGACGTGGTTAGCATGTAACAGTGAGTCTGACTGGTCATTGTTTCATCTCTGTTTTATCAAAAACAATCTGAGACCACCGACAAAACCTACACGCCTATCGTTGTTAAACTATTACTCGCTTATTCGTTGTTTTCATGCAGATAAAAATGGTAAATAACAGAGTTAAAGGTAAAATACATTTCAAAACTTCCGTAAAAGCCGGTGTCTTATTGAGCTCAGGGCTTTTCAGTCTTGGCCTCATAGCATTAGGGCCTAGGCTGCACTGCCGTTCACACAGTTCTGCCGTTTTTCCAGCTTCCACAGAATCCTTTTACTTTTAAAAGGAAATCATACATCGCTGACTGTTTCACAAACAGCTGCAAGACTGTTGCAGCGTAATAAGGTAAACTGATTTTTGGTTGTTGTGGTATATAAACGGCTCCAGCCGAGGTCTGATGGGAACTCATCCACATCGGTAGATGTCAGGTAAGTCTTCTTATACAACCTACATTTCTTTATCATAATTTAAGTAAAAGGCAAAAACTTTAGTCCAAAGCAAATGAAAGGGGGTGGGGGTTGTCTTCCTTGTGTTTACAATCCCAGAACCCCCTTTCTGGCCCTCCACCATATTGAGAAAGATGCATCCTGTCAGCTCAACGTGCACGGAAGCAGCATCCCAGAATAACATTTCTGAACACACTGCCTCAATAAACAAACGTTGCCTTTACGCCAAACTTTTTAGATCTAAGACAGATTGCGATTTACTCGCCAAATGAGTCATGTACCAATATGAAAAATATGATAAAATGAGAGTCATTGTTTCAAAAAGGTACAATATTGGCGCTTTTACACTAGTAGCTACTTTTTCTGTAACTACTCTGCCGAGGTTCTAAGCTGCTGAGTCGGCTGTATCTGACATCATCACACTACAGGCCACTGATTGGTCGGGGACTTGGAGTCAGACGTCTGAGTCAGGAGGAGGAAATCAGAGAAAGAGACTCTGACGGATTCTTGTTCATTTTATTCAACCAGCAATGGCAGCAAAAGTCTGTTTGGTGATCCAACTCTGAGGGTCAGATGTTCATAAACCTGGTGCTGAGGAGAGAATTAAAAAGATCTAGACGGAGATAAGGAACGACCAGATCTACCAGGAGTTCAGTCACTTCATAGCTGCTCACGGCTCCAGTTGACTTTTCAGCAGAGCAGAGACAAACTAACAAAAAAAAAAAGCGTCGCCCCATGAAGCTTCTCTCACTCTCATTTTTTAACTTGATATTGAACACAAGTCACAGACCCAGCAGCACATCTATCATCTCCTCCAGGTTCTACATCTTTAGACCCCGTCCACACGTAGCCGGATATCTGCGGGTATCTGCTAAACCGGAGATATTTTCCTACATTTTGACCTGTCATCCACACGAAAACGCAAATAAACGAAGGTTTAAAAAAACTCCGGGCAAAGTGAAGATTTTTGAAAACTCCGTTTATGTAGATGCGTGTAGACAGAGACAACCGGAGTTTTGCGTTTTCGAACGTCACATTATGCGCCAAAACAACAACAAATCTGCTCTGACGTGCGACTTTTGTTTACTACAGAACTACAGATGATACAGCATCTGTTCTCCAAGCTATTAAATAAATGGTCTCTGGTCTTGACCACCGCTTACTGCGTTACACCGACACAGAGCCTACACCGTAGGGTACGCGGCGACGCGCACCCTACGGTAGCCGCGGAGCCCCGGTGCCCGCGGTGCCAGCTGCGCCGCGGAGGTGCAGCTTCCCCGGGAGCCGCAGATGATCTACAGGTTAGAATGCTTATGAATGTGGTCGAAAACGCAGATCTTCGGTTATGTGTGGATGCAAATTTTTTTATAAACGGAGGGGGGAAATATTCGTTTTTAAAAATACCCGGCTACGTGTGGATGGGGTCTTAGTGTTGTTGTCTTCCTCGTTCAGATCACACAATCAAATACGTCACAGCAGCTTCACTCCAACCTCCTACTTCTGATCTGGGTATCGAAAAGAAATGAGGGCAAGGCGAGTGGAGTCGGGCTGAGTAGGTACTAGTCTTAAAGCGCCATATGTGATGATAGGTGAAGTGATGCCGCTCAAACTTTCACATAAAGCTGCGACCAAGTGACATCAGGGCTGAATTTCACAATAAATTCCAGAGTAACATAAGGTCAGCAAGGGAAAAGCTACAACCTCCAAACAACCAGCATCAACAGCATGGGCTGTGCATGGAACTATTAAACAAGCATGAACCTTAAGCTGTTGGGGCTGCTGGAATAGTGTGACGGGAGGGACAACCCCGGTGGTCATTTTGGAGTCATTTTATCATTCAATTCTTTATCAAAATAGCAACAGTCACTAAGGATGAGACCTATCCAACAGAATCTCACGCCACAGGTTATTATCCTCGTTTAGAAATGTCTTAACGGATAACATCGCTGCATGAAAGCAGGAGACAGAGATCAGTTACTCTTTTAGTTTTGTTTTGGTCATTTACATTAAAGATGTTTGCATATACACACTGTATATGTATACACACATGTATACACACATATGTATATATATATATATATATATATATATATATATATATATATATATATATATATATATATATATATATATATATATATATATATATATATATATATGTACACATTTCCCTTTTTTTTTTGACCAAAAAGGTATAGGCTGAAGCCTCATGGCTTATTTTGCCTATCCTTTTCAACAAAAGGCAGACTACAGAAAAGGAAAAAAGATACTAATAAGAAGAAAACTAAGCGAACGAACAAAACAAAGAAAATGAACAAAGAAAAGAAGAAAATAAATGTGGTCACTCACGATTGAGGACAGCATAATTTAGACAGTTGGATATTTAATATCAAGATAATTTATATTAGTGTTCTACAGTACGTATATTTATCTATTATTTTATTATTTTTTTACTCTGGTGGGCAACAGGATAGTGGGATCTAGTCCCATGCATTCTGCTGTTATTTAGCTCTTCTGCACTAATGGCACTTTCTTCTATCTCTGCTCTACTTTCTGCACAGACAGGAAGGAGTGCATGTTAGTTACCATGACAACAGTCAGGATGCATATCGCTCACTCAGAAATATTCTCACATTTTCATCAGGTTTTCCTTTTATTAACAATATTTAATAAATTAATTCACTACTAATACTAACTAATGATAGTTATAACAACAACAATAATAACAGCATTAATAATAATTAATAATAATAGCAATAAAAGGGAAGCGTGGTGGCTTGGTGGTTGGCACTGTTGCCTCCCAGCAACAAGGTTTCTAGTTCAAGTCCCAGCAGGGGTCTCGCCGTGTGGAGTTGACATTTCCTCATCTGGCTTGCGTGGATTTTTTCTGGGTACTCTGGCTTCCTCCCGCAGTTAAGGGACATGCATGCAAGGTTAATTGTAAATGATAAACTGCCTATAGGAGTATGTATGGTTGTTTTTCTGTATGTGGATGGATTGGAGCCCCCTGTGCAGGGTGTACTCCTGCCTTTCACCCAAGCATCTGGGCTACGCTGCAGCACATCCCCACGACCCTGAATAGGAATAAGTGAGGATAGTTGATGTCTAATCATTTTTATTATGAAACACTTTTTAATGCATAACATACACCAGATTTGGATTTATTCGTCTATCTAAACCTAATGCCTTGGGTAGCACCGTTGGCTCTCAATTATGGCGCTTTTCCACTGGTATCTACTAAGCCCGACTCGACTCGCCTCCACTCGGTTTTGCGCTTTCTCACCAGGAGTCTAACCGTGCCGAGTAGATACTTTTTCTGTATCTATTCTGCCGAGGTTCTAAACGGCTGAGTCGGTATCTGACATCATCACACTACAGGCCACCGATTGGTCGGGGGGTTGGAGTCAGACGTCTGAGTCAGGAGGAGGAAATCAGAGAAAGAGACTCTGACGGATTCTTGTTCATTTTATTCGACCAGCAATGGCAGCAAAAGTCTGTTTGGTGATCCAACTCTGAGGTTCAGATGTTCACAGGTTCATAAACCTGGTGTCTGAGGAGAGAATTAAAAAAGGGATCTAGACGGGCGATAAGGAACGACCAGATCTACCAGGAGCTCTGTCTCTTCATAGCTGCTCACGGCTCCAGCTGACTTTCAGCAGCGCCGAGACAAACTAACAAAAAAAACGCATCGCCGCTTGAAGCTTCTTTCACCCTAATTTTTTAACTTGATATCAAACACAAGCCACAGACAGAGCAGCACATCTGTCATCTCCTCCAGGTTCTACATCTTTAGTGTTGTTGTCTTTTTCGTTTAGATCACACAATCAAATACGTCACAGCAGCTTCACTCCAACCTCCTACCTCTCATCTGGGTATCGAAAAGAAACAATCTGATCCAGGTGCTGAATTGTTATGGAAAAGAAACCAGGCCGAGTTGAGTCGAGTCGAGCCGAGCTGAGATGAGCCGAGCTGAGATGAGTAGAGCTGAGATGAGTAGAGCTGAGTAGATACTAGTGTAAAAGCGCCATTAGAGGGTCTGAACTTGGGACGAGACCTTTCTATGTGGAGTTTTTATGTTCTCCTTGTGCTTGTGTGGGTTTTCTCCGCGTGGCAGTGCCCACAACCCGCCACCTTTGGCCACCTCCCAGTCCAAAACCATGCACACTGTTTGTCCATGTGTGACTCTGTGATGGACGGGCAACCCACCCAGGATATACCATGCCTTTGGCCCAAAGATAGCTGTATTTACAATACTTACTATAACCCTGTAGCCCGACATCCGCACCATACACAAGGGAAGTTGTATTAAAGCATGTGTAAGTGATTTCATGGATAACAATGATGGTAAGCTGAGCCACGTGCATCTTCTTGTCTCCCAAAAAGGTCAGTGAAGATTGTCTCTACGTCAACATCTTCGTGCCGCTGGACGTGGACTTCAGCGCTCCTCTGCGGAAACCCCTGCCTGTCATGGTGTGGATCCACGGGGGTGATTTCATCGCTGGTTCTGCCTCCAAGCCAATGTTTGATGGACGCTTCATCAGTAACTTCACACACACAGTTGTGGTTAACATGGAGTACCGACTGGGTAAGGAATTTGTGGTTAGCGTATGAAAACTGGAAACCTTTCTGTGTATGAATGGTACTTTACATTCAGACTTAGTTCAGTTCATGATAAGCGTATGTTTGCCTGCACACATGTCTGTCTTAGACAGTAGTGTGGATAATTTGTGCATGCCAGTATATTAGACAGTCTTCCTGCGAAGCTGATAACAGGAGCAGTGACACGTGAACGCTAATTTGGGATCCAGGGGAAATGAATGTCTTGTGCCTGAGTTAATTACGTCTCGATGATCATGTGATTTTTGTGAATGCTTCAAGGCGCATTTGGATTCCTCGTGTCCGGCAAGGATCCTCACACCTCAGCTACAGGGAACTATGGGATTTTGGACCAGCAGGCAGCTCTTCTGTGGGTTCAGCAGAACATTGCTATGTTTGGAGGAGACCCCAGCAAGGCAAGCGAGCGTGTTCCCATAATCCTACACTTCAGAAAAAATAAAGATAAGGGAAATTAAGCCTGATTTAAGGTTCTGCGTTAAACCAACGCAGAGCCTACGCCGTTGCCGTGACGCCGTGGTGAATCCTTTGGACTTCTCCGTCACTCCATTTCTCCACGGTGCAAAACCCCCCCAGAGTGCTAGTTGATACTTTGTTTAGCTTCCGGTTTTTCCGGTCAGAGTGAATCAAAGAGATGAGGACAACTATATTGCAAAAAACCAAAAAAAAATAAAAAAATCACACACACGCGAAAAAAAAGAGTGCTGAAAGTTCACTACTGCTTTACGAACCAGAACCGGAAATGCGTTGCTAGTTGCTACCAAGCAAACCAATCACAGCCCTCCCGGTCTGCGTTGGGTCTGCGTCGCCTTGACGCGTAGTTACATTTTTTGGGAGGTGCACGTCCGGCTACGGCGTAGGCTACGGCGTAGGCTACGCCGTAGGCTACGGAGAGACTCCCGCGTAGCCGCGTACCCTACGGCGTAGGCTTAACGCAGAACCATAATTCAGGCTTTAGTCGGGATACTTTTTGAATATCAGTGTGAAGGGAAGGTATTTTGGAAAAAAGTTGGAATAAAAAAATCACTGCTTGAGATCATTTATGTTGGTGTTTGAAGTCCCAGCCAACTCAAAATCTCAGATACAGCACAACCCCGTCACTTTGTAATTAAGTCAACCATTTAGATGGGAGGGGCACTGTGACATCACAGATCCAGAGCAGGTGAGGATTCTCCAGGGAGCCTAGCCTAGTTAGCATTACCCTTACCCATCTTAATCTCCACCCAGATTCTCACCATGGTGCATTTGCTGTACGTCAGCAGAGGTAACACAAGCTTTCACGTAGATTAGGAAAACGTATAAATTGGAGTCAGCCGGGGGAACTTCCCCCCCAACTGCTATGAAGACAGCAGTAAATACATGGCTGAAGAGGGAGCTTTAGTACTCTATCTCTGTGGACTATTACCAGAGAATGTGAAACATTTCACTAAGGTCCATCACAAGATGCGGAGAGCAGCAGTTGAGTCCTGGTCGTTGATCTAAACCAGGGGACACAGACTCCAGTCCTCGAGGGCCGCAGTCCTGCATGTTTTAGATGTCTCCCTGCATCAATAATAATAATAATATAATAATAAAATGTATTTATATAGCACCTTTTTTAACAAAGTTACAAAGTGCTTCCCAAGAACAATAAAATACATCAATATAAAAATACAGAGCATAGTGGATAAGAACACAAGACAGCAATAACCAAGTCTAAAATGAATTAAAGCTGCAAGCAGCGATGAACGGGCCCTCGCATCCTTGTGAACGTTCAGGCTGCAGTGTGTGCGCTTGTATGACTTGCATGTAGATTCTTCAGGCCTGGACATTTAGCGGATGACACCACCCACAACTCTCTATATCAAACCATTCAAAAGTTATGGCAGAAAGTAGGAACTATCAAATATGGACCAATCAGATGAAGGGGGGGCGCGCTTTTTGCCATCTATCGTTGCCACCGTAACGCTTTTGACTGAGAAAAGTAATGCGCATCATTGCAGGATCGAGACGCACATTTTGATGTATAACACACCTGGGTGCACGTTACGGTTCGGGCGAAGAAGCGGCCGAAGAAATGGCATAAATTACAAGATGAATTCAAAATGGCCGACTTCCTGTTCGGTTTCGGCCATGGCTCCAAGAGACTTTTCTTTAAGTTGTGCCATGATACAGGTGTGTAGCGATTTTCGTGCATGTACGTCAAACCGTATTGTGGGGCTTGAGGCACAAAGTTTTCTAGGGGGCGCTGTTGAGCCATTGGGCCACGCCCATTAATGCAAACCATTAAATATCACATTTTTCGCCAGGCCTGCTTGCGTGCAAAATTTGGTGACTTTTGGGGCACCTTTAGGGGGGCAAAAAGACCCTCATTTCGTTGGAAGAAAAACGAGAATAACAAAAATGAGAAAAAGGAGATAAATTCCTCCAGATACAATAGGGCCTCGCACTGTAAGTGCTCGGGCCCTAATAATATTCACACCACAATAAAAGCTTTTCTAAAAAGGAATGTTTTTAGTAAAGATTTAGAAGCAGTGGGGGGTTTAGCTGATCTGAGCAGGTAAAGAGTTCCAAAGTTTGGGCCCTGGGAATGATCAGAAGGCCAGAAGGGCCTTTATAGTCAGCAATATAATTTTAAAATCAATGCGATATTGAACAGGAAGCCAATGAAGGGATGACAGAATTGGAAATCAATCCTTGGAAATCAACACACCTGTTTCTAATTAATGGTCGTCACCAGCTTGTCATCAAGGTCGGGACAGCTCTGGTGTTGACACAGCTCCTTGTATCACGGTGTGCTGAAGCAGGGTAGCATCTAAAACATGCAGGACTGAGGCCCTCGACGACTGGGGTCCGAGACCCCTGATCTAAAGTGTTTCAACCACTGGACCTCTAAATCATTTGAGACATTTCTCCCACCCCTACTCCTTCCCCCACCCTCACACCCGACATCGGTAGTTTGTGTTGTGCCATTTGTGTCAGGTAACAGACATCAGGACACTTTACAGTCACATGGTTCATCAATACAATTACATTTTATTTATATAGCGTCTATAACAGTTTTTTTTTTTTTAGTTTATTTTGTTGGGCAGTTATCTTGGAGATTGAGTTGATGCCATCTAATTTTAAAAGAACTATTTTTAATTTCTATATTTCTATATTTATTTTTAAAGCTGCTAAGCTGCAACTATTTTTTTAATTTATATTAAAATGGGGTATTTATTTTACTTTTACACAAATATAGACTGAAATAGGCCTACAATTCACAGTTTAATTTATTTCAAAGTACGCCTACAAATGCACACTCCACTTATTTTGTTATATTTAGGGGTTGTAACAGCTAAAATAAATAAAAGATTATTCTTTTAAATCTCTGTTATTTTTTGCAGCTCCCGAAGATATTTTTTGTAGAAGTGGGTGCAAAATGGCTCTTTTGATAATAAAGGTTGCAGACCCCTGGTCTATTACAACAGAAGTTGTCTCTAGGATCTTTCCATAGACCCAGAACATAATCCCCCGAGCAATTATTACATAAACAATAGCAGGTAAAAACTCCCCTAGTGGGAGAAAAACCTTAAGCCAAACAGTGGCAAGAAAAACTCCCCTTTAGGAGGAAGAAACCTGGACCAGGACCTGGATCATGAGGAGGGACAGTCCTGCAGGAGGCCAGCTCAACATCAAACATGCTTTTGCTAACATTTTAGTGAAGCTATTATTGCATCAGCGATGAAAGCGTTATCTAGTCAGATTCCTCCTACATCTTTATGTATACTGTAGCTAAGCAGGTGTAATTTAGATTATTTTAACATTCACTTCTCTTTATATTTAAACCTTCTGATGTGCTCCGCTTTACCAGGTGACAATAGTCGGGGAGAGCGCAGGCGCTCAGTCAGTGAGCCTTCACCTGATGGTATTGAGCAGCAAGCATCTGTTCAAACAAGCTGTCCTGCAGAGCCTGCCCTTCTCCATCCCGCTGAAGACCAGGTGAGGAACTGACAGCTCGGCTCATCCGGAGTCACTTTTTTCTTTTCCAGAAATTTAAAAACTAAAATTACATAAATAAATAAAAGTAAATAAATACATACAATTTTACATCATAAAAAAGATTGATTCCTGCTCACCTTATAAGTGTAAGAGGAGATTTATTTTTGTTAAGAAGGTTATTTTGGTAATTCAGGGTTCATTATTTTATAAATATATTCTTTATATTCTGATGTAAATCAGGGACTATAATGACACTAGTCAGTTTATCTGTAGTGATTAGTCTGTTTTAGATTGGGCGGAGTGATACAGCACAAGGTGCTGTGTTGATGTTCTAAAATCCTACACTGTTGAGGGACATTAAAGTACACTGGAACTCAGCAGAAGTTTCCCCGTGTTTATCCTACTCACAACCCCAAAAAGGTTTAATTTAATATGGTATGGCTTAACTCCTTACATAAGTAAAAGTTCAGAGCTCAAAACCGCGCAAGAGTCCCGTGATCGGGACCAAAACGGTACTAGTTTCTACTGAGCGGAGTAAGATTTTGGTCCGCGGGTCGAGGCGCGGTCGGATGCGCGTTACTAGTCAACACAATAGATTAATATTAATAACCCAATATGGCGATACAGTTTGTCACCTCCACGACACGTATTGTGACGTTTTTGCATCGCGAAATTTCGTGGCACGATATATTGTTACACCCCTACTAATGAATGAGGCGTGTGTTTCTTGGCTGTTCAACGGTCCTGTCTGGTCTCTGAAATGCTTCCAAACAACTTTCATCATCTCATCTCTTTCCTAGACACGACGCCCTGAAGCTGGGAAAGGACTTTGCCAAACAGACCAACTGCACTGTGGACGACTTCGTCTGCCTGCTGTCTCTGGATCCAAAGACGGTCCTCACCGCTCAGATGAAAACAAGTAGGACTCCACCAACCTCTTGATCAGTGGCGGCTGGTGATAAAACATTTTGGGGGGGCGCACTGGCGAGTGGGGATTACAACACAACTATAAACTCTACTTGAACATACATTTTTTTATGTTATTTTTTATTACATATTCCTACATATACTACATATACATATACATACACATACTACATATACATGTAGCATATTTTACATAAACATACTTTAAAATTTTCAAGTACCGGTAACAAAATAAAATATTTGAACAATTTTTCAGATTTTTTCAGTATTATAGAGAGATATTGACAGATATTGTCTGAAAAATGGTTCAAATATGTTATTTTGTTATTTGAAAATTTTAAAATTTGTTTTGTTGCTGAGAAAATATGTTTCTCTATTTTTCTTATTTTTGTGAGGGGGGATATATATTGTTTTTCGGCACTACCTTGTTCTCTAATATAACTGCCAACTGAGATAAAAACAACTCAAGATTTTAAGGTTTTTACTAAAAATGTCAAAGACTGGTTGAAGCAAAATCAGAAATGTACGCATTTTTAATCACCTGTAACCGCTAATAGGGTGCTCTCTTGCAAGCTGAGAATTGTAAATAGGATATAGCTTTGCATGTTGAAAATTGAATGTATTTTTGTATTAATTTTCTCCTTTCTTTTGTTTTTTTGTTTTACTAAAAGCCTAACTAGGGACAGGAGATGGAAACTAGCAATAGCTATAATCTCTGTATGCAGAACATCAGTCACATTGGCTTGTTTGTAATGAGTGAATGTGATCACATGTAAACCTGCATTGTCCCTATTAAATAAAATAAATTAAAAAAAAAAAGTATATTAGTGCGTGTGTGAATGAATAAATGAGACGTAAAACGTACATTTCTTTGTATAAAGGCGCTTTATGATAATAAGTCCATTTACTTGTATTAGTTTACAGCGCAGTCTTGCCACATCCAATATGGCGGCGTCGTTGACATATCACTAGCAGCTCCATGGGGCGGATACGGATGCAT
This sequence comes from Cololabis saira, assembly GCF_033807715.1. Classification (NCBI taxonomy): domain Eukaryota; kingdom Metazoa; phylum Chordata; class Actinopteri; order Beloniformes; family Belonidae; genus Cololabis; species Cololabis saira. Next base: position 28,298,662 of record NC_084609.1, read on the forward strand.
GTCGATGGTTGTGACTCCGTTTGTAGCGAGTGACAGATGCAATCGTGCGTCTACACTGTCAGGGATGTGACTTTGATTGACGGCTTATGAATCAATCAGATTGGATGAAGAATTACAGAAAACACGCTGAGTGGCGACGGGCGCAGAGAGCTGTGCCCGTGGCCGCAGATAAAACGCAGGATATCGTGTGCATGTCTACAAAAGATGCAAGATGGGGATAGAATTATCTTCAGAAATATAAAACAAAATTGTTAAAGCTGAAGTATGGGCCTTTAAAGGGACTATTAAAATGCTATTAAAAGGCAACATAAAATCTTAGGTTGGAAAGATTATTGATCGGTATCTCTGATTCTGTGATGGCCAGGGCTTATTTTCTGGCTCAGTGGTTGGTGTATTTGTTGGTGAGATATATTCTTTCTTTTGTTTTGATTTCACCTAAAATTTTAAATCAATGTTACTTTCCTACAGGTACTAAGATCGTGAATCCGTTCAGGTTTCTGGAGGTCTTCGAGACATGGGGTCCATTTATTGACGGGGAGCTGATTAAAGAGCAGGCTATCACCGCCTTCCAGAAGGGCAACTGGCAGAAAGAGAAGACTTTGCTCCTGGGTGTGAGACACAGACACAGACACATACAACATATAAAATATGATGTTTATTATCATTGTTGAAAGCCCCTACTTTCATCACAAGATGGATCGGATTCTGAGGGAAAACACAGATTACGACTGAAAAAAGTAAAGTGATAAGGAGAAAAATTGTAGAACTCATTTATCATTTCCTGTATTTGAAGATAAAACATTTAAACAACTTTACATACATCACATTAGTCATTAGCAGGGAGATAGTTAGACTCCTAAAATTAGTCAGGGGGGGGTAAACTTTTTTTTGGATGGTCTTTGTTGTTGGTCTTTGAATGTTTTTTTTCCCTTTTTTTTCTTACAACAGAATTTTCAATTAAAACTAATTAAAATAACATATTAAGTGTGTGGTTGATTATAGTTCTTAGAAAGAACATTTGGAGATGGCAGGTCAGACTTTTCTTAAAAAGTTAGAAATAAAAATGGGAATAAATTAATCTCATTATTCTTCTTCTTATTCTTCTTATTACGATACTATTATTATTATTATTATTATTATTATTATTATTATTATTATTATTATTATTATTATTATTATTATTATTATTATTATCATTATTATCATTATTATTATTATTACCGTATTGTCCCGATTATAAGACGACCCCCTCTTTTTCAAGACTCAAGTTTGAAGAAAGACTTCTTGAACACCAAATTCAATTTTTATAGAGAAAATAATTACAGTACATCTGAAACAAATGATTATAACAATATATTCGACAGAAAAAGCATGTTATTTTGACTATTTGAAATCATTATCTTGAAGTTTGCATCATAACTTCTCCTCAGCTGCCGGTTTACCTGCCGAACTTCCACCCTCTTTTCTCCAGATTGTCGCTACGTTTCTCCACTTTCTGTTATCTCTTCTCTTATTTTCTTCTCTTTTCTTTCTTATACTATTTTTTATTTTTCTTCTTCGTGACAGGGGTTCGCTTTGGCCTGGGGAGTTAGGTTCAGCATTCGCTTAAAGATATCTGGCGCCATCTAGCGGTGTAAATGGGTATAACGTCTAGACCCCGAATGTAAGACGACCCCCACTTTTTCAGTCTTATTTCAATGCAAAAAACCCTGTCTTATATTCAGGCCAATACGGTAGTACGATATCATTATGGCTCATATTCGTAGTAATAATCTAAAATCTGGATTCCTCTTTGCTGGATTCCAACAGGTCCTTCTTATAAGGAAATATTGATGCTGAAATTCTTCCAATCGTAGGAAAGCTGAAGGCAATGTTCCCCGCTTTCATAATGACCTTTTTCAAACAAGAAACAATTAGACCTCAGAAAAATTTGCAGCAGAATCACAGCGAGGCCACAGGCGACACAAAGTGTGCTTGTTTGTAAAGGTGTGTTATCTGCTGTGCAGGTACAACTGCAGAAGAAGGGGTGCTCTTCGCCTACGGGGTCTTCAACAAGCCGGTGTCTGCCCTGGAGTGTGCCGTGTATATCGCAGTCATCTTTAAACAACACGCTCTGCAGATCCTCCACCACTACCTGCCCATGTACATGGACGCCGACCGCAGGATCATGCTAGCCCAGGTAAGAGCAGATCAGCACAACCTCCTAATGTCTGTGTTGATGCTGGTAACCAAGCAGGAATACACATCTGTATATGTAAATGTAAATGTACTTTATTTATATAGCCCTTTACAGCCTCTCTACACTGCAAAAACTCAAAATCTTACCAGGAATATTTGTCTTATTTCTAGTTAAAATGTCTCATTTTTAGTCAAAAAATCTCATTATTATTAAAATAAGAGTCATTACCAGAAAAATAACTTGTTATTTGACAATTTTCACCTGTTTCAAGTAAATGTTCACTTGAAATAAGTAGAAAAATCTGCCAGTGGGACAAGATTTATCTTCTCATTACAAGCAAAAAATCTTGTTCCACTGGCAGATTTTTCTACTTATTTTAAGTGAAAATCTACTTGAAACAGGTGAAAATTGTTGTTTTTTTTGTCAGTGATGAGTTTTGTTTTAAGTGTAATGAGATATTTTTTGACTAAAAATGAGAAATTTTAACTAGAAATGAGACATATATTCTTGTTAAGATTTTGAGTTTTTGCTGTGTAGGTGCGCCAAAGTGCTTTACAGAATAAAACATACAGAAATATAACCATAAGACGGAGCAAAAAGATAAATAGAATAAAAGAAAAAGGGTAAAAAGTGTCACCACACTACTGGGTATTAAAAGCCATTCTAAATAAATAGGTTTTAAGCCTTGATTTAAAAAGGCCCAGGTCAGAGATTGAGGGGGGGGGGACAATCAAAAAGGCTGGGTCCCCCCAGCGCTTGAACTTTGACCTGGGCACGTCCAACAACAGTTGGTTTGAGGATCTCAGCCCTGCCAGGCTCACGCACCGTCAAAAGCTCCTATAAATAGGGCGGGGCAAGGCCGTTGAGGGCTTTAAAAACAAACATTAAAAGTTTAAAATCAATTCTAAAACGGACAGGAAGCCAATGGAGTGAATAGAGGACCGGAGTAATGTGCTCACGTCTTTTAGTGTTAGTTAAAAGACGGGCAGCTGCTTTCTGCACTAGTTGAATAGCTAATAGAGGACTTGGAGATGCCAACATATCAGAGCATTACAATAGTCTCAACTGCAGCTGATTAGAGCGTGAACAGCTTTCTCCAGGTCGTGGCGATTTCAAAAATCTTAATGGGCTAAGTACTTTGTCAGAGATGATGTCAAAATATAATTCTTTACGTGGTATGTAACACAAGAGGTTTCATACTACACCAACAATGAAAATAAGTAATCCAATCAGGACAACTCATGTTAAAATGTCCTGAATTTAAACAGCAAATCAGGACTCATCCGTTTAACCACAGTTGTCCGTTACTCATGACAAACATGAAAAATAATAAACTAGAAAAATGATTCTTCCTAGCTTTTAATCTGCATTGGACCAAGTGAAACCTTGCTTTTAGTAAAACTGACCTTTTGTTATGAATCGGGCACATAAAATGTGGAACAAATGTTCCGTTCTTTGCAAGACAAGTTACATTAACTTTGTTTCCCCTTTAGTGAGAACTGTACCAGAATATTACACTTTTTCTAATCTGCAAATATTTTGATGATATCTATCTTTATCGATCTGCATGGTAAACTTGTTAAAAGAATGCAAATCTGAACAAATTGTGGCATAATTGTAGCTTTAGTTCCATAATTAGGTCGACATTCATGGTCTTGAGTTGAATGTTTCGGTGACTGGTGGATGGATCACCAGGAAATTTGGTACTTCAACACAAGCACCAGTCTGCATAAACTGTCATTAATTATTGAAGATTCCCTGCCCTTGGGCCTGGTGATTAATCACAGCTGCTAACACGCTGCAGTGGAACAAGGATGTGGAGTCTCCGTCCAGCATGGCTGTGTCGTCATGCCGATGTGTTCATGCCAAAGCACTGAGCAGCTGCCGAGGAAGGTGCTGAACACTTGTCAGTGAAGGTGTAAAAAGCTATTTCTTTTTTGAATTTCCCTCAGCGCCACTTTTCTTTTTATGTGACCCACCTCATTGCTAGGGTTGCCAGCTCCCTGAAAAATAAATAAGGGACACTTACCCGATTACCTTCACCCTTCCTGGCGAGGTGAATTTTTTTAGCCCCTTTTTTTGTGAGTGAAACGATTTTTTAACTATTTGACTCGAACCCGAATTGAATTAGATGCATATTTTTGAATGCCATGAACACACGGAAAACAAATTATTATCCAGCAGTTCACTTTAATACAAAATAACAAAATTAACTGAATAAAATAAGTATCCTTCTTAAACACAAACCTGTCCCGCTTAACTTAAAATTGTATAAATCAATATAAAACAATAGAAAGAAGCCTTCCTGTAGGCCCACCACCCGCAGGAAGGACCATGGCAGGCCGGTGCAATGTGGGCTGGGTAGCAGTCGTGGCGGGGTGCCTCGACGACCCAACCCCTGGACCAAAACCTTCACAGTGGAGACATGGAATGTCACCTCGCTGGGGGGGAAGGAGCCGGAGCTTGTGCGTGAGGTTGAGAGATACCGGCTAGAGATAGTCGGGCTCACCTCCACACATAGCTTGGGCTCTGGAACCCAGCTCCTTGAAGGGGGCTGGACCCTCCACTACTCTGGAGTTGCCCAGGGTGAGAGGTGGCGGGCTGGTGTGGGCTTGGTTATAGCCCCCCAGCTCAGCCGCCATGTGTTGGAGTTCACCCCGGTGAACGAGAGGGTCGCCTCCTTGCGCCTTCGGGTCGGGGATAGGTCTTTCACTGTTGTTTGTGCCTACGGGCCGAACAGCAGTGGGGAGTACCCGGCCTTCTTGGAGTCCCTGGGAGGAGTACTGGATAGTGCTCCAACTGGGGACTCCATTGTTCTACTGGGGGACTTCAACGCTCACATGGGTAATGACAGTGATACCTGGAGAGGCGTGATTGGGAGGAACGGCCTCCCCGATCTGAACCCGAGCTGTGTTTTGTTGTTGGACTTCTGTGCGAGTCACAGTTTGTCCATCACGAACACCATGTTCAGGCATAAGGGTGTCCATCAGTGCACGTGGCACCAGGACACCCTAGGCCGGAGGTCAATGATCGACTTTGTTGTCGTTTCATCTGACCTTCGGCCGCATGTCTTGGACACTCGGGTGAAGAGAGGGGCTGAGCTGTCAATTGATCACCACCTGGTGGTGAGTTGGATGCGCTGGCGGAGGGAGAGGTTGGACAGACCGGGCAGACCCAAACGGATTGTGAGGGTCTGTTGGGAACGTCTGGCCGAGCCCTCTGTCAGGGACATCTTCAACTCCCACCTCCGGGAGAGCTTCTCTCGGATCCCGGGGGAGGCGGGGGACATCGAGTCCGAGTGGACCATGTTCTCTGCCTCCATTGTCAACGCGGCGGCTCGAAGCTGTGGACGCAAGGTCTCCGGTGCCTGTCGTGGCAGCAATCCTAGAACCCGGTGGTGGACACCGGAAGTACAGGATGCCGTCAGACTGAAGAAGGAGTCCTACCAGGCTATGTTGGCTGGTGGGACTCCTGACGCAGTAGATAGGTACCGGCAGGCCAAGCGGGCCGCGGCTCGGGCAGTCTTGGAAGCAAAAACTCGGGTCTGGGAGGAGTTCGGGGAGGCCATGGAGGAGGACTTTCGGTCGGCCTCGAGGAAATTCTGGAGGACCGTTCGGCGCCTCAGAAGGGGGAAGCAGTACTCTGCCGGCACCGTTTATGGTGCTGGTGGGGAGCTGTTGACCTCGACTGGGGACATTGTCGGACGGTGGAAGGAATACTTTGAGGATCTCCTCAACCCGACTGACATGCCTTCCACTGAGGAAGCAGAGGGTTGGGGCTCGGAGGCGTGCTCATCTATCACCCAAGCTGAGGTCACCGAGGTGGTTCGTAAGCTCCTCGTTGGCGTAGGGGACAGTACCGCTGGGGTGGCAAACCGGGGTGGTGGTCCCTCTTTTTAAAAAGGGGGACCGGAGAGTGTGCTCCAACTATAGGGGGATCACACTTCTCAGCCTCCCGGGGAAAGTCTACGCCAGGGTACTGGAGAGGAGATTACGGCCGATAGTCGAACCTCGGATTCAGGAGGAACAATGCGGTTTTCGTCCCGGTCGTGGAACACTGGACCAGCTCTATACCCTCCGCAGGATGCTCGAGGGTTCATGGGAATTTGCCCAACCAGTCTACATGTGTTTTGTGGATCTGGAGAAGGCATTTGACCGTGTCCCTCGTGCCATTCTGTGGGGGGCGCTGAGTGAGTATGGAGTCCGGGGCCCTCTACTAAGGGCTGTCCGGTCTCTGTATGATCGAAGCAGGAGTCTGGTTCGCATTGCCGGCAGTAAGTCAGACTTGTTCCCAGTGCATGTTGGACTCCGGCAGGGCTGCCCTTTGTCACCGGTCCTGTTCATAATTTTTATGGACAGGATTTCTAGGCGCAGCCAGGGGCCGGAGGGGATCCGGTTTGGGAACCTCAGGATTTCATCTCTGCTTTTTGCAGATGATGTTGTCCTGTTGGCTTCATCAGACCGGGACCTCCAGCATGTGCTGGGGCGGGGGATGAGAATCAGCACCTCCAAGACCGAGGCCATGGTTCTCCACCTGGAAAGGGTGGTATGCCTTCTCCGGGTGGGTGGAGAAGTCCTGCCTCAGGTTGAGGAGTTCAAGTATCTCGGGATCTTGTTCACGAGTGAGGGAACAATGGAGCGTGAGATTGACAGACGGATCGGTGCAGCGTCCGCAGTTATGCGGTTGATGTACTGGACCGTCGTGGTGAAGAGGGAGCTGAGTCGAAAGGCGAAGCTCTCGATTTACCGGTCAATCTACGCCCCTACCCTCACCTATGGTCATGAACTGGGTAGTGACCGAAAGGACAAGATCGCGGATACAAGGGGCCGAGATGAGTTTCCTCCGCAGGGTGGCTGGACGCTCCCTTAGAGATAGGGTGAGGAGTTCGGTCACCCGGGAGGAGCTCGGAGTCGAGTCGCTACTACTTCACATTGAGAGGAGTCAGCTGAGGTGGCTTGGGCATCTGTACCGGATGCCTCCTGGACGCCTCCCTAGGGAGGTGTTCCAGGCATGTCCCACCGGGAGGAGACCCCGGGGAAGACCCAGGACACGCTGGAGAGACTATGTCTCTCGGCTGGCCTGGGAACGCCTCGGACTCCCCCCGGAAGAGCTGGAGGAAGTGTCCGGGGTGAGGGAAGTCTGGGCATCCCTGCTGAGGCTGCTGCCCCCGCGACCCGGGAACGGAAAAAGCGGGAGAAGATGAGTGAGATGAGTGACAATAGAAAGAAAGCAGAACATCCATTCTGTAATGGTGCACATTTTTAGTGCAATAACAAAAGAAAGTGTGTAGAAAACTTGTAAACATATTTGTGCCTCAAAGGCCATGACTGAAAGCAGCTCAATGCCATTTTCCATTGGCATTTTATGACTATTTTCTGACTCTCACAGTAATACGGGACAAAGTGCTTCCCTTTTCAGCTCAATACGGGACGTGGACTTTAGTTTATAAGTATGGGACGATTCCATTTTTCAAGGGACAGTTGGCAACCCTACTCATTGCACTTTTATGGCTGATAAATCTCAGGAGCCTGTTAGCACGGTTTGCTACTTTTGATCATCCAGATTGCAATTAAAGTCCTTCTGTTGAGTGTTGCTTTTATGATGTTTGATGTTTGATGTTGTTATGATGTTTATTGTAGATTGTGTGGTTTCTGTCACACAATTGTTAGTAAAAAACTGTAATCACGCAGGGCCATTAATACGTCTGAACAGACTTTCGATGTTGAAATACAGTCAAGTAGGTTATGCAAAAAAGAAAAGGGGGAGCATGTGGACTATTACCGGCTTCTGTTCTGTTTGAATGTCGTTTCCTCTAGTGAGTGAAGAGTTTACACTCAGCCACAGCCTGCTTTTTTGTGATCGACTGTTTTTTATTATTTTGTTGATGCATACAATTAGTCTAACAATTATGAATGCAATTGTATAGCAAGAACCTTTAGATCACCCGTCCCCCCACCCACCCTGTAGTGATCCAACAAGATGAGGACTCAGATACAGATACCCGGTACTGTCTGCAGTCTGACCAGGAACTGAGCTTTTGCTGCTGTGTGTGAAAAAAGAGAGAAAGTTGCTAAATCTTCCATAAGTCAGGCTGGTAACATAAGAAGAGATGTAATTGTGAACAAAAGTCTGGCATGAGTCATGACAATCCTCCAGATGTCAGTGCTGCTCTTCGAACATTAAAACACATGCTGTAAACTCCTTTTGCCTGCAGTGGGCGCTGCAGCTCCAACACATCCCGGCTTGACTCCCAGCAGCTTCTCAGCTTTCCATCACTTTCATGGTAAAATATAGAGACAGGTGGAGTCACGAGGTGGATGTGCTCCCCACTAAACAGTTTATAGTTTTATTTGGATCCCATTAGCTACAGCAAAACTGCAGCTATTCTTCCTGGGCTCGGACACATAATACACAGTACATTACAACAAAAAATTAAAAGCAAACCTAAATAGGTAGCATATAAAAAAAAGAACATAAAATAAAGAAAAAAAAGTCATTCTGTTTAACATTTAGATATAAAAACAATACATATTCATACATTTTATAACATCAACACATTTAAACAATGTATAGTTATCACAGTTTGCACCAATAACCATTTTGAATAAATATTAATTTATATATATATATATATATATATATATATATATATATATATATATATATATATGTACACATGCTCATATACGATCTACATTATTTATTTGTATATTTAATAATAATTAAATAAGTTTTATCTGTATCTGTCTATGTATTTTATATGTATCCAGCACTTATCCGGCGCTACCCTCCTATGTGATTTTGTGCTTGTGTTGATCTCTCAGATGTAAATCGCTTTGGATAAAAGTGTCTGCTAAATGACAGTATTAGTAGTAGTAGTATCTATTCAAGAGATGTTTCTTTACTAACAATGTGTTAGTCATTTCACAAATATCCACACTAACAGGATATATCAGCTGGGGAACCACAGTTTTAGTAGAAGGTCAAAGGGCTGCCCAGGTGAAAACTGACATCACAGTTCTTAAACTGATCAAGGTTTTTTTTTTACAATGATCTTAAGACTAATAAGGTGTAAAAAGGTATTAGTGACCATGGCATCCAGCTTCATTCATGGTTTTACTGTCTTCAGCTAATTATTTTGCTTTAGTTTCGCTGTCACTCTCATTTCTGGGAAGCATTTTACAGTCAGAGACATCCACAATGCTAAACATGCTGGCGTCCAGGAGCTGAAAAACCATCTATTTCAACCCCAAGTCAGAGGACTCTCTACAAGCTTGTTAGCTACTGTGGGGCAAAACAAACAAACAGATACTGATACTGGAATATATTTGTTTTTTCAAGGTAATTCATGATATTTTGTTCTGAAGTCAAACTGAGTTTTGCCTCATGTCCTTATTATACAGTATGTCATAGTTAAAGAACTGTAGCTCGTAAATGTATATTAGACATGATGATTCATGTTTTAGCTATTCAAAGACAAATTTATAGCAGTGTTTTCCAAAGATTTCTTTATAAATGTGATGACAAATCTTAACTTCATTCTCAAGTGAATTTTGGTTAGAGCAACATAAAATGGGTGTATTTATTCTTAACACACTGATTCTGTAATGTTCTTGTGTGACAATTATTATGTAAACTATTCAGTCTAGGGTTCTGCGAAACTTTTAATTCTTAAAGGCATGTTAATAGGAACTGAAATAGTGAATGTTTGCTGATCCACATACATACTTTAACGTTTCAAATGATCGAATCCACAACTGTATATCTTTGCAGTGCTGCGATCCAGCTCCCTGCTTTTGTCTGCCTTTCTGTCATTCTGTGAGTAATAGTAGAGAGTAGAAAAGGTCTGCCACGGGACTGGTGTGTGTGATGTGCTGGACATGTCTGTTCTAGTGTTAATGAGTAAGGACTCATGTTGCACAGACACTTTCCAGTGGAAATTGCTTTGATGTTACTAAAAAAGACAAGACTTTTATCTTAAACTTGCATGTTGTATTTCTGCAGAGGCCTGAACATATCAATTATTCATCATTTCTGTACACAAATGGTGCCCTAGCTTCATAATTATATATTTTTTTAAGCCTTTTATTCATTCTGACGATATAGTAGAATAATAAAGCCTCCAGCCATTTGCTATCGGTCTTTTCTATGCAGAGCACAAGGCGGTGGCCCTAGGACGCCACGGGGGGTCAGCTGGTGGCACTGCTGGACGTCTTTAGTATTCAGGAACGGTTCACTGTGCATTCAAGTTGTCGTGCCGGCCCCACTGTAGACACGATGCATGCAAAAACCAAAGTATACCCTCTTTCATTTCTATGAGGCAATGAAAAAATAAATCTGAAAAAGCAGATGTCAAAATAAGGCAACAATAATCAACACAGTAACATATTAAAATGTTGTTTGCTTATTATTAATGAAGTGTGGGAAACAAAGTACATTTCTGGATTCAGTTGGTTGTATAAACTGATTGTTTTCTGTGTGCTCAGTTTCCCAAAGTTATGGTTGGTTTTGGCCCAGTCGGTACAATGTTCTTACAGTTCATTGAGGTTTGATTGGATTGTTATTGATGTTGACTGTGTCTAGACTTTAGTTCCAAACTTTGAAGTGGCAATTCAACACAATGATTCTTTTTCATTTTCCTGCCATTCTGGTGTGCTTGAAGTTCATTTCCAGTTGCATGAACTCATTTCAACCGAGCCATTGGCTTCCAGATAAATGGTGTAAAAATGTACTTAAATATTTGGTACACAGAGCAAGTCAGTGTTGACTTCATGGTTACCACAGCCCAGTGGCCCGGCCCTGGCTCTGTGAATCCAGCCCAAATTATCACTCCTCCACCACCGTGTTTCACTGTCAGTTTGAGCTTCTTGGATTGATACATAGTGTTTTCTGTCAAAGTGGAGACCAAAGATCTCTACTTCAGTTCAGTTTCCACAATGTTGTTTCAAAAGTCTTAATCTCTGTTGAGATGCAGCTGTGCTTACCTACCCATACTGCCGTATTCTCTCTGGGGCTTGCAATACTGAAATATCTGATTGGCTGAGTATTCACAGTCTTCATACTTCCACTTTTCTTCTTCATTCGCCTCAGGTTTATCCTCATACACTGCAAAAACTCAGTCTTAACAAGAATATTTATCTTATTTCTAGTTAAAATGTCTCATTTTAGTCAAAAAAAATCTCATTACACTTAAAACAAGACTCATCACTGGAAAAAAAAACAACAATTTTCACTTGTTTCAAGTAGATTTTCACTTAAAATAAGTAGAAAAATCTGCCATTGGAACAAGATTTTTTAGCTTGTAATGAGAAGATAAACCTTGTCCCACTGGCAGATTTTTCTACTTATTTCAAGTAAAAATTTACTTGAAACAGGTGAAAAAAGTTTTTTCTGGTAATGACTCTTGTTTTAAGTGTAATGAGATTTTTTGACTAAAAATGAGACATTTTAACTAAAAATAAGACAAATATTCCTGGTAAGAGTTTGAGTTTTTGCAGTGTACATACTGTACCTCCAAGCCCAGAGGTGGAAAAAGTACTGAAAAATTGTAATTGAGTAAAAGTATCTTTACTTTGCTTAAATCCTACTCAAAGTAAAAGTGTAAGTACTCATCTAAAAATTTACTCGAGTAAAAGTACAAAAGTACTTCATTTAAAATGTAATTTGAGTAAAAGTTACTTCCAGTTATTTAATGCAAAAAAAGGATGAGTCACGAATCAAATCCAGCACAAGTTGTTAATTAACTTCAAGGCATATTAAAGTATACATCCACACTTGTAAAAGCTCAGCTGAGCTCAGTAACATGATCCTCTTACTTCCGCAGAACAGGACAAAAAGTGCAAACTATTTTCAGTCATATTGTCCAACCGACAACACTAAAACCAGAATCAAAGTATTCAAACACAAAATAAAGTGCCCAATGCCCGCATGATCCTGCTATTCACAATAAACCAAAATAAAATTCCCACAAGATTTTCACCATAGATTTTGTACTCAGTAACGTGAGGGGGTTCAAATGTAGCGAAGTAAAATACTTGGGTCAAAATGTACTCGAGTAAAAGTAAAAATTACATATTTCAAAAACTACTTAGAAAATTACAAATTACTCATAAAAAGTACTCAATTACAGTAACGTGAGTAAATGTAATTTGTTACTTTCCACCCCTGTCCAAGCCTTAATTTACTAGACAAAAATATTCATCACGTTGAGGTAGTTGAGCCAACTAGAGAGTGAATCAAGAGAATTAGTATAAAAAAAAATCCCCCAAAGAAATAATGATTTATGAGTTTTTCACAGCAGTTATATTCACAGGCACAATGAAAAACAATCCCACTTCCCTGGCTGTGTGACGTGAGGAGCGACCACTAACTAATGTGACTTCCACTGACTTAATTTGCCTAATTGGACCTTGGACCTTGGACTCATGTATGGATGAGCCTCCTGTTCTGCATTTAGGATATAAATGGTTTTAAAGACACGGTCTGTCACGGTATGGCTGAGGAGGACCCAGGTACGAGGATTCAGAAAACGTGATTTATTTTAACTTAAAAAACAAGAACGCTGCTGAGCAGGAATTACAAAAACAAGCGCTTGAACATAAAAAATCCCAAACCCTGACGCAAGACATGGAGGGTAAGCGTGAGGGAAAGACAATACAAGATGTACACAGAAGGCTTGACAAGACACAGGTGCAGACAATCAGGGCAGATGGGAACAAGGGAAGTCAAGACAAAACTCAAACATGGGGTTTCAAAATAAAACAGGAACCTAAATACCACAACTGTGAAAAACCGTGAACTGTGACACCGTCTTAGAACCGCACACGCACAAAAAACAAGTAAGCAAACAGACATGCTGTCACTAGTGGTATGAGCTGTTTTTATCAATCAAAGAAAGGCGGTGAAGAAGTTCCTGGCCAAGAAAAACGAAGTCCTGAAAAAGACAAGTTGGCCTGTTTGTGTCTTTTTTTCAGGTAGCAAAAAAACACAGATGGTTATGATTTGAAGGAGGAAAATTACCCGACGTGTAAGACATGTTTATGGAGAGCAGCTGTCAAAGAAGGCCATTCTTCACATATGATTTCACATCTGCAGAAGCACTCTCCAGCAATTTTTTTCACATTGAGACTAACACTGCGTTGGAACTAACATTTTCAAAGAGCTACAAGAACGATCATGTCTGGTGAAAAAAGCTGCCCTATTCACCGCCAGCTTCTTACAGGGACAGAAAACATTAGATTCAGTTGGGCTGTACAACAATTGGATTCAGATTCTTCGAGTCGGGATTGAATTGAGCCCGAGTCTCCATTCAGTACTTAATCTATCAGAAGTACTCATTTCAGAATCCTTTTAAATCCATCATGTCAAAAGAAAGCAGAAGCAAAGTAAAACATGAAAAACATTCTTGAGTTTCTTTTATAACAAACATTTACTAAAACAAAACTAACAGCCCTTTTTCAGTGATGTAGTACATCTCTGCAGCAGCACTAAACCCTTGCACACATCGCCGCACCTCGTTTGGTACTCACTAATCATGTGCATGAAGTTTGAATCTATTTGAATTGATATTAAAAGCAGGCCCCCCTCTCACTCAGTAGAATGATACCCAGCACAAAGACAGTTACTGTACATGCAGTGTTAGGTTACCGCTCTCTGACTTAAGAGGGTGTCTGCACTTAAACACAAAGGTGTGTTGAGTCTCGCTGTATCATGCAATGGAAGAACATTGTCAGGGTTTGACACTTGCTGTTTTATTCTGAACCCCGTGGCTGCGTCTGAAATTGCATACTTCCACCCTAATGAGTAGCAAAAACAGTATGTGATATTTTTTAGTGCGTCCGAAACATTAGTACGTACTCAATAGTATGCTCTATCCGTACTCATTCCGGAGAAATGTATTAGTATGGATTGATGGACACTAGCTAAGCAGAAATTTCCCACAATGCAATGCAGCGGTGTTTGGTTGCTGCGCAGATACGTATATGTCATAAGTATATTATTAAGTATAATAATATTATTATATAATATTAATATTATAATATTGGTATATAATAATATTATATAATGTCATCTTGTTTGGGCCAGGATAAAGGGGAAAGAGCGGAGTGGTGCTGCTACTGCTGCTGTAACAGGAGTTGTTACCATGGTAACAACTCCCCCTCCCAACGGCAGGAAGTGCCGTGTGGCTCTGAGTAGTACGACCGTTTTCTCACGGGGCGGTTAGAGTAGGACCCAGATGCAGCAGAGCAAGAGGCAGGAGTTCCCAAAAAAGTCTTTATTTTAACAAAAACCAAAGCGCTGCCAAACTGGATTCAAAAATCAGAACTTAAAACAAGAATCCAAAAATTACGAAAACCTGACTCGGGAAACACGGAGGGAGGAAACAGTACGGACCAGCAGAGAGCAGGGAAAGACAAGACCAGATATACAGAAGGGTTAACGAGACACAGGTGCAGACAATCAGGACCGATGGGAAACAGGAAGGTCAAACCAGAACTGAAACACAAAGAACTGTACAAAATAAAACAGGAAATGTCAAACCCTGACAAACATCTCCATCCTGAAGTACTTTTTTTTCTTTCATGCATATTCATTTTCATATCTCCTTCCTTCTTCCCTTCATTAGGAAAGTTTTTAATTTACATTTTATTGCAATTTATTACAATAAAGTTCAACTACTGTGGCTGCTCCCACTTGAGGTTTATATTCACATCTGTGAGCAATTTTTACTCGTGTCTTGGCATAGGACCAGTACATATTTTCCATGTGGGATGATTTACATGGCATATAAATACAGATTAAGTGGAGGTTATTCAGAGGAAAAGGTTAGTATTTTTAGAGCTTTACTTCCACTTGAGGCAGAAATAAGGCATTACATAACACGGCTCTTGATAGTACATCAGTGCTCAGGTACAGCTTGCTCCTGTCATGGATTCATACATTTGAACTAATGCCTGTTTGAAGCAGACACAACTTGGAAAATTACAAAAGAGAGAACGGTGTTACGAGTGTTGATGAACTTCCTACAGTTGTCCTGTTTGTGTACAGGTGTCAGATCTGCAGCTGTGTGGGTGCATGTTTAGTGCTTCTGAAAAAGACACGCTGGTTTCCAGGTAACAGGCAGAAAACAACAGTCTACTACCACTTTCCTTTGCTTCTTTTGAACCATGAAGAATCAAAGCTGTGCTGCACTCAGCTCCTTTTCTTTATAGAAATCAAGTTGATTGATTCGTTCTCAAAAGGCAGGTTTAGTCATACTATAGGTGCCAGCAGTCACTCCAACGTAGAAACTACGTGTCTGTATCTGTCAAAGTCACTTCTTCGTGAAATTTCTAAATATATTGTAAATGTTTTTTTGTCTGTCTGTCTGTCTGTCTGTCTGTCTGTCTGTCTGTCTGTCTGTCTGTCTGTCTGTCTGTCTGTCTGTCAGTCACGTTGATGCCCATACTGTTGGAAATAAAAAATTTCCCTTGGAACTATTATTAATATTATTAATATATTTTTTTCACATGATATTCTTTCACATAGAATTATTGTTGGTAAAACGAATAAAAAAGGAAGGTTTTTGAAAACAAAATGATTTTGACTTTATGGGCAACAGTGAGTGTGTGTGTGTGTGTGTGTGTGTGTGTGTGTGTGTGTGTGTGTGTGTGTGTGTGTGTGTGTGTGTGTGTGTGTGTGTGTGTGTATATATATACAGTGCCTTGCGAAAGTATTTGGCCCCCTTGAACTTTGTGACCTTTTGCCACATTTTAGGCTTCAAACATAAAGATATAAAACTGAAATTTTTTGTGAAGAATCAACAACAAGTGGGACACAATCATGAAGTGGAACGAAATGTATTGGATATTTCAAACTTTTTTTAACAAATAAAAAACTGA
Source organism: Cololabis saira (assembly GCF_033807715.1). Lineage (NCBI taxonomy): Eukaryota > Metazoa > Chordata > Actinopteri > Beloniformes > Belonidae > Cololabis > Cololabis saira. Next base: position 28,314,721 of record NC_084609.1, read on the forward strand.
AAAAGTGGCCGTGCAAAATTATTCACCCCCTTTACTTTCAGTGCAGCAAACTCTGTCCAGAAGTTCAGTGAGGATCTCTGAATGATCCAGTGTTGACCTAAATGACTAATGATGATAAATGGAATCCACCTGTGTGTAAACATGTCTCCGTATAAATGCACCTGCACTGTGATCGTCTCAGAGGTCGTTTAAAGCGCAGAGAGCATCATGAAGAACAAGGAACACACCAGGCAGGTCCCAGATACTGTTGTGGAGAAGTTTAAAGCTGGATTTGGATACGAAATATTTCCCAAGCTTTTAAACATCCCAAGGAGCACTGTGCAAGTGATAATATTGAAATGGAAGGAGTATCAGACCACTGCAAATCTACCAAGACCTGGCCGTCCCTCTACACTTTCAGCTCATACAAGGAGAAGACTGATCAGAGATGCAGCCAAGAGGCCCATGATCACTCTGGATGAACTGCAGAGGTCAGAGGTCATGATCCCTCTGGATGAACTGCAGAGGTCAGAGGTCAGAGGTCATGATCCCTCTGGATGAACTGCAGAGGTCAGAGGTCAGAGGTCACCTACAGCTGAGGTGGGAGACTCTGTCCTTACCACAACAATCAGTCGTATACTGCACAATTCTGACCTTTATTGAAGAGTGGCAAGAAGAAAGCCATTTCTTAAAGATATCCATACAAAGTGTCGTTTAAAGTTTGCCACAAGCCACCGGGGAGACACAAACATGTGGAAGAAGGTGCTCTGGTCAGATCAGACCAAAATCAAACTTTTTGGCAACAATGCAAGACGTTATGTTTGGCGTAAAAGCAACACAGCTCATCACCCTCAACACACCATCCCCACTGTCAAACATGGTGGTGGCAGCATCATGGTTTGGGCCTGCTTTTCTTCAGCAGGGACAGGGAAGATGGTTAAAATTGATGGGAAGATGGATGGAGCCAAATACAGGACCATTCTGGAAGAAAACCTGATGGAGTCTGCAAAAGACCTGAGACTGGGACGGAGATTTGTCTTCCAACAAGACAATGATCCAAAACATAAAGCAAAATCTACAATGGAATGGTTCACAAAAAAAACATATCCAGGTGTTAGAATAGCCAAGTCAAAGTCCAGACCTGAATCCAATCGAGAATTTGTGGAAAGAACTGAAAACTGCTGTTCACAAATGCTCTCCATCCAACCTCACTGAGCTCCAGCTGTTTTGCAAGGAGGAATGGGCAAAAAGTTCAGTTTCTCGATGTGCAAAACTGATAGAGACAAACCCCAAGAGACTTACAGCTGTAATCGCAGCAAAAGGTGGCGCTACAAAGTATTAACTTAAGGGGGGTGAATAATTTTGCAAACCCAATTTATCAGTTTTTTATTTGTTAAAAAAGTTTGAAATATCCAATAAATTTCGTTCCACTTCATGATTGTGTCCCACTTGTTGTTGATTCTTCACAAAAAATTACAGTTTTATATCTTTATGTTTGAAGCCTGAAATGTGGCAAAAGGTCACAAAGTTCAAGGGGGGCAAATACTTTCGCAAGGCACTGTATATATATATATATATATATATATACATACATATATATATATATATATATGAAGGCTAAATATAGAAAATAGCTGTATAGCACAGTACAATCATGAAAGGGAGGCTTTGTGTATTTTCCATTTCTTGGAAAAAGGGTCTGTAATGTCAAGAAAGAGTGAACATGCTTTTGTCTGAGGAAAAATTGAAAGGACAAAAACTTATTATGTAAAGCCATAATTGCTGTTCTGTTGCTGTGAGTCGTACGAGTCTGAAACAGATTAACACTATTCTATTGGTTAACTTCAACATACTAATGAACATTCGATAACAAGACTGATGCTGATTTTTACCATGGTTACTATTCAAGTATGGTGAATTAGAATCTGACCTTTAGTACACATGAACTACACACCATTGGGAATGTTACTACTGTATAATTAAATGCTGAAGTGCTCAAGTGAATTTCGTTCACAATTGTGGTGCTGATGTTTAAGTCAACTCAGTCATCCTTTTTAAATCTTTTTTGTTCAGCCACTTCATGCTGACGTAGTTCATTGTATAATTTTTATCTGGTTATGAAGTTACTGCAAGACATAGGTTCACCCGTCCAATGGACGAGACCTCTGTACTCTTGGCCCACCCAGCACAAAGTACCCCCCAAGACAAACTTCTACACTGCTCCCATGATCATACCGAGGGTAAAGAGCTAGTTTGATGTTCCCTGGCCTGAACCTTTGAATGATCAATGAGACTCTTCTGCAGCACCCCTGCATAGACCTCAGTAAGAAGGCTGAGGGCTGTTATTCCCCTGAAACTGGAACGCACCATCTTGCCCTCCCTTTCTTAAAAAGGGGAACCAACAGTCCAGCCTGTCCATCCAGAGGACTGTACCTGGTCTTCACACAATGATGCAGAGGTACAGTATGTCCACCAAGACAGCCCTACAACATCCAGAGCCTTGAGGAACTCATCTACCCTGGAGTCCTGCCACGTGGCGCTTTTTTACCATTCAGCAACCTCTTTGGTAATAGATAAACCGATCCCACAGTCCACAGACTCCGCCTCCTCCAGCAGGTTGAGGTGGCCTATCTTAAGATGAGCTGTTGGTTGGATTGAGAAGATCCTGAAAGTTCTTCATTCTACATGCAATGACTTTGTAGTACGGCGCTTTTCCACTAGTACCTACTCAGCCTGACTCGACCCTCCTTGCCTCGGTTTTGTGCTTTTCCACTAAGGGTCTGCCGAGTAGATATTTTTTCTGTAACTATTCTGCCGAGGTTCTAAGCGGCTGAGCCACCGATTGGTCGGGGGGTTGGAGTCAGACGTCTGAGTCAGAAGGTGGAAATAAGTGAAAGAGCAACTCTGACGGCTTCTTGTTCATTTTATTCAACCAGCAATGGCAGCAAAAGTCTGTTTCATGATCCAACTCTGAGGTGCAGATGTTCATAAACCTGGTGCTGAGGAGAGAATTAAAAAGGGATCTAGACGGGTGATAAGGAACAACCAGATCTACCAGGAGCTCTGTCTCTTCATAGCTGCTCACGGCTACCAACGGCACCACTTGAAGCTTCTCTCACTCTCATTTTTTAACTTGATATGGAACACAAGCCACAGACCCAGCAGTACATCTATAATCTCCTCCAGGTTCTACATCTTTTGTGTTGTCTTCTTCGTTTAGATACACAATCAAATACGTCACAGCAGCTTCACTCCAACCTCCTACTTCTGATCCAGGTGCTGAATTGTTATGGAAAAGAAACCAGGCCGAGTTGAGCCGAGCTGAGTTGAGATGAGTAGAGCCGAGTAGGTACTAGTGGAAAAGCGCCAGTACTGTAGATGTCCCCGCAAAACCCACTGTCCAAGCTACACTCTCATCTACTGGGGAAAATCCCGACCTACAGGCTCTGAAACGGGGGGCTATAAGTAAGCCCGTGTCAGCCTGACGCCTCTTACTGGCAACTGACCGAGTGGAATTGTGTCATTCTATGTCAGCAGGCCAAGGCCCGCACCTTTGACTGCTATTCATAACACGCCATATCCGACCCACACAAACCCTCCTGGTGGTGAGCTATAGGAGGGAGAGAGGATCATTAGGATCATAAATACCACTTACACTTTGAGACAAGAACTTTGTATGAACAGCACTTATTTGTCCAGGGCAGCATGGATGTTAGTATGAAGTATAAACAATCAAATCAGACCTGTGGCCCGTTTGTTTTGTTCCGATTCAGGGGCTAAATCGATACAGTTGTTTCGTTTTTCGTTTGTGGGGTTTGTGTTCACAAGGCAACCGTCTGTAGCGGTTCCAAGCTGTTAACAAATGCCATGAACCAACTGTTCTCTCATTGGTCAGAAATGAACGTGGAAGGAGTTTCCTCTTCCGTACCCCGGGAAAAACAACAAGTATGGAGCATCGTAAGCAAGTGTGGCTAGTTTGTTTGTCGGTTGCTGTGTGGATTATGTTCTCACTGCAAACGAACCGCTCCAGGTCTGGAATGGAAGCGAGCCGAGAACCTAACCCTAACCTCTCCTAGGAGATCTCGGCTCGCTTGTTTTGTCCTGCATCCGAGCACGATTGCTGTGTTCACATGTACCAAATGAACCGATCTTTAGGGGGAAACACTCCCTGTTCCGGAACAACTGCTCCAAACGGGACAGGTGTGAAAGCACCCTAAATGAAGAATCCCAGACACAGTACCAGGTGGTACTAATTAACTTTACTGAATGGGTCTGTTCTGTAATTGAGATTGTTTACATGAAATCACGAAGCTCAAACTTGCGGTCGTGCTTAAGGAACCCTCAAGTGATCATTGCAGTTCAGACAACCGTAGTGGACTTATTGATCAGCTGTTCCACAAAGAAATAAAAAACAATCCAGTCCTCTGACCAGCCCCTTTTCTTTCTCTCCCCAGATCGTTACCGACTACGTCTTCCTGTGTCCGTCCAGGAGGGCGGCGCGTGTTAGTACGGCAGCGGGCAGCCGGGTGTGGACGTACGTGTTTGACCACGTGGCTTCAGACCACCGCGTCTGGTCGGGCCTGGCTTTCTGCTACCAGCACGTCTGCCACGGTGCAGAGCTGCCTTTTCTTTTTGACTCCGCCCCAGTAGCCAACTACTCCCTGTCCCTACCAGAGAGGCTGCTATCTAATCGGATGCTGTGCTACTGGGGGGCCTTTGCCCACAACGGTGACCCCTCCTCCAGGGTTCAGCAGACGACTTTCTGCCGGGAGCAGCGTCTCCCCGTCTGGCCACGGTATTCTGACACAAGCAATTGGCTCGTCATGAACCTGACGGTGCGGTCGCATGCGGGGGTGGAAACCAGGAGCCACATATGTGACTTTTGGGACAAGCTGAGCATCTACTAGTGAGGAGGCAGGCTGACCATCAATGCATGCTGTCAATGTGAGGTTACAGTTTTTATCATGAAATTATTCATCCCAGTGAATAAATATGACCTCTTCTGCATCTCCAACAAACACAAACTATTTATAGGGATGCCCCGATACCATTTTTTTCACACCGAGTACGAGTATTTTAATTTGTGTACTGACCGAGTACCGATACAATACTTCTACCACAAAAATAACTAGGCTAAAAATGCATTGAAAAATGCAATGAATTGGAAGACAGGTTTTATTTGCAACAGATAAATTCAATAAAAATAAATAAAATTAGTAGAATAACTATTTTAAACAAAAAATTATCTTTCTGTGTAAATAAAAAGTTTCCACACTGGCACTGTCTTCACATTTAAGAAAATATCAAACATATAACATATCAATGAAACATCATAACGCGGCTCAGTGCGTCGAGAAGACGGTGAAATCCTTCGTCTTCTCCAGCTGACAGTGGCTGCTCATCCAGCGCTAGATAACGGGTCAGAGCCTCCAGTATTTTAACGGCCCGTGGGTTTTCTCTTCCCATTGTCTGTCTTTTCTGCAGAACCTGAGCTAATGTTGCTGTTGTGTTCTTGCAGTAACATCAGCAGACTCTGTATACTCAGCTTTATGATGCGTCTTGAGATGTTTTATAAAGTTGATTGTATTAAATTACGTATTCTCCTTTCCTCCACTTGACACCTTAGCAGCAAGTAGCTTCAGTCTGCCTTGCTTCTGTCCTTGTCCCTTATTCTGAAATATGTCCACACTGCTGACGTCCCGCTGCCTTAATTGTCAATATCTTGCCTGAAACGGCGCTGCCAGTCTCACTCATGAGTTTCACTCTCTTCTCATCACCACGCCGACTGCAGCTCAACATCTCCCCTAGAGTCACTAATCATCCCTAACTATTTAGTATCAGAAGATCGCTTTTAGAAAAGTAAAATATTTCAATGTTCCTTATTTAGCAACATGTAATGCTTTAGATAGTAAAGCTGTCCACGTCTGGATATCATACAGCTCTTCCACAAATTAATGATGACAACCTTAAAATGTATTTTCCAAAGTCAATTATGCCGATTTTTTTAACAGAATCTTAAAGAATAAAGAAATAATAAAAGTAAAAAAAAAAACATGTGTTCAACATTTAAGTATACAACTGCACAGAAATATGTACTAAACCATCCAAGCAAATGAAAATGAGCTGTCCACTGTCGTGGGCACAATGCATGAAAGGGTTACGATCGCTGGGAGCACAGCCACCTTGCAGCCCGTGAAGACATGTGAAAATGAATCCTATGAGACGGTAAATTGTCATCGTGCTGGGTGGGGTTCTGTTTCCAGCTCATCGTAGCACTTATCAGAAATAATAACCTTTTCACTGACATGAGAATATTTTTATATGTTTTTGTTGGATACTCCCATCAGAATCCCTCCTGTCTAGTCTAATATTAAACGTATTTTCACTGTTGTTGTGCTTTTGTATTACTTTGCACTCAGTTTCTTATTTTGTTTATACTTCAAAAGAACATGGATTTTTGGGGTTAATGTTGGTAAGGTTTCACTTTAGAGTTTGTGAGACAAAAAACAGGATAAAATCCAGGAAAAAATATGGCTTAACCAGGTTAGCAGGTTTAAATGTAATGTTGCTCGGTATCAACATGTTATTGATGGAGAGGTAATCAAATAAAATGTTTTTTATGTAGTCAAAATCACAATTGTAATAAAAAAACATCTACCCTGCATTGGGAAAATAATGTTCTGTTATAGAAAGGGCCAGTCCCGAGCACCAAAAGCATTGAGAGGACTCCAGATCCAGGTGAAACTAAAACAGCACTTACAGGGTCATGTGATCAGAACTCCGGTCGGGTTCAGGTTGTGTGAGGTTTTCTAAATCATTATTTTATTAATGGAACAACTTTATCTTGGTTAGAATGGGGGAAATTCAATGATTTAACACTATAAAAATGTCCCCAATGAGGTGCTAAACTGAAAAATTAGAGATATCTTTTGAACTCATATCTTGGTTTCTTCTGGTGAATGTAATATTAGCAGCTCTTGTAATTCATGTGGCGCTTACATCATTTGAGCTCTCAATGGTTTTAAATAAAATATGCAGACAAATAAGAAATGTTCTGTTTTTCAAAGAACTGAATATTTCTAAATAATAGTAGTAACAGAATATTACTGAACAGTATTACTGAATAAAGAATATTTGTTGTTTTTTGCAGCTAGGCTTTCTGGGGTACTTGAACCGATGCGTTTTCCATTTGGTGTAGCCCAGGGATAAAAGATAGCAAGATCTTTCAATGTGGAAGAATTTGCAGTGCCCTTCATGTCTCCTCTGAGTTTTTCATTACAGAAAGGTGATGTAAATGTCTGCGCATGCCCTGGAGACCGCCGTGTTGTTTAAATGAAGGTTTGATAGGAGCCAAGCTGTCCCCTCTGCCTGCCTGCTTTTTCCTTTTATTTATCACAATATACAACGTCACTTCCAGCGCTGGAGATGTTTTTCAATTGAACACAGACATAAAAACTCTCATAAACAGTGTGTTCTGAACGCAACATGGAAACTAGTTTTTCTTTTAAAATGCAGCATTGCACACATATCTTAAGCAACAAAAACACTAAACACACATCATGCACCATCAATGACCTCTTGTGTTGCAGCCAGCTAAACTCAGTCATGAAGCTTCCTGCTCCCATCATGCTCTTCTCTCAGGAACGCCCATTTACATAGGGATTTTCTTCTGATCTCTGCTCTCCTACCATCCTCCCTCCTCTTCTCCTAAACGTCTCAGACACACAACACAAGAGCCTAGATGTTGCTTCTCTCAGTTTGACCTTTAAACAGATATAGTACTTGATACTTTCACCGGGGTACTCGAGCAGCTTTCCACTTGAGCTTTCAGATGATGCGTGTGTTTGTTTTCTTTTATGTAGCATATATCTATAAAGAAAGAACGTGTAGTGGGTGTTTGAACTTCAGCTAGGGTGGCCAACCATCCCTTGAAAAACGTAATTGTCCCGTATTTATAAACTAAAGTATGTGTCCCGTATTGAGCTGAAAAGGGACGCACTTTGTCCCGTATTACTGAGAGAGTCAGAAAATAGTCATAAAATTCATTCATTATCTTACCCGCTTTATCCCTTGCGGGGTCACGGGGGTCTGCTGGAGCCTATCCCAGCTCATTTTAGGTGAGAGGCAGGGGTTACACCCTGGACAGGTCACCAGTCCATCACAGGGCCACATAGAAACACACAAACCATGCTCACAATCACACTCACGCTCACACCTACGGGCAATTTAGAATCACCAATTAACCTAATATGCATGTTTTTGGACTGTGGGAGGAAGCCGGAGTACCCGGAGAAAACCCACGCAAGCACGGGGAGAACATGCAAACTCCACACAGAAAGGCCCTGCCGGGCCTGGGAGTCGAACCGGGGACCTTCTTGCTGTGAGGCAACAGTGCTAACCACTAAGCCACCGTGCTGCCCCTAGTCATAAAATGCCAATGGAAAATGGCATTGAGCTGTTGAGTTCATAAGTTATTTTTTTCTGTTTTACTACAACTGTAGTCTACAGTCATGGCCTTTGAGGCAAAAATGTGTTTACAAGTTTTCTACAAACTCTGTTTGCACTATTACAGAATGGATGTTCTGCTTGCTATTGTTTTAAATGTAGAGCCCGAGCACTGACAGTGTGAAGGCCCTATTGTATCTGTAGGAATTTTTTTTATTTTTCCAACAAAATGTGGGCCTTTTTGCCCCCCTAAACGTGCCCCAAAAGTCACCAAATTTTGCACACAAGCCAGGCGAAAAATTACATATTCTAACAGTGTCAAAAAGGGGCGTGGCCTAATGGCTCAACAGCGCCCCCTAGAAAACTTCGTGCCTCAAGCCCAGCCCCCGAATCTCGCGCTCAGAAGGCACGCTGATTTCTCCCAGTGGCCAGCCGCGGTACTGCAACAAAAAATCCCATGGGGCCCAGAAAGCTTTTTTCCCATAGACCGCAATAGTAAAAGAGAAGCCTCTAAAACTGTTCACAGGACACCTCCAGCTTTAATCACCGGCAATTACTAATCTTTGTATTCTATATTTTTAAGTCATGGACTTTATATGCGTCAAAAATGTTTTATAACTGCCAGAAAAGTCTCTTTCTGGGCGTGACGTCACGGCTGACGTCACAGCCGTGTCCGTGCATTCCACGGATGCATTTTAATATATATTATGTAATTATAATACATATGTAATACTATACATGTAAATATACATTAATATATATTAATATTCACGTCATTGCCCCGGGGCATGATGGGAGGCCCCAGAGCATCATGGGAGGCGACTCAACTGCGCATGCTCTATGGGCCGCACAACGCAGAAGTAAACCCGGAAGTCAGAAATGTTTTCGGCGTATGCGCTGGCTGAGCAAAATGCATTGAAATGAATGGGCGGCCATTTTCGGTCTACCATCCAGTTCTATAATACATCCATGCTCAAGCCCCACAATACGGTTTGACGTACATGCACGAAAATCGGTACACACCTGTATCATGTCGCAACTTAAAGAAAATCCTCTTGGTGCCATGGTTGAAACCGAACAGGAAGTCTGCCATTTTGGCGCAATTTGTGCCATTTCTTTGGCTGCTTCTTCGCCCGAATCGTAGGCTAACGTGCACCCAGGTGTGTTATACATCAAAATGTGCGTCCTGATCCTGCGACGACGCGCATTACTTTTTTCAGTCAACGACGATAGACGCAAAAAAGCCAAATCTGATTGGTCCATATTTGATTCTGCCATAACTTTTGAATTGTTTGACATAAAGGTTCTAGAGTCTTGAAATTCTAGTAGAGTTGCAGCCACACGCCATAAAAGGGGCTCTTAAGTTTAAAATCAGAGGTCAAAAAACAGTAACCAGGGCAACTATGACCAAGATGCATCAGCCACTACAGTGGAGGAATGTCAAACCTTTAAAGATGAAAGTTATCACAGCCTCATCTGAAAGTTACAAGTTTATTATGGCAAACAGGTTGACAACTCCAAGGGTTCAATGTTGTGGTCAGACCTGCAGAGGAAAAAGGCAACAGTCAATATATCCACTTACAGTACTGCATCTAATAGCATCAATATTCAGATCGTTACCTCATTAGAAGGTCTTGTGCCCTTTAGATCCAGACCCTTTCTGGTCATCAATAGGAATGTGGTCAAAAGTATCTGTGGTATATTTAGAATTAACCTGGACGTCCCTTGCTCTCTGGTAGCCATTGCTGGAGTGAACAGAGTGGGAAGAAGGGTATAGAGGGCGCTTCTCAACTATGCCGAGGGGACCGTGGTCACTGGTCCAGGCAAAGTCTGGGTAGGGACGGTTAGGCCTGAGGCTCAGCAGCTCCTCAATGAAACTGGAGATCCCTGCATCCTGGTCCCCCACAAGGACACTTCCTGCACCGGACCCCACACCGTATCCTGTTCCAGATCCCACGCCGTAGCCGGATCCCGCGCCGCCAGCGCCAAAGCCAGCTCCTTCACCATGACCGGATCCTGTGCCATAGCCGGATCCCACACCAGTTTGGCCTGAATACAGATTTATTAGCACGTCTTTAGTGTGTGCTGCTGTCACCATGTAGCCAGCTAAAGACATCTGACAAGAGTGTTCCTGAACCTGATCAAATATGACCTTATTGCAGTTAAAATGTTGAGAACGTGATCCTTTATCCACTTGCCAGTATTACTTATTTGCCCACCCAATTACATCCTACTGATAAGGTCCATGGACATATTCACCTACTTTTTTTAGTGGGGATACAGCCTCCAAAGCCAAAGAGCAGGAAACAGAGCCAGGAAATCCTGTTCACATGGACAGAGTCAATCATTTGAAATACCAAAACAAATACCAAACTTAAAAACTCACCTCAAAACACACTGATACACCATATTTAAATGCAAACTAACAACAAGCTAAACACAAACAGTTCTGCAAAAGTCATAAGAAGAATGACCAAAGCCTTGTGCTTGAAGTATTTTGTCATACCAGATCATTTTATACTGATGCTTCACCTGCTCTAATTTAGGTCATTAATCACACCTGGTGGGCCACATTTTCTCCTCTGCCAGCCTTCTGCCCCACAGCTGAGTTAGTAAATGGGAAATGGCTAACACTTATATAGCGCTTTTCCAGCTGTACTCTTACAGCCCCAAAGCACTTTACACTGTTGACGTTTACCCACACACGCACACATTCACACAGCGGTTGTCGGCGGAGCTGCCACACAACCACGCTGGCCTGACAACCGGGAGCATGCATGGTTGTTTGTCCATGGTGACCTGTCCAGGGTGACACCTGCCTCTCACTTGTGATGAGCGGGGATAGGCTCCAGCAGACCCCCGTGACCCTGCAAATAATTAAACAGGTATAGAAAAAAGGATGGTTGGATCTTATTTCTTTGAATGGTAAAAATGTAGAAAGCACATGTCCCTATTATGTCACAGTGTGAAGCATTGACCAATTCGATTCGATTCAATTCAGATCTCCACGGAACCTTATTATGACAAATGTAATCTCAAGACACTTTAGTTGGCCTGGCTTGATATAAGGACTTTCAAAGCACGTTGTCATCTCAAGTGAAATGATTAAATTCAGTTTATTTTGCAGCAGTGGAGTTTTCTGTTTAAATCATACAAATAGCTTTTTTGCGTTTTGTGCTTTTAAATAAGACATTGTGTCTCATCTCTCACGCTAAGCTAAACTAATCAGATGCTTACTTTAGGTGATGATATTTACTGAATAAATGTAAGCAGTTAGTCTTTTCACGTCTCTTTTAGTCAAAATAAAAGAGAGGAGTGTAGAATCACCCTCTGGTTCTGTAGTGCTCTTAAAATATTGTTCAAACCACAAAACAAAACAAACATTTGCAGATTTGTTTTGGGAAAAAAAACCTGGAACAAAATGGCAGTCAGATAAAGTTTAGGAACAGATGATGTCTTCGTTGTTGTCTTGGTTTCCTCGTTCTCCCTGCCCTTCCTCTCGGCTCCACGATTAAAAAGCAGCCAAAAACACATCTGCAAAAAAATGTTTCAGCACGCTGAAAGCTCAAGGGCAGGTATGAGAGGTGGAATGAAATTATTGCTGTTGTATGTTTAAGAGATTAAAAAACAAGGGACTTTGAAAAGAAACATCACATCATGACTCCAGTTCCAGTTATGCTTTGAAACTGATTCTCTCCTATCATTTTAGTCGCTGCAGGCGAATATCATGGAGGATAAACTGCTTGGGTTGTAATTTTTTACAACCCAACAAACAAACTTTAGCATGTGAAAGAACGATGCATCATGTAAGTGGTTTAAGTGATTGTTTGTTCAAAATCCAATAAGTTTCTGCACCGATAACAAACTAACAAGATGTTTTCTGGACGGCCATCCCAATCATTTTCCTCTGTTACAAACATATGTGTGTAGTTTTTCAGTTTGATCCTGACTTGTACCAACTGAAAGAGAAAATCCCTGGATGTCCACTGGATAGGCTCACATCCAGCCTGAAAAACAAATCACGTGATGCAGGCAGAGCAACAACCCGACTAGTATCGACATAAGCCCTCCATAACAGCCAGTACTCGAGTTGTAAAAAAAAATCAGGGGGGATGGTGGATTTTATCATATGGGGACAGATAATTTGTGCTGATTACAAATAATATATTACAAATAATATAATATATTACAAATAATAGCACTGACCAAAACACCTGTAGAAATTCTGCAGCCTTCTGTAAGCTTTAAATATCCACTGGGCTTACATCAAATACATCAAAACACAAAAATAAAAAACAGTTTTCTGAACTTATCAATATACCTCTGTCCTTCACAGGATAAATAAAATGGATCACTGCAAAAACTCAATCTTAACAAGAATATTTGTCTTATTTCTAGTGAAAATGTCTCATTTTAGTAAAAAAAATCTCATTACACTTAAAACAAGACTCATCACTGGAAAAAACAACAATTTTCACCTGTTTCAAGTAGATTTTTACTTAAAATAAGTAGAAAAATCTGCATGTGGAACAAGATTTTATTGCTTGTAATGAGAAGATAAATCTTGTCCCATTGGCAGATTTTTCTACTTATTTCAAGTGAAAATTTACTTGAAACAGGTGAAAATGGTCAAATAAGTTATTTTTCTGGTGTTATTTTTCTGGTGATGACTCTAAATGTTGAAATAGCAGTAAAACCACATTCATTGATGAAATGACATAAGGGATGGAAAGGAGGGATGGCAGTTTTACAGGGGGATGATTTGGACCGTTTTTATTTCAGGAGGGATGCCATCCCCCCTCATCCCCCCTCAACTCCAGTACTGATAACAGCATGGGGGAGGAATGCTGGTGGCTATTTTTGCCAGTTTTGCAGTAAAAACTCATTGATCCAAGGTGCTATTAGCAATTCTAAAGCCACCCTGGTGGTTTGTGATAGCTGCAAATATTTAGGCATGTTCTGTACTGGTGGAAACGGCTGCGATTGGAACAGACACCAGACCACTTCACAATAGATAATATTCACCAAGTGAGTGGTCTTAAGGTGACAGTGTAAACCTGCACCACTCTGCTGCCCCGTGCAGTACCCGAAGCAGAGGATTGGTAGTTGGGTATTAAAAGTGGGGAAAATATTGTTGTTGGGACACTACAAATAAAAATCATCTGCAAATTTTGAAACAATTTGTTACTAGTCCTGATCGCTTTTGTAAAATTAAAGTAAAATAAAAAAGACATTGAATGTCTTATTTTCTAGAATATTATCAAAAGATTCAGGTAAACTTGAAGGACACGGTTGAAAAGTTCAGGATGTCCGAAATCGACCCAAACCCTCTGGTGTCTATATTTGGGATTATTCCTGACGGGATGAAGCTACCTGTAGGGGGACACAAAGTAATGGCTTTTACCACCCTTCTGGCACGCCGCCTGATACTTTTGGGGAGGAAGGAGGCCGTCCCACCCTCAGTTCCCCACTGGATAAGGGATGTGCTATCGAATCTGAAACTGGAAAAAATCAGGTATACACTACGCGGCTCTGAAAAGAAGTTTTTTAAAGTGTGGAGACCTTTTTTGATAAACCCTCCACACAAGTGTAGTGATTTTTGATAGATTTGTATTTGGTTGCCGACATCTCAGGCCTTGTCATGCTGCTTCTACAATCCATTTTAGTCTTCAACTATTCATGGGTTTCAGTCACGTGACATTTTTTGTTGTCAGCGCCATCTTGAGGACCGACCGAGGACCTTTCCGTCGCGCAGCCAATATGACGTCTCACCTAATAACTCACTTAACTCCCGAAGAACAGCAACGGTATCTACAGAAAATTGACACTTTAGGTTTCGATCCGTATATAATATCTAATCAATTACTGACTCCACTCCAGTCTGCCAAAAACCTGCCAGATTTGTCGTTTGCGGACATATATATCTACCTGCTCCACAATCCTTCTCCATACACCGGCGCAGCTCCAAGCCGTTTCCCAAATCCAACTCAGCCTGGATCATTTCTCGTGCCCTCTGCTTTTTCCCCACATCTCAGTAATGATCTGACATGCTGACATGTTTGCTGCATTTAACACCACACGCCGCTCATTCCACGCTGTTTGCTGTTTGATTGCGTCACCACACGCAGTTATTAATGCCGCGTTCCATTTACCTCGGAAATCGGAACTGGGAAAGGCAGCCATCTTGGAATGGTAACTCGGGGGTGGTGAAGCTTCTCCCACTTTCCCAGTAGGAAATCGCACTTCGAGGGGCGTTCCAGTTGAAAATTCCCACTGGGAACTGGGAAATTCCAACTTCCGAGGACAAATGGAACGCGGCATTAATGTTGTTTTTTTCCCCACTTACAGGACCTTTTCTCTCCCTCCCGTCCGATGTTCCGGGACCTATATAATAATAGGATATTATTTCTTTCTGACACTTTATTGTGGTTTTTGTGGTGAAATGAGGAGGTATCATAGAGATAACTTCTCATGTCAACTAACTGGATCAGCCGTTCCTCATCCATGACTGTTTCCTACAGCGCTTTCAACCGGCTTTCAACACGAGTGAAAGGAAGAAAATAGAAGAACATTTAAATATCACAATATCCCACGGCCCACTTAAAGCACTGGTAAAAGGTCAATCCCATTTTTTTAGACTTATTATTGTCGCATCCCACGGCACAACAGATAGACGGCGTGTTGGAAGTCGGTCCTCAAGATGGCGCTGCGAGTACTGTGTGACGTCACATGATATCGATGAATACTGTGTTTCACTAAGTGCCTTGTAGTAATTGGTTCCTCACGTTTGACATTTTTGTTATACATGTTGTAAAATTTCAGTAAGCAGAGTAAGCCTAACATCATTGAGTGACAGCAGGGGTAAGGGAAGTTCGCTGTGGGGAGAGAATGTTTAATGTTTTGTTTGTGTAAGTGAAAATAAAAACCAAGAAAAGTTCAGGATGTCCGGGTTCTTGGAGCCTCAGGGTGGAAGTTCAGTAAAAACGGTCATGATTGTGTTATGGAAGTTCAGTTGTTCCGATGCAACACGTGCAGCTCATCCGGAAATGAAAGCATCTGTCTGGAAAAAGGCTGATTTAAAATTGACTTGGAAACCTGTGTGACGACCAGATTAATTATTATTATTAACACTCATTATTAGTAATCCATATGTGCTGCATAGAGAAGATGAGGAGAAGGACCATCTGGCTTCACCTCAGCGCACAACTCCAAAGCTTTTTTATAGCTTATTTCTGATGGTCTGGTCGCTGCATTGGTGCCATGGAAGGGGCAGCTCGCACATCTGGAAGGAAACCGTCAATGTTGAAAGGTAATTAGAGAAGTTTGAGGAACATCGGCTGCTCTCTAGATAGCATCGTTTTCAGGGAAGTCCTCGCATCTGTCACAATACACTGCATCTATCACATATTTGTTCAGTACAGTCACGTTTAAATGTGATTTTGAAGACTTATGGCGCTTTTACACTAGTACCTACTCAGCGCTACTCGCCTAGCCTCGCCCCGGTTTTGTGCTTCTCCACTAGGGGTGGAGGCGGGTCGAGTAGATACTTTTCTGTAACTATTCTGCCGAGGTTCTAAGCTGCTGAGTCGGCTGTATCTGACATCATCACTCTACAGGACACCGATTGGTCGGGGGGTTGGAGTCAGACGTCTGAGTCAGGAGGAGGAAATCAGAGAAAGAGACTCTGACGGATTCTTGTTCATTTTATTCAACAGGTAATGGCAGCAAAAGTCTGTTTGGTGATCCAACTCTGAGGGTCAGATGTTCATAAACCTGGTGCTGAGGAGAGAATTAAAAAGATCTAGACGGGTGATAAGGAACGACCAGATCCACCAGGAGCTCTGTCTCTTCATAGCTGCTCACGGCTCCAGCTGACTTTTCAGCAGCGCAGAGACAAACTAAAAAACATTAAAAAGCGTTGCTGCTTGAAGCTTCTCTCACTCTCATTTTTTAACTTGATATTGAACACAAACCACAGACCCAGCAGCACATCTATCATCTCCTCCAGGTTCTACATCTTTAGTGTTGTTGTCTTCTTCGTTTAGATACACAATCAAATACGTCACAGCAGCTTCTCCAACCTCCTACTTCTGATCGGGGTATTGAAAAGAAACGAGGGCAAGGTGAGTGGAGTCGGGCTGAGTAGGTACTGGTATAAAAGTGCCGATAGAGTGATTAAACGTATGGATTCCAGCACAGAGTCACCACTGATATTAATAACTTTGATGTTAAAGACCCAAGCAGAATAAATGTGATTCTGATAATCAGGGAACCAAACCAGGAAACAATTGACAAAACTGGATGTTTAAATCGAATCAGAAGTCTAAAGCTGGATCTGTATACATTTGACACAGAAGATTTGGGATGATTTAATTCAGGTTCACTGACATTATTATTCTGTGTTTAACGATACTTTTGCTCTTATGTTCTTGTTCCTCTGTGAAACCGTAGATCTTTTGTGTTTCTTTGTTACCAAAGTCAGGCGTCCCCATAGTTTGAAAAATACTGACATGTTCACATGAGGTCTTCGAGGCACAGGCTCAGTCAAATCTGAATTAAAACGTATATAAAAGTCATTTAATCAGCCTTTTAATTTCTCCACAATACAGAAAAGAGGTGCATATAAATAGCTTCTTTTCTGCTGACTCGCAGGTCTCGTTCTCTGGAGATTTACCATGTAAAGCAGCAGATTTTTCACTTCCCAAAGAACTCGGAGTGTAATTTTCAAAGGTTGGCCACGATTATACAACTTCAACTCATCCAGGACGCTACTGGAGTTCTAGCAAGAACCAGGAAAACTGGACACATTACTGCTGTTCTGAGATCATTGCCTCTATGGAGTAAGATAACTTTCAAAAAGATGTGTCCATGTTATAACTATTCTTATTCGTAATGATAAACATTTGTATGTAAATAAAAAAGTTGTACCCAAAATTCTGCTGTCACACACAAGTCTGATAAATTATTAGGGTTAGGATTGTTTTTATGTGAGTGTAATGAAGGCCCTCTTCATTACTTGTTGATATCTGTATTTTATAGTATTTATGGTGGTCAACAGTAAATTAAGACACAAACACAAAACATTTAATATTTTTATTGAAGTTGTTTGTTAATTTTGTTGTGTTTTGTAGATTTTTGTTGCTGGGAGGAATTGAAGGCCAGCCTGTAAAACAGAGACAAACGTTTGGTTTGGATAGCTCAACACATGTGCTTATGTGATTGGTTTACCTGTGCCATGCTGTGTAGTTTACTCACCTCTGTTTCTCCTCTGCAGGGTGTTCAGGCTAAAAGTGTCTGCAAGGGCTGAGCACCAATTTAAAGGCTCGGGAGAAACCAAGTCGGCAATTAGTGGAGGGGTGTTAGGTTCTTTGATTGACTCTTCAGCTTTTGTTTGATTGCTAATTGATTTGTGTAGTTTATCATTAACCTTAGTTAGAGTATTTGAGGTTTAGTTGTAATAATATTTTCATGTATTTGTGTTTTGGGGTATATATTTAAATGTATGGTGAGGATGAGTTCTCCCTTTTGTTGTGGTCATTGTCAGTGGCAGGGTGTATATAAGGCTGCCAGTTTCCATCAATCCTGGTTGCTGCCAGGACCACGTGCTGCTGTGGGTCTGCAGCCATTTTTGAGAGAATGTGTTTTTGGAGATGTGTCTTTTTTGGTGAAATAAACACCGAGTTGGTATACACCTGACCTCTGCCTCAAGCCTCCTCTTGTCTTCAGTCCAGCCGTTACCCGGCCATCCTAACAGTGAGTATGAATCTAAAAGCTATGAGTGCAAAGTCTTATACAACTCTAATTTCTACGACTATGCATCTTCACTGTGAACACGAATTCAAGTTTGTGGGTACGAGTCGAAAAACTGTTGAAATGACATCACAGGCAGGTCAGGTCACAGGGGCAATAGCAATAAAAACCCTGAATGATGCGCCGAAGCCGAGGATGGCAACAGTGCAGCCATGGACACCGCCGGTAACACAGGGGAAGCGCCATCACAGGTAAAGTAAATAACCCATCTGTGGCAGGGTGGAGGAGCAGCCACTCAGCTGATTGGGTACACCTGTGCCCAATCAGCCTCTCCACCCTGCCTGCCTTCATAAAGAGCAGCTGCACACCAGGCAAGGGGGTGCTGGGAGGAAGCTGCTGAGGGTGCTGGCACATGTGTCTTGGGTGAAAGAAGAGTAAATAAAGGAGTTCCTGCACTAAACCCTGTGTCCCCTGTCCTGTTGGGTGACCCCCGTAGCACTAGCCCTGCTTCACCATCCAATATTTATTTATTTTTATTTAGTTATTTATTTCATGAAATTGTACTGTTTTAAAGGAGCTTGAGGCTCCTTTTAAGAAATGAGACTCTCTAGCGCCACCCTTCACCACGACGGCCGTCGGGGGTACTGCAGCCAACAGTGAAGCCGGCACGGGAGAACGGGGAGAACGTGCATGCAGCGTCATGTGACGTCAAATCCACAGGACAGCGCGGGAAATTCGGGACCGAATTGCAGCACATTTTGCAGCAAACAGCCTGTTCAAGGCAAAGGAGAGATACACTAGAGGGCTCATTCTTTTGGGTTTGGAACGCTTCATCTGACATTATTACTAGAAAACTTAAAATGTATACGCAATTTCTCCATAAATCCAGCCTCAATCCTGCCTCATGCTCCTTTAAATAATATACAGTTAGTTTTAAAGCTATTTTACTCCATATACATCATCTACTGATTACCTACGGTGTAGATTCTGAAGTGTTCTAGTTTACATATCAATAAAAATAGAGGCGGTCAGGTGGGGGAACCGCAAGGTGAAAAGCTTTTAGCTACTAGCTGCACACAGAGGAAATAAACTTCCTCTTGATATTAAAAGTAGTAAACTCTAGACTTTTTTAGAGTTAAACTTAAGTCTGATTTTATCTCAATGTTTTTACCTGTCTATTATAAGATCCGTCTTATTGCTCTTACTGTCCCAATGTAGTTTTTGTGATTTCATTATGTATTCTATTTACGTTCTTATGCTCTTTAGCACGTTGAGTTCCTTTGTGCATGAAATGTGCCACGATAGAAATAAAACGGTCTTGCCTCTGGTACCAGAAGAAAAGAAACTGAAGAACAGTCCCATTGCTTCTAGTTCAAGAACTTAGGTTTACTGGTGGTTATTAATAATGAATTATTTTCTTTGGACCAATAATTATTGCATAAACAAGAACTGAAAGGGGGAGTTGTGTAACTTCTGAAAAGACAGGGAGGAAAAGATGAATACAGATCAAATCAGATGTAAAACTCAGACCAACAACAATAAACACATTTCATCCTGCAAATCTGCTTTTTTCAAAAAAGAGAGCTTTTTTGGTAAGTTACTTAGGTTGAAAATTGTGAAACAATAAACCAGAAAATCTCTAACTCTAGACAATTGGGCACCAGTACATAAAGTGAGGGGTGCAGGGACGAGGTTTTCAAGGCCCAGGTCTGTACCCTGCTTGAGAAGTTTTTACAAACATCATCATCACAGTCAACAACAAGATGGCGGATATAGAGATCAATGCAGCTGACCGATTGAGCTGGGTAGAATAGATTCATAGACTGGCCTGACGCTGCTTTACAAGTCGGTTGAAGATGCACCCGGCTGCTTCTTAAGTTAATCACACTACTCCTCAGAGACGATCCAACAGGCCACCGGTTTTATGGCCCCCTGAGATAAAATCAGTTTATGAGGCCCTTTCCTCTTTACGTGGAATAATCGTGTCGGTAAGCAGTCGGAGCAGCACGGAGTTAGGAAGCAGATTCCAGACAGCCGTAGCCCACTTCTACAGTCTGAAGGAAAACAGCCTGCAAATGTGCCGACCTGTCAGGAAGGGTTAGATTCAAGAGCCTGTGAGAAACTCCGAGCTTTCCTCTCCAGGAGAGATGAGTCGGTGATCGAGTCGACTGTCGTCTGAGACGGTGAAAGTAGTATCAACTATTAATTTTGCTTACATGGCATGGTTGTTGGTTCCAGACCATCAGTTTCAGTTTCAGTTTCTGAGTATTTCAGAAACTGATGATCTACTGGGAGTCTCTACCAACTAAGCAACGTGTCAACACCACAGCCTAGCTGAGTATTGCAGCCAACCATGTCCATCCCTTTATGACCATCTTCTGATGCTACTTCCTACAGGATAATGCACCATGCCATAAAGACAATGAGTTGACAATGACAATGACAATGAGTTCACTAGTCAAATGTCCCCCACAGTCTCTAGATCTCAGTCCAACAGAACCTTTGGGATGTGGTGGAACGGGAGATTCACATCATGGATGTGCAGCTGACAAATCTGCAGCAACTGCGAGATGCCATCATGTCAATATGGACCAAACTCTCTGAGGAATGTTTCCAGGACCTTGTTGAATCTATGCCAGGAAGGATTAAGGCAGTTCTGAAGGGAAAAGGGGTCCAACCTGGTACTAGCAAGGTGTACCAAACAAAGTGGCTGGTGAGTGTAAGTGCCAGAAAACTTTACACTGCAAAAACTCAAAATCTTACCAGGAATATTTGTCTTATTTCTAGTTAAAATGTCTCATTTTTAGTTAAAAAAAATCTCATTAGACTTAAAACAAGAGTCATTACCAGAAAAATAACTTGTTATTTGACAATTTTCACCTGTTTCAAGTAAATTTTCACTTGAAATAAGTAGAAAAAACTGCCAGTGGGACAAGATTTATCTTCTCATTACAAGCAAAAAAATCTTGTCCCACTGGCAGATTTTTCTACTTATTTTAAGTGAAAATCCACTTGAAACAGGTGAAAATTGTTTGTTTTTTTCCAGTGATGAGTCTTGTTTTAAGTGTAATGAGATTTTTTTTGACTAAAAATGAGACATTTTAACTAGAAATAAGAATATTCTTGTTAAGATTTTGAGTTTTTGCAGTGTATTCTCAGCTTAGTTTGTTCAAATGTGATCTCAGTTTCCTGTGCTCAAACTAGAAGCTTCTAGGGTAATTTTTGTAATTAGGTTCAAATGTATGTTTGCACTAGAGCCCAAAGCTGTAAAACCAGCCTCAAAAGAAGTGCACCCTGCAGAAGAAGAGCGTGGAGAGAGCTGGGTCAGTACATCCCCTGTCAGTAACAAACCCGTGTGTTTGAAAAAAAAAAAAAAAAAGAGTAAAGCACATCATCTCTGTCTGTCTCTGTCTCTGTCATAATCATGTCTGCCTCACTCTGCTGCACCTCTCACTTTTGTATTTATTTTGTATAATTTGTCTGTTAAAATTGTAAATAGGTTATACTTATTCTTATTTTTATTCAGAACTGTCCTCCTCACTACCTCAAATTGCTGCACCTTTAAAATGTTTATACTGTACATAGAAATACCACATTTGTTTATTGTTTATTTGTTTATTGTTTATTTTTAATACCAAAGAGCGAAATTACCGGAGTCAAATTCCTTGTTGGACAATGTTCGAACCTGGCCAATAAAGCTGATTCTGATTCTGAAAATGTCAACTTGGGAAAAATTGCACAAGATATGTCTTTTAGGACACAGAAATGCTCTTCACACACGGACACAGGCAAACATAAAAGCTGCTAATGGTTCTACATACAGAATTTCCACAAACCAGTCCTGTAGGGACCAAATTAGCAACTGACCACCTTTCAAAATCAAAGATTTTCTCTTCCACGAACAGGCATGAACAGTCATGTCTGAAGATTTCTGAGCCAAATAGGATTTTTTTTTTTTTTTTTTTTTTTTTTTTTTTAAAGATTTTTTTGGGCTCTAGTGGCCCTTTATTGAAGATGCAGACTGGAAAGGGGTAGAGAGAGAGAACGGGGATGACACGCAGCAAAGGTGCGCAGGCCGGGATTGGAACCTGTGACCGCTGCAGGAGGACTGTAGCCTCAGTATATGAGCCGCTGCTTAACCCACTGCGCCGCCGAGCGGCCCCCAAATAGGATTTTTGAGGAGTTTTTTGTTATTGTTGATCTCTCTCTCAAAAAAAAACCCCAAAAAAGTTAAATCAAAAGGAGAAAACATGTGAAATAACAATGGTGACATGGTTGGTCTCAGGAGTTCAGAAATGTTAAGATTACACGTCTCTGTGGCCTACCACACTATAATTTAACTGTTTTACCTGGGCAACTATTACAACAAGTTGGTTTGAAAGCTGTAACTTTAACACGTACTAAGTTTGCTTCATTTTTAATAAAAGCTACTTAAAATAGATAAAAAAGCATCCCCTCTGATAAATGTTTCCTCGAGCTCAAAGAGACACGTGGCATTGAAAACTCGTCTGTAAGACGGCAATGATTTGACGAGGAAATGTGGCAGGAAATCAAACGTTTCAGAATTAAAAGGATGTTGATTTGGTTACTACTTGCTTTTTTAGATTTAGACTCTGAAGTTACTGAGTAGAATGTTTCTTTATCTACTTTCTGATGGCAAAGTATGGATTATCAATCTCTGTCATCTCCCTGAATACTTTCAGGTTTTAGGAAATGTGCTCACAAGTGTGTCTGTTTCAGAAACAAAAGTCCTCAAGGACCACTGAGTTTCATGTCTTTTCACATCCAATTAAGACCAATAAACACCAGTCAACTATAGCTGAGTATTTCACCGCATATTGGGCCTTATGTTCTGTCGGCCCCTCAGAAACACATTATACTTGACACCGTCAGAGCTGGCACAGCGTCCCCTTCGGGGCCTGGTGGTGTTTGTTGTGGTGCCCTTACCGCCGGCGTCATGCACTATGTCCTGGTGACATGAACTCATTAACACTTCTGGAGATTCACTACTGGGGCAAAGAGCGACAAAGACTGGGCCCAGAAAGTAGATCACAACAACTGAAGTTGAAGACTTAAAGGGGACCTATTATGGCATCTAATACCTATTTTAAACAGGCCTTGAATGTCTTAAAAACAAGCTTTTGATTGTTTTTGCTAAACAAATTAGAAATTCAGTCTCTAAGCCATGTCTTTATCCTCCCCGTTTCTAACCTCCTTCTCTATGCGGGATTCTGAGTGGGCGGGGCTATGATAATGAGGCTCTGTCCTGATTGGCTGCCTGAATGACGCGATACTACGAAAAAATGGCGGAAGCGTGGTTTCACGCATCGGAGGACAACCTATGTAAATCGCGCCCGTCGTTACGTAACGACGGGAGCAGAATCTTATTGGCTCGTAGATCCACATCACACTGGACGGATCATCCGGGCGACTGTACAGACACTGCAGAATTTGGTTGCTTTCCTCCTTCTCTGAGTTGGCAGGCTGAGGGGAGACCACTTTATATATGTTAAAGCAAGAAAAAAACTGTTTTTCATAATAGGTCCCCTTTAAATGAACCTTGAGAGTTTGGGTTAGATGAACAATATTTGTAGTTATGTTAACTTTTCACGATATTGCAATTGCGCTGTGTGACACACTCACAAATCCTGTGAGAAAAAGCATCCTTCACTGCCCGTTCTTCCATAATTTTCCAGCAAGCTGACAAACATAACAAAGCCGACAGATTATAGCTGTTAGCGAACGTGCAGTTCAAGTTCAGCTGCTGCTTGCAGAACTTCTTTTAGGCACACAGTGTCCTCTTTATGCCAGACACAATTATTACTGTCACGATCAGTGAGTAGATTATGTAACTATACACAAATATACATTCATTATTCATGACTGCATATATATATATATATATATGAATTGTAATGTACATATTAATTTTAATAAATTTAATTTTCTAAAATGAATGTATTATTGAATTTAAGGCCTTCAATAGATTAGAAGAAGGTGGGGTGACGTATTGCTGGTAACGGTGTTATTCAAAGAGGTGATGTGAGAAGGTGATTGTAATGATGATTCTCAGGAAAAGCAGGATCCATGAAGGGCTGAGTCTTGCAAGTGTGAGGAGAAAGAGATGGGAAGAGGATTTCTCCTCACTTAATCTGCAAATGCATGAAAAAATCTTGAAAATCATAAATGTTTAAAAACAATGTTCCTCAAAGAAATACTGGAAGGGATTTGCATACTTTTTCCTCAGTACATTTCAGATGTTAAAACAACATGCGTTATCTTCAAGGCACTCTCTTTTTCAGGGACTTTTATGCATTTTTCAGCGAGACCGTGCAAAACCATATTCTGCAAATATTACAGACACACAGCCAAAAAGAAAAAAACACACTGAGCTGGCCTACTTACAGTCCTGACCTGTCACAAGCAGACAATGAGTGGAGAATTTCTGAGCAAAAATACAAATATAAAAACAACAAAAAACCAATGACCCTGTACTGACCTACAGTATTACTAAGAGGAACAGACCAAAATACCAACAGCAATGCTGCATCTTTGTCCTCAATGCCTTTCTATGTTGTGAGAAAAAATGACAAAAAAGCTTTACTATCTCTTATTTTATATGAATGTTTTTTTTTTTTTTTTTTTTTTTGGATCCCCATTAGCTACAGCAAAACTGCAGCTATTCTTCCTGGGGTCCGACACGTAATACACAGTACATTACAACAAAAATTAAAAGGAAACCTAAAGAGGTAGCATATAAAAAAGAAAGGAAAAACATTACTTACATTTTAGATATAAATAAAAACAATACATATTCATACATTTTATAACATCAACAAATTCATGTATAGTTATCATAATTTGCATCAACAACCATTTTTAATAAATATTCATTTATTTATATCATATATCCATACATATATATACTGTATATATATATACATGTATATGTATATATATGTATATATATATATATGTAGCATATATAGCATATATATATATATATATATATATATATATATATATATATATATATATATATACACACACATACATACATACCTATCTCAACCGTGATGCAAAAGTTGATGCATTTTACCAAATAAAATAGTTGTATTGACCCAAATACAAGATTAGCATTTTGTACTTTTCTTCCTTAAATTTACAAGCGGCTTCAACCTGAATGTGCCTCTTACTACGGGAGATACGTAAAAATAACGCAAGGGCTGCAGAAGGCCATAGTTCTGATGATAACTCTAAGAGGGTCGTAATAAATCCTGCAGTCATCAAGCAAATCTGTAATTGCCAAAAATCAACAAAACATTATGTTACATAATGAAATAGGTCAGTGACGGCACCCAGATAGAAATCTATGCTCACAGTTAGAAAAACTGGGTGCTGGTGTATTTAAATTGCCATACTCAAACACCTTATATCATTAAAATAATAGATTAAACTTTGATGGTAAATGTGGGTACCAATGTAACATTTATTTTTAAAATACATTGACAAAATTCTTCTTAATACACCCAAATACTGTCTCACCCTCAAAGAAAAGATAGTGTCCTTTCATCACTGTGTCACTTACTGAGGAAACAAGGTTTTCACATCTGGACCAAAAAAAAAGCAAAGAAAAGAGTTTATAAATAACACACCAGATTTTCACACCAGATTGAAAATATTACCTACATTAAAGGGGACATATTATGGCATTTAATGTATATTTTAAACAGGCCTTGAATGTCTTAAAAACAATCTAAAGCTTGTTTTTTCTACATAAATCAGAAATTCAGGCTCTGGGCCATGTTTTTATTTTTTCCGCTTCTAAAGCCTTTTTCTGTGCTTCATTTTCAGGGCAGGGGGGGAGCTATGATAATGAGGCTCTGCGCTGATTGGCTGCTTGAATGACGTGTAGCAGGGGAGGAGAATAAAGCATGAATTATGGTTCCGCGTTAAATCGACGCAGAGCCCTCGGCGTAGGGTACGCAGCGACGCGCAACGTACGGTGCGTATAGCCGCGAACCCTACGCCGTAGGCTCTGCGTCGGTGTAACGCGGAACCATAAATCAGCCTTAAACCTTGTGTACGACGCAGCCGGCCAGAGCAGCCGGCTGCGTCGTACACAAAACGTGTCCCCTGCCAGAAGCTTCTGCGACAAAATCAATTCCATGGCTTTATTTTTTTTGTATTAGACTGTCCTAACTGGCCGCGAGTTTAACAGTTTCAGTGTGGACAGAAAGCGTCCGATGTCACGCAGCTCGACGCGATAGTCGGACGCTCTCATTCAGTTACACGCTGTAAACGGATCTTAAAGCCTGATTTACGGTTCTGCGTTAAATCGACGCGTACCCTACGCCGTAGGCTCTGCGTTGGTGTAATGTGGAACCATAAATCAGCCTTTAGTCACCTCGTCTTCACAACAAATCACAACACTGAATTTTCACCGTGAGCCGGTCCGTGAGCAGCTCCGGCAGCTCCGTATGCGGCGCCGGGGCTCCGGAGCTAAGCTAAATACTTAGCCCATGCAAAGATCATACAAATATAAATAACATTAAATAAAAAAGGAACTTACCGCTGACTCGTGTGCAGTTGCCGGGTCCGTGCTGTGGGAACTGATCCTTTTATGAGGGTAAATGTCGATGCAAAATCTCATTTCTACTCTCCCTCGCTGTTCAAACAGCCACCGCTTCTAAACAACGGCGGAGCTCCAGCCGGCGGAGAGAGCTGGTTGTGGGCGTGGTTTCAGCAGCGGAGGCCGAACCTCTGCGCCTCGGGTGACGTCACCCTAGGCGCAGATTCTAATCGGCTCAAAAAAAATCACGTGACACTGGGGGATTCTGTCGGGGGGGGTCACAGACCTTGCAGAAATTCATGGGATTTTGTCTCCCCTGTGCTGGCAGGGTGAGGGGAGACCACTTTATATATGTTAAAACAAGAAAAAACGTGTTTTTCATAATATGTCCCCTTTAAAGGTAAAGGCTAAAAGACCATCTCCAAGCAGCGCGATGTTCTTTTAACTACAGATGCAAATTTCATTCAGATGTTTAGGGTCCACAAGACTGCAGCGAACCGCCCTGGATGAGGACATAAAAGGAAAAGTGAAACCTGGTAACGACTGAGTACACCAAGCACCGAAGAAACTATGAGGTTTCCTCTCTAAATAGGGCTCCTTTAACTTGAACAATAGGCTCTTCTCGTCTTGACTGTGTCAGCTCCTTTTACCTCTGTGATGTTCCCCATGGGGGGAACAAGAAGCTGCACATCACCATCTTGAAAACCTGCTTGCACGTCTGCTACCATATCACCCCACAGTTTGAATGAAGAAAAAAAAACATCAGAAATCTTAAGCCCCCTATACGTCCAATATACAGAACCAGAATCATGCTTTTTCCTATTATTTATTCATTTTCTCCAAAACAGCTTTTGTGTCTTTGAGGTGAGGTTTTGTGAAGTCCTTATCAGTATTCTGTGTCTCACCTGCAAAAGAAAATGGTCACAACTCTCAGTCTGGGAAATCAGAGAACAAACTCTGAAGAGGAGTTAGGCTCAGAAAGAGAGCCAAAGAGGAGCATAATTAACAGAAAGTTAAGGCTTAGTCAGGTTTTATGAAGTATTTTTTATTTTTAATGTTTATAAATTCAGTTTTTCTTTTCGTTGCCTCAGGGGCAACATTGTGCGATATTTTTGAGGGAAACACAGTGATAGGATGTCTGGGGCAGCACGGTGGCTTAGTGTTCAGCACTGTTGCCTCACAGCAAGAAGGTTCCCGGTTTCACTCCCAGGCCCAGCAGGGTCTTTCTCATGGAGTTTGCATGTTCTCCCCGTGCTTGCGTGGGTTTCCTCCGGGTACTCCGGTTTCCTCCCACAGTCCAAAAACATGCATGGTAGGTTAACTGGTGATTCTAAATTGCCCATAGGTGTGAGTGTGAGTGTGTCTGGTTGTTTGTCTCTATGTGGCCTGTGATGGACTGGTGACCTGTCCAGGGTGAACCCCTGCCTCTCGCCTGAAAACGAGGCCGGTTCTAGGGGGGGGCAGGGGTGGGCTGTGCCCACCCAAACGTGCGTCCTGCCCACCCAATCAAAGTTATGGGGATCCTTTATTTTTTTATAATTTTATTTTTTTATACATATAAAAAAATATCACAAAATATCTGTACCGTTTCTGATTGGGTGGGCACTGCGCATCATTTTTAGACACAATAATGAACGCATACCGCAAAAGTTGTGTCTCGGCGGAGAAGTGTTCAGAACAGCACACACTGAAGGCTGATTTATGGTTCCACGTTACACCAACGCAGAATGGTGCGCGTCGCCGCGTACCCTACACCGTAGGCTACGGCGTAGCCGTGGGTCCAGAGCCTGCACGGCACCGCAGCGCACCGCCACCCGCACCGGCGCTCTCCGCCCTCACTGGGATGGAGACGCCTCTCTCTATCCCGGTCCATGCCGTGCAGGCTCTGGAGCCACCAGCCTGCCGCGGGACCTTTTAAATCAACGCAGAGCCTACGCCGTAGGCTACGATTGATTGATAAAAAAAAAGCAAACAAAAAAAAAGCAAAAAAACATAAAATAAATGCAGCCTCAACAGGGCACAAGCCAGTGTCCTGTTTGTGCCGGTGTTCTGCCATTTTTTGCTGCTTTGCCAAAAAATGCTACCTAATGGTTTTCTACCTTTGCAGAGCTATAATTTTTGTGTTTTGTTTTTTTCTGTATTTTACTCCCTAGCCCACTTCCTTATTGGCCGTTATTGTAAATAAGAATGCGTTTTTAATGGCCTGGTTAAATAAAGGCCAATGACTGAATGAATATCAAATAAAGCGATAGAATTGTTTTTTTTTCTCTTTATCGTATAATGTTCACAATGTGTAATGCAATTCATTTCATGTGTAATGTATTTTGATGGATCAAATACTCAACATCCCATATTATCCATTTTACATCGTGCAAGAAATGATTGGCAGGGCAATCAAACTTTGAAAATCTACTGTGCGCATGCGCAGAACCACAAAGTAGCATTTCTCGGCAGGTAGCAAGGATTGGCAGAACACCAGTCCCAAGCCTGGGTAAATGCAGAGGGAAGTGTCAGGAAGGGCAATTGGGTTAGCATACTGTGGAGAAGATAGATGAACTGATATGATGATAGCATAGTTTTCTATGCATTTCGGGGGTTTGACCCCCCAAAATGTTTTCGTTGCGGCACGGGCATCGCCCACCCTACATTTCAGTCTGCCCACCTTAGTGGGCTTCGCTAAATCCGGCCCTGCCTGAAAATAGCTGGGATAGGCTCCAGCAGACCCCCGTGACCCTGCAAAGGATAAAGCGGGTATAGATAATGGATGGAGGATGTCTGCTTGGACAATGAATCGCAAACAATGTGCGACAACAAGGGAAAATGCGTTGTTTAGCCTGGGTTTGGACTCCTTGCTGTTCTTTAAAATGCTCATATTGATCTTCATCCATCCTCGTTTTGAAAACTACACCTGTCTGACGATGTATAGATTTAGCTGATGTAGGAATAATATGTCATTCTACACGCCCACACGTTACACACATGTTAGTGGGTAACACTTCCCGACTCGTCTTCCTTCCCCTCAACTCACCTTCAGGCCCAAAGTGACAAATAACACGCCTTGCAATTACATTGCCAAAGTGCGTTCATCATCCAGCGATGTTAGCGGGATCCAACTTAAAAACGCCTTTAGTTTCACAACGTCCCTGAACCAAAACCAAACATTTCGTCCTAAACCTAAACAGAAGTGGCAAACCACCATATCAGGCTATTTAAACCATGTTATCATACAGCAAAAATGCTAAGACTTTTCCCTCAAAACTAATGATTTATCCCATCAGTTGCAAATACATGTTCTTCAACACTTTTTTAAAGGTATTTTTAAATCTTTATTCCCCAGCTGAATTATTTAGTAACTCAATGGCTGCCAGGTATTAGTGCTACTGGTCTTGCTCAGTATATGCAAATATTCACACGCCAGTCAATTTTTCATATTGAATATGAGGGAAATAGTGCCCAGTTTAAAGATACTGCAATTTTACTTCAATGCGTCTCTGGCTCTTCATTTTTATACACATAATCAAATGGATAATATCAAGTTGTCCATCTGTCACATACGCTTATTTACACTTTCTGAGAGAAAAGGAAGGAGTGGGAATCATTGATTTAAAATGCGGGCAGGATTTGGCAGATTCTATGGGCCTATCCGTTTCCAAGTGTGTTCACACCTCCGTTTGCACTAAAAATATAGTAAGAGGAAAAACAGAAAAGACACCCACATGCTCCCACCCTCCTTTTTCTCACACTCACGCTCTATCATAAATGTTGGATTCAGCTCAGAAAGCTTTCTCTCTCATTTGATCCCGGTGTGCCCTTCCTGGGTTTTGAGGGTTTTTTTCTTTTTTTGTTTTTTTTTTTCCTTTTGCCTGTGTGTGTGTGTGTGTGTGTGTGTGTGTGTGTGTGTGTGTGTGTGTGTGTTTTGCGTGAGACTGAAGGACAGTCTCCAGCGCTCCTGACTTATATAACAGTTTCCATAGCAACACATCTAAGAAAAGTTTAACAGATACGGTGATGAGGAGTTTTCCCTTGGTGGTCTCTGAATGAACTGTTTGATACTGACTGATGGGTCAAGATTTTACAGAGACCTGTCACAGTACGTTAATAGAACCCTTCACCGGAATGGCAAGGGACACACTTAGTCTTGGTCGACAGATAATGATAAATGCTTCTGACATGTTCTTAATAAACCATAACTTTTATGGTCTAATTTGAATAATTCTCAATTTCTATTTCCTTATCAAAATCAGATGAAGCAAGAACATGTATGTTTGATGTGGTGTAGATAAGACATGCATGGTCTAAACTACAAGCAGTAGCAGACTGATCATGAAGAGAATAAATCAAGAATAACTTAGGCCCTGTTTACACGTAGCAAAAACTGTGGCGTTTTCATGCGTTTTGGCCGTTCGTTTACACGAAAACGAAGCTCAAAGTCACCGAAAACCATCATTTCTGAAAACTCCGGTCAAAGTGGAGATTTTCAAAAACTCTGTTTTCACGTTTGCTTGTAAACAGAGGGAAATGGAGATTTAGGCTTCAGAACGTCACGTTATGCAACACAAACGTCACCAGCGTCATGAGTGCGACCTGTGTTTCCAATTTGTTTGGCCACCGTCAATATTTTCTTGTATTTTACCTGTTTTATATTCTAAAGTCACACTTAAAAGTAACTCCACTTCTCTGTCACTCCAAACCAAAGACTCTTGTTCCATCTTGGAAGTAACTGGCAGTCAAGGCTGATTTATGGTTCCGCGTTACACCAACACAGAGCCTACGCCGTAGGGTACGCGGCGACGTGCACCGTACGTAGGCTACGCCGTCGATTTAACGCGGAACCATATTATTCAGGCTTCACACGTGTCATTTGTTGACGTTTTTTTCCAGGATTCTGATTGGCTAGCATGACTTTATCTTCTCGTTACACTGCCACCTGTAGGTTTGGATGCTCATAGCACCTAAACAGTGTATTTATGCTGGTTTGTGTAAACAAGGGTATTTTTCAAAACGTAGAGGGGGAAATATCCGTTTGTAAATACCCGGCTATGTGTAAACGTGGCCTGAGTGAGTGATTAAATATATAGCAGTTTCCATACTTAGAGGGTACCTCAGGTATAAAAGGTCAAAACAGAGGTAGCATCTACTTGCTTATAAGCATTTCCGAAGCTTAAAATGATAGATTTCATCAGCCTGAAAGCTTGTTGTTTTAACATAGTTCATTGACTGATTATGATTGATTTACCTTAAAGGGGACCTATTATGAAAAACACGTTTTTTCTTGTTTTAACATATATAAAGTGGTCTCCCCTCACCCTGCCAGCACAGGGGAGACAAAATACCATGAAATTCTGCAGGGTCTCTGACCCCCGCCTTACAGAGTCCCCCAGTGTCACGTGACCTTTTTTTGAGCCATTCTGAATCTGCGCCTATGATGACGTCACCATAGGCGCTCATTTCCATAGGTTCAGCCTCCGCTGCTGAAACCGCGCCCACAACCAGCTCTCTCCGCTGCTGGAGCGGCGCTTCCTTCAGCCAGTCGGACGCGCCGCCGCGGCGCCGCGGATCCGGGTTAAATCATCCAGGTTCCCGGGTGGTTTGGGAGCTGGGTCCTCGGAGGTCCGTCCCAGGTCGTACCAGCTTCACCCTCAAAGATTTTCAGCCAAATCTGTCGGTTTGATCCCCGGTAACGGGCGATGCGCATAGGATGCGCTCCGGAGCCGATCTGTGCGCCCGCCGTGGGTTGCGGCGCCCGTCGCGCAGCATCCGCCGGGCAGATCCGGCTGAAATTCCGCGGGTCGGTCCCCGGGAGTCCCTGCTACCAGTCCAGGCCGGTTCCTGCGGTCCCGGCCGGTCGGAACCGGTCAGATTCCCCGGTTAAAGCCGCGGTGATGCGCGCTGCTCCTCCCGACTTCCTGGTTCCCAAAGCGCAGTCCGTCCGACTAAATTGTCCAGGTTCCCAGCCGCTTTGGGAGCAGGGATTTCTGGGGTACGTCCCAGGCTGGACCAGCTTCACGATTTTCATCGAAATCTGTCGGTTTGATCACCAGTAACGGGCGATGCGCCCCGGAGCCACGCCGGGCTCCGGGGCCAGCGTTCAGCATCCGCTGGGCAGATCCGGCTGAAATAGTGCATAAATTGTTATTTATATACAACTCATATTTTATTTTTTTAACAATAAAGTTGCCATTTGTGAAAATTCAGTGTTGTGAGCGAGGTTTATTCTCCTCCCCTGCTACACGTCATTCAGGGAGCCAATCAGCACAGAGCCTCATTATCATACCCCCCCCTTCCCTTAGAATGGAGCACAGAAAAGGGGGTTACAAGCAGTAAAACTAGTGACATGGCCCACAGGCTGGATTTCTGATTTATGTAGAAAAAACAAGCTTTAGATTGTTTTTAAGACATTCAAGGTCTGTTTAAAATATACATTAAATGCCATAATAGGTCTCCTTTAACGTCACTATTGATTGACAAACTTTTTGGAGCACTGAAATTAACTTTTTTGTATTACCACCGGTGATAATGGTTTGGGTGATTGGTTTTTTGAGTAACGATCAAAGACGTGCAGCATTTTCCATAGACATCTAAGTCGACGGATTTATATTTACTTTTAAAAGCATTTTTGTTCAAATAGTGTTACTAACAACAGGGTTAGTCCATCTTTTTTAAGTAGTCACTGGGAGAGGTTTGTGTGTATTTGGTGCCATGTTTCTCTTTACAAAACTAATCTATTTCTCCTTCACATCATTATTTCTTTGCTGTCTAAGCACGTTCACCACGCTGTGTAAGCTCTGACATCCATGGATGACAGATGTCTGTGAAGAAAGCACAACACTTAGCTGCCTACTTGGGAATGACAGACAGCTGGAACATGTCAATAGAGGAAGGCTTGGCGCCAGCTTTGAGTCGCCTTGAATACTCTACCAAATCATAGATGCAGCATTTCAGACCCACAAGCCAACAAATAAAAGAATAAAATGGAAAAACTCCTGAACAGTCTAAGGCATTGTATCTATTATATCACTAGTGATTTTGCATGAAGATGCAATGCTTCCCCTATGTTGTTGAATAAAGACATGGATTTGAACTTCCTTTGTTTATTGCATACCATTTCATCGAAGAACAATGTCTGTATTTATTTAGTGACTCCCTTGGGTTGGGCACATTCATTTTCATAAAACTGGGCCAAGCTGACTTTTTAACATCCGGAGATGTTTTCATAGGCATAGATAATGCTTCTTCATTCTCCATAAAAGATGAATGGAATCCATGCGATGGAAATGATTCATTTCATATAGGAGAACCCTGCTAAAATAAATATTTCAGAAACGCTTTATTTAAGAAACTGTTTTCAATACCTCTCGTTTAACAGCTTAGAAGTTCAAATATTTAAGTCATTGACTAGCAATGATGATTTGGTGGTGTTCACCTAGTTTTTGTTACGTGATGTCAATGAAAATGTTAATTTCTAGTAGTTCGTTGTGTTTAACCGTAATATAAGTACGACCACTGAATTTATTTTATTGTGTGATTTTGTTGTGAAGGAGTGAATTCCACTCAAGGGTGGGATGGGCCCAGGACGTGAGTGAATGAGTGGATGGGTGAAGGAGTTTAGAGCCGCGAGGCGAGAGGGAGGATAGCGGACGTTTGCTGCAGGATTGACGCAGTTAGCGGCAGTAATAGGAAATACCAACCTGTGGTTTGAATGCTAGCCTACTGCGCTTTTTCAGAAGTGTCCGACCAGGACTCTCAAAAACAAAACTGAGGGTAGTGTTGGTCAGTTCGGGGGAAGTTGACCGAGTTAGCCGCTAAGCCAGTGGCTATTCAGTTTGCATGGACGGACCGACAGATTCGGACCGTGCGGCTATGTGGGGGTTGGTGGCTGTGTGTCTGCCGCGGGGGTCGTCTCTGCAGCTGTGTGGATTCCTCTGCTCATCTTCCGTGCCTGCTTTCCTCAACTGTGTGTGGTAAAATGCTCTTAGAATGTACCTTTATTTTAATTTGCCTTTGGGGTGAAGAGGCTGCAATGTTCTCGAGCGGCGTTCAGGCCTGCAACATTACCTGGTCCGTTCCAAGTAATTTATTTATTTATTTTTTATTTTTTTCTTAATCCACTTTTAAGTTTAGTCTGTGTAGATCGGGGGTCGGCAACCCGCTGCTCTAGAACCGCATGCGGCTCTTTAGCGCCGCCCTGGTGGCTCCTGGAGCTTTTCAAAAATGTTTCACCTTTTTTTTCCTTTTTTTCTTCTTTTTTTTCCTTTTTTTCTTCTTTTTTTCTTTTTCCTTTTTTTCTCTTCTTTTCTTCCTTTTTCCTTTCCTTTTTAATCTCGACATTTCGACTTTTTTCTTGAAATTTTGACTTTTTTCTCGACATTTTGACTTTTTTCTCAATATTTCGACTTTTTTCTCGTCATTTCGACTTTTTTCTCGAGATTGTACTTCAACATTAATTCCACGACATTTTAACTTTTTTCTCAACATTTTGACTTTTTTCTCGACATTTCGACTTTTTTCTCGACATTTTGACTTTTTTCTCAACATTTCGACTTTTTTCTCGAAGTGCATAATGAAAAAAAAAATCTTCCCCCAGTTCTAACTAATATAGATACATGCAGCATGTGTTGCCTTCATTCTAAGGCTTATACAAGACTTTTAATTTTTCGCGGCTCCAGACATATTTGTTTTTTGTGTTTTTGGTCCAATATGGCTCTTTCAACATTTTGGGTTACCGACCCCTGGTGTAGATCCATGAGCTCATGTTATTCTCTACGATAAATGCTTCCTCCTTCCAATTTTTGAACATGCGGTCAGACTTTCTTTGTAAAAGAACTCTGGATGTCCCAGAGTGAGAAAAAAAAAACATCCATGTATTTCATTTTACATTCTGACTCCACTCTGTATCTGAAATGCTACTAGCATCAATCACAACTAACATGAAAACACAATTTTATGTGTGCACTCAGACATAAATAACTAGGTTGCATGCTCCACGGACTGCATTTCTATGCATAGCTAATATTGAACTTAAGTCAGGGAGTGTGGTTGTGTGCGGCAGATAGACAGTGTCTACTGTATAAACATCTATCAGGAGCTGAGTCTCCGCAGTGCATACATCACCAACAAAAGATGCCCAAAACACTGACAGGTCCAGTAATTGCATTCAGTGGATCATAAAATTGCATGAATTGCATCACTCTTGCCCTGGCGACGGGGGAGGAAGCAAAGGGATGTTTAGGCCTGGGTTTGAATGCACAGCGCGTTCCAGTGCAGTTTAAGTTAATTAAAAACCAAGGGGAGCTCGGTGCATAGCAATGCATCACCTTGGTGCTGGCCTTCACCAAAAGTCTTCAGTACAAGGAGTTTCACTGGGTTATTTAGTTTTCAGTGCCATATTTTCACTTCCATCTCGCACAGATTCCATCAATTACTCGGTCCAGACCCACAAAGATGCCTACAATGCTGAATTGTTTTCTACACTGCACATACATCTTCAGTAAGCGAGACATCTGTGTCTGTTTCAGAGGCATTATGGCAGTTTACTTTCACTATCAAACCATTTTTAATCATTCTGTTTAACAGAAAAACAATGCCCAAGATATGCCATTAGGATTGTTGGTTTGCTGCTAGTTTGTTATTTCTATGAGCACAATCACCATACACAGATGGGAATACAAGATGAATAAATATCTCTTCAAATTCCTATCTGTGATTTTTCCATGCAACACCAGTCATTAGTGCTTGAGGGGCTCGGCATGTGAGACATTGCATCGACGATGTGAGTAATTTTCACAAGGTTCATGTCCCCATTTATTCGTATAGCTAGATTTGCTCTCATTATGCATTTAGTTTCAATTTTGAGTTGATCAACTTGGCCACACATTTAGCATTTTTTAGACTAATTATTGAATTCCTTTGCAGTCAATTTACTGAGATCCAAGCAGGGGCGAAAATCCCGTTTCATAGTTGGTGGGGACAATAAACAGTAAAATTTTAGAGAATAAATCCAGGGGGGGACAAGGAATAAAAGTTTTAGCCTTCCTTTAATACAGCATTTTGACATTTTCAACTCTATCTCGCAAACAGGCAGAAGACCTTTCTTAGAAACAATGGTATTAGGTGGAAGGTGGCAATAATACAGCACATCTGATATAATACACTGCAAAAACCCAAAATCTTAACAAGAATATTTGTCTAATTTCTAGTTAAAATGTCTCATTTTTAGTTAAAAAAAAATCTCATTACACTTAAAACAAGACTCATCACTGGAAAAAACAACAATTTTCACCTGTTTCAAGTAGATTTTCACTTAAAATAAGTAGAAAAATCTGCCAGTGGAACAAGATTGTTTTGCTTATAAGATAAATCTTGTCGCACTGGCAGATTTTTCTACTTATTTCAAGTGAAAATTTACTTGAAACAGGTGAAAATTGTCAAATAACAAGTTATTTTTCTGGTGATGACTCTTGTTTTAACTGTAATGAGATTTGACTGTTTATTATTATTTTCGGTTTCGGCCACAAATTTTCATTTTGGTGCATCACTACTAAATACTACTGCATTGTTCCAAAATTATTAATTCTGTCTCAAATTATTCTAGGGGGGGACAGCTTTACTAATGGGGGGGACTCGTCCCCCCTGTCCCCCCCGGGATTTTCGCCCCTGGATCCAAGCTACACTTATACTCTCCTGTTCCAGAATTGCTGTTGACTGGGCTTTATGTTTTATGGCTTGGGTTAATTCTGCCATTTCTCATCAGAGAAGAGACATTTTTAACATCAATTGAAAGTTAACAAAGACTAGCTAACAAAGACTTCTCAGCAGGCTGTTATTTCTCTCGCTGGAACAATCCTCTGACAGGCTTTCCCTGCTTCCGTAAAGATAATGCTTTCCTGCCAAACAAAAGCAACGTACTCTCTTTAATTCAGTATGACAGACAAGAAATTTATTGACAGCCATCGAGAAATGGGGCTGGGCTTCTACTGCTTTGCTGGAGATGCAGCAGGTTGGAGGCAGGGAGCCTGCGGCAGCCATCTGCGGTTTCTCTCTGATATTACAATATTCAGAATTAATAAAAGCTCAAGCTGTCCATGTGAAAAAGGATGTTCTTAGAAAAGGATGAGCAAGACATTCCTCTCTTCTATTTGTCTCAATTAAAACAAAACAACACAGGCAGGCGCAGGGGGGGGTTTCCAAATATCCTTCGTTCCAGAGACCTATCTGTATTTTGTGATTCCTTCCTGCCAAAATTGCAGCCAACCAAATCTTTTGATTGCTGTAGTTTCAATTCCGGTGCAACAACATGGACAGTGAAACTTTGTCTCATTTAGGATCAATCTGACAGTTCTGAGCCTCTAACTTTTGTAATAGCAATTTGGAAAACATCAGGATCTAGGACGTTTAACAGGCTGTTTACAGCATGAGAGGTGAATCTTAGTTCTTCTAAGAATCCCATTTAAAAGCCACGTGCATATGAATTTGTCTAACTTGAATGACTATACATTTATAGCACTCAAACTATTAAAAAAAGCTTATGTGTTGTTGTTAATTTGCTTTCTCTTTCATAGCACTGACAACTGGAATGAATTGATGAATTGCTGCCACGGTTTATTGTAGCAGCATTAACTGTATCTATAGCTAAATGGTCCAATTTAGCAAATGCCTGATGTATCATATTTGATATGTACATTTCTGAGCACTGTACACTATTCCCAGCATCAAAACAATGAAAGAATAGTTTTACAAGAAAGAAAAAAAATCATTTGTATTTCGTAGAGATACAAAATGATACTAACGAAATATATCTATAACATCCGTAGTTTATCCCAAAATACAAAAGATTCCTGTAATCAGTGGTATTAGCCTTTGTTATGGCCTCTGGGCCGTTTGTATGTTTTGATGAAGTTTTTTTCCCCATTCCTGGTCTAGCTGCATGCTGATTGGTCTGGTTCTTTTCCTCCCCAACCAATCAATGACATTGGATCTTTACTTAAACCTACTACTTTGCCTTTTGAGCTTTCTGTAAACTGTCTGTAATGATTCTGCTAGCAGACTCCTGTGAGGTACTGTTTAGAGTTGGATTGTCTCTGTCTTACCTAAGCCACTGAAAAGTAGTTTTTACAGTTCATGCCTTTTTCCCAACTCACTTGATTAGTTTTGAATGTCTTCCATCTATTTTAAGCACAAATAATTACTAGTTCAGAGTTAAAAATCTCTTGCTGGAACACCAGAGGGTTAAACAAATTGGTAAAACTCAAACAGGTGTTGGACAGGATTAAGCAAATGAAGACCAACATAATCCTACAAGAAACTCATTTGGTAGAAAATTATTTAAATAGAGTCAAATACAGGTGGCCTGGGCAAGTTTATTCTGCTTTCTTTTCATCTCATGCCAGAGGGGTCATGATATTAATTCATAAATCAATCCCTTTTCAATTAAACAAATTCATTAACCCACCATCACCCAAGTTAACTTAAAGGTATTGTGACATCATTTTTAAAATGCTTTTAACACTATTAAAAGTCTTGGCCAACATCCCTCAAATGTGTCTAAAAGGTTTTAACAAGAAAAACTTCACTCTAGTACTCCATTCCTGGCTTTTTATTACAGTGGTTTTTTGCGCCGTGAAAAACGCTTCCTTTACCCCCTTTCCTGTCAATCATTGCCTCATCCTCCTCCAAACCTCCTCCAACCAACCGCTACACACTTCTGCCGGCGTCTCCACACACACGCGCGCACACCGACCACAAACACCCACACACACAGCCCAGACAGGGCGACTACAGCCCGGGGATGAAGTCCGTGCGCACACCGAACCGGACTTCTAACAGCGGCGTCGGAGAGTTAAGCCGGGAGCGACAGGCGAAGCATGCACAGAAAAGCAGTCCACCGCAAACAATCATAAAAATAAAAGGCATGCAAGCAGCAGGGTCCCCTTATCTTAAGTCCAGTCAGTGGCCACGGGTCTTCTTAGCAGTTTTCCTCCGGTGATGAGAAGAGAAGAGGCTCTAAACAGCTCCGCGTTAAGCCTGATTTATGGTTCCGCGTTAAATCGACGCAGAGCTTACGCCGTAGGCTCTGCGTCGGTGTAACGCGGAACCATAAATCAGCCTTTATGGTGCGCTTGAGAGGAGAGGAGGCAGGGAGCTGGGTGGAGGGGGCGGTGATTTAGCGGGCCGTTACGTAACGGCCCGCCACCAAACCAGGTGCGCCGTTTTTGCATAGTTATGCGGAAAATCCCAGAAAGCACACAATACACTGAATGTTAAAAGTTCGTTGTTTTTTGGGTGTAATTGATGTCAAGACACCCAACAAAACACAAAAAATCAAGAAAAATGTGTTTTTCATGTCACAATCCCTTTAATACGCTTGTACGCCCCTAATGGTGGTGATCACTCTTTTTATCAAAACCTCTTTCTTTCAATATCATCCTACCCTGGTTAATATATAATTGGTGGCGATTTTAATTGTGTTCTAGATCCAACAGAGGACCGCTCAACTGGTATTGATACAGTACCTCTCATCAACAAACAAGAAAAAATATTTAAAAATTCCTGATTGATCTAAACTTGACTGACATATGGCGATATCTCAATCCCAAAAAAAGAGACTCCTCGTGCTTTTCAAGCGCCTAGGAAACATATTCTAAAATAGATAATTTTTTTTATTTCACACGGGCTACTATCAAAAATTGAAAAATGTTGGTACGACAGTGACCATGCGCCAATTTCCTTAACAATGCAATGACCTATTGTAACGTCTTCACGGCCTAGATTTCAATTACAGTCTAAATGGCACCAATGCCCAGACTTTGTAAAGTTTATTGATGGGAAAATAGACAAATATTTCTCTTTTGATACGAATCAAACCAGTGCGTCAGTAAAATGGGAAGCATTCAAGGCCTATTTAAGGGGCGAGATAATAAGTTACACTACACATAAAACCAAAAAATATTACTCATAACTTAATGTTCTTGAACAAAAAGTGAAAAAAAAAGTGAAAAAATTTGAGCAAAAACTTGACACAATCACAATGACACCCCAGAAGAATAAGAAGACCTCACTTTACTTAAATCCAGTACAGTGAGCTAACCACCAATAAAATGCCTCCACTTTGTTATGGTTAAAACAATCATACTATGACCAATAGAATTATATAAAGCGTCTGCAGGAAAATTGTTGCCTGACCTTTTTGGAGGTGTTTAATGAATCGTATAATAAAGGAATTGTGCTACCATCTTTAAGAGCTGCTGTAATTTCCCTGCTTTTAAAGCCAGGAAAATGTCCCTTAGACAGAACATCATATCGTCCCATATCCTTAATGTCCTGTGATACTAAGCTATTATGTAAGGCTATGGCCAGGCGGATAGTTATTTATACCTGATTGTCAATGACCAGAATGGATTTGTAGCTACTTGGCAGACAAGCTTTTCACAATACACGTAGGCTCCTAAATATTCTATTTTGGGCATGGTTAGGATGTGGGGAGATGGGTTAAACTGTTCTGTGGTAAATTATTTTTGGTTGAACTGTGTGCACTTAGGAATAATTTGTGTGCTTATAGTATATTGTGATTGTCAGCCGTAACAGAAAAATGCTGTGTTTATAATTCCGGGGTGTTCGGTGTACTTTGAGAGCCTAATAGCTGGGTGGCTCACCGCTATACTTATCTGAGTAGGTGGTATGTTCCAGTTGGGTGAGGCGGTTGCAGGTTTTATTTATTTGTTTATTTGGTTTCTTCCTTGTCGGCTTCTGGTCTCTCAGGTGGCGGGGTTGCGCCCTCCCTCTTCCACTATAGTTACAGTTCAGGTAGAGCATCGTTTTGACTTTACACACACACAGTTACACAGACATACACACCTGCTCACTCACCTACATACTCACTCCGCAGTTTTGGGGGACAGATAATCGCAGTAGCATAGCTTCGATTCAGTCTCAGGTGTCACGGCTCAGACAGGACAGAGAACCCAAATGCACAACACCAGGCAGGTCAGAGTCCAAGAGGCTTTAATCAGGTCCAAGGCAGGCAGGGGTCAAAACCGGGTAGTCAGGCAGATCAGGCAAACAATCCCAAGCGGCAGGCAAAATCCAAAAACCAGGAGTCATGCAGGGTCGCAGGCAGAAACAGAACAGAACAGGAAGGCTGGACAGCGAGGCAAAAACACTCGACAATCTGCCCACAGGTATGAGGAAATGGGCCGGTTTATGAAGGGGAAACTGATGAGGGAAACCAGGTGTGGAGCTGGGCCGGGGAAGCACAGGTGAAGGGAATGAGGCTGATGAGGGTGTCAGGATCTAGATGACAGGAGAGTCAGTAACACAGTAAAAAAAAACCTATGAAACTGTGACCATGACATCTGGACCTGAAATGGTTGCTGCTTGTGTCTCTGCCTGTTCTTTGTTTGTTTTTTCTCTCACAGATCTCAAAGGCTTGTGAGCCCGTTGTGTTTTTCTCATTTCAGACTTGCAGCGGAGGTCCCCCTCACCCCCACCCGACACGACGCCCCCTCCCCTTCACATTTATAAAAAAAAAAAAATATATATATATATATATATATATATATATATATATATGATATATATTATGTATTAAAATGCATATTTTTAATAATATATATATATATATATATATATATATATATATATATGTATATGCCTTAAAAAAAAAGAAAGCTTTCAAGAGCAAATTATTGTCTCTGCACCAAACAATCAGTCGTTGCACCTCATTCAGTGATGCAACCTACCACTGTGGTGTGTTATGTTTCTTCACAATATATTCTTTCATAATAACCTTTTTTTGGAAATTAGAAAGAAAAGAAATCCTGTGATCTTAATAAACTGTATTTGGCATGTTTCTGTCAAAACGCTATAGCGATAAAGGAAAAAGCGTCCTTCTCAACCTAGCCTTTACAGGTCTGTTCATAGCAGTCAGTTGTTGGGGCTGAGTCACCCACTCAACTCCCACCAACTCTTTCTATCTTGGAAAACAGGGGTTTTGGTGTTAAAGGTTGGTGCAACCTAAAAGTTAGCTATATATAAAGATGCTTCTTTCTCCTCTGATCCGGCTCTGTGATATCACTGGAACCTGCCAATCGGAACAGCTCACTGAATGAGAAATGTTAAAACCAAAGCTACCACTGACAGAATGACAGGGTTGTGTTATGTCTGAGTTTTTGAATTGGTTGTGACACCTTAATATAGTACATCCCTGCTGGGCTGGCAACCCCTCAAGGGTCTCTTTTGCCCAAAGATGGAAGTCACTGTGCAGCACGGTGGTTAACACTGCTGCCTCACAGAACAAAGGCTACTGGTTTTGAATCCTGGCGTGGGCCTTTTCTGTATGGAGTTTTTTCCCCATGCTGGTATATATATATATATATATATATATATATATATATATATATATATATATATATATATATATATATATATATATATATATATATATATATATATACCATCAGTCTTTGAACCTGAGTGCCACTGGGGATTTACAAGAGGGGACAGAACAAACTGTATCTCTTGAGAGGGCTTAGGGTCCTTTTAATGTTTGCAGCGAGGTTTTGCACACATCTACACTACACTATACACTATAGTGTGTCATTTTATCTGCAAACACAAAGAAACTGAGCAAACCTCTTGGGGACAGCTCTGTGCTATGGCTGAGTGTTAAAAGAATGTTACGAAAAAATGCCAATCATAATAGATGGCAATATGTTTGTCAGATCACTTTGTACAAAAAGTCTTGAATCAAATCATTATTTGGCATCATCACCTTTCTCCTTTCATTCAAATACATTCTACTGATCCCACTTTCACACAATGTTTCAGTGTACTTGAACGTTGACTCATTGAAGAGACAATATACAGAGAAAATATTCGATTTTAATTAACACAAAAGAACGATAAGCAGATGAATACACCTCTGTTATGATTAATAATAAAAGCATCAAACCCTTGTACTTGTTCCCATTACCCAGTGAGGCAAAAGGGCCCACGGACACAATTAGGAGAGGACAACAAAAGACTTGTTGCAATTAATCTAGATGAACAAGAGATGAACCAACCCCTTTTCGCACGGTGCACAGAACTGATTCAGTATTCTCTTTGAGGAAGTAATGGAGCATAATCTGCAGTGGCTGGCAGTGTCTTTGATATTTC
The DNA here is from genome assembly GCF_033807715.1 of Cololabis saira. Classification (NCBI taxonomy): domain Eukaryota; kingdom Metazoa; phylum Chordata; class Actinopteri; order Beloniformes; family Belonidae; genus Cololabis; species Cololabis saira. The sequence goes on from NC_084609.1 coordinate 28,358,618, forward strand.
TGAGCTTGTCTGTGAAGTGCACTGTGAAGTGCAGCCAAAGGCTCTTTAGGAGGAGCTGGAATTGAGGTTTGGGCTCATGGCCCCCGTGTCATTAATTAAAGGTTGCAAACAAACAGTGCCAGGTGAGTGCTTTCATTCATAGACAAATTTGACTTTATCCTCCTTTATTGAGTATTTCTGGTCATTTATTTTGGATGTATATTACTATTATTTAATAAAGACCTTTGTTTTTGAGTTGAGAGCAGTCTTTGTTTTCAAATTCAGGTGCTGTACCGGTGTACAAATTCAGCTGCTCTTATCACTCTCCCCCTCACACTCAATAAATCGCTGCATGCCTGCAAACATGCGCTGCTGCATCGAAAACAGTGTCTCTCAGAGAAGCACAAATGCTTTCAAGTTTCTCACCAGCTTGGCTCAGGCATAGGATAGCATGTTTATGTGCTGTCTGTCACAGATTAAGATAAGCATACTTGATTGTGTTTATTGTAAATCAAAAACAAATGTTCAGGAGTTCATTGTGCTTCTCACTTTGTTAAAACAGACTTTATCTGCAGAGGTGTCAAGTAACGAAGTACAAATAATTCGTTACCTTACTTAAGTAGAAATTTTGGTTATCTATACTTCACTGGAGTAATTATTTTTCAGACGACTTTTTACTTTTACTCCTTACATTTTCACCCAATTATCTGTACTTTTTACTCCTTACATTTTAAAAACAGCCTCGTTACTCTATTTCATTTCAGCCTTTAAAAAAACTATCCAGTTAAATTGCTCCATCCGGATAGAGTGAATTTGGTTGTGGTTGTTTCAGATGTTCTTGTCCAGTTTTGTTCTTACATCCGTTCCCTCAGATTCCTGCAACTAAACTTGGATGTACATTCCAATAAAGGTTAGGATAAATGATAACATGCCTCTGAAGTTTGACTTTTTGCACCATTACAATACTTATAGGAAACTAGTCATCATATCTCCTGCTCTCTGAAACACATGTTAATGCTCAATAGTACACATATATGGTTCTTTAATATATTTGCATTATACTAAGATGCATTCATTTTCAATGGCTTTTGTCCTTAATGGCTTTTTCCCCCTTACATTACTTTTAAGTAATGTATTTTTAAACTCTAGTATCTATACTTCTACCTGAGTAATGAATGTGAATACTGAAGACACCTCTGTTTATCTGCCCCTTTTACTAAGTTGGCACAATTTTCTGAGGTCTTAATTTTTCAGTGTTCTTTGGTCAAAATATCCACAAAATACTCCAAAGCTCCGTTTCAACCATGTTTTCACAGCTCTGTTCAAAGCAGTCAGTTTTAGTGGGTGGGGTTAGCCACTCGACCCGACTCCACCACTGTCAGGGCAGCTTTTGAACTCACAATAAATATTTTAAATCAACTTTACTACTGATATTTAGCTGCTACTGATATAAAAGGTGAATAAAAAAAAAACAATCTGTTTGGATTTTGGTCTATAAAATTGTGAAAAATTGTGAAAAATGTTGATCCCCAAAGCCCAAGAAGACGTCCCCAAATGTCTTATTTTTTACGTACCAACAGTCTACAATCCTAAGACATTCAATTTACTGTCATTGACTAGAGAAACCAGAAAGTATTTATATGTAGCAATCAGGCAATTTGGACTTTTTATTCTTAAAAAAAAGAGTAAACACGATTAGTCGGTCCCGGTGAAGCTGCAGTCTGTCTGCGGTGAGCAGCACTGACACACCGGGTCGTAGCGGATTTGGTCATATTGTTTAAACTGTGTTTTACTAATAAAACACAGTGTGTTTTATTAATAAGCAGATTTGTTTTTTTTTTATTTTGTGTTGCATCAATATAGCAAGTAAAATAGTTCAGACCATACAGCCCTCAACCATCAGTTATGTGTTTCACATTAGCAGTTCAGGTAAATACGGCAGTCAAATCAGCAAAAATGTCTGTTTGCTAGATAAAATATAGTAATTCCTGATAAAATAAGTTTGTTAGTGCACAGCTACGCTCATGTACGCATGTGAATGAGTGTACGTTTGTGTGTACCGTATTTTCCGCACTATAAGGCGCACCTAAAAGCCATTTTTTCAAAAGCTGACCATGCGCCTTATAATCCGGTGCACCTTATATATGGATCAATATTGAGCCGCAACAGGTCTTGCAACCATAGACATATATACGTAGACGCCTCATGACATGCTGGAACGTAATCCAGCGTGGCCGCCATATTGGATGGGTCTCCTCACTCCAGGCTAAATTAACTACACTGGAGTTACAGAGTTACAGTTACAGCCAGCACACGCAAGAAGCTGCAAAACAGTTCTTTTTCAAGGGTTTTAGTAGTATTAGTATTAGTAATTTATTTTCCCAAGCGACTCGGAGCCGCACTATAAGGATGAAAGAGCTGCATGCGGCTCCGGAGCCGTGGGTTGCCGATCCCTGGTCTAATGGATGCAGAACGTAACCCCAGCCTCTACTGTAGCGCCTTATAATGCGGTGCGCCTTATATGTGGAAAAAGTTTTAAATACGTCATTCATTGAAGGTGCGTCTTATAATGCGGTGCGCCTTATAGTGTGGAAAATACGGTACATGAAAGTACAATCTGCATTGAAGCTTCTTGCTTTGGGAATCCCGGTCTGTGATTGGACGCTGCCTCGGCGTCACCGCTGCTCATTTGCATAAAGTTGAGGTTCTGTCAAGTTCAAATTGACGCTTTGGACGCCTCCAACACCTCCGACGCCTCTCGCAGCGAGCTTTCATAGAAAATGAATGGCAGCCGGACGCCTATGATGCCCGTGACACTTTTGGTGTGAATCCACGGTTACGCTCTTCTGAGCTACAACCAGGCTGAGATGACCCTGCCTGCGAGTCTCCCCCTGAATATAAGAGAAACGAGTGTAATCATTACACTCTTTTCCAGGTTATACCAGGAAGCCCCAAATATGACCTACTCAGAGGCGCCGCAACGGGGCAGGAAACCCAGGCAATTGCCTAATGCCCTGAGCTGAAGGGGGCCCTGAGGGAAGGCTGACGTCAACAACAAAATAATGGAAGTACTTTAGACGCTGCAAGGACAACCCATCAGAAATGCCCTGCACAGGGCCCTTTCCAAGTTGTCACTGTCTAGGTGATAGTAGGGGGTCCCCCGACAGACGGCTGATATCGCTCCATATCAGCGACACAACTTGAAACCCCCATAGACACTGCAATGACAGTCAGGAATCTCCCTAATGAGGCTCCCTTACTAACCAGCATCAACATAAGGCAATAGTGATTCACAATTTGAAAAAATGAAACAAACATATCCCTCTGTCTGGGCACACGAAAAGAATAAAAAAACTAAAGGAGGATGAAAAGAAAAAAAGTGACAGTGGTAAGTGGGAATGTTTAGGCTATCTGTGTTTCATACACAGATAGCTTACACATTCATTCATAGCCACATAATAAGTTAGTGGATTAAGATAGTTATGGTGTTTATTATTTATGTTAATTCTTTAATAAAAGATTGATGAGATTCCACTACAACCAACACTACCACATCCCTCGGTCTCGCCTCTGCAGCTTTCGGGTTGATCAGTTTGAAAATAACTTGACTTTGTCATTTTGACCAGTCGCCACAATTAGTGACAACTAACATACATTCATCACTTTGTTTGTGGGCGGTGTCAGATTCTGCAGGCCAGTCAGCTGCACTAATGTAGTTTTTCTGTGTGGGGTTTTTTCCCCACTTTTTTAAAGTCAGTTAAGAGCTTAAGAGCCAAGGCCACTGGGAATTGTCCTGCTGCTCCTGTCTTTATGCCTGCTACTAAACTGATAAAGACTGAGGTTCATGTATTTGAAACTGAGTGCCTCAGATACTGACATGTATTTACTCTGGATGGCATGATTTGTGCATCGGGTACTACTGTACTAGATCTACTGCTGTGCTACTGTGATAAACCTTCTTTTAGTTCTTTATTCATGGGGATTTGTCTGTTGAATATCTCTCTCCCTCAATCTTTCTTTTTCACTCTCTCTCTAACACACACACACACACACACACACACACACACACACACACACACACACACACACACACACACACACACACACACACACACACACACACACACACACACACAGAAACATTATGCAATATTGCAGAACAGGAACAATCTTGTCTCATGGTGATGCAGAAAAACTGCTTTTATTACTTCAAGACTGGTTTACTGTTATTCCTCGTATGAAAATATCTTAAAATTACTCCAAAATGGTGCAAGAAGAATTCCGCTGAGAATTACACTGTATCCACACAATGGCATTGCAATAAATATATGTGTGTATATATATATATATATATATATATATATATATATATATATATATATATATATATATATATATATATATATATATATATATATATATATATAATCTGTAGGTGACCTTCAGAACTAGTAGGGATGCTTTTTTGTTTTACGTTAAATATTTGTAGAGCTGTGCTAAACTGTACTATGAAAAATCTGTAATCTAATTCAAATGATTAGGGCACACATGATATTCACAAATAATCCACTCTGGCAGCTTGTAACGCTCAGGCACAATAAAAACAGTGTAGATGTAAACTAAGAGGTCAGAGGTGTTTTAATGCAAATTACACAACATCCTCTGGTTTTCAGTTTATGTGTATGTCATAACAATTTAATTTTACATTTTAGAAAATAACATTCCCAACCAAAAGTGGATTTCCTTCTCCAGACTGGGAATGAATTGTTGCCTCAAATGGATTAGATCAAGTACGTCGGAGTAGAACGGAGCATGGGATTGACGGATGGATCGCACCTGCGTCTGTCATGGTGAGGAAAGAGCTGAGCCGAAAGGGGAAAGCTCTGGATTTTATCAATCTGCATTCTAACCCTCACCTATGGTCAGGAGCTTGATTAAAAGAGTGAGGCTGTGAATACAAGTTGGAAAAATGAGCTTTTTTTGATGGGTGGCTGGCTCATCCTTGATAACAGGGTGAGGATATCCGTCATGTGGACATGGCTCAGAGTCGAGGGTTGGGCAACTGGGTAGGATATCAGACTAACACCATTGATGTGTTTCAGACACGTCCCATTGAAAGGAGGAGTCAGCATAGACCCAGGATAAAAAGAAAACACTAATAACAAGACATGAACACAACATGTTTAATTTGAAGGGTAATAAGAAAAACTTCAAAAACATAAGGTAAAAAAGAGTGAATTGTTTAAGATCAAAAGGATGGATAAATGAAGGGTGAAGCCATATAGAAGAAGGTTCTTATTTTCCTAATTGCAGATTGTTCAATACAAATGTTGATGATACATGTCTGTATACTAAGTACTTGGCTACAACATGTAGGGGATTTGCTGATGGCATTAAAGGTGGAGTAAGTAATAATTTCAAGAGTGGTTTTTCGTGTTTATTGGGGAGTGCAGTGGAGAATGTGCATGGGAAGATTATGCAACGTATCATTGTTCTCGCCTTTCTGTCTGTGAAGAGGTCAATACTTATGAACTGGAAGATTCGCAAACCAAACTGCTTTCACAAATACAATTGGCTGAAGGACTTTTTGGATTTATTGTCAATGGAAAAGGCAACCGCAATCCTCAAAGATAATGAAAATGACCAATTTGCCCCATGGACTGTCATTAGACAACAGTTGAGAATAATGTAATAATAATATGACCTGTTGTGTTGGTCACATGCTTCTTATTTTATTTTACTTATTCTTCTTTTAGAGCTGGACCTGAACTGACGCTAGAGGCACCATCATTCTTAAAGTTTATCTGTACCAACCCTTCCCCCCACCCCCTTGTCTTTTTTTTGTGTGTTATTGTAATGTTTCTTTTTTTGATTATGTGAAATGTGGTGTTGTTAACCTTTTTTTTTTATTTATTGTCCCTGTCTTCATTTTGAAAAATACAAATTATAAATAATAAAAAAAGAGTTGTTTTTCTGAGATTAATATGAAAAATATCTGTCATCTGTTGAAGCATTAAAAAAAAACATGTCCAATTATGCTACTCGACGGACAGAGATGATTTGTTGCATTTATATACATACATATACTGTACATATAGATATAGAGTGAAGAGCGATGCCATGATGGCCATATTTGTATTTGAAAGGTAATCGTCCTCTTATCTTTTTAGATATTGCATATGGTCCAGGTTCACTCTGATGAAACATGAGGAAAACCCTGTTTGTCTGTGACTTGCAGTTATCCTGTCTGCCTTCAATTTATTCTAGAGTAGGCAAGACTGTATCTCACCTGCAGTTTGTGCAAATCCAGTTTGTACGTTTGTTCATAGTTCTGCAAGGAACATCAGATAAATAGATGCCCACAAGGATAATGAGCAGTTAGTTAGTTATGGTCATAGTTCATCTATGACTTGGGATTACATGAATCAATGGAGTTTTATACTCAAATATGATTTATGAAGTTTTGGGATTGAATTATATTTATTGGTTTAAAGGAGCTTGAGGCTCCTTTTAAGAAATGAGACTCTCTAGCGCCACCCTTCACCACGACGGCCGTCGGGGGTACTGCAGCCAACAGTGAAGCCGGCACGGGAGAACGGGGAGAACGTGCATGCAGCGTCATGTGACGTCACATCCGCAGCCCAGCGCGGAAAATTCCGGCCCGGAATTGCAGCACATTTTGCAGCACACAGCCTGTTCAAGGCAACGGAGAGATACACTAGAGGGCTCATTCTTTTGGGTTTGGAACGCTTCATCTGACATTATTACTAGAAAACTTAAAATGTATACGAATTTTTTTCATAAATTCTGCCTCAATCCGGCCTCAAGCTCCTTTAAAGATTAGCTTTTCATGTTAATTTACTGTACTGCTCATGTTTATTGTATAATGCTTATGTGTTATTAAAATGTCTTTTTTGATTTTGTCATAAAAGCTAAAAAGGTAAGAGATGTCTGGTCAAATAAAAAAGATGGCCACTAAATGGTAAAAGGATGCTGGTGACAGAGTTAGTGATAAAGCTACCAAGCAGGAAAGAAAAAGGAAAACTAGGTGGAAATTGCTGGTTGCGGGGAAATAGGATACGTAGTTTGGTAGTACAATAGAGGAAGAGGGAGAAGATAAGTTTAAATGGAAATGAGTGGTGACCCAAAAAGGGAAATACCAAGAGAAGAAAAATGATATCTTTGTGTCATCTGCCCCCATTACTGCGGAGCATGTTAGCAATTTCACTGTTGCAAACATTACAATAAGCACTTTTTTGGTGTGTATGCAAGTACACATGGAAGCGTGATTCCGGGGACAGGATTGCTGTGTCTCCCGACAGCCTGCTTAGTGGCTCCATACGTTTAGGATCAAATTGTTTCTGTGCAAGTTAACATACTAGCAGTTTCCACTACCTCGTCCAGATGTCTTGACATGTGATGATGCCCAGCTCTGAAGCTGTGGTACTCGAATGAATGTATTGGGAACTAGAGTATTGACGTTATATGGGATTTGTAGAACATATGTTGTTTCCTCTGAGCATCTAGTAGCATTTTGTACGTTGCAAACAAAAGCTGAGTGAAAGAAGGGTCTTTCAGCCTCAGCGGTCTCTCATGTCTCTCAGCATGGGGCACACTTTGACAATTCTGGACAACACAGGACCGTAACTTCACACTAAGAAGTGCAGTACATTTGTGTCTCCAAAAGGGATGGGAATCGAGAACCGGTTCTTGTTGAGAACCGGTTCCCAGTGTTTCAATTCCTTGGAATTGTTTGCCTTTTTTGCAAATGAATCCCTTATCAATTCCAGTGGGTGCGAATGAAGTCACCACGTACGTTGTGTAGTTACGCAACATGCGCATTCGCGCCCAGCAGGAAAACATGGGGACAAAGCGGCATAAACGCTCGAAAGTTTGGTTACATTTTACCAAAAAGGATGACAACAGGACGACAATACTTGCAATGTGGACATTTCAACAAAGGGAGGCGACTGTTAGGGCTCGGCCACCTGGTGCTTTCCTCCGCAAGCCGGCGTGTGACAGGAAGAGCCGCGCGCTCAGCCACGCGGACGGGGCGTCTTAAGACCTCACTTGTATTTTTTTGTTCCAAGATATAAAACAAAGTTGATGCTAATCGACCCGTTTGTTCTCCTTTTTTCCAAATGAGAATCGATAAGAGAATCGATAAAGAATAGAATCGTTAAACAGAATCAAAAATGGAATTGGAATTGGAAAAATCATATCAATTCCCATCCCTAGTCTCCAAAGACACTGCCAGATTCAAACCAATACCAAGATTAAGACATATTTGTCATTTTTTCTGGAAAGCTATCATGTACCACGGCCCTGTCAACAGTTCTAAACATCTGAGGTTCTCACTTCCACGCAAAGAGAATATTTTATTTCCGAACACCCAGCTGGTGGCAGAGGAGTAGCTGGCTGCGACTCTGAGAATGAAGACTCTGCTTTTTGTCAGTAAAAATAGCATTTGAAAATTTTAACCATAACCCTGTCACTTATTGTTGCCTCAAACTTGCACCGTTCATAAACTTGCAGTTTTACAACTTTAAAATTGCTTTACTCTGTTAAGATATTCATTCAGGTATAGCAACCACAGCTTAAATTGATTTGATAGAGCTACTATACTTAAATTTAGGGGAAGCTTCTCGTAGAAATTCTGAGGCAGAGAGGATATTCGTTTATTATTATATGAGCTAGCAGAAGCATATAGATGATAAATAGGAGGGGTCCTAGGATAGAACCATGGGGAACTCCACATGTTATTTTTGTTGATTCTGATGTAGTTTCCTATTGACACAAAGTAGTCTCTGTCCTTTAAGTTAGACTCAAACCAGTCAAGTACTGTACCAGAAAGTCCGACCCAATTCTCCAATTGCTCTAGCAATATACTGTACTATAGACAATGGTGTCTAATGCTGCACTGAGGTCCAATAATACCAGCTCTGTGGTTCTCCCACAGTCTATGTTTATGTGGATGTCATTAAACACCTTGACAAGGGCCGTCTCAGTCAAAGCAGTTGGTCAAAATTAAGAAGGTATTTAATTGTTGAAACAGCTTTTTCAATAACCTTACTGATGAATGGAAGATTTGAGATTTATTATACGTTTTTCACCCGAAATTCTCTGTTAAGCTCAACCTTCTTAGTCAATTCAACAACGGTTGCAAACACCTGCTTTGCTAACTAAATCATCTTTATTTTTCAGAATTTTTTCAAGATTATTGGCTCAAGTCACCCCATAAAAAAACATGTCTCTTGACAATACTTAATCTTTTCAGCCACCGGCTGCTTTACACTGTGGCCTGCTTGGTGCTTAATGTTCTCACAAACCTTTCTGATCACTTTTGGCTCACCTCAGCTTTCCACCTCCTCTGTTGGCCTCTTTTCCTTTTTGTTTTTTCTTCTGGCCTTCTGTGCAACCTCCTGCCCCTCTTGTCTTTTTAGCAATACTGCCAGATTGAAACAAACAAGAATTTTCCTTGAAGTCTGGACGATTTAGGCTTTTGGAGACATATGCATATGAGAGCACTGACAAAGAGTTTTTCAATGTGTAAAATGGGCAGCTCAAGAGTAACCCCCAATAGTTCAGTGGTTTGTTGGGAAAAAAATGCCTGTGGTTTTTCAGTTTTCTTCACTGTAGAATAAAAAAGAAACAACCTTAATATTAAAAGCTTTAGATCTGTACTCCACGCATACACACATGTGCACGCAAAGTCGCAGTGCTCACTGTTATGCACACTTGAGAAAGAAAAAGTCAACTAAGATATAAAGCTAATCTATTATTTATAATGCATCTAAGAGATATGGGAGAGAGGGAAAAGAGCTATAATTTTAGGTCAGCATGTGGAATCCTCTCATGCAGGGTAGAATCTGAAAGAGCAGCAAATAGTTTGTACTCATCTCTAACCAGAGACAGAGAGCGAGACACTCGAATCCCATTTCTTACACACAGGCATGTTCAAACTTCACAAGTAGCAGCCCAGTCCATTACTCTAATCTCTGTGTTTGTAGCAGGGAGAGAAACGAAGCAGCCGTCTGACTGGCATCATAAAACACCATTACTGCCATATTGATCCAGTTTTATCCACTGGCTGAATGGCCACCAGCAGCTGATGTGATTCAAAGAAAAGGGTCTTCACAGCAGTTGTCACTCCCAAAAAATATCTGGTCCAATGTTCCGACTCCACCTGAACCGACTGCAGCTTTTGGCTGCAGATATTGATAGCATTTTTTTTTCTCTATTATTCATTTAATGGCCGGAGGTTAACGAATAAATACCTGTGGTGGTATCTTATATGTCTGATATGTCTGGTATTATAACACTAAATTTAGCTCATGTCATTCTGAAAATGTTTCTCAATTTCAAATCAGTCATCCGTTTAAAATTAAAGTTATCAAAGTTATCTACACAAAATGGAAGGTGGAAGAAGAATATTAATTGGGCCGCAGAAGGAGCAGACAAGAGGAGAAAACACACACTCTGCTAGAACAGGCAGTAAGGACCAGAATTGACCAAGAGTATGCAGGTCAGAAAAAAACAAAAAGTCTCACATTGGTCTTTATTCCACCTTCCAAAGCTATATCTATCTATCTATCTATCTATCTATGTCAGGCACACAAGGAATGGACACAAATGCAGACAAAGGGAAAACGGTTCAAAAGATTTATTTGAGTAAATCTGAGCAGGCAAGGGTCAGGCAAAAATCCGTCGAGGGGCAGGCAAAGGTCAAGGTCCAGAAAGGAAAAACGTGGTCTGGGGGCAGAAAAAGATCAAAAGGTCAAAAACTTGAAAAACTCACTTGGCTTGATAAACAGCTTGAATGCTTGGAGAACACAAGACAATCTGGCATGGACTGAAGAGTGACTGAGGCTTAAATGCTGTGGGCCTGATTGCACCAGAGTGATTGCAGGTGTTGCCAGGTAGGTGGGAAGGAGCCAGACACACCCACTCAACCTCAGACTGTAACAATCTATCTATCTATCTATCTATCTGTCTGTCTATCTATCTATCTGTCTATCTGTCTGTCTGTCTGTCTGTCTGTCTGTCTGTCTGTCTGTCTGTCTGTCTGTCTGTCTGTCTGTCTGTCTGTCTGTCTGTCTGTCTGTCTATCTATCTATCTATCTATCTATCTATCTATCTATCTATCTATCTATCTATCTATCTATCTATCTGTCTGTCTGTCTGTCTGTCTGTCTGTCTGCCTGCCTGGCACTAAACTAGAGGTTTACTAACACTAACTAGAGGTTTACTAAACAGCAATGTTTTAAGTTTGGTTTTAAAGGTGGAGGTGGTGTCAGCCTCCTTAACCCAGATTGGAAGTTGGTTCCATAGTAATGGTGCCGGATTTTTGCCTTAAAGGGGACCTATTATGAAAAACATGTTTTTTCTTGTTTTAACATATATAAAGGGGTCTCCCCTCATCCTGCCAACACAGAAAAGATGATATCCCATGAAAATCTGAAAGGTCTGCTCCCCCCCGCCCGACTGAGTCCCCCAGTGTCATGTGGTTTCTACGGGCCGTTTGGATTTGTGCATTTTCTTTACGTAAGCAAAATGCAAACCACGCCCTCGGTCTCCTCCGCTGCTGAAACCACGCCCACTACCAGCTCTGTCCGCTCGAGCTTCAGCCATTGTTTACAAGCCGTGGCTGTTTGAACAGCGAGGGAGAGTAGAAATTAGATTTTGCATCGACATTTACCCTCGTAAAAGGATCAGATCCCACAGCACGGACCCGGTAACTGCACACGAGTCAGCGGTAAGTTCCTTTTTTTATGTAATTTATATTTGTATGATCTTTGCATGGGCTAAGTATTTAGCTTAGCTCCGGGGGCTCCGGGGGAGCCGGCCCCCCGGTTCGGAGCTCCAAACCCGGAGCTCCGAGCCCGGAGATCCAAACCCGGGGGCTCCGGGGGGCCGGCTCCCCTGGAGTAATACATTTTTCTTCTGTGGTTTCAGATCTTTCAAGCACCTGGAGCACATTCTGAAGACGCGCGGCCCTTCCTTGAGCCAGCAATAGTGCATACATTTTATTTATATATTTTAACAATAAAGTTGCCATTTGTGAAAATTCAGTGTTGTGATTTCTTTACAGTTAAAGGAACTTGAGGCTCCTTTTAAGAAATGAGACTCTCTAGCGCCACCCTTCACCACGACGGCCGTCAGGGGTACTGCAGCCAACAGTGAAGCCGGCACGGGAGAATGGGGAGAACGCACATGCAGCGTCATGTGACGTCACATCCGCAGGACAGCAGCAGCGCGGGAAATTCGGGACAGAATTGCAGCACATTTTGCAGCACACAGCCTGTTCAAGGCAAAGAAGAGATACACTAGAGGGCTCATTCTTTTGGGTTTGGAACGCTTCATCTGACATTATTACTAGAAAACTTAAAATGTATACAGATTTTTTTCATAAATCCTGCCACAATCCGGCCTCAAGCTCCTTTAACAGGATTCATTTGTCTTGTAACATAAGAAATGAAATGATGTGTGAATTAGTGTGAAGACGAGGTGACTAAAGGCTGATGTATGGTTCCGCGTTACACCAACGCAGAGCCTACGGCGTAGGGTACGCGTCGATTTAACGCAGAACCGTGGACACGCTTTGCTACGCAGCCGGCTCTTCTCCCCGGAGATGCTTTGTTCCCTCCCCTGCTACACGTCATTTAAGCAGCCAATCAGCGCAGAGCCTCATTATCATACCCCCCCCTTCCCTTAGAATGGAGCACAGAAAAAGGGGTTAGAAGCGGTAAAACTATAGACATGGCCCACAGGTTGAATTTCTGATTTATGTAGAAAAAACAAGCTTTAGATTGTTTTTAAGACATTCAAGGCCTGTTTAAAATATACATTAAATGCCATAATATGTCCCCTTTAAGTAGGACCAAAACATCTACACGACACCTTCTAAATTCAATGAAACTAGCTTCAAATTAAATTTAAACTAATATTATAAAAGCTCCTTCAGTGGAAAATGAAATAGTGATATTCACAATGATACTGACTATATGCATCTACACATGGATTGAATTCACTGAGGTGCAGGACATCGTGGCCTTTGCATATTTGACCGATTGTACTGTCCATAAAAAGCATTATTCTGTCACATGGTCAAGTTCTGCAGCAGATCAGAAGGACTCACACTAGACAGCAGGGACTCTGTGAGGCTGCAGAGATCAAACCCAGATGGTCAGTTTCTTTGTGAACTGGCATTTGTATCCTCATTATTATTCGCGTGAAGAGAGGCTCCTCTTTGAGTCTGATAGCGTTGGCTAACGTGGCCTGAGGCGAGGCCAAGGCTTGAGCCTAAAACTGAGCCAAACAACAGTTCTTTTCTCTGTGCTGGAGATACAAACACGCTCGTGCTCACGTCTCAATGATGTCTCAGTCTAAACATATTAATGTCAGTTTCACGGTTCTTCTTTCGTGAAAGCTGCACAAATAATTCGCCCAAATATAGAAACACAAATACACACTATTTGACACACTGTAACTTCTGCACCTCAGTAGTCACATGTTGTCACTGAAATAGCAGCTGTTAATTATGTCAGTGAATGAAACTTTTATAGTCTTCTGTTTCTTTGTTGATAGGGCTGATGTTTGGTGCCTCTGTTCAGCCACACTATGCAAAACATAATTTAGCCTAAAAAAAGCATGTTGTGTAAGCTATGATGTGCACGTGCCCTTCACTGAAGAACTTTCTTTTGAATTTCAATATGGTTTTAATATTGTGCTCTATTTATATGTGCTTCTGAGGGAACTAGTGTACAGTTGGGCATATAAAAACAACCAATCAGCATCCCACTTCTCATACTAAAAGTTTAATATTGTTTTGTGGATTATTATTTTGCTCACTGCTGATTTTTACGTTCACTTTTGGGAAAAAAACAGTCATGTTTTTGTAGATTGATGTTGATAAATGAATACATTAATTTATTTGTATATTTATTTCAGTATTTTTGCATTTTTAGGGTAATAAGTTGGGTATTTCCAGGGGTCCAAAGCCAATCAATTGATTTACTTAAAGTCCTTAAGTCCTTCTACACTAATCAAAGAATGTGGGAGTCATGTGGGTCACGAGGGAACACAAACTAAACCAGCCATTCTTAAATCTGAACCCCTGACTGAAAGATGTAGAAGATTAAGGTGACCCAAAATAGAGTGAAAGAATTGTTTTGCTTCAAAACGTTTGAGTTGTCATTAAAATGTATAAAACCAAAATGTACTTCAAGTACTTTTTCCACAATATGTCATCTTTAAAGCACAAACTGGAGTATTTACTTTGTATATGAACATAAAGAGGAACGCATGGTGACACGTACCTATCAAATGACTCATAAATGATTTGATTGCACATTTCCAAAATGGGTTGGGTGGGTGGGTGGGTGGGTAGGGAGATAGATAGATAGATAGATAGATAGATAGATAGATAGATAGATAGATAGATAGATAGATAGATAGATAGATAGATAGATAGATAGATAGATAGATAGATAGATAGATAGATAGATAGATAGAGGATAAGTCAAGGGCATGACATAAATTGCCATTAAAAGCTGGATACTTATCCATCCAATTAAATTTATAACCCACATTAAGTTCCACTGGCTGTCTGCGTTGCAAAAAATGAAAAATGGGGGATGTGTGTCCTCCGGCATGCCCCCACCACCACCCCAAGCACACATACACCCACACATACACCACACTCCTCAATCAAAGCAAGAGCAGCTGTAAGCACCATTTCAGAGTACACTAGAAAATGTCATTAGCAATTTTACAATTTCATGCACCACTGCTGCTAGCACATCAAGATGGGAGGCCGTGGATGAAAGGTAGAGGCACCAAACTCTGAAATCTAGCCGTTGACTGAGCTGGAGGAGACATGCTGCAACTCTACCACTCCTCTCCACCAACCTGGTGCAGATAACTGCCTGAATTTGGCAAAAGCTGCATGGTATTTTTGTTCAGGTATTTTTTTTATTTGCCACATGTACAATGTACAAATCCTTTGTCCTATTGTTAAAGATTATCTCCAAAGAACATATAACATAAACCCCCAAAGAACTGAAATCCCTCATCTTAAATCACATTATTCCATATACATCTGGAGGTTTGGTCTATATTACTGGATGACATAAAGGTTTATTCAACTACTTGTCAGATTCATCATCCTACATCCGGATTGGCTTGCAAGACTATTTCTCTGTTGCAGCTAGCAAGGTCAGTGAATTTTCAAGATAACATTTTGGGGCATTTGTAAATCACAGGCTTACACATCAACAAAGCATGTCGTATGGAGAGGCTAACAAGGTTATGTTGCGCATTAACCACATAACACAATCCATATGGAAGGTGTTTTTTTTTTATTTTTCCCTTCATGGGTTTCCACAGCTGATCAGGTGTCACACCAACAAACTGCCTATATCTTTGCCCTAAATCCAGAATCTTCTCTTGACCTGACAGACAGAAACATTTTGACAAATTGCAACAATTGACATATAATCCACAAAATGCCAGAGGTATTTTATATTATGTTACCTTTAAAAACCTTAAAGGGTGCAAAGAAAATATTCTCTGAAAAGCACCCAACTACTGTAGGATGCTTTCATGTTTGGCACAAAAGTGCTGTGGCATTTTGGTCAGCTCCAGCGAGGCGTGCCATTCTCCTGCCATGACCTTCATCTGCAACCCATTGTCATGGAGCCCATTTTGTTTTTATGGCTGTCAGTCACTGTGTGGTGAAGGGTGACTCAGCAGGCCGGCTACATTTTCCGTCTCATATTTGGCCAGTCAGTGGCACTGTGCCTTCTTAGTTGCAGAGAGGTAAACTGTGGAAAAGGATGACATCTACTGAAACTAACAGTTAGCCAGTAAAGCATAAACATTTGGACTTTGCCACCATTTGTCTCCTTTTGAGATAGTGTATAAGCATATGTACACCCTCTGAAAATGTACATATGTACAGATTGTACAAGTGAGAAATGTCTTTTGGCACTGTTAATATTGATTTAGTTGCCACATACATTTGCCCAATACATGGCAGCTAATTTGTTAGAGTAATGGTTGTAGAGGTGTGCTATTATAGTAATGCCAAGTCTCCGAGGGATCGTTCCTGTGTATATTATATTGTCTTATAAAGTTTGACAAATATAGCTCCATCAGTCCTGATATGATGTGTTCCTGTCAGTGTTTTCTCAGACTGGATCAACTAATAGTTTAGAATATGAGCCAGTATTTGCTATTTCATGTGTCTAAATGTAATTACCAAAAGACGGTCAATTTTAAAACTGTGTTTTCCACTCTTATTGCTCATTGATTTCCCCAAAATCTAGGACCACTGGATGCTATCCACTGCACAATAATGTGTCATACAGCCTATGAAGGGTGACTGCTACGCCTGTAGACAGTGCATAGTGTTCACTCCCTTATTTGTGCATGACATAGTACACTGAACTAAAAATCACTGAAAAATTACCGTCTTGACTGAAAATATATTTTTGAAATTGCAATAATACAAGAACTACGACGGAGTATTAGGGCCAAACTAAGACAAAAAAAAATGGAAATTACGAGAATAAAGTCATAATATAATGAGAATAAAGTCGTAAAATTACGAGAATAAAGTCGTAATACGGTGAGAATAAAGTCGTAATAGAATAAAGTCATAATATTATGAGAATAAAGTCGTAATATTACGAGAATAAAGTCGTAAAATTACGAGAATAAAGTCGTAACATTACGAGAATAAAGTCGTAATATTATGAGAATAAAGTCGTAAAATTCCGAGAATAAAATCGTAAAATTCCGAGAATAAAGTTGTGACATTACGAGAATAAAGTCGTAATGAATAAAGTGGTAATTTATGAGAATAAAGTCATAATATTGTGAAAATAAAGTGGTAATTTATGAGAACTCTAACAGGAAGAGCTTCTTCTCCCTGTGTTAAAATGAAGAATATTGAGCATCTTGTGAAGTTATATTTATATATTTATAATATATTACAACTTTATTCTCGTAATATTACGACTTTATTCTCGTAATATTATGACTTTATTCTCATAATTTTACGACTTTATTCTCATTACATTATGACTTTATTCTCGTAATTTCCTTTTTTTGTTTTTTTGTTTGGCCCTAATACTCCGTCGTACAAGAACACACAGTTATCCTTGCTTGAAACAATCCGTGGTTGTTGTGATATTATATGTCAAAAACGTAACGTGAAAGTGTGGAGAGGGCGACTGTTGATCTGAGCATTTTCAACACAACATAACGTCCAATGAAAAGTCCCCTGTGTTTAAGCACTTTTTAATCAACATATTTATAGCTCGTTCAAATAAGCTCTTCAGTTTGTTATTTAATTTCACATCCATGACAACTCTGAGGGTTATTCTTTTTGTACATGATCAATTTTTATCGTATTTTTTTCTAAAATGAGGCATATCTGTTTTATTGAGTATCGGCTCAGCCAATGGGCTAGCCATAATCACGTTTTCGCTAGTCATTGTCATAACACAAAGGTAAGGGAGCAATCAACAGATTATACTAACCCAGTATCTGATTTACCACTGATACAGCATCTGAAACCTGATCTTCTACAGCAGCTCTGCAGCTCCTTCCTCCAACGTGGGTGAGCTGACAGACTTGGCAACCATAGCAAAATTTGATTGACATGTTCCCATTTTTCATTTATTTTACAGGCTATAGAAAATAAAGAGGCTTCAAGACTGCTCCTCATCAGGTAACTTAACTGATGCTTCATGCATTGTAATTTACAGCTGCATCGCTTGTTGTTTCTCCAAACTACAGGTTTGGCCGAGGGCCATATTTCCTGAAATGTGTTCACATCATGATTTAATAAAGTTTGTCCATGGCTTTACAATTTAACTTGCTGATTCTTTTCGTCGGACAAGAATATTTAGGTTTTTAAATTCCTGAAGGAGGAAGTAATCCCTGAAACATGTCAGGTATTTAAAAACCTAAATATTCTTGTCCAATGAAAAGAATCAGCAAGTTAATGTGTCCACATCAATTGTGGGAAACAATTTCTGTTAACATAACTTTGATAGTGCTATATTAGGTATTGTGTGTGGCTTGCATGACAACTGATGCAACAACTGTCTCATCTGAAAGCATCAGTGGGTTGTGTTGTGTTAAGATAGTAAACTATGCAGCCATTGTTACTTTTTTAACAGAAAGCACAAGCTGCTGTTTTGGTAATCAAACCAGCTATTCTAGCAAAAGAAAGTTGTGAAGTCAAAACTCAAGTGTCCCTGACCTGGAAGGGAGGAGCTGCCTCCTCCTTCATCTTACTTGCCTTGGACCAGGAAGAACTACGTTTCCCAGAACACCAAAGGCAAGATGGCCGCCAATTGGCTGATTCAAGGCAGCTGTTAAAGGGAAGTCTGTCTCACTTCATTCACTCCCAAGCAAATGAACAGAGTGGAAAGCAGCCAGAAAGAAAGAAGCTACAAGATCCATGTTTAAAAAGACTCCAATACACCAATGGTTAACAACCTGATTATCTGATTACCTGATTACCTGATTATCTGATTACTCTGATTACTATTGGAAGATCAACTGAAAAGAAACCAACCAAGCCCAAAGGTTGGATAAAAATAAAAGTTGATCAAATTGGAAATCCGAGTTGTCCTGGTGTCCTTTTCGGAGTCAAATGAGTGGAACTTGACAAAAGTCCTGTTTTTCTTACGTTGGCCTGTGAAATAAATTGGACATGTTACATCGAGATACATTATGTTTACCTTGAAAAATCTATAAAACAGCTACTGTGTTTTGTAAAAATAAAAAAATAATGCTCAGGTTATGCCAAAGGGCACACACACACACACACACAAACACATGCACGCACGCACACACGCACACACACACACACACACACACACACACACACACACACACACACACACACACACACACACACACACACACACACACACACACACACACACACACACACACACACATAACGAGTGCGTTTTCTTATAAACGTACTGACTTGGATGTGAACTGGCACCGGATGAGTTTGAAAAGCTGATAA
Organism: Cololabis saira; assembly: GCF_033807715.1. NCBI lineage: Eukaryota > Metazoa > Chordata > Actinopteri > Beloniformes > Belonidae > Cololabis > Cololabis saira. Next base: position 28,377,651 of record NC_084609.1, read on the forward strand.
ATATATATGATATATTAAAAAATATATGATATATATTTTATATTAAAAATGCATATATATATATATATATATATATATATATATATATATATATATATATATATATATATATATATATATGCCTTAGGTTCTTACCAACATGGTATTAACCATTAATATATATGCAGACAAAAAAAAAAGAAAAGCTGAACTCCATTAGGAGGGAACACAAGTAAGTGGTGTTACAAACACAGCCTGTGTCTTGTCGATGAGCATGAAAAAAGGATCAAAAAGGCTCCGTAGCCAACTTTTAAATGTATAAACAGGTTTACTACAATAAAAGACAGCATAAAAACCAATCTGCAGGATCTGGGATCTTTCTGAGCCAATTGTGAAAAAAAATCAACGCGCACGCTCTCTAGCTTTTTTATAGGGGACAAAAGAATGGAAGCCTGTCCTGCGTGTGTCACCAATCAAACATCAAGACGGTTATATTTTCTGACGGAGAGACGCTCAGATCAAAGATCAATGTACATCTTTCTTAACAAGGAGAGGCCAGAGAGGCTCAAAGGCCCAATAAAGTGTCAATTTTGTCAGATAAGAGCACAAGACCGGATACTACACCTTACGTACCTTTGGTGGCATCAACATCTCTTGGCTCCGGCACACCAATCAAAGGAATCAGTTTCAGTATTCCAGATCTTTTTTTTGTAAGAAATGGACAACATGCTTTCAAATAAGATGTAGAGCCGAGTTCTTCAAGTCCGGTCGTTGAGGAGTGCTGTCCTGCAGGTTTGAGATGCTTCCCATGCTGTTATTTGAATCAGGTGTGTTGGAGCAGGCAAACATCCAAACCCTGCAGGAGAGTGGCCCTCGAGGGCCAGCTTTGAAGAGCCCTGATGCAGAGAATCATGCAGGCTGTTATCAGTGACAAGTGGGGTTATTTCCGTATCCTTTGTAAGGTAATTTATGCCGCTTTTGCACTAGGACTTACTTGGCCCGGCACGGCTCGGCGCGGCTTTACACGGCTCCACTCGTGTGTTTTCGCACTGCCAGGGGAGAAGTGGGGGGGTTTGGGTGAAGCTGCTGTGACGTACTCGATTGCGCAACACCTTTGTTGTGTCGGCGCAGATGAGAAATCAGCTGGAGCCGGCAGCGGCTGAGAGTAAAACAGCCCGTCTACATCGCTTTTTTAATTTTTTCTCGACAGCCACCAGGTTTATGAACATCTGCACCTCAGAGTTGGATCACCAAACAAACGTTTTGCGCTTTATAATAAAATCGCCGCGAGCCGCGGGTCGCTCTCTCTCTGACTCCCGCTTCCTGATTCAAACGTCTGACGGCCCCGCCCCCCGGCCAATCAGAGGCGCGGAGGGTGGTGACGTCCCCGCCCCCCGACCAATCACTGGCGCGGAGGGTGGTGACATCAGAAATAGTCCCTGCTCAGCCCGCAAAGAACCTGGCTGAAATGGTTACAGAAAAAAGTACCGACTTGGAGCGGCTCTACACGTCTCAGCCCTAGTGCGAAAGCGCAAAACGGGTAGAACCGAGCTGAGGTGGTACCAGTGCAAAAGCGGCATTACACTTCTATGACAGGAGAATTAATGCAGAAACATTCAATGACAACATATTTTCTATGACATAGCTTTGTTTCATAACATTTCATGACATGAAATATCTTGGTGTCGCATTATTTGCAAAATAAATAAAAGTTAAACGTAATCTAAGAATCACTGCATCATTTTTAGGGCCCAACCACTGAGGGTGCGAGGACCCTATTGTATCTGTAGTGTTTATTATTATTTTTAATACGGCCAAATGAATTGCCTTTTTGGAGGCCTTAACATGCTCGAAAACTCACCAAATTTGGCACACACTTCAGGTGTAAAATTACGTATTTTATGGGCGATGGGCATGGATGTACAAAAATGGGCTCGATAGCGCCACCTACTTCATTCTTCTTGACGAGCCCGAAACTCGGGTTTCGAAAAACACCTCAAATTGAGGGATTTTCTCAGCAATTTTTAGGTGAGATTAAAAATGCGATTAGTTAGATTAATTAATTACAGATCTTAATTAATTAATCGCTCAATTTTTTTGAGCGCTTGACAGCACTAGTTATTGAAATGCTCAATCAGCTGGTATATATTCCATTATGTATAAAATATATCTTCATATCTAACGCTACATACAATGAGCATTTTTAGCTTTACAGTCAGTCTTTCATTGATACCCATAAAGTTTTATTTATATTATATTAAATTAGTTACCACAATCTTTAACTGCTCAACTAAATCCAATTTGGACCTTTAAAAAAAAAAAGATTATTCATGTAATGGCATGAAGAAGAAAAAGGCTCTTGATGAAGCTACTGTAAGAATCTTCAGGCTATTTTACAACAAGAGTGCATTGAGGGAGATAAGTGGTCACACAACCAGTGCTGTGTCAGTATCCCAGCTGCTAACCACTAGAGGAGGTAACAGCAAAAAAGTTTTTCTTTTCCTGGAAAAAATCACTTGGAAAGAGAAAAACAACTGACGAGGGCATTATCTTTGTTTTTGGGAATTTCAGCCTGATGGTGAACTGCTTTCCCTCTCTTTTCTCCTGTATATACAGCATGTGTTTATATGTATAAAGGAGACCGTACCAAATACTAGATTCTCAGGTAAGGATGGTCAGAACTCCACTTCTTTTTCTCATTATCGGTTCTTATTATTGGAACGAGCACAAGTTCTTTGAAGCATGCAGATATTTGTGCAAGGCTCCTCAAGAACCTGTTATAGCATTTCAAGCAGGCAGAGCTCTGGACTTTGAATTGGCCATTGCACCAACTTGATTCTTTATTTTTCAGCCATTTTAATTCACTCCATTTGGATTTACTGTGGATTCACACCGAAGGCGTCACAGGCGTCCGGCTGTCTATGAAAGCTCGCTTGAAGGAGGCGTTGGAGGCGTCGAGAGCGTCAATTTGAAGTTGAGAGAATCTCAACTTTATGCAAATGAGCAGACCGGGATTCCTAAAGCAAGAAGCCTCAATGCAGATTGTACTTTCATGTTCACACAAACATACACTCATTCACGTATATACATGAGCATAACTGTGCACTAACAAACTTATTTAATCAGGAATTAATATATTTTATCTAGCAAACAGACATTTTTGCTGATTTGACTGCCGTTTTTACCTGAACTATGCACATGTGAAACACGTACATATGGTTGAGGAGCTTTATTTTATTTGCTACATCGATCTAATGCAAAATCATTAAAAACCGTGCTTATTAATCACAAAACACAGTTTGAACAATATGACCAAATCCGCTCCGACCCGGTGTGTCAGTGTTCACCACAGACAGACTCTTTTCTACGTGGAAATAACGCAGAAATATAAATAAGGCTTTCCAAAGTGTGATCCATGGTGAAAAAAGAAACCGAAGATGCGCACACTATATATATATATATATATATATATATATATATATATAGATATGTGTAGGCTGTATACACTTGCTTCCCTCCAGTTCTGCTTGAAAGCCCCGCCCACTGCAGGCGTCCTGAGCGACCACAGGCGATTTTTGGCACTTTTGCTGTGAATCCACAGTTAGGATCACAGTCCTGTTGCATGTCCCAATACATTGAACTTGAACAGATAACATGTTCTGTGATGCCTGTAATGTTTGCGGTGTTCTCCTGGATTATGTCTTTCAGTTTCTCTGATACTTGAATGTAAATATTCAGTTCTCATCATAGAATGATTGAATGAATGATGGAATCCTGATTGTTTGGAAATAGACAAGATATTGATTTATTATACCACAATGGAACATTTACATTGTCACAACAGCAGAAAAAAATAAAGAAAATTGAGATAGTTTAGGTGTCTTATGGAATGATGGAGTGAATGTGCCAAATTTGTTCAATGTTTAACACTTAGGACAGAAACATTTTGTTTTATTACATGCAGAATGTGATTCTTCGTTATTTGAAATAAACAGAACTTTGTGAAAAAAGATAGTAATCAAGATTGCATTCATTTTTTTTTTTAAATTGCATGTAGAAACATTTTTCATAAACTGCTGAATCATTTGCTGAACTTTGCCCAACGGTACTGCAGATGGTGGATTTTTAATGATGCTCAAATGTCAGTTATTATAATGTTCAGACTAGAACATTCTTTTTAAATACACGGCTAAACCTTGAAACGCATACAAATATGAAAAGTATGTGCAGTATGAATACACAAGCAGACAAATTTGATGGTGCCCTTTCGTTAAAGAAGGAAAAAACCACATTGGTCACTGAAATAACTTGAAACTGACAAAAGTAATACATCATTTACTCAAAACTGACTAATGAAAACCAGGCATTGCTTCTCAACTGTGGTTCTACGGAATAAAAATAAAATAATGATAATGAGAATTTTTTTTTCACATCTCTCTAAAAGAACCTTTGTTTCCTGTCAATATGCATTTTAATTAATTCTAGGCGGGCTTCTTGTATGATTAGCTTTTAAAGGTGGAGTTCTACTCAGTCGTCCACTTTGCCCAAAACAGTGATGGGTGGTGTGATCTGAGACTGAAATACCTGGACCATGTTCACTCTTTGAAAGTTGTTTCAAGCTCTTTGGTTACCATTTGTATGATCCATTGCTGCAATTTATCAGCTTCAGTTTTCCTCTTGCAGCGCCAACCTACCTTTGGTAACCATTGGTTACAGTCCCTCAACCTCTGAATGAAATATACAGGGGTAGTCACAGGAACATCCAGGTCCTTGGGTATGTCCTTCTAGCCTTTCCCGTCAACACGATTGTCTTTCTCATCTCAGAAAACTGTCTCCTTTGCTTCCTTTGGCCATTGTTCAGTGTGGTACCCACCATGATCCCAAACAGCTGAGGGACAACTTCAGTGAGACTGACTGACTGCAAGCTTGAAGACACTTGTGATGATAATCATAGGACACACTTGGGTTTAATACTGTATATCACCACAGTCAAAACATTTTCCGTCCTTCGTAGGGTTACCAGCTAATTACCCAGGCCAGTTTCATCCTTTTTCTTCTTCGTATTTTTTTAAATGGTCCTTTTCACCCAAAATTTTAAAGCGATGTCTGATTTGCATTTGTCAGTTTTATGTGAATTATTAGGGCCCAAGCACTGACAGTGCGAAGGCCCTATTGTATCTGTAGGAGTTTTTGTTTTTCTCGTTTTTCTTCCGACGAAATGAGGGTCTTTTTGCCCCCCTAAACGTGCCCCAAAAGTCACCAAATTTTGCATGCAAGCCAGGCCTGGCGAAAAATTTGATATTTAATGGTTTGCATTAATGGGCGTGGCCTAATGGCTCAACAGCGCCCCCTAGAAAACTTCATGCCTCAAGCCCCACGATACGGTACATGCACGAAAATCGGTACACACCTGTATCATGGCGCAACTTAAAGAAAAGTCTCTTGGCGCCATGGCCGAAACCAAACAGGAAGTCGGCCATTTTGAATTAATTGTGTAATTTTGGCACAATTTATGCCATTTCTTTGGCCGTTAATGCGAACTGTAATGTGCACCCAGGTGTGTTATACATCAAAATGTGCGTCTTCATCCTGCGACGATGCACATTACTTTTCTCAGTCAAAAGCGTTACCGTGGCGACAATAGATGCCAAAAAGTGCGCCCCCCCCCTTCATCTGATTGGTCCATGTTTGATAGTTCCTACTTTCTGCCATAACTTTTGAATGGTTTGACATAAAGACATGTGGGTGGTGTCATCGGACTCGGTATTGAGTACTTGACCTTCATTGGCATGGATTAGCCCCGCCCCTTCTTCTGATTGGTCGATATTTGATAGTTCCTATTAACCTATTAACTCCCATAACTTTTGATTGGTGCGATATAGAGAGTCGTGGGTGGTGTCATCGGACTCGGTTTTGAGTCCTTGACTTTTATTGGTGAAAATTGCATGCGTGAGGGCCCGTTCATCGCTGCTTGCAGCTTTAATTATTTATTGTTACTTCAGCCATTTTCAAGCTATTTGAGTGACCATTGTGGGTTTTTTTCTTTATTCAATGGAAGGATAGCAAAAACTAATCCAAGTATGGATTTTGGTAATTAAGTATAGAAAACAAATTGGTCCAATAAATTATGAATTTAGAAAATAACTTTGAAAGCCATTCCAAGTATGATCAAGGAGCCAGCCATCAGTAACTTTACTAACCCATAAACAACAGCAGATTTATACACTAGTAAGTCATGAGGGCTGATGTTGCATGATGGCAACATTTAGTCCTGTGTTTTGTGCCTGATGTCAGGGGAAGTGCACTTTCACTGTGGTAGAAAAAGTAAAGCCAGTTTGTGGATCAAGAGTCATACAACTATAAATTGGAGTGTTAAGCCAGCAGCTGCCCCAATTATTTAGTACAGCTAAATTAATCCAGGAAACCTCTCCAGTCATGACACAGTAATAAATTAAAATCTATTCACACTATGAATGCTAATTTATTGACAACTGCCTGACTGGAGACCAAAAGCAGTGGAACTATAAATACCAAAGCGTAGCTGTGGAGAAGAAATTTAAAATACTATACATTCAGGGCCCGATTTACTAAAGGTTTGCGTGTGTTAAAACGTGTGCAAACTTGACAGCACCCGCAAACCAATGTGCGAGCTGATCTACTAACAGCGTGCAAAGACGACTGCGTCTCTGAAATGCGCAAAATTGCACACGCAATTCATTTAGTACTTTTGCCCTGATGAATAATCAATATGGGGCGTACCCGCCAGAAAGTGCTAAATACTGGGAGGGGAAGATGCAAATTGCTCCATTTACCACGCGCAATGAGATTTACCAAGCCTGAAAGTAATTGCGCGTATTGTGATTGCGTCTGTATTTAATACGTTCGAAAGGAAGGTGCTAATCTGCTGCTGCTGTTATTGTGGCAAGGAGGCGACATCCAAAATCAAAGAATACGCAGAGAGAGAGTCTTTATTCTGCTGCATGCTATTTTAAAAATGGTTGCACAAGTTTTATTAAAGGCCACTTTTTCATTAGTTCTTCGCCTTATATCTTCTTTTAATGTGCCCCCCTCCACTCGTCCACAAGCAGGCCAAGCCTTTGTGCCAAAACTTTGTATTTTATTGATTACTTATCTTATTGAACGTGAAATCATCCTTCGTAAATTACATTTAATTCAAACCCGTGCTTATTAATCACAAAACACAGGTTAAACATCATGACCAAATCTGCTCCGTCCCGCTGTGTCAGTATCAGCGCAGACAGACTGCAGCTTCGCCTGAATTATGGTTCTGCGTTAAATCGACCGCGTTGGTTCGCGGTGCGTTGTGCGTCGCCGCGTACCCTACGCCGTCGGTTCTGCGTTGGTGTGACGCGGAACCATAAATCAGCCTTTAGTGTGCGCTCTGTGCTGCGCTGTTCTGAACATTTCTCTTCTCTTCTCGCCATATGATGGTCCCATCTGTCCCACATTTACTGTCAGTGTTTGCTATATAATATATAATATTTGCAATATACTGTGGACATCTGAATAAAAACTTAACTCATAAATAGATTGAATCAAAGCGCTCTCCAGCTCTGTGTCTGATGTCTTTTTCTCCTCAGATCATGCCGAGCACCGCCGGGCCACGCAAACCCGACCAATTAAATATTAAAATCAAATTCAGTCCTGTGGCCCGTTTTTCTATTTCGTATTTTTGATCTGTGCCTAAAATTGAAATATGAAAAACCAGACGTTTTTCCGTTTTTTGTGTTACCAACTGCATTTATTCTATCGCAGGTTTTCTCCGATATTGCGTTCTTTTGGTAATGTTTACATTTCTTTGCTGTAGTTCATGAATGTGTTTATTTGCCTCTTCCACTATCTCTAACTCCAACTCGTTCAATTTCATTTTGCGCTTGTGACTTGTGACTGTGCATTCCATCCACTCTCCATGGCGCAGAGTTTGCCCTCGCAAACCGTAAGACACGCAACACCTCATTTAAATACTGCTGTTTGCACCTGTTATCAATTGCGCACGCAATCTTAGTTGATCACTCGCAAAACACGCAACAACAGCACGCGCAAACTTTTTCAGTGCACACGCAATTTAGTACTCTTTATTTAGGATCTTAGTAAATCGGGCCCTCAGTCTTTAACTATGTGTGAAATTAAGCAACCATGTTTTCTTTAGCCGTTAAAGTTACAACGTCATAAACGTATGGGGAGGTTTGGATTCTGGTACTACTTCTTTCTTTATAAGTGGATGTTTAACCATTAAACCAGCTCCATGTTTTTCTTCTGAACCACCTTAATAACAATATTGAATTCACAATTGTATAAAATATATCTATATCCAGGCGCGTCATTTTCGCCGGGGACGGTGGGGACGCGTCCCCACCACTTTGTCTGACGAGCAGATTTGTCCCCACCACTTAAAAAAAATAAAAAAATTAAGTAAGACGCGATTTGTCCCGTATTTTCATTAACGCCCCATACACACGTCTGTCACGCACACATCAACACTAAATTTATCAATAATGAACAAAATAAAACACAGGAAACATTAAGGCCAGCAAAATCTTAGTGGCGGGACAACAGGACCTGCTGCGTCTGTGCCAGATCTTTATGTGTGTGTGACAGACAGCGGGGAGGACTGGGGCTTCACCTCCAGGTAGGGCTTGGGAATTGGGAATTAAAAGTTGCGTTCCGCAGGCCCGGTTCTACGAGGGTGCATAAGCATTGCACCCTCATTTTATGTGTCTTCATGCTCAGTTGAAAAGACGAAACGAAAACTGTCAAATGCGCGCGCGTCAAGCCTGATTTATGGTTCTGCGTTAAATCGACGGCGTAGCCCACGGCGTAGGTTACGCAGCGTCGCGCACCGTACGTTCGCATCCCTGCGTATCCTACGCCGTACGCTTTGCGTTGGTGCAACGCGGAACCATAAATCAGCCAGTGTCCGTCACTGATCTGCTTCCAGCGCGCAGTTTCCTGCAGCAGCAAGACGCTGCTCTCTGCTGCTCCGTTAACACAAAGTAACCGTGGATATTCGCAAGTGGTTCAGCACAACGACACAAACAAGTTTACAGGACTGTCTCAGAAAATTAGAATATTGTGATAAAGTCCTTTATTTTTCTGGCCCTTTCATTTCACATTGATGTATACTCTCCGAGCTGTTTAAAGCAGAAGCAAAGCACTAAAATAAATGCATATTCACGGCATCAATGAATTATCAATATATCAGAGAAAATGATGTAAAAAAAAAGTAAGCTAAGAAGAATTTACTTTGAGTTTAATAGGCAGGAAGTGGTGATCTGTGTTTTTGCTGTGGCTGAAGTCACAGGAATGGGTGGTATCAGGAGGCACATTCATTCATATAGCCAAAAATTGGATTTTTAAAAACACTGTGAATGTCTACATGTGCAGGTGAAAAGACCTTCTACCATCGATCTGCAACAAAGAAGTTGTCAGCTGTTTCACTATATGTGTCTCACAATGATGTAAAATACACATGAACATATAGCGTATGCAACTGTAACAAACAGACTGGTTTACTCTGGTCCTTTGATCAGCAATACTTACTTTAACATCAAGGGGTTAATTACAAATAGAGGGCACGCACCCTTTTTTTTCTTTATTGTGTCCTCTGTTGCTTTCCATGCATTGGATATAAAGATAACTAGAAACATCCACTGAAAACTGCAGATTTGTGCACAATCATTAGTCTAATAGATCAGACTCACATCTAGACAGATGGAGGGCTTCCCCTTCCAAGGTGCGGCACCAACGGTTGCTTGTCAAACGGCCTTCGTATGCAGCTGGTTAGCACTTCAATCAATCAGAGCAACAAACAAAGTGACATAGTGAGAGCAACGAAAACAAGTCAATGGGAGAGTGAGTTGTGTAGAAGAGTAAATTAAACTTTTCCCGTTGCCTGTCGGCAAAACAGCAAACACATCTACTTTGCAAAGGAATGATTTGAGTGCCGTCTTCTGTTCAGTTTTCAAAGAAAAAGTCTGAATCTTTAGCTCTCAATGCCATATCCAGTTGAAATCCGCTGCAGCTGTCTGCACAGTTTACATCCAGAGAACACAGCAGCTCTGTTGATTGCGTGTTAAACACTCCCAGAGACTCTCGCTACAAGGACAGACTGATTTGATTGGCTCCCTGTGACTTTTGGGCATAATTAATGAGCTCCAACGGTTGGTAGCTGCAAAGCAAATTTTAATTTTCCAAGCTGTACATCTACATTTCTACACAATCATGTCTTTGATGTCACATTCAGACTTCTTTGACAATGGGCACGCCCTTGTGATGAAAATGTAAAATACAACAAATACAATTATTCTTCAGCTACCGTACACTACTTGAACTTGAGGTTTGATCGTAGAACCATATCTCATCCAACATCAAAATAACCAAATTATTCAGTGGTTCACTTCTGCTTTACGGTTTCTCTCAAAACACAGAGGAGTAAAAACAACCCTAGGTCTATATAAGATGGTAAGGAGTCTAAACTTGTTTTAGGGAAAAAAAACAACGTGAATCCGAGCAGTTTTGAATGAGAACGGAATACGCAACTGACTTAAGCCGGGCATACACTGTGCGATTATCGGCTCGTTTTGAGCCGATTTTCCAGTCGTGCGACTATTTTTTGGATCGGGACGGATTTCGACCCAATCGTTGCTCGTGCCTCGTGCAGTAAACGTGGGGTAACGACGACAGATTAACACCTCACGACGAGCTCCCGATCACAAATCGTGAGGTCGCAAGAAAATCAAGCGTGTTTGAAATCCTGGTCGCTCCTCGTGAAGGAATCACAGTTGAAGCAGCTACGACCCGATTTGCCTCATCCTTTCACAGAGAGCATGCGCAATCTATGATGTCACATCAAAAACTATTATTTGTAGTTTAAGTGTTGCAAATTCACATTACAAATCATGTACGGTGCGGGTCGCCGCGTACCCTGCGCCGTAGGCTCTGCGTTGGTGTAACGCGGAACCATAAATCAGCCTTTAGTGTGCGCTCTGTGCGCTGTTCATTTTGCTGGGACGTCGGTTCCTCCGCCGAAACACAACTTTTGCAGTGTGCGTTCATTGTTGTGTCTAAAAATGATGCGCAGTGCCCACCCAATCAGAAACGGTACAGATATTTTGGGATTTTTTTTATATATATCCAAAGTAGAAAACTTTTTGCACACCGGATATGCAGAAATGAGCGTCGGAGGAGGAAAGCTGTAGCCAATTTAAAAATAAAACTCCCACACACCTTCTTCTCACCAGACTAGTGTTTTATTTTTATATATATAAAAAAATAAAATTATAAAAAAATAAAGGATCCCCATAACCTTTGATTGGGTGGGCAGGACGCACGTTTGGGTGGGCACAGCGCACCCCTGCCCCAAAACCGGCCTCGAGTTGCAGTAACAGAGGTCCGACGGGAGGATTATGATCGTATAGTGTGAGCAGACGGGTTGCATCCGAGCATCGGGTCGTACAGTGTGAGACCATAAATCGTGGGCTGTGAACTTTTGAACTCTGCGATCTAGTCGTGCAGTGTGAGATGGGGCAGTCTCAAACTATTTAAAATATTGCACAGTGTATGCCCAGCTTTAGTCAGAATAAACTGCAGTTTCAAGCCTCTGACAAGACTCAGACGTGTCATTCCACTTCAGTTATAATGTGGCAGTGTCTCTGTGGACCCTGCAGTGTCATCTTTTGTAAGAACAAATTGACAATTGGATGTCACACAAATTACTGTCAACAAACGCAAGAGGAAGAGACTTTTTAACCTTGCAGTCCTTTTTACACACTGTACTGTTGCATTGTTTTTGTCCCTAACGAAAACCCGCACTAATAATGAAGCTAGGGTTGGTTTAACCCCACAATGTCTCTTTAAGGCTTCCCTCTGTCCACTAGTGATGTGCGGATCAATACTGAAATATAAATACTTCCGATACCAGATCTGTACGCTCTAAAATCGATTCTCAAATGAAAATATTGATGCTTTTGATACTTCGGTCATTTGTGGTAATGTATATTTTGTCTAAATGACACGCTGCATGTAGGAACTATTTTTTTTTTCATTTTAATTTTTATAGTAGTTCTTACTTTTGTTTATTATTCTCTTATTTATTTGAAGGGTTTTATTATTTTACTTAGGATCTTTTTTTAGTGATGGAAGCACCTTTTTCAATCACTGGTTTTTCTGTTGTTGTAACAGCTCGGTCATATTGTGAATGAGGCCCCAACATCAGTATAATTCTGACTTGATTAAATAGCTGAATAAGCGACTCTGATGTCTTGTATTCTTAAGCTGTCTAAAATACACCAATTTTTGTAGATGTACCGGGCACGTTAGGTGTATTTGCACAATGTATCGGTATTGAATCGGTATCGCCAATACCAGGTGAATTTTACTCAATATCAGATCGGAAAGGAAATCGGTGGTATCGAACATCACTACTGCCCACTTCTATGACAGCAGGCTTTAAATGTACCTGTCTTAAGACAGTGGACCCAGTAGTCAGTCAGACTAGACCATTTTTCCAAGTGCAATGAACAAATTAATCCAAAGGAAAACTGTTAAACGGTCCCTGTGCATTTTTGAGCCAAAACATAGTATAGACCAAATGCCATATGGATCAATATTTTTTTAACCTATTTTTTTATCTGCCAAACTCAAATATGAAATGACTTAGTCATTTTCCATCAGTATCTTCTTTCTGTTTAATACAGTCTCAATCTGACATATTTACCCTGACAACCATGTTAGTTTACTTCCTATACTTACATATGAAATATAATCTGTTTGAACCAGGTTCCATTTTTTAAATGGAGAAGAACTGTGTCATCAGCAAATGCAAGCTGAGGTCCATCTTTCATTCATTGTAATTCACACCATTTTTCCACCTTCAGTGTAATTAGCTGGTGCTGAACATAATTAAAGAGCTGCTTCCAAGTCTAATGAGTGAGTCAGATGAATGAAATAAGAAGCTGGTCGCAAAAAACATTCCCACATCAATCCAATTATCCGGTGCCCTTGTCAGTTGTGTCCTGATAAGAATGGGCAAAACAGTTTGAGCTAAAACTGAGATAAGTGTGTATGCAATTACATGAATACTTTTGCAAAACCACCTCCCTGCCTGTAAGTCCACTTTGACCTGTGAAATTTGGCTTGCAGTCAGAACCAAAACAATATCAAATTCTGTCTTCATCTCTCCAGGGTTGGAGTAATACTGTCCTCTGTACAGAGTGGCAGATAAAAAATAGATAAAAAAAATATTGAACCATATGGCATTTGGTCTATACCAGGGATCGGCAACCCGCGGCTCTAGAGCCGCATGCGGCTCTTTAGCGCCGCCCTAGTGGCTTCTGGAGCTTTTTCAAAAATGTTTGACCTTTTTTTTTCCTTTTTTTCTCTTTTTTTCTTATTTTTTCTTATTTTTTCATTTTTCTTCTTTTTTTCTCTTTTTTTCTTCCTTTTTCCTTTCCTTTTTAATCTCGATATCTTTACTTTTTTCTCGAGATTTTGACTTTTTTCTCGACATTTCAACTTTTTTCTCAACATTTTGACTTTTTTCTCGACATTTCAACGGTTTTCTCGAGATTGTACTTCAACATTATTCTCGAAATTTCAACTTTTTTCTCGACATTTCAACTTTTTTCTCGACATTTCAACTTTTTTCTCGACATTTCAACTTTTTTCTCGACATTTTGACTTTTTTCTCGAAGTGCATGATGAAAAAAAAAATCTTCCCCCAGTTCTAACTAATATAGATACATGCAGCATGTGTTGCCTTCATTCTAAGACTTATACAAGACTTTTCATTTTTTTGTGGCTCCAGACATATTTGTTTTTTGGGTTTTTGGTCCAATATGGCTCTTTCAACATGTTGGGTTGCCGACCCCTGGTCTATACTATGTTTTAGCTCAGAAACGCACAGGTGACCTTAAACATTAACTGGATGTTAATGTTTAAGAAGCCCACTGACCAACATGTCCAAGCAATACTGGCTGAACCAGTCCCAGAAGATTTAAGGCATGACAGTTATAAAAATCTACGCACCTGTCTCAGTTTGCACCTCACAACTACAAATGGACCGGAAACAGATATAGATAGATAGATAGATAGATAGATAGATAGATAGATAGATAGATAGATAGATAGATAGATAGATAGATAGATAGATAGATAGATAGATAGATAGATAGATAGATAGATAGATAGATAGATAGATAGATAGATAGATAGATAGATAGGAAGTGTAATGTCTAAATAAAGACTGCCGTCCAAATGTGTACGTGTGTGAGGGAGAGATGGAGAGAGATGAACAGGGGCACAGCACTGATTGTAAACAACAGCAGCGGGGAAACAAATACCCCCCCCACCCCCCACACACACACACACACACACACACACACACACACACACACACACACACACACACACACACATCATCCCCAGACCCATGCATCAATGATGCATGACAGTGCAGCAGCCACATGACGGGGGGAGACTGATGGAGTCCACTGTCCACAGAACAGTTGTTATTAAAAAACCAGAGACGCTGGCTGTTGTGCATTTCTGGATTAGGTGCTGCTGAAGTTAATTAAAAACTGCAGCTGTGTTTGAAACGCAGCACGTGAGCTGTCTGGGCAGTAAATCAGAGAGGTACCAGTGGGGTAATATTTTGGATCGTATGTGACACACGTGTCTCCTTGTTTTGTTTGGTTTTGTGTTCCCCTCGGAGCAAGTTAGAAGATCAGCATGCAGGAAATTCAGAATCCATGTGCTTTGAACCTGTTGTGCCACAAAGGGGGTGCTGGTTCAGTTATTAAAGACTTATTAATAATTGTCTTTTGATTATTATTAATAATTAATAAAGAAGATTACTTATCAAAATGAATTATCAAAATGAATGAATCAAAAACGACTTATCAGGAAAATAATAACTGAACAGCAAAATCAGTCTCAAGGTAACTGTTATTCCCTACGTGCCAGTCTGTTACCAGGTTATTCTGCGTTACAGAATAACAGTGAAGGAGGGAGTCCAACACAGACCGTTGCAACCAGCAGCTGTGACAAATATGTATGAAATAAATACAAAGCAGGCTGCCATAAATCGACTGTGGCTCCTCCACTGATACGGGTCCATGCCCAATGAGGGGGCTATTCCTTATCACCGAAGGGCCGAAAATTCTAAATTCAGTTCTAAATGAATACAAGTTTCTGGTCTATTATTGTTATTATTATTATCTGTTTACTAAAATTTAGAATTGTTCAAATACAATGTTAAAGGGGACCTATTATGAAAAACAGGTTTTCTCTTGCTTTAACATATATAAAGTGGTCTCCCCTCAGCCTGCCAACTCAGAGAAGGAGGAAAGCAACCAAATTCTGCAGTGTCTGTACAGCCGCCCAGATGATCCATCCAGTGTGATGTGGATCTACGAGCCAATAAGATTCTGCTCTCGTTGTTACGTAACGACGGATGCGATTTACATAGGTTGGCCTCTGATACGTGAAACCACGCCCACAACTAACTCCGCAGGCCAGAGCTTCCGTCATTTTTCCGTAGCGGTGCATCGCGTCATTCAGGCAGCCAATCAGCACAGAGCCTCATTATCATAGCCCCGCCCACTCAGAATCCTGCATAGATAATGAGGTTAGAGAATGGGAAGATAAAGACATGGTTTAGAGGCTGAATTTCTAATTTATTTAGCAAAAACAATCAAAAGCTTGTTTTTAAGACATTCAAGGCCTGTTTAAATTAGTATTAGATGCCATAATAGGTCTCCTTTAAGTATGTAGCAATTTTGTTTGAAATTATACTTGCTAGTTGTTTTCAATCAACAAAGTTTGTGGTTTTGGGAGTTGGAGGCCGAGTGAGAGTGATCTTGTTGCTAGCTCACTAGGACAGCTGGATCAAGTTGCAGATTTTAAGAGACTGCATGTTTCAATACTTATCAAGGAGATTTCAGTTTTGTGAAGACACAATACCACGCTTCAAAAGTTAAAGGCCTGGACAGAGAGCCGTTGTTGCAGGTGTAACTGTTGTCAGTGCTACATGGATTGATTTTGTGCAGAGCTGTCATGGTACAGAGCGTTAGATCATAAATCTGCAACTGTTTATCATCACTGAATGAACTCTCTCCCTGGAATATGTGTGGAATATTATAAGTTGCAAAGTTTAGAATATTACACGACTGGAAGTTGACCAAAATATTATAAATATTTAAATATTTACGATGCAGATTTGTGATTTTATATCTCGCCAGTTTAGTTAAGATGAAACAAACTTTGATCTGTTTCCCCCACTAATGCAGTTTCCCCCCAAAAAAGTGGGTAAACAAGTTGTCTGGTTTAAACTAGCTGTGAAGCTACACGTAGTGTTTCCAAAAATTCAAGCTCAACTTTGTGAACTTACGTTCTCTGATGGATCAGAGGTGTCTTCAGTATTCACCTTCATTACTCAGGTAGAAGTATAGATACTAGAGTTTAAAAATACTCCTGTAGAAGTTGAAGTATCAACTCAAGTTTTTTACTCAAGTAAAATTATAAAAGTACTGGTTTCAAAACTACTTAAAGTATAAAAGTAAAAGTAATGTAAGGGAGAAAAAATCCATTAAGGACAAAAGCCATTGAAAATGAATGCATCTTAGTATAATGCAAATATATTAAAGAACCATATATGTGTACTATTGAGCATTAACATGTGTTTCAGAGAGCAGCAGATATGATGACTAGTTGCCTATAAGTATTGTAATGGTGCAAAAAGTCAAACTTCATGTTCATGTTATCATTTATCCTAACCTTTATTGGAATGTACATCCAAGTTTAGTTGTAGGAATCTGAGGGAACGGATGTAAGAACAAAACTGGACAAGAACATCTGAAACAACCACAACCAAATTCACTCAATCCGGATGGAGCAATTTAACTGGATAGTTTTTATTTAAAGGCCGAAATGAAATAGAGTAACGAGGCTGTTTTTAAAATGTAAGGAGTAAAAAGTACAGATAATTGCGTGAAAATGTAAGGAGTAAAAGTAAAAAGTCGTCTGAAAAATAATTACTCCAGTGAAGTATAGGTAACCAAAATTTCTACTTAAGTAAGGTAACAAAGTATTTGTACTTCGTTACTTGACACCTCTGTCAAGCAACACAAGTGTTTCCAAAAACCACGGGTTGAAAGACATTTCATCACTTTTGCTCAGTAGTGTTCTGCAGTAAACAAGAGTTTTTGATTATTTTAGTGGCGAAGGTAGTTCTAATTACTCAATTAGGCTGAGACCTGGGTTAAGATGTAATTATAGTTCTACTCAAAACCACAGATTTTATAAAAATCTTCTTTATCTATTTATCTCGGGTATCAGGTCATTTGTAGTGTTTTAGTATGGCGGACATACATTGGGCCCGATTTACTAAGATCCTAAATAAAGAGTACTAAATTGCGTGTGCACTGAAAAAGTTTGCGCGTGCAGTTGTTGCGTGGTTTGCGGGTGATCAACTAAGATTGCCTGCGCAATTGATAACAGGTGCAAACTGCAGTATTTAAATGAGGTGTTGCGTGTCTTACGTTTGCGCCATGGAGAGTCTGGATGGAAAGCACACAACACAACAAGTCACAAGCGCAAAATGAAATTGAACGAGTTGGAGTTAGAGATATTAGTGGAAGAGGCAAATAAACACATTCATGAACTACAGCAAAGAAATTTAAACATTACCAAAAGAAACGCAATATCGGAGAAAACCTGCGATAGAATAAATGCAGTTGGTAACACAAAAAACAGAAAAACGTCTGGTTTTTCATATTTCAATTTTAGGCACAGATCAAAAATACGAAATAGAAATATTGAATTGGTCGGGTTTACGTGACCCGGCGGTGCTCGGCATGATCTGAGGAGAAAAAGACATCAGCTATATCAGACGCAGAACTGGAAAGCGCTTTGATTCAATCTATTTATGAGTTAAGTTTTTATTCAGATGTCCACAGTGTATTGCAAATATTATATATTATATAGCAAACACTGACAGTAAATGTGTGACAGACGGGACCATCATCCGAAAGAAGAGAAGTGTTCAGAACAGCGCACAGAGCGCACACTACAGGCTGATTTATGGTTCCGCGTCACACCAACGCAGAAACAACGGCGTAGGGTACGCGGCGACGCACACCGCACTGCGACCCTACGCGTCGGCTACGCCGTCGATTTAACGCAGAACCATAATTCAGGCGAAGCTGCAGTCTCTGCGCTGATCCTGACACAGCGGGACGGAGCAGATTTGGTCATGATGTTTAACCTGTGTTTTGTGATTAATAAGCACGGGTTTTAATTAAATGTAATTTACGAAGGATGATTTCACGTTCAATAAGATAAGTAATCAATAAAATACAAAGTTTTGGCACAAAGGCTTGGCCTGCTTGTGGCGAGTGGAGGGGGGCACATTAAAAGAAGGTGGCAAAGATATAAGGCGAAGAACTAAAGAAAAAGTGGCCTTTAATAAAACTTGTGCAACCATTTTTAAAATAGCATGCAGCAGAATAAAGACTCTCTCTGCGTATTCTATGATTTTGGATGTCGCCTCCTTGCCACAATAACAATAACGGCAGCAGATTAGCACCTTCCTTTCAAACGTATTAAATACAGACGCAATCCCAATACACGCAATTACTTTCAGGCTTGGTAAATCTCATTGCGCGTGGTAAATGGACCAATTTGCATCTTCCCCTCCCAGTATTTAGCGCGTTCTGGCAGGTACGCCCCATATTGATTATTCATCAGGGCAAAAGTACTAACTGAATTGCGTGTGCAATTTTGCGCATTTCAGAGACGCAATCCTCTTTGCACACTGTTAGTAGATCAGCTGGCACTTTGGTTTGCGGGTGCTGTCAAGTTTGCACACGTTTTTACACACGCAAACCTTTAGTAAATCGGGCCCATTGAGTACTGAGATTTTTGAGCCTTATGATACACATGGAAAAATCTGAAAAACCTTTAAATGTCAAACATTTAAAATTATTCAAATAAAAAAAGAGATGTATAAAGAAAATATGAGAGGGAAAAAGAAGAAAGATCTTGCTGCCACCTCCAAAGGAAATCAATCCTCTTAGCTGTCAGACTGATAAGAGGATAAACTGCGAGAGGAAGTCACCTTCAGATGAACTAAGATGTATTAAATCATTTATCACAGTGTGTGATTGATGGAAAAGTGAGACCTGGATGTCAGCAACCATTGGACACGACTGGGGAACCAAATGAGCGTTTTAATGCTGTTTCAGCTCTCAGCCAAAACTAAACCAACAGCTTGGAGTCAGGTTCAACCATCACATGCAGTGCAAATTAAAGTGAAATGACACTTAATTACATTATTGATAGTAGCCATTTATTTTGGGATCATAAATGATTAAGACAAAGGGACATGAGATGCACAAGGATGAAAACAAACGAATGCCACCATCTGAGGCCTTGAAACTAACAAATATGACACATTAAACTGTTGTTATTCAATAACAAAACAGCAGAATGTATAAAGGGCTTTTAAGAATATGTGGCACTTGTTTTTTTGTTTTAGATATTACACAGACAGGAAAGGGGTGAAAGACACTCAGCAAAGTACAGGTGGGACTAGGGCTGTTCGATTAATCGATTTTAAATCGTAATCGCGATTATGTAATTAGAACAATGTTAAAACATGAAAATCGTAAAATCGATTTTTCACTTTTTTTTTTTTTTTTTTTCTACCTTGTCTGCACACATATTAATGATTGATGGAAATACCTCTCAATACCTGCGACAAGTGCCCCATTACACACCTCTACCTCCTTCATGGGTTGCATTATTATTTAGCATGCAAAGACCCAGTTTAGTTTAATTAGAAAATGTCTTGTTTTATTTAATTGGAAATATAACTTACTGTATGTTTGCAGGTGCTGATTTGCTGATTTTTTTTTTCAGAGATAAAACTTTATATTTTATTATATTTTTTAAAACTTTTTTTCAACTTATTTTACAGAGTTTTGCACTTTATTCATTCATTTTTGGTTTAATAAGAGCAAAGTTTGCACTTAAAGCCCAATGGGGCAAATGTTCAATAAAAAAAACGCATATTTGAAATCATTTCTTTGCCTTTTGTCAATTCATAAAATAATCGTAATCGTAATCGAAAATCGGATTTTGAGAGAAAAAAATCGAGATTTTATTTTTGGGCAAAATCGAACAGCCCTAGGTGGGACTCGAACCTGTACGAGGAATGTAACCTCCACATGTGGGTGATCCGCTCATTGACCCGTCTGGCCTCATGGAAAATTGAAAAGCCTGATTTGAGTGCAGGATGCAGCTGTGTGCACAAGACACGGTGTCAGTTCTTATGTTTTTCATTTGATGACACACACAAACCTGGGCTTGAAATCTTTTTTACCAAGGCAAAGGTTCAGGACCCCAAGCTGCACCGTGCCAACCAAATCCTGTTTCTGTTCATTATTGGCCCATGAATTTTTTGTGTCCGTTGCACTTTAGCTGACTAGAAATGGAAATGTAGAGCAGGCACCTTTTTATATTAGTTTTTTGTTTTTGTTTTTGTTTTTTAAAAAAACAGGGATTTATTCAGGAGACAAGACACAGCCCTCTGGCAGAGTCTGTGGAGATGAGTTGGTGAAACCTTTTTTAAATCAAGTGTTGATTCAGGCCCACATGTTGTACATGTAGATTATCAAATCAGCAAAATCCACACAAGTCTGCCCGTTGAGAGCCACACGCAAGAAGCTTTATTCAGGTCAGTGTTCCTTTTCTGTGCAAAATGTGGCACCACATTGACTGCGTTTACATGCACTCAATAACCCTTTTAAAACCCGAATATTGGCAATAACCCGAATTTGTACGGCCATGTAAACACCAATAACCCCTTTGAATAACCCGAATTTGCTCATATTCCGGTTTTTAAAAACCCCAATATGACCCGAATATTCGGTCACGTCCCAATCAAACGGAACATGAATTTGTTTTCTGCGCATGCTCTGTTCGCAAGGAATCCTGGTCTTTTGAGTCCAGGAAGTTCTTATAAGCACGGGGAAACGCAAGACCACGCCACACTTTTGGAGTGAAGAGGAGACTAATCACTTCATAAATGAAGGATATGAACATTTCTGCATTTGTAGACGGTAGAAAGTACCGGGATAGCCAGATTTACAAGAAGGTGAGCGAAAAGTTGTGCGAAGCAGCATTTGTTTTGAATTTGGATACAGGAAGAAGAAGCGGAAATGACGGGAATTGCGTCATCACGTTCTCCGTGCGTCGCTGGTTTGATCCAGATATCCCAAATGATTAATTACCATGTATACTGGGATAACCCTGTTTGCTCACGCATGTAAACGGAATATTCCGAATGTTTCAGTAACCGGAATATTAATAATACATTTTGACTGCATGTAAATGTAGTCAATGTCTTGATGGACCACTGCAAAGCTAGATAGACCCTCCAGGAATCCGCGATTCTGTGATCGCGGAAATTTTTGCGGATTTCACGGCTGTCCGTGGATTTACAGACCTTCCGTGGATTTCAATGTCTGGTGCAGAAAAATCACTTTTACTGCGGTTAATATTGCATATGTCCGCGCTGAATATGTGAACTATGCGGGGCTCGCTTGATTTCACCGCATCATCGCCGCACATTTTCGCATAAAGTTTGGAAGAAGGGGGAAGTGTTGTGAGTGACACGTCGGGACGCCCGGTCGCGATGTGCGGGACCCGCCCGGGGACCTCCGCACCCCTCGCAGAAACCGCCACCCCCCAAACAGCAGCTCTCACCCGCGGGGGTGAGAGGAAAAAGAGAGTGGCGCTTGCGCGGGGGGCGCGGCTGCTGGGGCACTCGGGATCCGCGCTGACCGCGTACCACTGCGCCCGCGAGGGCCGGCGGAGGCGGAGCTCCCATCCACTTGGGGGATCTTGGCGGCGGACGCGTGGGGTGACGGAGCTCCGGCGTCCCCCTCGTCGCGCCGGTGCGCCCGGCAATCACCCGAGCACTGAGCCGCGGGCTGGAGGGAGAGAGGCGGCCACCGCCCCTCTCCTCTCCACCTGCGCTCTCCTTTTTTTTTCGACTACGACCTCAGATCAGACGAGACAGCCCGCTGAATTTAAGAGGGAAGAGCTCAGCGCCGAATCCGCAACTTCCTGCATATTTCGCATATTTTGCAACTTTCCGCATATTTTGCAACTTTCCGCATATTCCGCAACTTCCAGCATATTCCGCAATTTCACCGCATAAAAGCACATAAAAAACCTGCACATTTCATCGCATAATCGTAAACATGTCTGTTTTTCCAACCTGTGAGAACAGTTTGATACGGCCCCAACTTTAGTAACGACTCCAACAGTTTAAAAAATGTACAAAGCCAGCATCGGAAAAACAAAGAGAACACAAAATTTTATTAACAAATTTAGTGAAGACACTACTTTCCAAAATTGGTTGTATTTGTGCTGCTTCTGCCCAAGACCTGCACAACATAGCATCTGATCCTCAAAGCATAATGTTAGTTGACCTGGATCTGGACTTTGCTCAGAAGACTGTCCTCATCCAACATTTCAGAGGCAGTTATGGTATTTCATATACCCCACTGCTTTTTTTATGGGAAAGACTAAACCTGACACAGCTGTAGTTCCTATAAGGGCGTCTTTATAACGCTGCATCTTTCTGACCTTTTTATAGGAGTTCAATAGGATGAACATCAGGGTCCAGTGTGGGGCATATAAAAATGGTCTGAATCGAGGATTAGAGAGATCTGCTGGAGCCCACCCAATATTCACCAGGTGGAAGGTGGGACATGGGCAAAGGTTTTTTGGTTCACCTGGAGAAGTGAATTTGAGTGTGACATTGAAAGTTATGTCATAATCATTATGTAGTAGAATATCTGTTGTTAATATGATGGTCTTACCAAAAATGTATTTTCCATCTAATATGCTGCCTTTACCCTCACCTTTATGTTATTGGGACAAGATTCAGAGTCTCGTATCAAAATTTCTTTGGGTAGGGAAACGTCCAAAACTTAAAAATGCAACACTCCAACAAGGCAAACATTTGGGTGGGGGGGGTTGGTCTACCCAATTTTAATTTATATTATTTGTTTTCTATGCTTCGCCCTCTAAAGAACTGTTTTTTTAAGATGCAAACACACCTTGGCTCCAAATTGAACACAGTATTGTTTCTCCTTATAAACTAGAGGAACTCGTGTTTTGGGGTTTATCTCCCAAATACTGTCAATCCAAATTTGCAGGGGCGCAGCTTGTGAACAGGCAAGGCAGGCAACTGCTTGGGGCCCCGAGTTGTTGGGGGGCCCATGAGGCCCCCCCCAAAAAAAATATTATTATTATTTTTTTTTTAATAATTACTTAAACAAACATAAGGCAATTATCAATGACATCTCAGTAGCCAGTAAGAAACCTCCCTTAAGGGGCCCCATGTTGTCATTCCCATGATCACGGCTGTACGCAGTGTCAAAAAAAAAAACTACACACAGTGTCGTGTGTGTAAATTAGCAGTGTGTAAATAAATATAAATTTCATAAAGTTTTCATTGGTGTCAGTTTATTATAACATAACGGTGATGAACGCTGGTTTGAGGGGCCCCCTAGAAACTTTTGCCTAGGGCCCCAACAGACCCTAGAATCGCCTCTGCAAATTTGGGCCTATAATCTCTCACTCTATTCAGATCTGGAAACAATTGGAGAAATTGGGTAACTGAGGGATGCAGTGGCACACTCAGACGCCAATTTTCTGTAATAAAAATTTTTGCTTGGAGAGAAAACCCATTGTTTACCCTTCATGGTCTAGCTCTGGTAATCGCAATTTCTCCCATGTGATAGACGACAGAGAGGGTTAAGATCATGTGAGGATCTTCAAAACTCATATAATCTACCTAGAACATCTTTTTATTTTTATTTACAATTGAGAAATGCTATTCTAGGTTATGGAGTTCCAGGCAATACTCCTCTTTCTGAACACCCTCTTCTTAAGCTTTTATGTATTAAACCCAAATCGGGAGGGTTGGTTTCTTTTTATATCTAAAATTACAAGATGCTACGGGGTATACAATGGGGGTGACTAAAGTATGGAATGTCGATTTGAAGGAATGGAAGTGTGACACCTACAAGTGTATGTGCACAATTGTTGAATTGGTTTTATTTTAATTTTGAGTTTTAGTCATGTTTAAAAAGAAAACTCCCACACACCTTCTTCTCACCGTACTCGTGTTTATTGGGCCAACGTTTCGGTCATAGACCTTTCTCAAGGCATCAAACAGATCGGAACAAAAGCTTGTCTATTATAGGCTGGTAGGCCTATGTGGTCCAATCAGGCGCCGCCACACAAACACCTGAGCACCTTCAAACAAGGTCACATACCGAAGTGCAGTCAGTAAGCATCACCAAAACACAGGGAAAAAGAAACAACACCCACAAAGTGCATGCATCAAATACATCAATCAATGACCATCGACTCCAAAGGTATAATCATTAGAAAGGGAGGATGATTATACCTGTAAAGTGTCAATCTTAGATAGCAATCAATTTAAAATACTTGCAATGAGGGAAGAGAGTCACACAGCAAAAAGTATTCTGATCTCGTACAGTATAAAAAATAGGGAGGATGAATGTGCTGTAAAAACACAAAGTACATCAAAACTTATCATGAATAGAACATCTTAGAATAAATAGGAGTCAGGCCCAGTCTCCTAATCGACCCATTTCCTGGAGAAAGGAAGGGAAAGGAGAACTGGTCCAATTTTACTCTCAAATTGTTTGAAGATACTTAAAAGAGGTGAATATATATATATATATATATATATATATATATATATATATATATATATATATATATATATATATATATATACATACATATACATATACATGTATATATATAAATATACTGTATGAGATCAGAATACTTAGATGGCTTCTGATCTGATCCGATCTATTTGATGCCTTGAAAAAGGTCTATGACCGAAACGTTGGCCCAATAAACACGAGTACGTTCAGAAGAAGGTGTGCTGGAGTTTTCTTTTTAAATTGGCTCAAGCTTTCCTCCTCCGACGTTCCTTTCTGCATATCCGGTGTGCTAAAAGTTTTCTACTTCGGAGTTTTAGTCATGTAAAAGGCCTATTTCAGTTGTTTTTTGTGTTCAAACTATAGTAGAAACAGTTACTGAGTTACGCCACCAGGGGGCATTAAGAAGCACTGAATATGCCTTGGGCGTTGTGCAGAGTGGTACCACCGGTATATGGACCACGGAGGCTTCCGTACTTCCGTACTACTTCAGACAGCTTGAAGAATGCAACGTAATTCTCCTGTCTATATTTTCCCTGTAAAATACAGGACTGATCTTCTGTTTACCTGCACCTTGGAATGTATAGGGGTGTATGGGGGTTGGTAGAAAGCTCAATAAAAAACTTGATCCCAAAAAAAAAGAAAGTTATGTCATAAAAAAAGGGGGGGAAAAAACCCGTCCATCAGCAAGAACCCTGTGATTTATTCATTTATTTATTTTTAAACAGCTGCATCACAATTTTTGAGACTGGGTTTGTAGACTGATGGTGGGTTTAAATGATAGGACTGTTAACGGCACCATAGGAGTGAGTGTACGGTTGTTTGTCCGTACGTGGTCCCATGATGGCGCCCTGTGCAGGATGTGGAACAAAACAGAACAGAAAAAGAGTAGAATAGAATAGAATAGAATAGAATAGAATAGAATAGAATACCTCAACCGTGAATTTCAGTTAAAGGCATCATTTGAAACATCACTACAATGCAATGATTTATGA
Organism: Cololabis saira; assembly: GCF_033807715.1. Lineage (NCBI taxonomy): Eukaryota > Metazoa > Chordata > Actinopteri > Beloniformes > Belonidae > Cololabis > Cololabis saira. The sequence goes on from NC_084609.1 coordinate 28,403,422, forward strand.
TCATTTTTAGGGTTACCAACAAATCTGTCTGAGCTATTTTAAAATAAAAATAATATATATAACAATTTTATTACTTCTTCTTTTCTTTTCTTTTCTTTTCTTTTCTTTTAACTTTCACCTAATGTAAGACCTTAATCTGGATCTTCCGCTCTAAGGAACTATCACATTACAGGCAGACATGAGCCCTGCAGCAAATGACACATCCACTGAGGAAGTGGGGTAAGAAGTGCACACAGCCATAAAGGATTTACTTGTTACCAGAAATGAACTTTCAGCACCAGCCACAGACACCAGTCGGTAGTTTTGGGAAGATTCCCAATGGGTTGCTTAAAGTGTTGTGTTGTTGTTGTTTGTCTAAGGTTGTGTTTGCTTACTACTAAGACCTGCTATTACAGTGTTTCTCAATCCTGTTCCCTTTCCTGCATGTTTTAGATGTTTCCCTGCACCAACACACCTGATTCTAATTAAAGGTCCTCATTATCTTGTCACCAAGGTCTGCACAGCTCTGTTGATGACACAGGTACTTGTATCACGGTGTGCTGAAGCAGGGTAGCATCTAAAACATGCAGGACAGGGGCCCACGAGGACCAGGATTGAGAAACACTTTGCTATTATAAGTGACAGAAACAGATAAGTATTGAAACTAGCTTTTTTACATGACTTAACCGCTTCCTTGGCCTAATCAGTCGCAGGACTGGCAGCCAATTTATTTGTTCCCGAGGCTTCAGTTCTGGAGCTCTTGAGTCCGACTCTGCTGACTCCTGAGTTCCAACAATTTCACCCTCCAGCACAACTTGTGAAGGGATCATCTCTTTTTTCTGTCTCCTACCTGTCCTTTTAGCTCTCATCCAGTCTTGCCACATCGTGCTAAACAGCTCATCCTTGGAGTCATTTGTTTGGGTGTCCTAGTTTTCTCTAGCTCCTGTTTGTTCCGAGGTATCGACAGCCCAACCTCTATAATGCTCCAGGTGTCTTAAACCCAGTGTTGGGTGTAACGCGGTACAAAGTATCGCGTTACTGTAACGAGATTACATTCGCCAGTAACGCAGTAATGTAACGCGTTACAGTTGTAATTTGGGTAATCCCGTTATAGTTACTCTAAGAAAAAAAAATTACGTTACTTTAGTTACTTTAAGCTTTTCAGCTACATGTAGAATGGGAGAACAGAAAAGAAAATCAAACTTGCCTTTCATGCGTCTTCACGCGTTGCGCAACACTTGTCTGACTTAAAGGTATTGTGACATCATTTTTAACATGCTTTTAACACTATTAAAAGTCTTGGCCAATATTCCTCAAATGTGTCTTAAAAGGTATAACAAGAAAAACTCCATGCCTGGCTTTTTATGACAGTGTTTTTTTGCGCCGTGAAAAACGCGTCCTTTTCCCCCTTTCCTGTCAATCATTGCTCCGCTCCTCCTCCCAACCTCCTCCAACCCAACTGCTACACACTTCTGCCGTCTCCACACACACGCGCGCACACCGAACCACAAACAGAGACCAGAGGACTGGAAGGCAGCACCGTAGCTCCCCGCGAGCAATACGCTAACAGCGGCGTCGGAGAGTTAAGCCGGGAGCGACAGGCGAAGCATGCACGGAAAAGCAGCACGGCGAAGCAATCCACAGCAAACAATCACAAAAATAAAGGCATGCGAAGCAGCAGTGTCCCCTTATCTTAAGTCCAGTCAGTGGCCGCGGGTCTTCTTAGCAGTTGTCCTCCGGTGATGAGAACAGAGGGGGCTCTAAACAGCTCCGTGTTAAGCCTGATTTTTGGTTCCGCGTTAAATCGACGCAGATCCTACGGCGTAGGGTACGCGGCGACGCACCCGTACGGTGTGCGTCGCCGCGTACCCTACGCCATAAGTTCTGCATTGGTGTAACGCAGAACCATAAATCAGCCTTTAACGTGATTTTACGTGATTTTACGGGACTTCTGGTGCTGATCTGGGCACTGCAGTAATAAGGTTCCAACTACAGGACTGTCTCAGAAAATTTGAATATTGTGATAAAGTTCTTTATTTTCTGTAATGCAATTAAAAAAACAAAAATGTCATACATTCTGGATTCATTACAAATCAACTGAAATATTGCAAGCCTTTAATTATTTTAATATTGCTGATTATGGTTTACAGTTTGAGATTAAGATTCCCAGAATATTTAAATTTTTTGAGATAGGTGATCAGCAATATTAAAATAATAAAAGGCTTGCAATATTTCAGTTCAAATCACAATATTCTAATTTTCTGAGACAGTCCTGTATATGTTGTTCATTGGCAATCGAGTTATGGTGCAGCTCAGGTGATATTGCGGAGTAATCCAAAAGTAATGTAACTAGTAATGTAACTAGTTACTTTCAGCAACCAGTAACTAAGTAGTGTAAGGGATTACTTTAAAAAAAAGTAACTAGTAATATGTAATGGATTACTTTTTTTGAGTAACTACCCCAACACTGCTTAAACCACATCGTCTATCTGAGTTGTTATGCTTCATTTTCCCATCCCCATTTGGTCTTAACTATGGAGGATTTTTTGTGCCAAAATTAAATAAATAAATACATAATTAATTAATTAAATTGGGAATTAAATATATCCATCCATCCATCCATCCATTGTCCACCGCATTATCCGAGTCCGGGTCGCGGGGGCAGCAGTCGGAGCAGGGATCCCCAGACTTCCCTCTCCCCGGACACTTCCTCCAGCTCCTCCGGGGGGACCCCAAGGCGTTCCCAGGCCAGCCGAGTGACGTAGTCACTCCAGCGTGTCCTGGGTCTTCCTCGGGGCCTCCTCCCGGTGGGACATGCCCGGAACACCTCCCTAGGGAGGCGTCCAGGGGGCATCCTATACAGGTGCCCGAGCCACCTCAGCTGGCTCCTCTCGATGTGGAGGAGCAGCGGCTCTACTCCGAGCTCCTCCCGGGTGACAGAGCTCCTCACCCTATCTCTAAGGGAGCGCCCCGCCACCCTGCGGAGGAAACTCATTTCGGCCGCTTGTATCCGGGACCCCGTTCTTTCGGTCATGACCCAGAGTTCATGACCATAGGTGAGGGTGGGAACGTAGATCGACCGGTAAATCGAGAGCTTTGCCTTTCGGCTCAGCTCCCTCTTCACCACTACGCACCGATACAATGACCGCATTACTGCGGCCGCCGCACCGATCCGCCTGTCGATCTCGCGCTCCATTCTCCCCTCACTCGTGAACAAGACCCCAAGATACTTAAACTCCTCCACCTGAGGCAGGAACTCTCCCCCGACCTGGAGGGTGCAAGCCACCTTTTTCCGGTCGAGAACCATGGCCTCAGACTTAGAGGTGCTGATTCTCATCCCAGCCGCTTCACACTCGGCTGCAAACCGCCCCAGTGCATGCTGAAGGTCCTGGCCCGAGGGAGCCAACAAGACCACATCATCTGCAAAAAGCAGAGATGAAATCCTGAGGCTCCCGAACCGTACCCCCTCCGGCCCCTGGCTGCGCCTAGAAATTCTGTCCATAAAAATAATGAACAGAACCGGTGACAAAGGGCAGCCCTGCCGGAGTCCAACACGCACCGGGAACAGGTCTGACTTACTGCCGGCAATGCGAACCAGACTCCTGCTCCGGTCATACAGGGACCGTACAGCCCTCAGCAGAGGGCCTCCGACCCCATACTCTCGGAGCACCCCCCACAGGATGCCACGTGGGACACGGTCGAAAGCCTTCTCCAAGTCCACAAAACACATGTGGACTGGTTGGGCAAACTCCCATGCGCCCTCGAGCACCCTGCGGAGGGTGTAGAGCTGGTCCAGCGTTCCACGGCCAGGGCGAAAACCGCATTGTTCCTCTTGAATCCGAGGTTCGACTATCGGCCGAATTCTCCTCTCCAGCACCCTGGAATAGACTTTCCCCGGGAGGCTGAGGAGTGTGATTCCCCGGTAGTTGGAACACACCCTCCGGTCCCCCTTTTTGAAGAGAGGGACCACCACCCCGGTCTGCCAGTCCAGAGGCACTGTCCCCGACTGCCACGCGATGCTGCAGAGGCGTGTCAGCCACGACAGCCCCGCAACATCCAGAGACTTGAGGTACTCAGGGCGGATCTCATCCACCCCCGGTGCCTTGCCACCGAGGAGCTTCCGAACTACCTCAGTGACTTCAGCTTGGGTAATGAATGAATCAACCTCTGAATCCTCAGCCTCTGCTTCCTCGACGGAAGGCGTGTCAGCGGGATTGAGGAGATCCTCGAAGTATTCCTTCCACCGCCCGACGATGTCCCCAGTCGAGGTCAACAGCTCCCCTCCTCCACTGTAAACAGTGTTGGCGGAGCACTGCTTCCCCCTCCTGAGGCGCCGGATGGTTTGCCAGAATTTCCTCGAGGCCGACCGGTAGTCCTCCTCCATGGCCTCCCCGAACTTTTCCCAGACCCGAGTTTTTGCTTTCGTGACCGCCCGGGCCGCAGCCCGCTTGGCCTGCCGGTACCCGTCAGCTGCCTCGGGAGTCCGTCGAGCTAGCCAGGCTCGATAGGACTCCTTCTTCAGCTTGACGGCATCCCTTACTTCCGGTGTCCACCACCGGGTTCGGGGATTGCCGCCGCGACAGGCGCCGGAGACCTTACGGCCGCAGCTCCGGACGGCCGCGTCAACAATGGAAGCGGAGAACATGGTCCATTCGGACTCAATGTCTCCGGCCTCCCTCGGAATCCGGTCAAAGCTCTCCCGGAGGTGGGAGTTGAAGACCCCCCTGACAGGGGAATCTGCCAGACGTTCCCAGCAGACCCTCACGATACGCTTGGGTCTTCCAGGTCTGACCAGCTTCCTCCCCTGCCAGCGGATCCAACTCACCACCAGGTGGTGATCAGTTGACAGCTCAGCCCCTCTCTTCACCCGAGTGTCCAAGACATACGGCCGGAGGTCAGATGAAACGACAACAAAGTCGATCATTGACCTCCGGCCTAGGGTGTCCTGGTGCCACGTGCACTGATGGACACCCTTATGCTCGAACATGGTGTTCGCTATGGACAGACTGTGGCTAGCACAGAAGTCCAATAACAGAACACCGCTCGGGTTCAGATCGGGGAGGCCGTTCCTCCCAATCACACCTCTCCAGGTAACACTGTCATTGCCCACGTGAGCGTTGAAGTCCCCCAACAGAACGATGGAGTCCCCAGTTGGGGCACTTTCCAGCACCCCTCCCAGGGCCTCCAGGAAGGCCGGGTACTCTGCACTGCCGTTTGGCCCGTAGGCCGAAACGACAGTGAGAGACCTATCCCCGACCCGAAGGCGCAGGGAAGCGACCCTCTCGTTAAGTGGGGAGAACTCCAACACATGGCGGCTGAGCTGGGGAGCTATGAGCAAGCCCACACCAGCTCGCCGCCTCTCACCATGGGCAACTCCAGAGTGGAAGAGAGTCCAACCTCTCTCAAGGAGCTGGGTTCCAGAGCCCAGGCTGTGCGTGGAGGTGAGCCCGACTATCTCTAGTCGATACCTCTCAGCCTCCCGCACAAGCTCAGGCTCCTTCCCCCCCAGCGAGGTGACATTCCATGTCCCTAAAGCCAGAGTCGTCGTCCGGGGATTGGGTCGCCGGGGCCCCCGCCCACGGCTGCCACCCAAATCACACGGCACCTGTGTCCCCTTATGAACCCTCCCGCGGGTGGTGGGCCTACGGGAGGGGGAATTAAATATATCATTAATTAATTAAATGTGTCATTAATTAATTAAAATTAGGATGAAATATGTCATTAATTAATTAAAATACAATTCATTTTAAGTAAAAATATATATTTATTGTTTCAGCATTTAATTAATTAATGACACATTTAATTAATGATTTCGTGTTGCGTGTGAATCATGAAATGTAAAACTGCATTTAATTAATTAATGACACATTTAATTAATGATTTTGTGTTGCTGAATCATGAAATGTAAATGTAAAACTGTCAGTTTCACTCGTCAAACTCAGTGGGCGGATTCCAAACACCTGATTGGTTCCCCTGCACATCAAGTCAAGGCAAATCGAATCCACATAATGGATTGTTGCAGGGCTTCGGGACACATTCCGATAAACTAGGGCCGCGTTCAGGCTGCAGTCAAATCTGATTCATATCTGATTCCTTCTCATATCCGATTTTCAGGGCTGACTGTCCACGCTGTTTTTAGCAAGTGTCCAAATCGCATCTGGCTCTGTTCAGACTGGGCCACATCATTGACTGATCTGACGGGTTGCCGTAGCAACGACGTCGGAGCGGAGGCGTCACCCAGCACGTGTATTGTGTGAAGTCATGTATTTCTTTAATATATTAAATTACCGTTTCTGATTGGGTCGGCACTGCGCATCATTTTTAGACATAAAAATGAACGCATACCGCAAAAGTTGTGTCTCGGCGGAGGGACCAGGTGTTGTGCAAAATGAGAAACAGAGAAAGGTGTTCAGAACAAAACCACCAGCAAACTAACAAACCAACCAACAAAGCTCAGAGTTAACAAAACGAACCAGAAATATTACAACTATAATAATATATAATAACTATATTATATATATATATATATATATATATATATATATATATATATATATATATATATATATATATAATAACTATAATACAACTCTATTAAAATAGAAAATAGAAAACATGTTATTATTGCAGGTTTAACATGGGTTAAACCTACAATAATAACACCAGGTTTTGAGCATATGGGTATTATATTTCCATCATTAGGGAGAACCCCTATGACAGAATCATCACTGTCTAATGTTCTATCTAATGACAGAATTATCACTGTTTCAGCAGGTCTCTTAGGTTTATAATTCAGATTAATTTTCGTTTACATATAACATTGTTTGTAGTCATTTTAGTGCAATTTAAAGCTTATTTCTACAAATAAAATCAGCACTGTAGGCAGCGATCTTGGACCAGCGGCCACTCTGATTGGTCCAGCACGCTCACGTGACAATGTCGAAGCACTTTGTGTCAACTCCGCCTCTGGAAATAGTTCCACTTTTAAAACGTCGTTTGTGAAGCCAGTTTCCCCAGATCGGACTTCGACGACTAGATAAATGCTTGGCATCAATAGCTGTATATGTTGAAGTGAATGGCATGAGATAATAAGTCGTGCGCACGAGATAACAATAATAATTTCCATGTCACCTCCAGGGCTCCGTACAGACCAAAGCAGTGGATTCCACTAGATTTGCGTTAGCTCCGCCCACTGAGTTTGACGAGTGAAACTGATAGTTTTATATTTACATTTCGTGATTCAGCAACACGAAATCATTAATTAAATGTGTCATTAATTAATTAAATGCAGTTTTACATTTCATGATTCACACGCAACACGAAATCATTAATTAAATGTGTCATTAATTCATTAAATGCTGAAACAATAAATATATATTTTTACTTAAAATGAATTGTATTTTAATTAATTAATGACATATTTCATTCTAATTTTAATTAATTAATGACACATTTAATTAATTAATGATATATTTCATTCCCAATTTAATTAATTAATGATGTATTTATTTATTTAATTTTGGCACAAAAAATCCTCCATACTTAACATCCTTCCTTGTATTCGTTTTTAAAATTTTCTGCCTGCCTCCTGTCTCATTCTACCACATATATGCCTACTTATTTACTGCCTGCTTATGTCCAGCCCTGACCGGTGATAAACGGTATTTATTGGACTTCACATCAGTTGTCCTGTGTCCTTTCCATCCAATGTTATGTAAGAACTCAGTCTCTCTTTTAATTTGTTTTTCTCTTAATTAAAATTAGGATATTTATTTGCTCTAAATGTTTTGTGTAAGACATTTCTCTTTTATCCTTTTCAGATATTATTTCATTTTCTTTCAGTAAGAAAGTTTATTGAGTTCATTGCAGATACAGAGACATTTCCATGGATCGTTTTAGCCAGAAGCTCTTGCACCTGATGCTTGGATAATTTTAATTACCTCCCAAGCCACATTTAACATTCAAATTGTACTCTCTCACACCCTTCACGGCTGTGGTGTTTCAGCCTCTGTGCTTCTTCTTTCATGTACCAAGTGGAGATTTTAAATGTGCAAATATACTGTCAAACACAGCATAGCTCATGTTCAGTCACTTTTGAAGTCGATTAATTCTGTTGCTTGTAACTTGTAATTTGGATATAATTGTCATCTACAGCTGGACAGAGAAAAGTGTATATACTGAATGGTGTTTTTAAATTAAAGCTGTAAGCAGCGATGAACCTTTATTTCACCAATAATTACGCTTTTGACTGAGAAAAGTAATGCCCATCGTCGCAGGATCGAGATGCACATTTTGATGTATAACACACCCGGGGCCTCATCTATAAAGCTTGCTTGCTCACAAAACAGGGCTTGAAAGATGCGCAAGCCACCTTCTACGCAAAGGTTGGGATTTAAAAAGAAAAAAACGAACCGAAAAATGTGCGTATCTCTACGCCAACCCTGACCCTCCCGAAGGAACATACTTAAAATTAGTCGGTATTTCATCTCCTTACCTCTGGAGTTTCTCGACGTGCGGCCACTGAAATCAATGGGATCCAACGGGATCAACGCCACTCACCCATCAGAGATATTATATTATATTAACGTGGAGAAAGTACATTTAGACAGATTCAAATTGAAAGGATAGGCTTGGGAAATAAAAAAATATTTGGTTTTAGTGTAATGTAATGGGGCTTAATTAACTTGATGAGTGTAAGGGTAAGGTTATTTGTATAGCATTTTTCATGAACAAGTCCAACTACAATTCAAAGTGCTTTACATAAAAATATTTCGGAAAAAAGAGTTTAAAAGCTGAAATTGAAGACAGAGATTAGTTAAAAATAATTAAGCAAACGAGATGAAAGAAATAAAGGTATGAAGTACATAATGGGAGATTACTAAAATGCATCAGTAAATAAAAAGGTTTTCAATCTTGACATAAATCAAATACAAATATCAGCAGCCCTGATGCATTCTGGGAGTTTGTTCCACAGCTGAGCATAAAAGCTGAAAGCTGCCTCACTGTGTTTGGTTCCAACCCTGAGTACGGAAAGTAGGCGTGACCCTGACAACCTGAGGGTTCTGGTTGGTTCATCATGGACCAGATCGGAGATGTATATCGACACTAGCTCCCCCAGAGATTTATGAACCAACAGCGATACGATATACAATATATTCTTTAAAAGGAGCATGAGGCTCCTTTTAAGAAATGAGACTCTCTAGCGCCACCCTTCGCCACGACGGCCGTCGGGGGTACTGCAGCCAACAGTGAAGCCGGCACGGGAGAACGGGGAGAACGCGCATGCAGCGTCATGTGACGTCACGTGACGTCACATCCGCAGGACAGCGCGGGAAATTCGGACTCCGAATTGCAGCACATTTTGCAGCACACAGCCTGTTCAAGGCAACGGAGAGATACACTAGAGGGCTCATTCTTTTTGGTTTGGAACGCTTCATCTGACATTATTACTAGAAAACTTAAAACGTATACTAATTCTTTTCATAAATCCTGCCTCAATCCTGCCTCATGCTCCTTTAAGTGATAATAGGCTGACTCCACTACTTCTAGAAGTTCTGATGCTAGACAATGTGCAATACTTTCAAAAACCCTTTACCAAGGCAGCAAGCGGTGGAATCCAAGGGATGTATGATGTCACCCAGGTTCTTATGGACAAAATTGTCTCATTGTTTCTCTCACTGAACACAGATGCATATCTTACTTACTACTGAATGAATAGCCGATTTTCTGAATCTGTTCAGTAAAGAAAGAGGCAAACTCGCAGGCATGGCTAGATTGAAGTTCCGGGTCTACTGACTCAGGGGGGTTTGTTAGCCTGTATATATATATATATATATATATATATATATATATATATGTGTGTGTATATATACATACATACACCTAAAATTAGTACTGTCAGGCGATTGGAAAAATGAATCTAATTACAGGATTTTTAATTAATGAATCTAATTAATCACATTTTAATCTCATATCTGCTAAAGGTCCCCAAAATAAAGAATTTAAATTCTAGGACATTGCAAAATCGCGTGACTAATCAATTGAATACACTAAGAAGAGAAGATTTGAAATCCTCATTTTTATTGGTGAAGTGTTTTTCATAAATGAAATTCAAAAGAAAAAGCTCAAGCACATCAGCAAACCAATTAGGCCAGGTGCATTATTAGAGTTTGACCAGCAGCAGGCCGAGTGGCCTACGGGTCTCTCAATTGAACACATTTAAAATGCTCGCGCATTTTGCCACTCATAATTAATTGTGCTCATTTTCATAACGCGTTAATTAGCAGTGTAATTAATTCATCTAATTAACACGCTAAACTGACAGCCCTACTCAAAATATATATGCACACCTAAAATCGTAAAAAGAAATCTTAAAATATTTTTATTTAAGAAAGATAAAAAGCTTCTTTAAAAGTCTTTAAGTGCTTTTTAAAAGAGGCCGCTGTCTGAGGGCTCCTGAGGTTCCACAGACGCGTTGCAGCAGCACAGAACGCCGGATCTCTGGTGTGAAGAGCGTGTGGACCAAGTTGACATTTGCTGACTGAGGAGTTCTGTTAGGTATGGTGGGGCAGTTCCATGGATGCATCGGTATGTGATGAGCAGTGTTGGGTGTAACGCGTTACTGTTACGAGATTACATTCGCCAGTAACGCAGTAATGTAACGCGTTACAGTTGTAATTTGGGTAATCCCGTTATAGTTACTCTAAGACAAAAAAAAAATATGTTACTTTAGTTACTTTAAGCTTTTCAGCTACATGTAGAACGGGAGAACAGAAAAGAAAATCAAACTTGCCTTTCATGCGTCTTCACGCGTTGCGCAACACTTGTCTGACTTAAGGCTGATTTATGGTTCTGCGTTAAATCGACGCAGAGCCTACGGCGTAGGGTACACGGCGACGCACACCGTACGTTAAAGGCCATAAATCAGCCTTTACCGTGATCTTACGGGATTTTACGGGACTTCTGGTGCTGATCTGGGCACTGCAGTAATAACAGACAGACAGACAGACAACTACAGGACTGTCTCAGAAAATTAGAATATTGTGATAAAGTTCTTTATTTTCTGTAATGCAATTAAAAAAAACAAAAATGTCATACATTCTGGATTCATTACAAATCAACTGAAATATTGCAAGCCTTTTATTATTTTAATATTGCTGATTATGGTTTACAGTTTAAGATTAAGATTCCCAGAATATTCAAATTTTTTGAGATAGGATATTTGAGTTTTTCTTAAGCTGTAAGCCATGATCAGCAATATTAAAATAATAAAAGGCTTGCAATATTTCAGTTGATTTGTAATGAATCCAGAATGTATGACATTTGTGTTTTTGTAATTGCATTACAGAAAATCACAATATTCTAATTTTCTGAGACAGTCCTGTACAGCAGTGATTCTTAACCATAGGGCCGCGGCCCACACTTGGGCCGCGAGCGCCCCCTAGTGGGCCGCGGAAAAAAATCTGTTTTGTAGGTTTGGGCCGCGGGGGCCACGGGACTGCATCCCGACCATGTCGTGGCGCTAATGCGTTAGTCAGTTGTTACTGACTGCCAGCCGGTGGAGGAGGGAACCAAGAGGAAGAAGCGGGGGAGAATAAGAGGAGAATAATGCCGCGGCACGTTCCATTTACCTCGGACACTCATCTAGCTGCACGTGTACTATTAAGGCCTGTATTTACGGAGAAAATCCTTTATTTGGCACAAAATAGGTTTAAATCCGCCAGGATAAGGGATCGTTTACTTGGTCTGCGCTCAGAGTCGGCTTGGATCTGCCAGTATCAGGGATTGATTACTTGGTCTGCGCCCAGCAACGGGGAGAGCGAGCGCGGCGTGATCCTTTATTTTTATATTCTCCATCGTGGCCACAACTAAGCCCAAAGCCCGAAACAGACTCAGAGCAACGCTGCATGCTACTCTGAGAGTGAGCCTTTCCCCCATTCCACCCAGACTGGACCTGATTGTGTCTCAGAGGCCCAAGTTTCTCATTAAGAGCTGCAGATAAAAAGGAAATTGTATTTTTTTTTAAATATGTATATGAAAGAAAATAAAGATTCTTCTGGTTCTGCTATGCACAAATATAGTTTCATTTGCACTTTATTTCAATTTTATTTACAGTTTATTTAATTTAAAAACATTATTTTGAATGTATTTATTTTACTTTTTATTAATAATAATGGCTTGGTTTTATATAGCGCCCTTCAAGGCACCCAGAGCGCTTTTTACAGAGACCATTATTCATTCCTACACATCCTCACCGGTGGTGGTAGCTACGTTTGTAGCCACAGCTGCCCTGCAGAGTGACAGAAGCGTCAGTCGGCGCCTTCCGACCATCACCACCATTCAAAAACATTCACACGGCGCAAGGTGGGTAAGGTGTCTTGCCCAAGCACACTACGACAGCAACTGGGACATAGCGGGATTCGAACTGCCGACCTTCCGATCATTGTATGACCCGCTCTACTGCCATCCATTGATTGATTTATATGTATATTTTTTATTCTGAGTCCTTCCTTTTTTATTTAAGTAAAATCTAATTATTGATCTTTTTTTATTAATAAGCCTGAACTGATTGATTTGTCCTAGTATAAATCAAGCTTGACATGTGCATGTTAACACTCACATGTTTCATAAAAGTCCGTGATGATCATTTTATTTGACAAGGTTTTTACTTGGGCCCTGGGCCGCTCTGTACTGAAAAAATTGGGCCTCGAGGTCAGAAAGGTTAAGAACCCCTGCTGTACAGTATATGTTGTTCATTGGCAATCGAGTTATGGTGCAGCTCAGCTGATACTGCGGAGTAATCCAAAAGTAATGTAACTAGTAATGTAACTAGTTACTTTCAGCAACCAGTAGTAGTAGTAGTGTAAAGGATTAGCAACTAGTAATATGTAATGGATTACTTTTTTTGAGTAACTACCCCAACATGGGTGATGAGTGTCATTGTCATTTATCCTTGAAATGATGGGAGGCCAGATGTGATGGGAAGCCAGTGTAACGTGCGGAGTACTAGCACTGGTTCAGTGACTAATTGCTTTTTGAAACAGTTTTGATACTGTTTTGACATATCAGTGGTTTCAACTGTGTCGCACTCGCTTTCACAGAGAAACTCGGAATATATCATTTGCAGAGACAAGAATGTGAAAAACATTGCATAAATCATTCAAACTAATCTGTGAAATAAGGATTCAGTGTTGAATAAATAAACAAAACAAACATGTTTAGGGGATTTACAATGGCAGAAATTCACTCTATTAATAGAAGCACAACAGAGCGGTGTGGCTGTGTCTGTCCCACTATGAAGAGCTTTAACATGAACAGGAAGTGAAGGCAACATGTGACAGCCACCGGCCACAAGGCAGCTGTCTGGGAACACTTCAGAATTAGATCAGACAGAGCCGACACACTTATGTATAGTTACACACAAACACACAAAAGAAAGGAAGCAGGACGCCAGTTAGGGCCATTTCCTCTCTGAATGAGGGAGCTAATTGGAAAGTAAAGTCGTTAATCTGCTCTCAGCTCCGGTTACCCCTCTCTATAGAAGCAGAAGTGTGTGTGTGTGTGTGTGTGTGTGTGTGTGTGTGTGTGTGTGTGTGTGTGTGTGTGTGTGTGTGTGTGTGTGTGTGTGTGTGTGTGTGTGTGTACTAATATGTTGTGTATATCAACTACAGCTGTCATTATGCATCAGTGCCAAGCAGATGTTTGTGCTTGCTGGTCATGCAGGAGTTTGTAGTGTTTGACAGGTGGAAACAGCAGAGAAGAGAAGGATAAAGGGAGATGTTAGAAACATGGCTGCAGCTCAAATGAGACTGTAACTGGAATATAAACTACATTGCTTTGCTGTCAGTCAAAAGTACTGCTCGAAACATCAAGCATAACTGTTCATATCCTCTAGGACAGGGATATTCAACTGCCGGCCCGCGGGCCACTTGCAGCCCGCCAGGAGTTTTTATGCGGCCCCAGGTCATATTTCATACCTAGTTATTAATGTTTTTAATATATATTAAATCGTTTTATATATCGTTGTATTTAACGTCACTTCCGGTCGGCGGCCGACAAAGTAAGCGAAACTAACATGGTTTACATATCGCATTTTGTTAATGAATAAAAGTTTAATATGCTTGGTATCCTTTTCAGTTGGTTAATGATTCATTGGACAGTGTTTGTACATGTTAATCTTTAGATGTTTTTTACTACTTTGGATTTTTTGCCAGTGTTGCACAGTGATAATGTTTGTCACATTATTTGTTATTAACCTCCATTTATAGAGGACTTGTTTACATCATTAGGCTTCTAGGATTGGCCTGAAATATTTTTCATTTGAATCTCTAAATGAGGACTTTACATTTCAGACGGACTTCTAAGCCTCCTATAATTTCATGTGATGGTTTTGTTTTGCTGATATAATGCACAGATGTGTCATAACTAAAGGAGCTTATGGTTAATATTTTGGTTGCTTATTTATAACATCAAACTGGCTACTATGGACTGAAATGCTTGTGCTCAATGCTTAATATAATATTCAAATAAGGAAATCTTGGTGGAAAGTGGTGCTTTGTCATTATGGCGTGTTTTATTAAAAGTAGGTAAATATCAACTTCATTAAGTTTGCACAATGCATGGTTTCAAAATGAACTTGCATTTAAAATAATATTTCTTTATCTGAATATTATATTTAACATTCACAATGACTAAATCTGGAGACAATTATACATGATTCATATGTAAACTAGACAGATATTCTCCTGCTCATTCCTGTGCACAAATGTATTATATATACATAAATCTTCGTCTTTGAGTGCAAAATACATTTTTAAAACCCCCAAATTTTCCGCCTGCGCGCTTTGTGCGCGCACGCAGTGCGGCCCTCTCCATACAGTCCTTTTGCAGATGTGGCCCCCTGAATAATCTAGTTGAAGACCCCTGATCTAGGGCCTAGACCGTTACCAGCACTTAGTTTGATCTGGAAGGCAGCAGGAATCTCTTTGAATAGGTCCACTTATTGAACTATGAATCATTTAGTTACTGTTATCCGCCCAGTGGTCAGCGGAGGCCTCTATTGGCACTTTTGCACTAGGACTTACTCGGCCCGACTCGGCTCGTATCGCCTCTACCCGTCTCTACTCGTTTGTTTTTCCACATCCAGGGGAGAAGTGGGCAGGTTGGGGTGAAGCTGCTGTGACGTACTCGATTGCGCAACCGCTTTGTTCATGTCGGCGCAGATGAAAAATCAGCTGGAGCCACGAGCGGCTGAGAATAAAACAGCCCGTCTACATCCCTTTTTTAATTCTCTCGACAGCCCCCAGGTTTATGAACATCTGAACCTCAGAGTTGGATCACCAAACAGACGTTTGCGCTTTATAATAAAATCACTGCGAGCCGCGAGTCGCGCTCGCGCTGACTCCCGCTTCCTGATTCAAACGTCTGACGGCCCCGCCCCCCGACCAATCAGTGGCGCGGAGGGTGGTGACGTCAGAAATAGTCCCGGCTCAGCCCGCAAAGAACCTGGCCAGAATGGTTACAGAAATAGTATCGGCTTGGAGCGGCTCTACCCGTCTCAGCCCCTAGTGCAAACGTGCAAGACGGGGCTGCACCGAGCCGAGCCGGGCTAAGGCGGTACTAATGCAAAAGCGCCATTTGCCACCGAAGCCGTCTACGGAGAAAGGGGAGCTGAGTGGAGATGACCTGAGTGAGGTCACAAAGAAACAGCCACATGGTTACTAGGCAATGTCAAAATGTGTAACTGAACTACACAGTTGAAGAAGTAGAAGTCATTTTGCTTTTAATTTAATGATGGAATAAGAAAATTAATAAGAACATTTAAACTAAAATGAATGAATGAATGAATGTATTAATGAAAAAATAAGTTACACTGAAACGTGAGGCAGGTACTGGATCTTTTTTTGAGTAGTATCATACAGTTTGTCTCCAACACATTACAAACATTAATCAAAATTGCATATTTTGCTCCTAGTGACACTAATGATGAGCTTAGATAACAAATGGTAAGTTTACAATTCTAGCTGGTGAAAGCAAAGGAAAATCAAATAAAAGTTCAACAACATTTTGGATTTCCTAATTCTGATCCGGTAAGATTTAGTGATTATTTTCTCTTAATCCTGACAGACAATGAATGCACTTGGATGTGGGTGGAGACAATGACTATTTCCTTGATGTAACATTATACTGTAATTCCCAAATGCTCACCAAATCTAATTAGTTTATGACATCATTTATAACAAGCTTGTATGGTGTTTATCAGTGTGTGTGAGAGAGATGTTGTGTGTTATCAGTGCTGACTCCTCCACAGAACAGTTTTGATTGTGGCAATTGAACCCACAATGAAAACGCTTGGTTGTCAGATGCATGGAAATGCTGAGTGTGCTGCTTGTGAGGAAGCGTGCTCCCTGTGAAACCTCAGAGCAGCTCCTTTAATCAGGGACAAAGAATTGAGCCGATGCTTCGTCAACCCACATATTTTTCCTATTAAACCACATAAACAGTTCTAAGACGTCTGAAACGGAATTACTAGGACAGCGGTCGGCAACCCAAAATGTTGAAAGAGCCATATTGGACCAAAAACACAAAAAACAAATATGTCTGGAGCTGCAAAAAATGAAAAGTCTTGTATAAGCCTTAGAATGAAGGCAAAAGTCAAAATTTCGAGAAAAAAGTCGAAATGTTGAGAAAAAAGTCGAAATGTCGAGAAAAAAGTCAAAATTTCGAGAAAAAAGTCAAACTTTCGAGAAAAAAGTCGAAATGTCGAGAAAAAGGTTGAAATGTAGAGAAAAAATTTGAAATGTCGAGAAAAAAGTCAAAATGTTGAGAAAAAAGTCAAAGTTTTCGAGGAAAAAGTCGAAATGTCAATAAAAACAGTCAAAATGTCAAGAAAAAATTTGAAATGTCGAGAAAAAAGTCGAAATTTTGAGAAAAAAGTTGAAATGACAAACAAAAGTTGTCGAGAAATGTCGAGATTAAAAAGGAAAGGAAAAAGGAAGAAAAAAAGAGAAAAAAAAGGAAAAAAAGAAGAAAAAAGAAGAAAAAAAAGGAAAAAAAAAGTCAAACATTTTTGAAAAAGCTCCAGGAGCCACTAGGGCGGCGCTAAAGAGCCGCATGCAGCTCTAGAGCCGCGGGTTGCTGATCCCTGTACTAGGAAGATGAGTCACAAGATTGTGGTCAGTTCGGCAATTCTTTGATAAAACCTGTGGTTCAAGTTGAAGTCAATTAGTGTTTGAGTTCGTAAATTAATATTCACAAATGATTCAAGAGTTTGTATTTGTAAACAGAGCTTTGTCCAGAGCTATGAACTAAACCTTCCTGATACATAATTACTGTGTGTAAAAAAAGCCATTTACTCTCACACTGTGCGTGACTGTAAAAATACAAATATGAGTCTGGACCTTGTTTTAAAAGCCACACCCTGATTGGATGGAGCCAACTGAATCATAAATTATACTGTACAGTCAGAGGGCCTATTCATTTATTACCCAATTTCATTACTCCACATCGGGTCCTGAAATATACTGTATGTATATATTAGGGCTGTCAAACGATTAATTCTTTTTAATCGCGATTAAGCGTATGTGGTCCATAGTTAACTAGCGATTAATCGCACATTAATCGCATATTTATTCACACATTTTTTGCTGTTCTAAATTACCTTAAGGTATTTTTTTATGTTTTTAATACTGTTAACAACATGAGAATATATCAATGTTTATTCAACTTTCCACAAAAAAAGCTTTTGACCTGAATGTAACATTCCTTCATAAATACAAACACAATGTAGTCCCCAACTTTACACTTGTAAAGACTAACTTAAGATTCCTTGTTTTTTTTAAGCAGCTCAATGTTAAACAATGAACCATATGCATCACAGACATTGTGCAAGAAAAAAAAAAATCAAAAAATATCCCCTACTCCTAAACTCCTATCCGCCGTTGTCTGCTTTTGACGAGGGGGGCTGCGCTCTCTGCATCGGACGTGTGTTTGGCTGCAAGTTGTATTTGAGACTCGACGTGCTTCGATGGTACTTAATTTCAAATCGACAGTACATGCACATAACTTAAAGGGGACCTATTATGAAAAACAAGTTTTTTCTTGTTTTAACATATATAAAGTGGTCTCCCCTCACCCTGCCAACACAGGGAAGATAAAATACCATGAAATTCTGCAAGGTCTGTTCACCCCGCCCGGCTGAAATTTCCAGTGTCATGTGACTTCTACGAGCCGTTCAGAATCTGCTCCCGTCGTTACGTAACGATGGGAGCAGAATCCATAGGTCGGCCTCCGCTGCTGAAACCACGCCCACAACTCTCTCCGCCGGCTGGAGCTCCGCCATTGTTTGGAAGCGGTGACTGTTTCCACAGCGAGGGGACAGAAAGTCAGTCAGGGGACAGTTTTTGCATCGACATTTACCCTCATAAAAGGATCAGTGCCCACAGTGCGGACCCGGCGACTGCACACGAGTCAGCGGTATGATCTTTGCATGGGCTAAGCATTTAGCTTAGCTCCGGAGCACCGGGGCCACTCACCGGACCGGACCGGTGAGTGGCCCCGGTGCTCCAGTGTTCCCTAACGGAGTGTTAGGTAACACCGGATCTCTATTAGTAATACATTTTTCTTCTGTTTATGGTTTCAGATGTTCCAAGCACCTGAAGCTTCAACGACACCTTCAGAAGACGCACGGTCCTTCCTTGAGCCAGCAATAGTGCATTAATGTTATTTATATACAACTTATGTTTTATTTTTTTAACAATAAAGTTGCCATTTGTGAAAATTCTGTGTTGTGATTTCTTTACAGTTAACATGATTCATTTGTCTTGTAACATAAATGAAATGATGAGGAGTCGGAGTAAATAACTGTGGTGTACCTGTTTAGAATTCAATTAAATCTTCCTGTGTGAATTAGTGTGAAGACGAGGTGACCCGGATCCCCCTTCAGGGAACTAAAGGCTGATTTATGGTTCCGCGTTACACCAACGCAGAGCCTACGGCGTAGGGTACGCGTCGATTTAACGCAGAACCGTAAATCAAGCTTTAAGATCCGTTTACACCGTGTCCTAACTGCATGCGAGCGTCCGACTATCATGTCGAGCTGCGTGACATCGGACGCTCTCTGTCCACACTGAAACCGTTAAACTCTCTCTGTCCACACTGAAACTGTTAAACTCGCGGCCAGTTAGGACAGTCCAATACAAAAAAATAAAGCAATGGAATTGATTTTGTCGCAGAAGCTTCTCGCATGGGACACGCTTTGTGTACGGAGCCGCTGCTCTTCTCTCTCCGGAGAGGCTTTGTTCCCTCCCCTGCTACACGTCATTCAGGCAGCCAATCAGCACAGAGCCTCATTATCATAGCCCCGCCCCCTCAGAATCCCTCACAGATAATGAGGTTAGAAGCGGTAAAACTAGACATGGCCCACAGGCTGAATTTCTATTTTATGTAGAAAAAACAAGCTTTAAATTGTTTTTAAGACATTCAAGACCTGTTTAAAATATACATTAAATGCCATAATAGGTCCCCTTTAAGTCTTGTCCAGCGAACCATCGGGCATCTTTTTGAAAGTGAACTTGCCGTTCAAAAGTCCCTTTTCATTCTCCATCTTTCCTCACTTTTCAAAAATGTTCACGCAGTAATCCACCATACTTTTCCTCAAACTACAGGTGCCGTCGACCACCAGAAATTATATAATGCGCTTTTTTTTTTTGTTTCTTTATGTTTTTATCCTGCCCGTTAAAAAAAATTGTCTGCGTTAAGAGGACGTTAAGTTTTGATTCATGGTACAACCCGGCTCGCAGGGGGAAAGGGAAGCAACACAAAACCCAGTTGGTATAAGGTAAGGTAGTTTATTTGCTACTCAGAAATGCCGGAATACCAGTTAACAGATTAACAAAAGGAAAAAACAAACCAAGGAAGAGGGCCGGTGGGTGCTGTTTAAATCAAAAAACAAATATAACCAAAAGAGGACTCTCTAGGAGTTAAAATGGATAACCCAACTAACTCAAAAACCAAAAAGGAAAACAAAGGCCGTCTACACTTACTAAAACCAAAGTACAACAAAAACAGCACCCCTGCACCTAGAGTTTCTAACATAAAGGTTACTAGGTGTGGGAACTCAAAAATCACACAAACACAAAACACAAACTAAACCCTGGCCACACTTCACAGGTTAAACAAGACACTACAGCAAAGGAGCACACAATAGCTGCTAGACAAAGTTTCACTTTAGCACAAAGTTCTGCACAACACACAGAGGCCAGCTGTCCCACAATCAGCCGCCCAGACTGACAGCCTGGCAGCAGCTTTTCAGGTGTTCACTTCCTGGTTGGGCGGCTGGGATTGGCCAGCCCCAGACACGCCGCACCAATCAGGGACCCAGGTGATCGGAGGGATGGACTGCCAGGAGCCCGGAGGCCGCACCAATCAACGAGGGAGGAGCTGTGCAGCTTGGCAGATGCAGGGGGAGAAAACAAATTAAAACTAGGGCTGGGACTCGATTAAAAAAATGTATCGAATTAATTACAGGCTTTGTAATTAATTAATCGCAATCAATCGCGATTTTGATCGCATATCAATTTTAGACCTGAGAACAATGAGATTTCGTTTTTTTGTTTGTTTCAAATGGATTTTTGTATACGAGTGAATGATTGACTAGTGAAAACATATGTTCAATTTATGAAACAGTTTATTTTTATCAAGGTGGTGCTTGACCAAGAACAAATCAGTGCAATTTGCTATAAAGTGTAGTAAATGAAATATATGCAGTATGCACATGGAATGAGACAGGTAGCCTATAGCAGGGGTTCTTAACCTTTCTGACCTTGGGGCCCAATTTTTTCAGTACAGAGTGGCCCAGGGCCCATTAAATATAAACACTGTATAGCAGGGGTATTCAACTTTAAGAGGTCCATTTAGAGAAAATTTACTCAAGCGAAGGTCCAGAACATCATAATATATATATATATATATATATATATATATATATATATATATATATATATATATATATATATATATATATATATATATATATATATATATATATATATATATATATATATATATGTGTGTGTGTATATGTGTGTGTGTGTGTATATATTCAAGTAGCCTCATAGTTGTATCAACATCTGCATCTGACTGTTATATTAAAAAAAGTACATATTTGCCAATTAACATGTTTAACTTGAATTAAACATATTTTTTTCTCTTAAAAATAAAGTAGATTTTATTTTATTTTTCAAATGCTATCTTATTTTATTTCTCTACCAGCAGTTTGAATTTCCCCTTTTCTTTGTTAATTGTCTCAACACATTTTTATACTAAATTAATATAAACACATCTTAACAATTTAAGGTTCAGGTTCTCATACGCATGTGGAGGTGCTCATTGATGAGCCTGAAACGATGCTTCACAGCTGTATCTGGACCCAAACATGGGTGTTTTAAGATGCTCAGCTTATTTTCTGTGACTTCAGTTCAGACTTGAGTGGATATGTTTGATGAAAAACTTTGTGTTTTGTTTCAGTGGCGTTTCACTTTCGCACTTTGAACGCCACGGTCTCTGAACGTATGAGACACTGGTTTTGTCCCAGTGGGAAGACTGAACAGGATGAATTTGTCCATTCCGGGTTGCATATTTAAAAATACAGCGAGGACAAAACTTAGTTTGATTTTACTTTAAGTTATTTACATTAATAAGTTGTCAGGACTCAGTGTGTCGGGTTTCATCCGAGCCTGATCAGCTGCGACGGGCACAGCCCGCACCGCAGCTCTCTTTCCGATGCTTTTTCCAAAGCCCGAACAGTCCAGTCCAGCAGACACGACAGCCCACGCATCTACATCTACCATCCTTCAGCAGTAACGACGGAGCCCACCGCCCGAGCGGCAGCCTCAGCCGACCTCCCCGGCCGCGGGGACGCGTCGGGATAAATGAGCACGCCGCGCTCGCTCGCTCTGGGCGCAGACCCAAGTAATCGATCCCTGTTCCTGGCGGATCTAAACCTACTCTGTGCAAAATGAAGGATTTTCTCTAAAATAAAGTAAAGACACACCATTCTCTTACTATTACACGTACAGCTAGCTGAGTGTCTTCTTCTCCTCATTTGGTTGGGAGTTGCTATGCAGTCCCGCGGCCCTCGCGGCCCACACGTACAAAACTGAATTTTTTTTGGCGGCCCACTAGATGGCGCTCGCGGCCCAAGTGTGGGCCGCGGCCCTATGGTTAAGAATCACTGGCCTATAGTCAAGGACCTTCTGTAAACAACACATAAATATAACAAAATACTTTCAACTGTTTCAAGTTTCAGAACATGGAAACACATTAGAAAACAGAGCATGATTCCATCCATCCGTTTTTTAAAACAACATTTCCCATTCACGGGACCAACGAGACCCTTTTCATCTGCGACTTCATTCATCTTTAACGTGTGTGGTAACTAGGGGTGTAACGATACACTAATCTCACGATACGGTACGATACACGATATTGAGGTCACGATAACGATACGATACGATATTATAGCAGTATTTTTTAACAACCTTGATAGAGGAATATATGACTGTAAAAAATTGACTTTTATTTGAAAGACACATAATACAAAACAATGCTGTGCGTTTGCCCTGTTGTTACAGTTTGTAATGCTTTATAACTGTTTAAGTTTTAAAGAGAAAGCCAGGCCAACCATTTTCCACAAACTGAACTAAAAGTAAATTTCAGGTTTGCATTATGCATCTTCAGTTTCATACAAGTACAAATATTTGGCCACAAACGGAATAGTTTCTCTCATGTATGATTTGAATTTTTTCTTTTACAGAAATTTAACAACTAAAATTGAATAAATAAATACAAGTAAATAAATACATACAATTTTACATCATAAAAAAGATTGATTCATGCTCACCTTATATGTGTAAGAGGAGATTTATTTTTGTTAAGAAGGTTATTTTGTTAATTCAGGGTTCATTATTTTATAAATATATTCTTTATATTCTGATGTAAATCAGGGACTATAATGACACTAGTCAGTTTATCTGTAGTGATTAGTCTGTTTTAGATTGGGCGGAGTGATACGCCACAGTACGGCACTAGGTGCTGTGTTGATGTTCTGAAATCCTACGCTGTTGAGCGGACATTGAAGTACACGCAAACTCACGCAGAAGTTGTCCCGTGTTTATCCTACTCACGACCCCAAAAAGGTTTAATTTAATAAGGTAAGGCTTCACTCTACACCAGACTTAAATAAGTAAAGGTTCAGAGCTCAAAACAGGACCGCAAAACGGGACTACTTTCTTCTGAGCGGAGTAATATTTTGGTCCGCGCGGTCGCGGCTGCGGCAGCGGTCGCGGTCGGATGCGCGTTTCTAGTCAACACAATAGATTAAAATTAATAACCCAATATCGCGATACAGGTTGTCACCTCCACGACACGTTTCGTGACGTTTTTGTATCGCGAAATTTCGTGGCACGATATATTGTTACACCCCTAGTGGTAACAACTTAGCTTGTGTTATGACGACGGCTGCACTTCGCTGTAACACTAATGCATGGGCAGATCGGGCTGAAATTCCGCTGGTCGGTCCCCGGGAGTCCCTGTCACTAGTCCAGGCCGGTTCCTGCGGTCCCGGCCGGTCGGAACCGGTCAGATTCCCCCGTTAAAGCCGCGGTGATGCGCGCTGCTCTAGCAGCGCTGCTCCCGGGCGCCCGGCGTGGCTCCGAGGCCAGCGTTCAGCATCCGCCGGGTAGATCCGGCTTAAATAGTGCATAAATGTTATTTATATACAACTCTTATTTTATTTTTTTAACAATAAAGTTTCCATTTGTGAAAATTCAGTGTAATTTACAGGCTCGGGCTGCTCTGGCGGAGCAGGTTTATCCTCCTCCCCTGCTACACGTCATTCAGGGAGCCAATCAGCACAGAGCCTCATTATCATACCCCCCCCTTCCCTAAAAATGAGGCGCAGAAAAAGAGGTTAGAAGCGGTAAAACTAGTGACAGGGCCCACAGGCTGGATTTATGATTTATGTAGAAAAAACAAGCTTTAGATTGTTTTTAAGACATTCAAGGCCTGTTTAAAATATACATTAAATGCCATAATAGGTCACCTTTAATCGAAATTAACGCGCTAAAGTCCCAGCCTTAATTAAAACATAACACAAAAAGGGCAGCGGCCGTAACAATTCATATAACCAAAGCAACTATTTCCTTAAACTTACAGAGGGCAAAAGACCATAATGAGCCACAGGACAGAAGGATGTCTCAGTGACTTGAAAGTCCTGACAGCTCATAGGCCTGAAACTCCTAACCAGTTAGAAAAGAAGGAACCCTGTGGATGAAAGGTAAAACATCTTCACATAAACCAAGAACAGAAATCCAGTTTCCTTCCGTTTAATCCTCTTATGATTCCCATGACCTGCATGACTGAGAATCTGCACCGGCATATCTAATAATAGAAAAAGTGAGGCCGTGTAAGCTTTACATCAGGATGCAGAATGTGACCATGAGTTTTTATCACTTTGTCAAATACTGAACACAGAGACAAGGCCGTCTGAGATGAAAATCTTACTCTGAGTATCATGGTTTGTCCTCCCCCACATAACAGGCACGGCAGGACAGCCTTGAGTCACTACCAAGCATAGCACACGTACCACGTGTAGTACACCTTCACTGGTGAAAGGAACCTTGCCGATCCATGCCGAACATCAGCAAGGCAAGACAATTAGATCATTTATATAGTGCCTTTCATAAAAAACTTTCAACTTTTAACACACATGTTAAAAGTTAGTTAAAAAGTTAAAGTTAAAAATTATAAAAATATCTAAATTATAAAACAAAAGAAATACAATCTATAGTGCACTGAGGTAGATTACTGAAATGCAGTAAATTCAAATTCAAACATATTATATTAATCCCTGCAGGGAAATTAATTGTTGCAGTAGTCAGTGAAGTCTCTTCAAAGAGTCATTGTAGAGAAAATAAAAAGGTTTTCAATATTGACTTAGAGCAAATAGGAATTTCAGCAGCCCTGACGATTCTGGGAGTTTGTTCTACAGGTGAGGAGCATAAATGGCGAACGCTGACTCACCTTGTTTAGTTCTAACTCTGGGTACAGTAAGTGGGCGTGGCCCTGACGACCTGAGGTTTCTGGTTGCTTCATGATGGACCAGATCAGAGATGTATATCAGCACTAGCTCCAACAGAGATTTATAAACCAACAGCAGGATTTTAAAATCTATGCCCTGACAGGTAGGAAGCCGTTATATGGTTCATTCTCTTGGTCTTAACATTTGGAAATAATTGCAGCTGTTTGAATTGATTTTTAGGAAGACTCATGAGAACATCATTACAGTACTCCATGGACAAGTTTTTCTATCTCCTGCCTAAAATGGAACTTTGGGGAACTCCACAGGTTATTTTTTTTAGCTTGAAGTTGTAGTTACGTAAAGGCACACAATGCGGTGCATAAAGCAGCAGCTAACCACTGCTGTTTATACAAAGCTTTTTGGTATTGAATATAGTTTCAGCTGGCACTACAGGATACATGTACAGTAAGTGTCACATTGGATACATTCAATTTTCAGTCAATACGCCTCCAGCTGAGCCATAGATGACACGAAGGAGGTTGTTGTGTATCAATAACTGTTCAATAACTGTGTCCACAGCTGCTCAGTTTGTACTCTTTCAGCGTTACCAGAATAATCAATGCTCCTCCCAGACTTGGTGAGGTGGTTTGTGGGATGACCAACTTCACCAGCTATCCCAACTCTATGAGTAGGAATCGATTGTGGATGTGGCCGGGCCTCCTCTTCAGAAGATAAGGTAGAAAGAAGATGTTTGGTCCCTTAATATTGCAAGGCTCACAAGTTTTTACTTATTAGGGCCCGAGCACTGACAGTGCGAAGGCCCTATTGTATCTGTAGGAATTGTTCTCGTTCTCGTTTTTATTTTTCCGACGAAATTAGGGCCTTTTTGCCCCCCTAAACATGCCCCAAAAGTCACCAAATTTTGCACACAAGCCAGGCCTTGTGAAAAATTTGATATTTGATATTTGCATTAATGGGCGTGGCCTAATGGCTCAACAGCGCCCCCTAGAAAACTTTGTGCCCCAAGCCCCACAATACGGTTTGACGTACAGGTACATGCACGAAAATCGGTACACACCTGTATCATGTCGCAACTTAAAGAAAAGTCTCTTGGCGCCATGGCCGAAACTGAACAGGAAGTCAGCCATTTTGAATTAATTGTGTCATTTTGGTGCAATTTATGCCATTTCTTCGGCCGTTTCTTCGCCCGAACCGTAACGTCCAGGGGCCTCATTTATAAAAGAGTGTGTAGGATTCATACTAAAAGTGTACGTAAACCCAAAAGCCGAAAATGGCGATCGCAAAAAAAAAATCCGGATTTATAAAACCGTGTGCACGCACACTTGCACGCAATGTTCGCTTTATAAATCACAGTCCAGATGGAAGGTTGCGCAGCTGAATTCGCCTCATATCCCGCCCTCTACACACCCACATTCTACCATAAATGGTCTATGCAAACTACTTTATGACTGTATTTGCATAAAAATGAGCCTGCTGAGCATGCGCAGCGGCTTCCTGCAGACTGTTTCTGCTGCGCGTCAGGATGAATGAGACATGTGTCGAGTCGGAGTTCTGCCGAGGTGTCCTATCTCGGCAGAAAATACTACCGTACGTTCCCCGTTTCTTTTATCTCAGTTTGTTTTTTTTCAAAGGCTTTTTCATGCAAATAGACTATTTAATAGCAGGAAGTCAGAATGTGCTTCCACATAGATCTATTGGCGCTTTTCCACTAGTACTTACTTAGCCCGACTCGACTCGTCACGCCTCTACCCGTTTTGTCCCCGTTTGTTTTCCCCCCCCCAGGTGAGAAGTGGGGGGGGGGTTGGGGTGAAGCTGCTGTGACGTACTCGATTGCGCAACCGCTTTGTTCGGGTCGATGCTGATGAGAAATCAGCTGGAGCCGCGAGCGGCTGAGAAAAAAACAGAGCGCCTGTGGATCTGATCGTTCCTTATCGCCCGTCTAGATCCCTTTTTAATTCTCTCGTCAGCCACCAGGTTTATGAACATCTGCACCTCAGAGTTGGATCACCAAACAGACGTTTGCGCTGTATAATAAAATCGCTGACTCCCGCTTCCTGATTCAAACGTCTGACGGCTCCGCCCCCTGACCAATCAGTGGCGCGGAGGGTGGTGACGTCAGAAATAGTCCCGGCTCAGCCCGGTTAGAACCTCGGCAGAATGGTTACAGAAAAAGTATCGGCTTGGCATGGCTCCACCCGCCTCGGCCCGTAGTGGAAAAGCGCAAGACGGGGCCGTGGCGAGTAGAGGCGCTGAGTAGATACTAGTGGAAAAGGGCCATAAGCAGCTCATCAAAACATAAAAAACAACCACACTTCAGACAATAAAAGCACATTAATATTAAAATAAACATGAAATATAGGGTTTAAAAATAGCATATAAAGTGCAAACTAAAATATAGTCCAGTCGTGGCAGAGGTGAGTGGGTGAGTGTGTGTGAGACTGAGTTCAGGATGAGTTAAACAGTCTTATAGCTGTGGGGATGAAGGATCTCCTGATTCGCTCCGTTCTGCAGCGCAGTGAGCGGAGCCGACCGCTGCCGCTGCAGCTCCTACCTGTAAATGCAGGTAGGGTGATTTGACAGATGAAAATACCCCGTCAGATCACGCTTCCACATAGACATCAACATTTATCTATGTGGAAGCATGATCTGACGGGGTATTTTCATCTGTCAAATCATCCTACC
The DNA here is from genome assembly GCF_033807715.1 of Cololabis saira. Lineage (NCBI taxonomy): Eukaryota > Metazoa > Chordata > Actinopteri > Beloniformes > Belonidae > Cololabis > Cololabis saira. The sequence continues at coordinate 28,431,182 of NC_084609.1, forward strand.
TGCCTATGTAGAAGCGTGATTTGACGGGTTTTTCTCTTCCGCCAAAGCGTCGTACACGTATGTAATTATGTAATTAGCGACTCTAAAACTGTAGGATTACATGATATTGGCAACTCTGGCCAGGTGCCTAGCAAAATAGAAGTGGTTGCAGTTCCCCGCCCTCCAAAAGTTCACCAGGTGCAGCGTTATAGAGGCGTTAACCAAGATAACCTTGTAAAAATTAAAACCAATGTACATTTGGTACCAATTACAGACCGAAAAATTAGATGCGGACTACTAAATATACGATCATTAAGCTCTAAGTCTCTGTTAGTAAATGATATAATTACAGAGAGCAGGAGTGATATTTTCTGCTTAACAGAAACATGGTTACAGGAGGAAGAGTATGTTAGTTTGAATGAATCAACTCCGCCCGGCTACTTTAATCATCACATTCCTAGAAGCACGGGCCGAGGCGGAGGAGTCGCAGCAATTTATAACTCCGGTCTCCAAACAAAAATTGAACCTAAGTGCAACTATAATACATTTAAAAGCCTCATGCTTGGTCTGAAATTTCCGAGCTGGAAATCAGAGAAGCCAGTTGTGTTAGTGGTAGTGTACCGGCCCCCTGCTGGTGCGTATCTAGAGTTTTTGTCTGAATTTTCAGATTTCCTTTCTGGATTATTGATCAGCACAGATAAATTCATCATAGTGGGTGATTTTAACATTCATATGGATGTTGAAAGCGATAATCTTAAATTAGCCTTCAATGGGTATCTCACAAAAAGTGGATAAACCGACGCACTGTTTTAATCATACTCTCGATCTCGTTCTCACCTACGGTGTTGAAACTGATGGTCTGTTGGTGTCACCTGTAAACTCCCTTTTATCCGACCATTACTTAATAACGTTTGAATTTAATTTTGTTGATGTTGAAGTGCAAAATAGGAGGTATTATTTTAGCAGATGTTTGTCTGATGAAGTTATTGTTAAATTTAGGGAGGCCATTGCTTATCTTACGACAGTGCGAAATAGTGATGTAATCGAAGCCAGTGACCTGGGTTCTACCTCTGCAGATGTTGATTTCCTTGCTAGTAACACTGCTGATTTGTTGCATTCAGCTTTAGATGAAGTTGCTCCTTTGAAAAGGAGGGTTTCTAGCCACAGGAGCTTAACTCCCTGGTATAATTCAGATATCCGCATGTTGAAACAAAACGTGCGTAAAATGGAAAGGAAGTGGTACTCTTGTAGGTCTGTAGACTCTTATCGTGAATGGAAAGATATTCTAATAGTATATAAAAAAGCCATTCGCAAAGCCAGAACAGCTTATTATTCAACGTTGATAGAGGATAACAAAAGTAACCCACGTTTTCTGTTCAGCACTGTAGCCAGGCTGACAAAGAGTCACAACTCTGTTGAGCCGTGCATTCCTGCAGCTCTCAGTAGTGAGGACTTTATGAGCCTCTTCAACAGTAAAATCGCGAGAATTAGAGAAGAAATCAACCAGCCGTTTGTACGTGTTTCTTCAGCTTTAGCGACTTCCCTAGGCTCTGACTTGCCTCTAGACTGTTTTGATCCTATAGACCTCCCTGAGCTGACCTCACTCGTCAATAGAGCTAAGTCAACCACATGTATGTTAGACCCCATCCCGACTCGACTATTCAAACATATTTTTTCTCTTATTGGTACGACAATACTGGACCAAATTAACCTATCCCTAAGTTTAGGATATGTACCACAGGTTTTCAAAGTCGCAGTAATTAAACCTTTACTTAAAAAACCTTCTCTTGACCCAGACACCTTAGCTAATTATAGGCCAATTTCCAACCTTCCATTTGTGTCTAAAATTCTGGAAAAGGCAGTTTCAAGCCAGTTATGTGACTATTTGTATAGAAATGATCTGTTTGAAGTCTTTCAGTCAGGGTTCAGAATGCATTATAGCACAGAGACAGCACTGGTTTGAGTCACGAATGACCTCCTTATGGCCTCAGATAAGGGATTAGTGTCCATACTGGTTCTACTGGACCTCAGTGCTGCTTTTGACACTATAGATCATGGCATTTTACTGCACAGGTTAGAGCATGTCGTTGGGATTAAAGGGACAGCTCTATGTTGGTTTAAATCATATCTATCTGACAGGTTCCAGTTTGTTCATGTACATGAGGTTTCTTCAGAACAGTCAAGGGTCTGTTATGGTGTTCCGCAGGGTTCAGTGCTAGGGCCAATCTTGTTCAGTTTATACATGCAGCCATTGGGAAGTATAATCCAGAATCACGGCATACACTTTCATTGTTATGCTGATGATACGCAGCTCTACTTGTCTATGAAGCCGGATGAAACAGAACCGTTAGTTAAACTTCAGGCATGTCTTAGGGACATTAAGGACTGGATGTCCAGAAATTTCCTGCTTCTAAATTCAGATAAAACAGAGGTTATCATTCTTGGTCCAGAGCATCTTAGGAAGGGATTAGATGGTGTTGCGATGGCTTCCAGTGCAACTGTGAGAAACCTTGGTGTTATTTTCGATCAGGATTTGTCGTTTAAACCATATGTCAATCAGGTTTGTAAAATAGCCTTTTTCCATCTCCGTAATATTGCAAAGATTAGGAAAATCCTCTTGCAGAGTGATGCAGAAAAACTAGTTCATGCGTTTGTATCTTCTAGACTAGATTACTGTAATGTGTTGTTAGCAGGATGTCCAAGTAATTTGCTGAATAGGCTCCAGCTGATCCAAAATGCAGCAGCACGAGTACTGACAGGAATTAGCAGGAGAGACCACGTCTCTCCAGTGTTAGCGTCGCTCCATTGGTTACCCGTAAAATTCAGAATCCAATTTAAAATTTTATTACTTGCGTATAAAGCCCAAAACGGCTTAGCTCCGCATTATTTGCAAGACCTGATAGTGCCTTATGTTCCTGTCAGAGCTCTCCGTTCTCAGAGTGCAGGTTTACTCGTAGTTCCTAGAGTATCTAAATGTAGATTTGGAGGGCGGGCGTTCTGCTATCAGGCACCACTACTATGGAACCAACTTCCAATCTGGGTTAAGGAGGCTGACACCACCTCCACCTTTAAAACTAAACTTAAAACATTTCTGTTTAGTAAAGCCTATAGTTAGTGTTTAGTAAACCTCTAGCTGGTGTTGGTAAATCTCTAGGTAGTGTAAACTTTAGTGTGTCAGAGTCGCTCCTGTAGTTTCTTGTGCTGGCCCCCCCTTCTCCTCCCTTTTCTCTCTTTTGTCCATGTTGCAGCATCCTTTGCCGGACACCGGAACCTGCAGGTGGTCGTGGGTGGCTTGTAGCTTGCATTACGGAGCACAAGTCTTTCCCTGACCCTGCACCCCAAACTGGGACTTGCTGATTGGGCCGGAGCTTCGGGAGCTGCATGCTGGCCTGCGGTCCCCACCCCTGGTCATCCCGTTGCTGGCCCCCCCTTCTCCTCCCTTTTCTCTCTTTTGTCCTGCAGGTGGTCGTGGGTGGCTTGTAGCTTGCATTACGGAGCACAAGTCTTTCCCTGACCCTGCACCCCAAACTGGGACTTGCTGATTGGGCCGGAGCTTCGGGAGCTGCGTGCTGGCCTGCGGTCCCCACCCCTGGTCATCTCGTTGCTGGCCCCCCCTTCTCCTCCCTTTTCTCTCTTTTGTCCTGCAGGTGGTCGTGGGTGGCTTGTAGCTTGCATTACGGAGCACAAGTCTTTCCCCGACCCTGCACCCCAACCTGGGACTTGCTGATTGGGCCGGAGCTTCGGGAGCTGCGTGCCGGCCTGCGGTCCCCACCCCTGGTCATCCCGTTGCTGCTTCCACCTGCCTGCTGTGCTGTTGCCGTCCCTGACCCACCAGTCTGGCCCTCGGCAGGAGGGTCCCCCCTTATGAGCCTGGTCCTGCTCAAGGTTTCTTCCCTCCTAAAGGGGAGTTTTTCCTTGCCACTGTTTGGCTTAAGGTTTTTCTCCCACTAGGGGAGTTTTTACCTGCCATTGTTTATGTAATAACTGCTCGGGGGTCATGTTCTGGGTATGGGTCTCTGTAAAGCGTCTAGAGACAACTCTGTTGTATTAGACGCTATATAAATAAAAAAAAAAAAAAAAAAATTGAATTGGAAGCACATTCTGACTTCCTGCTGTTAAATCGTCTATTTGCATGAAAAAGCCTTTGAAAAAAAGAAACTGAGATAAAAGAAACAGGGATCGTACGGTAGTATTTTCTGCCGAGGTAGGACACCTCGGCAGAACACCGGCTTGGGTGTACATGGATCTATAAGTCTGATATGTGATGACATTAAAAGTATGACATGAATCTGGCTTCATTTCACCACCTCACCACCTGCGTCGCCAGTTCCCCATGTCTTAACCTTATGGGACTCTGGGGTCACATATGGGGACATACTTCTTTGGCTTCCCTAAACCAAAGAAAGTAATTTAGCTCTACTCCAAGACGTCCAGTCCTCAGGGGAGGACTGGTGCATCCATCTAGTGGTGAATATTCAACCCAAACTATTCATGCTGCACTCACAAAATGGCAGAGATATCAACCGAACGTTTATGGAAGCTCCCTTACTAAACGTTACCAAGGTACTGCTAATGGTAGAATTTGATGGTTTAAACCTGTTTATTTATGTTTATAAGCATCCAAACATTCAAAATGAAACCATGTTTTGAGAAATATTTGCAATAGGTAAAAGCTGAGACGTTTGTAAACTTGCGGTACTTGTTTGAGGACGCAAGGTCTCAACTTGTAGTTAGCTTGTATTGTTAGCTACGACAATGCTAAACAAGAAGTACTTGCATGAGGTCTGGGGGACTTAATTCCTGCAAAACAAAGCTATGTAAAAGTGAAGGAACATATTAGAATTATCAAATTACTTGATTTTGAGGAATCTCAAAATACTGGAGATCCCGTCCCACCAGAGTGTGAGGATTGGGAGAACGAAGATGCTGGTTAGCAGAGCAGAGACAGTGATTCTTCTGACTGTGAAAGTAGTGGTTCTGTTCAGAAGAGCAGTAATGACGACTATGAGCCTAAGTCGAGATCTATGTCCAGAGGACGGGGACCAAAAGGCAGTGAATCCAAAAGATGTGGGTGTAGACGTAAGCATGGCTAGAGTATGGTAGCCAGAGCACGTTTGCATAGACAGAGTAACTGACGTTTGCATAGTAGGGGTGTAACAATATATCGTGCCACGAAATTTCGCGATACAAAAACGCCACGAAACGTGTCGTGGAGGTGACAAAGTGTATCGCGATATTGGGTTATTAATATTAATCTATTGTGTTGACTAGTAACGCGCATCCGACCACACGTGGCGACCGCGCCTCGACTCGCGGTACAAAAATCTTCCTCCGCTCAGAAGAAAGTAGTACCGTTTTGCGGTCCCGATCACGGGACTCTTGGGGGGTTTTGAGCTCTGAACTTTTAAGTCTGGTGTAGAGTTAAGCCTTACCTTATTAAATTAAACCTTTTTCGGGTCGTGAGTAGGATAAACACGGGGACAACTTCTGCGTGAGTTCGAGTACTTTAATGTCCACTCAACAGCGTAGGATTTTAGAACATCAACACAGCACCTAGTGCCGTACTGTGGCGTATCACTCCGCCAAATCTAAAACAGACTAATCACTACAGATAAACTGACTAATGTCATTATAGTCCCTGATTTACATCAGAATATAAAGAATATATTTATAAAATAATTAACCCTGAATTACCAAATAACCTTCTTAACAAAAATAAATCTTCTCTTACACTTATAAGGTGAGCATCAATCAATCTTTTTTATGATGTAAAATTGTATGTAATTATTTACTTTTATTTATTTATTTAATTTTAGTTGTTACATTTCTGGAAAAGAAAAAAGTCATATCATACATGAGAGAAACTATTCAGTTTGTGGCAAAATATTTGTACTTGTATGAAACTGAAGATGCATAATGCAAACCTGACATTTACTTTTAGTTCAGTTTGTGGAAAATAGTTGGCCTGGCTTTCTCTTTAAAACTTAAACAGTTATAAAGCATTACAAACTGTAACAATAGGGCAAATGCACAATATTGTTTTGTATTTTGTGTCTTTCAAATAAAATAAAATTTTTTCCAGTCATATGTTCCTCATGCAAGGTTGTTAAAAAAATACTGCTATAATATCGTATCGTATCGTTATCGTGACCTCAATATCGTGTATCGTACCGTATCGTGAGATTAGTGTATCGTTACACCCCAGTGTTTCCCCTACCATTATATAGGCCTGGCAGGGCCGCCAGGCCAACGAGACCCCCTGCCAGGCCTAAAAAAAAAAAAAAATCAATGATAATTTACGTTTAGGAGCCTCTGCAGCGCTGTTCTGCAATGGGAGTCAACCTGCTTCGTTGCCTAGTAACGCTGCTGAAAGCGCGGGCATATTATTATATATAATGGGATGTAAAGAGTTTGTAGCTAGCCAAAAAAAAAAGAAAAAATATTGCGGGCGACAGACAACATGATATAAAGAAATGTTTCTGCAGGTCCGTGTGTTTGTGTTTGCATGAGACGCTGCAGGGAAGCATGAAGGAAAACACAGCCCGACGACATGCTACATGTCCAATATGCCGTCCCACGCGCCTCGTCTGTTTAAGATTTTTTCGGTGGGTACCACCGGGCCTGAAAAAAATTCTAGGGGAAACACTGCACCCCTATTGCATAGGGTAAATGACGTTTGCATAGAGCAACTGACGTTTGGATAGAGTAAACGACGTTTGCATTGTATGATTCTCGTACGTGTATTTGTGTGTTTTGTGTAATCTGTTTAGTCATTTTTAGACAATCACAAAGTAAGATGCAAGCATTGTAAATGGCAGACTGGCAGATATTTTGTGATTTTTACAGTTTGCAAAAAAAACCAACCTTCCACTCGTTTAAAGTTTGTAATTATGATTCTTAAAGGAGCATGAGGCAGGATTGAGGCAGGATTTATGAAAAAATTGCGTATACGTTTTAAGTTTTCTAGTAATGTCAGATGAAGCGTTCCAAACCAAAACGAATGAGCCCTCTAGCGTATCTCTCCGTTGCCTTGAACAGGCTGTGTGCTGCAAAATGTGCTGCAATTCCGGGCCGGAATTTCCCACGCTGTCCTGCGGATGTGACGTCACATGACGCTGCATGCGCGTTCTCCCCGTTCTCCCGTGCCGGCTTCACTGTTGGATGCAGTACCCCCGACGGTCGTCGTGGCGCTAATGAGTCTCCTTTTTCATTGTTTTTTTAAGAGAGTAACTCACACTGGAAACAATGTGTGATTCCTTCTGAATAACAAATGTTTATTTGCACTTTTTTCTCATATGTTCAGTTATTTTGATAAATAGAGTATTCTTTGTTGCCACACCGGGGTTTCGTCATTGTGTATATTTTGTCCACTTTCGTAAAATGAATTCCTAACGTCCTCATGTGAGGACATCACTTTTTAGGAAAACTACAACAGGTATATTGATAATACTTATTTTTTACACTTCTTAGGTTCTAATAATCCAAAATAACTAGAAGGACTCAAAAATGCATTGCTCAATTTTGTTCGGGTCTCAGGAGGTAAAGTCATTATGTGTAGTTATTATATCGGAGGCGCTTTTTATGTTGGATATGAGTTTTTTCCATTTTTAAATTCATATATTTAATAAGCCAAAACATTGCACAGTGGTTTAAACACTGCGGCAGTAGATCACCGGTTACCACTGAATGAATTATATTGTTAACCTCTGATTTAAAAAAAAATAAATATTACATGTTTATATGGGATGTTGAGTTTCATTATTTTAAAGGTAATCCTGAACGAACCATAGTATGATCACTGTTCTACATACAATAATGAATGTAAAAAAAAAAGATTGTCAGATGTCACCTTGATTATTATTATTGTTATTATTATTATTAACATTTCTGATTGACTGAGAGCACTGCAGTTAAAATTATAACCTAAAATTAAAATTAAACCTTAAAAATACAACGTGCCTAATAAATTGTGCACACAGTGTAGATGAATACTTTGTAGTGGTGTATATATTTAATGTAATATATTTAATATATTTAAATATTTATTTTGTTTCCATTGATGAATATATAGACATTGAGATAGTGAATTTAGTGAGTGCTCGGATGCTAGATTACTTTTTCTCACTCTTTTTTCTGTCTCCCACAGGTTTGGTTGATGTGCACAGAGGATATTGCTAGAGGATATTGTAATAAAGCCAACTTTTACACCAGATACGCCTCTTTTTTCAAATTGTTCCCCTTTGGAGAAGTCAGAGTGGGTCAAACACTACACTGGACACCTTTTAAAAAGGGGCTTAAAACTTTTTTGTTCAGGAAGGCTTTCCCTGGTCTTTTATAGATGTTTTTATGCTTTTTACTCCTGGTCTTTTATGTGTCTTGATTTTATTCCCTTTGTTTATGTTAGCACTTTAAGATTATTTTATGAAAAGTGTATATGTATTATTATTATAACACTGATTACATATTAAAGGTTTAATAGTCCATCCTGCCCCTTGAGGTGGCCTGTGTAAAAGCTGCTTGTGTTCCACTGTAAGAAATGTAAGACATTTCGTAGTCCCACCTTTGTTCTGCTGTCCTAATGCTGGAATACAGTCTCTGTTAAATAAAATTGTTCTTCCGTAATGCCAAACATATTTTTCTGTGATGTAAGAGCCTTCATACATTGTCTTTTAATTATTTTACTTGTTCTCACAGACAGACACTTGCTCTTAATACATCGCTTACATTAATAAGCAAAGTTTTCCCTCCCCCCCAAAATAACACAGAAAAGCTAAAGGAAATAAGGCAATTGGAAAAGGAAAAAGAAGAATTGTCCATTATAGTACTGAGACGTTATGGTTCAGTAATGAACTACGAAGACGAGCAGAAGAAAAGGGCCCATTTAAACGAGCGGGGCGGCCATTTAAATGAGAAGGAGAGCCGTTTGAACCACAAGGAAGATTTGTTAAATGAAAAAGAAAAGAAGCAAAAAAATTTGGTAAAAGATCATGAAAATACACTGTTAGAAAAAAGTGCGCTGTCAGATGAGGTGATACTGTTGCGCGTGATTAAATCTGATTATAAGCGGCTTATTGTTAAATATAAGGTAAAATGTCATCATAATGAATATCTAAAGACTACGCTTGCAGATAAAGTCTCAGAACTAAAAGTGGTGTCAGATGATCGGTTGGCAGCATTGAACGAGTTAAAGATGGTACAGAGGCGGTCTAAAAATAAACGTAAGGCACAACGGAAACAGACTAAAAACAGAAAGGGTGACAAAACTAATCGCGAAGAGAAAGTGACAACGTATCCCATCGGATCTCCACGTTGGCCTATATGCATGTCAACTAATGCCACAAAAAGGGACGGTGATCCTGCAGTATCTATCACAGTTGGTCCCACTTCCACCTATTACCCCGAAACCCGGGAGCGGCAGACGAAACTTGAAGCCAGCTACTGTTCAGATGTCTTTGGACATCACACCACACCTTCCTCCCAAGCCCCGCCTACAGCCCATTAACATCATACCACGCCCTCCTCCCAACCCCTGTCTACAGCCCATACAACAGCCCATGGACCTCTCGCGTCAAATTACACGTTTAGTTGTAATCCAGCCATTCAATACACGTAACTGACATTGATGTATTCACAGTGATTCATTATCAGCTGTAAATGCACTTGTGTACGGATTATTTTCCATATTTACCGTTCAAAAACGACCCCACTGCTGTCTGTCCCATAGACGAACATGACAGCGCAGCTTTGTTTTGGAACTGGCGGGGCTTCCATGAACCACGTGACCGCTCTGGCGGCGAGAACAAAAGTTGTCAAGAGTGTCTGGCTGCAGACCTCTCGCGTCAGGCTGTGCAGCGGAGGAGGTGGTAGGCAGGGCAGCGGAGGAGGTGGTAGGCTGGGCACAGGGAACATCAAGTCTCCAGATGTTTCTCCATGTCCGCTCTTCTTATGATGGTTTTGTCACAAATGTGACAATGGAAATGTGAGGTGCTTCTGCAGTTTAAACTGCATTTGCAGATCTTTTGGTCTAGGAGGAAGTCAACAAAAGGTTAAATTTGCCAATGATTAAAAGGATATGACTTCCGGTGTAGCGACTAATGGACTAGGACGTGTTTTTTTTTTGAGCTCCTGCAACAACCTTTAAAAATATCTATTTTTGGTACAGCTTTTTCATCTTCCTTCGGTTTATTTTTCCCGACCTTCATTATTCTACTTTGGCCCCGTATTTTTGCCGACCAAAATGCCTCCAAAACTCAAACCATCCGCACCACCCCCGCGGCCCTCTCCGCACGCAGCATCCCCGCCTCGTGGTGACCCCCCGTCCAGCCTGGCCGAGGCCGCCGGGGCCGCTCCTTCACACGACTTTAAGGCCGAGCTGCTCGCATCACTCCGCGTTGAGATGGCGGCTGTTTTTAAATCGGAGCTTCAGACTGCTTTAAATGAAAACCTGTCGAGCATCAAGACTGAGCTGCAAGCGGTGAAGTCGGAATTATCAAAAAGCATTACAAACATCCAGTCTGATGTGCGCGCTCTGAAGAACACCGTGGTTGAAATGGAAACATCTCTTTCATCCTGCACCGATGACATCACAACCTTACAGGCTAAAGTGGAGCATCTGTCAGCTGAACTGATGAGGCTGGATGGTAAATGCGAGGATCTGGAGGCGAGATCCCGGCGCAATAACATACGGATCGTGGGAATTCCTGAAGATTTTTCCACCTCTTCTGCTGTTACGGATATTCCCTCTCTGCTCAAGGAGGCTTTCAGCCTGGAGAAGGAGCCTCTCCTGGACCAGGCGCACCGCACCCTCCAGCCGAAGCCGAAGCCCGGAGAGCGCCCTCGTCCCATCATCGCCCGTCTGCACTATCATACAGACTGTGTGGATATATTGCGCCGAGCCAGGGCTCAGCAACGGATTACGTGTGGAGAGTTGACTTTTTCTGTCTTTCCCGACCACACCCAGAAGACGGCCCGTGCCCGAGCCGCCTTTAATGACGTCCGCCGCCGGCTCCGCGAGATTCCGGGGATCCGCTACGGTCTGCTGTACCCCGCCCGCCTCCGCATCACCCACAACGGCGCAGAAAGGGAGTTCAGGTCGGCAGAGGAGGCCAGCGCTTTCATCACGTCGCTCAAAGTCTAGTTGAACTTTTTTCAGTTCATCAGTGTCGGTTTTTTTTTTTTTTCTTTTCTCTCCCATATATACACGGTATGTGGTTTTCAGTTTAACTTGGTCGTGATTGGTTGTACCTCTCTGTTAATGTTGCTGGGCTTGCAGGAGCTCAACACGAAGCTTGTTAGTTATTATCTTGTTAGTTATGCTTAAAGCCGTAAGTGTTCTTTTCAGGGATCTGACTCCTTCTGGAGTTTGCACTGGGTTCTCCATCGTTTGGGGATGGGGTCGTTGTAAGTGCAATTGGGGGGTGGGGGGTGGGGGGTTCAGTAGGTTAAGTTTGTTGTTGTTTTCAATTTTCCCCCTTTTTTTTTTATTTATTTATTTTTTTTCTCCCCCTTTTTTTTTTTTTTTTTTTTTTTTTTTTTTCTCCTTCTTTCCTCTTTCTTTCTTTCTTTCTTTCCTCCCTCCATCCCTTTCTTTCCTTTCCTTCCTTGGGGATCCGCATTCGGTACATCTCTATCTTTAGGAATTTAACATATGGCCACTAATACTGGTACTTCTGTGAGGTTGTTGAGCTGGAATATTAAAGGCATGGGGAGTCCAATTAAGAGATCGAGAATATTTGCTCACCTGAGACGTCTTGAAGCTGACTTAGTGTTCCTTCAGGAAACCCACATGCGCACCAAAGACCAGGTCAGACTTAAATGTCCCTGGGTTTCTGAGGTGTTTCACTCTGATTTCAACTCTAAGGCCAGGGGGGTTGCTATATTAATTGGTAAGTCAATGCAGTTTTCAGCATCTAAGGTGATTTCAGACAAAAACGGCAGATACTTAATTGTGGCGGGTACGCTATTTCATATTCCCATATTATTAGTTAATATATATGCCCCCAATTTTGACAACCCACACTTTATGAACAAGCTTTTTGAATGTCTCCCCTCATTGAACGACAGTCTTCTTATAATTGGCGGGGATATGAACTGCGTAATTGACCCCAAACTAGACCGCTCCAGCCCACGAAATCTGACTCCTTCTTCAATGTCGAGGTCTCTTTCAGATTTTGTGTCCAAGAACGGTTGCACCGATCCTTGGAGATTTTATAACCCTTGTACCAAAAAATATTCCTTCTTTTCTCAGATGCATCAATCTTTCTCTCGGATTGATTATTATTTTATTGATGCTAAACTAATTCCCAAAGTACTGTCTGTTGATTATCATCCTATTGTGATCTCCGACCACGCTCCTCTTTCTTTGGATATTCAGTTCTCTTCACAGCCACGCTACTCAACATCTTGGAGGTTCAATACATTACTTCTCTCAGATGATAAGTTCACCAATTTTATTACAACTAAAATTGATGATTACATCTCTATAAATCAAAATGATATGGAACCAATTTCATCTTCACTGCTGTGGGAATCATTAAAAGCATATTTGCGGGGACAAATTATCTCCTTCTCTGCTCACTTGAATAAGTCCCGGAAAGCCAAATTACAAGAACTCTCTATTAAGATCACAAAATTGGACCAACAACTTGCTACTTGCCCCTCTCCCAGTTTTCTTAAGCAACGTGTCGATTTACAGACTGAATTTGATCTCCTTACCACTAATGACGCAGAGCGACTTCTCTTACGATCACGCTCCGTATATTATGAACATGGAGACAAGGCAAGTCGGCTCATGGCTCATCAGCTACGTCGCCAGGCAGCCTCACGTATGATCCTTCAGATAAAAGATTCATCAGGCTCATTGCATCAGGATCCCACCGCCATTAATTCTGTCTTTCACTCATTTTATTCCTCTTTATATACGTCTGAATCTCCATCTGGCTCCACTGAATTGAATTCATTCTTAGATAGCCTCAACTTTCCTGTTATAGGCTCCGATGCTGCTAAAAATCTTGACTCGCCATTAACGGTAGAAGAAATTAATCTCGCTGTGAGAAGTATGCAAAATAACAAAGCTCCTGGCCCTGATGGATTTCCAGTGGAATTTTTTAAGAAATTTCAGGATAAATTGTCCCCTTTATTGCATGCTGTTTATAAGGAATCACTGGAACATGGCACTCTCCCTCCCACTTTAAGGCAAGCCTCCATAAGTCTCCTCTTAAAAAAAGATAAGGATCCAACTCTCTGCGGCTCATACAGACCTCTTTCGTTAATAAATGTAGATGCTAAGATCCTTGCTAAAGCCTTGGCTTATCGCTTGGAGAACATTGTGCCAACTATTGTCTCAAATGAACAGACAGGATTTGTTAAGGGGCGACAGTTATTCTTTAATGTGCGGACACTTTTAAATATTATTCACTCTAAAACTATCACCACAACACCTGAAGTCGTAATCTCAGTCGATGCTGAAAAGGCATTTGATAGGATTGAATGGGACTATTTATTTACTGTACTGAAGAAGTTTGGGCTGGGGAATGGGTTCATTTCTTTGATTCGTCTCCTTTACACGTCTCCACAAGCAAGCGTTTCCACTAATGGCATTCAGTCCAATTTTTTTACTCTAGCCCGTGGCACCAGACAGGGGTGTCCCCTCTCTCCCCTATTATTCGCACTAGCTATAGAGCCCCTGTCAATCTTTCTGAGGTCCTCCCCCACTTTTACTGGGATCTCCCGATTGGGAACAGAATATAAGCTGTCACTTTACGCTGATGACTTACTGTTATATGTCTCGGATCCTGTCCTCTCCATTCCTTCAATTTTATCTGCTTTCCAGAGATTCGGGTCTTTCTCAGGCTATAAAGTGAACGTATCTAAAAGTGAATGCTATCCCATTAATGACTCAGCAACACAGCTCGTACAGTCAGATATCCCTTTTAAGATTAGTCCTTCCGGCTTTAGGTATCTTGGGATCAACGTAACCAGAACGTTAAGCTCTCTTTTTTCTGCTAATCTCTCACCTTTAATGTCTACAATTAAATCTGACCTCCATAGATGGAAAAGCTTACCTCTTTCATTAATTGGAAGAATTAACGCAGTTAAAATGAATATTTTGCCCAAATTTCTATTTCTGTTCCATTGTCTTCCACTTTTCTTACCAAAACACTTTTTTAAAATAATTGATCAAACTATTTCTGACTTCTTATGGTGTGGGAAGGCTCCTAGAATCCGCAAATCCACACTTCAGAGATGTAAATTCAATGGCGGACTGGCACTTCCCAATTTCCAACTGTATTATTGGGCAGCACATATTCAAAAAATTTCATTTTGGTTCAAATCGGTGAATATGCCATGGTGTAAATTGGAGGCACAGTCATGCATTTCATCCTCTTTACCTGCTCTACTTACCTCATCTATTCCATCCAACCTCTCTGTCTTTACAAATAATCAAGTGGTTCACTCCACACTTAGAATTTGGTATCAATTTAGGAAACACTTCAAATTTAAGTCAGCATCTACTTTAGCTCCATTACTGAACAATCATTTATTTCGACCTCCGCTTACAGATTCAACCTTTCTCATATGGCATAATAAGGGCCTAAAAAATTTTGGAGATCTTTACAAGGATGGTATCTTTCGCAGCTTTGCAGATCTCTCAGGTGAATTTAATCTCCCGCCTTCTCATCTCTTTCGATACTTTCAGATTAGACACTGCGCTAAAGCTTTGTTTCCAGTTTTTCCATCCTCTCCGCCGACTCTACAGTGGGAGGTGCTTTTAAACCATGATCCACTTCAAAAATCACTGATCTCTAAGGTTTACGATGACCTTCTGTCTTTCGATCTCTCTCCAGTTATTAAAGTTAGGGCTGCCTGGGAAGATGAACTGGATCTAAATTTGGAGGATTACTGGTGGGACGCTGCTCTTAAAAAAATTTACACAAGTTCATCCTGCGCTCGTCTTACACTTATACAGTTTAAAGTACTGTTTAGAGTCCACTTTTCTAAAGCTCGACTCTCACAGATCTATCCCAGTGTCACTGACGAATGCGACAAATGTCATGCCTCGTCCTGCAATTTAACCCATATGTTTTACTCTTGCCCACTACTTTCTCGCTTTTGGTCGAATTATTTTGACACCATGTCAAAAATACTCTCGGTGAATATAAAAGTCTCCCCCCATGTTGCCATATTCGGGCTCCCAGAGGACCATGGCCGGTTTACTTCAAACCAAAAAGACATTTTGGCTTTTACTTCCTTACTGGCAAGACGCCACCTTCTTCTCCACTGGAAGTCGACTAAGGCTCCTTCTAGTACCCAGTGGCTCAACGACACCATGTTTTTTCTGAAGCTGGAAAAGATTAAATATTCACTGAAGGGTAGTTGCAACAAATTTTATAATAAGTGGCTTCCCTTTCTCACATTCTTCCACTCTCTCCAGTCCCTGCCTCCTGATTGACGGATCCCCCCCCCCTCCCTCTCTTCTCTCTTTCCTTTCTTTCTTCCTCCTTTTTATTTATCTTTTTATTTACTTTTCTTTTGTTTTTGGGTTTTTTTTTTTTTTTTTTTTTTTTCCCCTTTTTATTCATCTATTTTTTTAATTCATACTGTTTAGCTTAAATACTTAAATATTACTTGTATATAAGAATATAATAATTTTCGTGTATTTGTCATTGTTTTGTGTGGATTTTTTGTTCTGTTCTTAATTCCAAAAAAAAAAAAAAAAAGGAGGTAGACTGTATATCTTTTTTTTGTTTATTCCTGTTCAACTGTGCCTTACCCCCTAATAAAAATATCAAAACAAAAAATGATTAAAAGGATATATGAGCACATGTAAACACAGACACATTCACATACACATACCTTTGAATGTGATGGCATTTTTGAAATGTACATCCAGATGTTTATGGAGCCTTCCTCTTTGGGTGGGTTTATATTTTGGGCAAATAGGGGGCAATGAAAAAGCTTGCAACAAACTGTGCAGCGCTCCACTTTATAACCCTCACTCGATGGAAAAATGGAGTGATGCATCTACATAACACAAAAAAGTGATAAAATATTTTATTTCAGTTGGTAAAAATGTATACCGTGTGAAGCAAGTGAAACAGCTTCGGACTGATTGTGATGTTACATACAGTAGGCTATTTTGCAAAAACTTTGCAAAAAGTGTCATATCCAGTGCTTTAAGTGGGCCGGTACGCAGCGGCACGGAGTACCCCCACTTCTCAATATTATTCTCTGGCGTACCGGGACTTTTTACGGCGTACCGGGACTTCTCATGAGCTCACAGTTCTCTGTTCTCTCCTTGCGATTTGGCTACAGTGGCGTTGCAACGCGACTGCCCCTCGTGAGACGTTCACTCGTAAAGCCTGATTTATGGTTCCGCGCTAAATCGACGCAGAGCCTACGCCGTATGGTACGCGGCGACGCGCAACGTACGTGCAACGTGTAACGTGGAACCATAAATCAGTTTACGGAGGTCCCGGGAGTCGAGAGTGTGCCAGAAAGCAATACAAAGAACGCGAAGAAGATATTTTAATCTGTCTTTAAAAGTGGAGAGGAGGAGAAGTATTCAAGGATTTGGGGAATACAAGGAGCTGAGGGGATCCCGGACACCAGCAGCTCTGAAGCCTCTGCTAAAAGTTGTCTATCAAAATCACCCCCCCCCCCAAAATCATCCCCCCTGAAATAAAAATGAATGTGGTTTTACTGCTATTTCAGCATTTAGAGTCATCACCAGAAAAATAACAGCAGAAAAATAACTTATTTGACAATTTTCATCTGTTCAAGTAAATTTTCACTTGAAATAAGTAGAAAAATCTGCCAGTGGGACAAGATTTATCTTCTTATTACAAGCAAAAAAATCTTGTTCCACTGGCAGATTTTTCTACTTATTTTAAGTGAAAATCTACTTGAAAAAGGTGAAAATTGTTGTTTTTTCCAGTGATGAGTCTTGTTTTAAGTGTAATGAGATTTATTTACTAAAATAAGACATTTTAACTAGAATAAAGACACATATTCTTGTTAAGATTGTGAGTTTTTGCAGTGATCCATTTTACTTATCCTGTGTAGGACAGAATCATATTGATAAGTTCAGAAAACTGTTTTTTATTGTTGTGTTTTGATGTATTTGATGTAAGCCCAGTGGATATTTAAAGCTTACAGAAGGCTGCATTTAACTGCTGCTATGTCATTCCTGCAGTATTTCTGCAGGTGTTTTGGTCACTGCTATTATTTGTAATATATTATTTGTAATCAGCACAAATTATCTGTCCCCATATGATAAAATCCACCATCCCCCCTGATTTTTGTTTACACCTCGAGTACTGTCTACCAGTGAATGTGAGCGTTTTCTTTTGTACACATAATTTGTTTGGAAAATTCAATAAAACAATTTTCTTTTTAAAAATCAGGATAATGTCCTAGTATTTAAATATATCACTTAATCATCTGCTGTTACCCACCGCCTAAATTACCTGACATCAGTTGAATAAGGGGAGTACCGGAACTTATTTTTGTCCACTTAAAGCACTACTGCGGTAAAGTGAGCCGCTGTTTGTTTTTCGTTGCGCGCGTACTAGAGTAAATACGGTAGGCACGGTTCTCGAGCAAAGTGAAGCTCCTAAAAGATACATAAAGCCTACGTGCTTTTACTGGAGCAAAGTGAAGGTCCTAAAAGATACATAAAGACTATGTGCTTTTATTGGAGAAATGTGGAGAAAAATCACCTCCAAAATGAGTCAACTTATTAGTTATATTTCACTGCCGTAAAGGGGAGAAAAATCACCTTTCAGTGCCATTTTACTGTAGTAATGTGGAGAAAAATCTGTTTAAAATTACCCCTATAATAAATTTTACTGTAGTAATGTGGAGAAAAATCTGTTTAAAATTACCCCTATAATAACAGCCATTTACAGAATGCTGACATTTGATCTTACCTCACATCAATTCCTTCATGTTCCTCTTTTATTTTTTGCATATTGTTCCTGTCATCTCACTCTACATCTGGTACTATTTTGGTAACATTTTACTGTAGAAATGTGGAGAAAAATCATTTTGAAATTAAGCCTATGATAAACTCCATTTACAGAATGCTGACCTTTGACCTCATCTCACATTAATTCCTTCATAGGTGTGTTCCTCATATTTTTTGCATATTGTTCCTGACGTTTCACTCTACCTCTGGTACTATTTTGGTAACATTTTACTTTATAAATTTGGAGAAAAATCATTTTGAAATTAAGCCTATGATAAACTCCATTTACAGAATGCTGACCTTTGACCTCATCTCACATCAATTCAATTCCTTCATAGGTGTGTTCCTCATTTTTTTTGCATATTGTTCCTGACGTCTCACTCTACCTCTGGTACTATTTTGGTAACATTTTACTGTAGAAATGTGGAGAAAAATTATTTTGAAATAACCCCTATGATAAACTCCATGGTATGGTAAACTCCATTTACAGAATGCTGACCTTTGACCTCATCTCACATTAATTCCTTCATAGGTGTGTTCCTCATTTTTTTTGCATATTGTTCCTGACGTCTCACTCTACCTCTGGTACAATGTTGGTAACATTTTACTTTATAAATTTGGAGAAAAATCATTTTGAAATTACCTCTATAATAAACTCCATTTACACAATACTGACCTTTGACCTCATCTCACATTAATTCCTTCATAGGTGTGTTCCTCATTTTTTTTGCATATTGTTCCTGTCATCTCACTCTACATCTGGTACTATTTTGGTAACATTTTACTGTAGAAATGTGGAGAAAAATCATTTTGAAATTAAGCCTATGATAAACTCCATTTACAGAATGCTGACCTTTGACCTCATCTCACATCAATTCAATTCCTTCATAGGTGTGTTCCTCATTTTTTTTGCATATTGTTCCTGACGTCTCACTCTACCTCTGGTAGTATTTTGGTAACATCTTGCTGTAGAAATTTGGAGAAAAATCATTTTGAAATGACCTCTATAATAAACTCCATTTACAGAATACTGACCTTTGACCTCATCTCACATTAATTCCTTCATAGGTGTGTTCCTCATTTTTTTTGCATATTGTTCCTGTCATCTCACTCTACCTCTGGTACTATTTTGGTAACATTTTACTGTAGAAATGTGGAGAAAAATCATTTTGAAATTACCTCTATAATAAACTCCATTTACAGAATACTGACCTTTGACCTCATCTCACATTAATTCCTTCATAGGTGTGTTCCTAATATTTTCTGCATATTGTTCCTGACGTTTCACTCTACCTCTGGTACTATTTTGGTAACATTTTACTGTAGAAATGTGGAGAAAAATCATTTTGAAATTAAGCCTATGATAAACTCCATTTACAGAATGCTGACCTTTGACCTCATCTCACATTAATTCCTTCATAGGTGTGTTCCTCATTTTTTTTGCATATTGTTCCTGACGTCTCACTCTACCTCTGGTACAATGTTGGTAACATTTTACTTTATAAATTTGGAGAAAAATCATTTTGAAATTACCTCTATAATAAACTCCATTTACAGAATACTGACCTTTGACCTCATCTCACATTAATTCCTTCATAGGTGTGTTCCTCATATTTTTTGCATATTCTTCCTGACGTTTCACTCTACCTCTGGTACTATTTTGGTAACATTTTACTTTATAAATTTGGAGAAAAATCATTTTGAAATTAAGCCTATGATAAACTCCATTTACAGAATGCTGACCTTTGACCTCATCTCACATCAATTCAATTCCTTCATAGGTGTGTTCCTCATTTTTTTTGCATATTGTTCCTGACGTCTCACTCTACCTCTGGTACTATTTTGGTAACATTTTACTGTAGAAATGTGGAGAAAAATTATTTTGAAATAACCCCTATGATAAACTCCATTTACAGAATGATGAGTTCATGTTCAATATCTTATATATTCTATAAAACTAAATTAGCAACTCCACATTTAAGTTGCTTTTTTGACAGGGACAGTGGTGTTTGGATTCGTGATTGTCACTAAATTTTAATAATGCTGTGATTAATAGTGGGTGGGTGAAATAATACATCAATCTTTTTGGAGAAATGTTTACCTACAGTGATGCCATCGCAGTCTTTGTGTATATATACATACATTGGAAGAACCCACTGTTTAGGCAATTCATGGTCATTAGTAAAAACAGAGGCAGCGCTGCATTCCCCCTGTTTAAAATGGTCAAATATGATGATATCAGCCTGCAAATCACAGGACTTATCTGTGGTGGTGAAAGAAGTCAGCGGTATGAATTTGAAAGATGTGTGAGCATCCCTTCATGATAAACAGAGGGGGAACGCATTCTGACAGCAGTATATCAGGCTGTCAGAATGCGTTCCCCCTGTTTAAAATGGGTTAATATATCATTGTAGATATCTGAAATGTTCTTTTTGACTAGGAAGAATTGAATTACAGATATCTGCAACACATATCCAGTCTAGCTATTAAATGTTAAAACGGCTTGCCATACAAGTTTGCTGGTCTACTCAGAAACAGTACTAAGTACATCTACATTTTCTTTCCATCAATACCTGGTGGGCCGGTCTAGGCTCAAAATGCCAGGGCCGATTTTTTTGTCCCAGTCCAGCCCTGTGTGTGAGGGTTGGATGAGGCTTTCTGATGTGTGAAACAATTGTGTTGAATGTTTCTTTCATGGTCACAATAGTGTCACCTGCTGGTAAGGTCAAAGGTCAGCATAATGAAGTTCACTCATTTTGGGGTGATTTCTCTCCATATTTGCACAATATGCACAAAAAATGAGACACAGACATATGAAGGGATTAAGTTGAGGTAAGGTCAAAGGTCAGCATAATGAAGTTCACTCATTTTGGGGTGATTTCTCTCCATATTTGCATAATATGCACAAAAAATGACACACCTCAAGGTCAGAGGTCAGTATTCTGTAAATGGAGTTTATCATAGACTTCATTTCAAAATGATTTTTCTCCAAATTTATAAAGTAAAATGTTACCAACATTGTATCAGAGGTAGAGTGAGACGTCAGGAACAATATGCAAAAAAAAAGAGGAACACACCTATGAAGGAATTGATGTGAGATGAGGTCAAAGGTCAGCATTCTGTAAATGGAGTTTATCATAGGCTTAATTTCAAAATGATTTTTCTCCACATTTCTACAGTAAAATGTTACCAAAATAGTACCAGATGTAGAGTGAGATGACAGGAACAATATGCAAAAAAAATGAGGAACACACCTATGAAGGAATTAATGTGAGATGAGGTCAAAGGTCAGTATTCTGTAAATTGAGTTTATTATAGAGGTAATTTCAAAATGATTTTTCTCCACATTTCTACAGTAAAATGTTACCAAAATAGTACCAGAGGTAGAGTGAGATGACAGGAACAATATGCAAAAAAATGAGGAACACACCTATGAAGGAATTAATGTGAGATGAGGTCAAAGGTCAGTATTCTGTAAATGGAGTTTATTATAGAGGTAATTTCAAAATGATTTTTCTCCAAATTTATAAAGTAAAATGTTACCAACATTGTACCAGAGGTAGAGTGAGACGTCAGGAACAATATGCAAAAAAAATGAGGAACACACCTATGAAGGAATTAATGTGAGATGAGGTCAAAGGTCAGTATTCTGTAAATGGAGTTTATTATAGAGGTAATTTCAAAATGATTTTTCTCCACATTTCTACAGTAAAATGTTACCAAAATAGTACCAGATGTAGAGTGAGATGACAGGAACAATATGCAAAAAAATAAAAGAGGAACATGAAGGAATTGATGTGAGGTAAGATCAAATGTCAGCATTCTGTAAATGGCTTTTATTATAGGGGTAATTTTAAACAGATTTTTCTCCACATTACTACAGTAAAATTTATTATAGGGGTGATTTTAAACAGATTTTTCTCCACATTACTACAGTAAAATGGCACTGAAAGGTGATTTTTCTCCCCTTTACGGCAGTGAAATATAACTAATAAGTTGACTCATTTTGGAGGTGATTTTTCTCCACATTTCTCCAATAAAAGCACATAGTCTTTATGTATCTTTTAGGACCTTCACTTTGCTCCAGTAAACGCACGTAGGCTTTATGTATCTTTTAGGACCTTCACTTTGCTCGAGAACCGTGCCTACCGTATTTACTCTAGTAGCGCGCAACGAAAAACAAACAGCGGCTCACTTTACCGCAGTTCCATATCAGGGTTTAATTATCCACAACAACATCCTCACCTTCCTTACTGTGCTTAAGTTTCACTTACTGTCACAACTGTAGCTCGGGCATCACTGAAAGCTCGTAAGCGATGTAAATGTCGGAGTCCCCGCCTTCTGTTTTCTCTGGCGTTGGTGGGCGGTCAAAATGTCTGACTCTCACTGGAGGCGGGGCATTTTTTTTAATTTCCGGGCCTCACGCTGGAGGTAGACCTGAGACGAGAGCCTGCACAGGGAGAGCCTGACACGAGAGGTCTGCAGCCAGACCAGACCAGTTCTATAATACATCCATGAGCCAGACCCTTCTCAAAGTTGTCGCCATGTTCGATCCACTGCTCTGCCGCTGCTGTGACAGGTTACCATGGTAACAACCCTCTCCCTACTGCAGGAAGTGACGTGCGTTGCAGGGACGTCGGTGATGACGTCACGCTCGGAGCCTATAAATTCGTTCTAAAGTCTCTTTAGACGGAACAATCGCAAGTCGGAGCCAAACAACTACATTTATTTATTGATAATTATTGAAAACGATAAAAAATGTCTGTGGAACATAGAGAACACCTAGCCTGGGAGGAAAGAATAATTCAGCAGTATTTACGTTTACAAATTGCTTCTTTAAAAACTCAGCTGGAACGCATTCCTGCTTTAGAACATACTGTAAAGATGAAGGACGAAACAATAAAGTCTCTGAAAAGTGAAGAAAAACTGAAAAACAAAACAATTCAAGATTTACAGTCAGAGTTAGACCAGTGTGTTACGTCTGAGAAATATAACAAATTAAACAAGAGATACTCTGACACGTGCAGCAAACTACTAATGACAGAAAAAAGATACGTAGAAAAGGAAAAGGAAATTAGGCAATTGGAAAAGGAAAAAGAAGAATTGGCCATAATAGTACAGAGCAGTTATGGTTCAGTAATGAATTACGAAGACGAGCAGAAGAAAAGGGCCCATTTAAACGAGCAGGGCGCCCGTTTAAATAAGAAGGAGAGCCGTTTGAACCGCAAGGAAGATTTGTTAAATGAAAAAGAAAAGGAGCAAAAAAATTTGGTAAAAGATCATGAAAATACACTGTTAGAAAAAAGTGCGCTGTCAGATGAGGTGATAACGTTGCGCGTGATTAAATCTGATTATAAGCGGCTTATTGCTAATTATAAGGTAAAATGTCATCATAATGAATATCTACAGACTACGCTTGCAGATAAAGTCTCAGAACTAAAAGTGATGTCAGATGATCGGTTGGCAGCATTGAACGAGTTAAAGATGGTAGAGAGGCGGTCTAAAAATAAACGTAGGGCACAACGGAAACAGACTAAAAACAGAAAGGGTAACAAAACTAATCGCGAAGAGAAAGTGACAACGTATCCCATCGGATCTCCACGTTGGCCTATATGCATGTCAACTAATGCCACAAAAAGGGACGGTGATCCTGCAGTATCTATACATATATCAAAGTTGGCCCCACTTCCACCTATTACCCCGAAACCCGGGAGCGGCAGACGAAACTTGAACCCAGCTACTGTTCAGATGTCTTCAGACATCATACCAGACCTTCCTCCCAAGCCCCGCCTACAGCCCATCATACCACGCCCTCCTCCCAACCTCCACCTACAGCCCATGGACATACCACGCCCTCGTCCCAACCCCTGTCTACAGCCCATACAAGAGGCCATTAACATCACACCACGCCCTCCTCTCAAGCCCCGCCTACAGCCCATGGACATCATACCACGCCCTCCTCCCAACCCCTGTCTACAGCCCATAGAAGACGCCATTAATATCATACCATGCCCTCCTCTCAAGCCCCGCCTACAGCCCATACAACTACAGCCCCGCCTACAGCCCATGGACATCACACCACGCCCTCCTCCCAACCCCCGCCTACAGCCCATACAACTACAGCCCATACAACAGCCCATTATCATCCAACCACGCCCTCCTCGCAATCCCCGCCCACAGCCCCAACGACACCGCAAGTAAGATTATTACCTGAACAGTATGGGGTGGATCTACCTCCCATGTCTCCTGTTTTAAAGGAGCTTGAGGCAAGAATAAGAAATGAGACTCATTAGCGCCACGACGACCGTCGGGGTTCCTGCAGCCAACAGCGAAACCGGCACGGGAGAACGCGCATAAGGGGTGTAACGATACTTTTTATTATAACTGTCTATTTACACCCGAAAGCCAATGCCTCTTCTGCCTGCAGTGTCATCCATGATGTAGTGCAAAACCTGCAATCTGCCTCACCTGATGCACCAATCCTCTTACTGGGTGATTTTAACCATGTCTCCCTTAAAAAAACACTCCCGGACTTTCATCAATATGTAACCTGTCCAACCAGACGGGATAAAATTATTGATCTCTGCTATGGGTCCGTTAAGGATGCATATAAATCCCTCCCATTACCTCCCCTGGGCTCAGGGGATCACAACTGTGTGCATCTTTTGCCTACATACAAAACTGTGTTAAAGAGGGAAAAGATCCATAAAAGAGACATTAAGGACTGGACAGAGGAGGCGGTGCTTTGCTTGCAGGAGTGCTACGACTGCACGGATTGGGACATGTTTAAAGAAGCTTGTGGTGATGATCTTGATGAACTTGCTGATGTTACTTGTTCATATGTCGCTTTCTGCAGGGATATGATCATTCCTTGTAGGCTTGTAAAAATATTTCCCAATATTAAGCCTTGGGTCACTAGGTCAGTTAAGGCCTGCATACAGAATAAGAGACTTGCTTTTAAACATGGAGCAGCCTCCGAGCTGCACACAGCCACTAAGGACGTGAAAATCGGGATTTTAAAAGCAAAGCAGGACTATAAACTGAAGTTGGAGAAAAAAATGGCTATGAATAATCTTGGATCTGCTTAGTCTGGAAGAATGCTGTGGTTATCCCTGCCCCAAAAATCAGTTCTCCCAAAACCCTCAATGACTTCAGACCAATCGCACTGACATCGATTGTAATGAAATCTTTTGAAAAACTTGTAAGATCAGAAATTCTGAAGACAACTGAACATGACCTTGATCCCATGCAATTTGCTTATAGGCCCAACAGAGGGGTAGAAGATGCCACAGTCACTTTGTTAAATTTGCTTTTTAAACATCTGGAGGGGAAAGGAACACTTGCGAGACTTTTATTTATTGATTTTTCATCTGCTTTTAATACAATTCAACCCCATGTTTTAGCTTTGAGGCTTTTAGAACATATTAACATGAGCAAAAATCTTGTGGGCTGGATTCTGAACTTTTTAACTGATACTACACAGAAAGTGAGAGTGAATGGAACTGTTTCAGAGCAGGTTTCATCCTCCACTGGCTCCCCACAAGGATGTGTGCTCTCTCTCCTCTCTTGTTCATCCTCTATACGGATATGTGCCGTAGCAGCAGAGAGGATAGAACCATTTTAAAGTATGCTGACGATACGGTTATTGTCAGCCTGCTGAAAAACAATGAGACGACCCAGTTGTCAATGATTTCCTTGACTGGTGCAGTAAGTCTTTTCTCCAAATTAATATTTCTCAAACAAAAGACATGATAATAATAGGGCAGCACGGTGGCTTAGTGGTTAGCACTGTTGCCTCACAGCAAGAAGGTCCCCGGTTCGACTCCCTGGCCCGGCGGGGGTCTTTCTGTGTGGAGTTTGCATGTTCTCCCCGTGCTTGCGTGGGTTTTCTCCGGGTACTCCGGCTTCCTCCCACAGTCCAAAAACATGCATATTAGATTAATTGGCGATTCTAAATTGCCTGTAGGTGTGAGCGTGAGTGTGGTTGTGAGCATGGTTCGTGTGTTTATATGTGGCCCTGTGATGGACTGGTGACATGTCCAGGGCCTGCCTCTCACCTCAAATGAGCTGGGATAGGCTCCAGCAGACCCCCGTGACCCCGCAAGGGATAAAGCGGGTATAGATAATGGATGGATGGATGTCATCGACAACAAACTGAACTTTGAGGAAAACTGTCAAGCTGTGTACAAAAAGGGACGCCAGCGCCTGTTTTGTTTGAGTCTACTTTGTCTACTTTTAACATTTCCAGGACCATGCTGATCTTGTTTTATCGTGCTTTTATAGAATCAGTTTCATCTTTCTGTCTTGCTTCATGGTTTGGAAATGCGTCCCTTAAAAACAAAACCTGTTTAAACCAAATCGTGAAATGGTCGAGCAAGCTGATTGGAGAGTCTCAGCTTCAGCCAGAATCCCTGTTTTCTAAACAGTTACAGAGGATAGCTGGCTCTATTTTAAAAGACAACTCCCACCCTCTTAAATGTGAGTTTCAGCTGCTCCCATCAGGTCGGAGGTTCAGGGTACCTGCTTGTAAAACGAAACGTTACAAAAATAGCTTTGTACCAGCAGCCATCAGTGCCATTAATAAGTGAGGGAACTCGAGGCGCGGTCGGCACAAAAAAACATACAGGCGGAGGGCAAAATCAATATTCTAAAAAAAAGGCACAATGGGGCATAGCCTCTCAACAAGCTTCCTCCATTCAGCAGACCCCCCTTCTGGTATACAGCTGCTGTTTATAAACCCAGGCAGGGTGGAGAGGTTGATTGGACACAGGTGTGCCACAATCAGCAGAACCAGGCACACCTGTGTGCTGCTCCCCCGCAGACCACGCCCAATCCTCCACTCTGCCACACACATTAAAAAAAAGTGCGGTGATGGTGAGAAGGGGAGGGGTTGCTCACTTTCTCACACTTCCCTCCCCCTCTGGAGTCTCGCCAACCCCGTTGCGAGACAGGAAATCAGCCACTTCCTCCGGTTGCCGGCCGCTTCCTCCCGGTTGCCGGCCGCTTCCTCCCGGTTGCCGAGGACGCTTCCTCCCGGTTGCCGAGGACGCTTCTTCCCGGTTGCAGAGGACGCTTCCTCCCGGTTGCCGAGGACGCTTCCTCCCGGTTGCCGAGGACGCTTCCTGGTCACCGGGTCTCCCAGACTCCTGGTCACCGGGTCTCCCAGACTCCTGGTCACCGGGTCTCCCAGACTCCTGGTCACCGGGTCTCCCAGACTCCGCCAAACCCACGGCCTCGCTTCCCACCTCTTCTCTCCAGTTTTTCAGGTGGCGCCAAAGATCCCACTCCTGACACCAAATGTGAGGAACCAGAGCGGCCTCCCCACGTACAAGGGGACAAGGCAAAACTGGACCTGGGTGTTGAGGTGTAAAAAAAAACCTTGCAGAGCGTAGAATGCCAAAAAAAATAAGGCTTTTTATTTTATGTTAAAAAAAAACACATACAGGCGGAGGGCAAAATCACTCACTCACTCACTCATCTTATTCCGCTTTATCCGTTCCCGGGTCGCGGGGGCAGCAGCCTCAGCAGGGATGCCCAGACTTCCCTCACCCCAGACACTTCCTCCAGCTCTTCCGGGGGGAGTCCGAGGCGTTCCCAGGCCAGCTGAGAGACATAGTCTCTCCAGCGTGTCCTGAGTCTTCCCCGGGGTGTCCTCCCGGTGGGACATGCCCGGAACACCTCCCTAGGGAGGTGTTCAATGGGGCGTTCAATGGGGGTGTTCAATGGGGCCCAAAAAGGCTGAAACTAGACATGAGGATGAGCAAGTCTCGCTGGAGCAGGTAAATGATCTGCTTTCTAAGCAGAAAGAAATGTTCACAGTGCTGCTCCAACAGCAACAAGACAATTTCCAATGCTTTGTGAAAATGATTCTGGACTCGACTAACTTGAGAATGGAGTCTTTCACAAGAGAATTGCAGGAAATTAAAACTAGCCTTCAGTTCACCCAGAAGGAGGTAGACGAAATTAAAGGCAGCAATGCAAATCTAGCTGATCACAGCAAAGCCCTCCAAGCTGACATAATGAAAATCTGTGACAGTCTTCTAGTACTCTCAGATAAATTAAAGTACCTAGAAGGGCAATCAAGAAGAAACAACCTGGTAATAGATGGCATCGTAGAGACATCAGGAGAAACTTGGACGGAGTCGGAGGAGAAAGTGAAAAAGATCTTCTCAGAGAAGTTGCAGTTACACAGAGACATTGAGATTGAGAGAGCACATCGCACTGGGAAACCCGAGATGGGTGAACGCCCTAGACCCATAGTGGTAAAACTTTTAAGACACAAAGATAGATCTGCAGTCCTTCAGAGAGACAACATCTGTTGTATTAGACGCTATATAAATAAAATTGAATTTAATTGAATTTAATTGAATGCAGGACTGATCAAAGCTTCATGCTTAGCTTTCTACCTCACACCCTATGGCTGAAACTTCCACAAAAACTATTAAATTACCGAAAAAAGGATTGAAATTTGCCCATTTGAACATTTGTAGTTTGAGAAACAAGGTTAATGAACTAGGTTTCATCTTACAAGAGAACAATATCCATATAATGGCTGTCACAGAAACACATTTAGATAGCACAATAAATGATTCAGAAGTTAAAATAGATGGTTATGATTTATTTAGACTAGATAGGGACAGATTTGGCGGTGGTACTGCTTTCTTTCTTAAAGAGGATATTCCAGTTAAAATCAGGAAAGATCTGGGAATGAATGGTGTAGAAGCCTTATGGCTTCAAATTCACATACCGCATCAGAAACCAATATTGACAGGCTGTTGTTACAGGCCACCGTGTTCGAACGCTGAGTATTTAAACAATATATGCAACATGCTGCAGAATGTAACGGATAAAAATCAAGAAGTTTTCTTTGCTGGGGATATGAATATTAACTGGTTCTCAAATAACTGCAGTTTGAAAAAGAAATTGAATGATGCAGCCGCTGTGTGTAACTTATCACAGATCATAAATGTACCAACAAGAATCAAAATTAACAGTGATGGAACCTCGTCATCAACGTGTATTGATCACTTCTTTACAAATATTCCAGATAAGTGTTCAGAACCAGTGTCTGTACCTGTTGGGTTTAGCGACCACAACATTATTGCTTTAACAATAAAAACAAGAGTTCCAAAATCCGGACCTAAGGTCATATTTAGAAAAATGTATAAAAAAAACTCTGAGAAGGATTTTATAGAAGACTTAGAAAATATGAACTGGAAAACTGTTCTGGACTGTTCACATGCAGAGGCTGCACTATTCACTTTTATGGAGTTATTTTCTGCTGTCTGTGACAAACATGCTCCAATCAAGAAGTTGTCTGTTAGATCAGCTAAAGCCCCCTGGATTGACAATGATTTAAAATGCTGGATGAAACAGAGAGATTTACTGAAAAAATCTGCAATTGCATCGAGTAATGTAGACGAGTGGCAAGCTTACCGATCACTTAGAAACAAAATCACTAAAATGAACAGACAAAAGAAAAAACAATACTATCTATCCAAGTTTGTAGAGTGCAAGAATGACAGTAGAGGTAACAAAACATCGGGATTCATTGAACTAGACGGTGCATATATAACTAAACCATTTTATATAGCAAATTATTTTAGTAATAATTTTAACAACAAAGTAAATATAATAGAAACCATCTGGTGCCTAGGTGCGCTAAGCTGTCTGAGTCTATTATTAAATAAAGAAATTATGCTGAATAAAGAGTGCATCTTTCAATTCAAAATGATCAACAGGGCAGAGCTTGAAAAACGGATTCTAACAATTAAAAGTGACAAACCCTCTGGTATTGACAATGTAGACGGAAGACTACTACAGCTAGGAGTTGGAAGTGTGGTTGAGCCCATATTTCATATATTCAATTAATGTTTTCATGAGTATGTTTTTCCTCAGTTATGGAAGATAGCAAAGGTAACTCCATTACTTAAAAACAGCAGAGAGCCGTTCTCTGGACCCAACAGCAGGCCAATCAGCATTCTACCTGTCTTGGGCAAACTTTTTGAGGGAATAATATATAAGCAGATTCAGCAGTATTTTGAAGAAAACAGCATCAACTCTGATCTTCAACATTCTTACAAAACAGGATTTTCTACCTGTACAGCTCTAACATCTCTTACTGATGACTGGTTGAAGAGAATTGACGAGAAATTAGTAGTAGGAGCTGTACTGTTAGAGTTTAGTACAGCTTTTGACATTATAGATCATGAGTATCACAAAATTACTTGTGAAACTATTGGCTTATACGTAGGTTTAAAGATTCGGCTGTTGATTTTATGAGAAGTTACTTGTCAAACAGAAAACAATGCGTAATGTTTAATGGTTCTCTTTCAAACACTGTAACACTGGAAAGTGGTATTCCACAAGGTAGTTGCCTTGGACCTGCCGGCCCCCCTTTTTTCTCTTTTGTGCATGTTTGCAGGCTGGAGCCTCGGGAGCTGCGTTCTGGCCTGTGTTCCCGCCCCAAACCAAACCAAAAAGTAATGCGTTACTATGAAAAGTAACTATTGAGTTACTTTAAATAAAAACATTATTTTAAATGCTCCCATTAATGCCCCTCTAGCCTTCATTTCAGCAGGTGCTGTATGGATTTGCATTGTCCCTTGTGTTCTGCATTCTGATTGGCTAAACAGTCTCCCCGCTTCTTCACTCCCTGTGTCAATAACGCTGGTTGCTTAGCAACAAGCTGAGAACAGCCAATGAGCTTCAGCAGCAGCTCAAGAGCGGGACTCTTTGATGAATCAGTCATTACAGTCTCAAATATAACCAATGGTGGCATGTCGGTTTAGAACAATCTTTTTGCCCAGAAGAAAAAAGAGCGACAAAACCATCCATAAATATTTTTCTTCTCTCAAAAAAACACAGCTGCACCGCGGGCTTTAGGAGAAAAAGACGCTACAGAGTCGGGATACAGCGGCTCAGAAGAGCAGTGGAATACGTGCGAGGCGGGGCTGATCTCTGCAATTTGAAGCCTTCTATAATAATTGTAAAAAGAATTTCACTTACAAGTTCTTTTTGGAACGTAACCGCTGCAAAAAACGAGGGATTACTGTAATGACAATATCTCCACGTTGCGAAACTCGCCTTCTCTTGGCCATGACCGCTCATGTTTCTGAAAGCACACAAATAATAGACACAGCTATGATACCAGAATGGCCCTAGCTAATCACTTTTCTCTGCCCCCCATGTATAGTTGCAACAATCAAGGTGTCAAGGTTTAAAAGGAGACTGAAGCAGCTGTGGTTCAGAAGGAAGTCATGATCGGTCCTAGGTACTGTATATATTGTGATTATTGTGCAAATTGTAAGTATATTATAAATTTAATAGTAAATATATTCAAAGGAAATAAGGGGTCTCCCGAACACTGTCAAGTCACTTGCAAAAGACTTTAATAAAGCAAACAAACAACGTTTCGGTCCACAGGACCTTTCTCAAGCAAAATCTCTGCTGATCAAAGTTTTATATGCGCTAATTCATTGGAACTACAAAAGCTATGACGTAGCACAATGCTGTGTATTGTAACTTGGCACAAATTGTAGTTCTGGTAACCTCCTTCCGGTTTAGGGTTAAGATGTTGACATTAGGGTTCAGAAATCATATATCCGCTCATTTTTCAATAGACAAAGTGTGACCATAAAATGTATATTTATATTGTGAGTAGATGTATGTGATGGACAAGATCAATATATGCATTTATTAGTGCTATTTTAACGTTTTGTCCTGCTGCCTATCTCAGCGACAGGAAGGGTTGTGTTCAATGGCGTAACGTATTAAGCAACGTTTCAAAACAGATCTTTCATAACTCATCGCTCAATCTATTTTGTTTCTATGAAGTGTTAATGTGGTTTATAATTAGTTTTAATATGGCGTGACTTCCAAACAAGAGCATTTAGTTCAGTATACCCGCAGTATTAACGTTTTGTCCTGCTGCTCTATTTCGCCGACAGAAAGGGTTGCGTTCAGTGGCGTAACGTATTAAGCAACGTTTCAAAACAGATCTTTCAGAGTTCATCCCTCGATCTATTTTGTTTCTATGAAGTGTTAATGTGGTTTATAATTTGTTTTAATATGGCGTTGTAAGAGCACAAGCTGTTAAAAATAAGGGCAGTAGAATACAGCAGGTAAGTATTTAATTTAGGAGTACGCTTGAGTAAACAGTAATGTTTTTAATATAAAATATACACTCACTGAAGAGAGATTGTGGGGAAAAATGCATATTTCTCGCTAGAAATGTCATCAAACCACACTTTTAAATTGAAGTATATGCATTTGATCACCTGCTGTGAGCATCACATATAGCCGCAGACGCGATTACATTGGAATCCATAGTATTCCTCTTGCGTCTGAGAGAGACGCAGATAGATACCTTTTGCGTCAGTAGGTGTCGCCAAAGGCGCCTGACCAAGCGTCGGTTTTGGACGCGTCCGGAGTGAGAGTGTGTTGGTCGAACACAGCAAGGAACATCGGGACATACAGTATATGTATGGATAATTATTTATAGGTTGCATTTATGCAGCATAAAATTAATTAATTTAGTGATTTCCTTGTAAAACAAAAGGTATAACATGCTTTTTTGGAGCGAGCAATAATTTCCGGGTTGTCTCACAAAAACACGGGGGTGCTGAAATTCACAGAAGAAGAAATGTGTGACCCGTTTTATGTTGTTTTATATAGAAAATAATATCATCAACACAAAATTACACAAATATCTTAACAGTTCACACAACTACCTAATATTAAGAGTAATTAAAATAGCCTATAAGCCACTTGGTTTCGTCCATAACGGCGCACATAGCAACCGGCATAGCAACGGGAGTAAACGTAACACTGAGACGATTTCATAGCGAGACCTGCAAGTTTCATCGTAATAACTAACAAACCAAAGATCATATTCATCAACTGAACAAATATTGTGAAATTTCAATATATATTTCTGGCTAGAAATATGATTAAATCTGCTTTTCATGGCGAAACTATCTTAAAATATTGCAATTTAGACCAAGAATCAATAACTAACAAACCAAAGATCATATTCATCAACTGAACAAATATTGTGAAATTTCAATATATATTTCTGGCTAGAAATATGATAAAATCTGCTTTTCATGGCGAAACTATCTTAAAATATTGCAATTTAGACCGAGAATCAAAGAAATGGCAGCGATTTTATTTTTCCTCCACAGCCGAAAACTTGAAAGTCACGTGACAGAAAGAAACCTAACGAAACCATTAAAATGACTGGGCCACGGAACGCGTTCACATCTCACGTTTTAGGAGGGCAAATCGTAACATTGCCACGTTTTGCAATGTGGACCAACGTAGCCTCTACCACGTTTTCCTGTGAGACTGGGTTGGCTTAGAACCTCGGCAGAATATATACAGAAAAAAGTATCTACCCGGCACGTTAGACCCCTAGTGAAGAAGCGCAAAACCGAGGCGAGTCGGGCTGAGTAGGTACTAGTGGAAAAGCGCCATATGTCTCTTTTTTTTTATAAAGATTTTTTGGGGCTCTAGTGGCCCTTTATTCAAGTTGCAGACAGGAAGGGGGTAAAGAGAGAGAATAGGGAGGTGCGCAGGCCGGGATTGGAACCTGTGACCGCTGCAGGAGGACTGTAGCCTCAGTAGATATGCCACTTGCTTAACCCACTGGACACCGAGCGGCCCGAGACTATGGGCCAAATCCACAAAGAATAGATTGCGCCCGCAAATAGCGCTGTGAATTGCGCCGCATTTGCGTCCGCAACTTGTCCCGCTTTAAGGTCATATTCACAAAAGATTTTGCTCTAATGATATGCCGGCGCAAACACGCCCATAAAGTTTTGCAGCTGAGTGCAATTTTCCCTTGTCTGAATGAGTGAGCGGAGCTGTTTCCAGCAGGCCCGGTTCTACGAGGGTGCATAAGCATGCATGGCACCCTCAGTTTATGTGTTTGCATGCTCAGTTGAAAAGACGAAAAGAAAACTGATAAATGCGCGCGCGTTAAGCCTCATTTATGGTTCCGCGTTAAATCGACGGCGTAGCCTACGGCGTAGGGTACGCGGCGATGCGCACCGTACGTTCGCGTGCCCGCGTATCCCACGCCGTAGGCTCTGCGTTGGTGCAACGCGGAACCATAAATCAGCCAGTGTCCGTCACTCATGCTTCCAGCAGTTTCCTGCACCAGCAAGACTCTGCTCTCTGCTGCTCCGTTAACAAAGTAACGATGGATAATCGGAAGTTGTTCAAGCACAACCACGCCAGCAAGTTTACAGGACTCTCTCAGAAAATTAGAATATTGTGATAAAGTCCTTTATTTTCTGTAATGCAATAAAAAAAACAAAAATATCATACATTCTCGATTCATTACAAATCAACTGAAATATTGCAAGCCTTTCAATATTTTAATATTGCTGATTATGGCTTACAGTTTAAGGTTAAGATTCCCAGAATATTCTAATTTTTTGAGATAGGATATTTGAGTTTTCTTAAACTGTAAGCCATGATCAGCAATATTAAAATAATAAAAGGCTTGCAATATTTCAGTTGATTTTTAATGAATCCAGAATGTATGACATAAGCTAATGAAATGTCAAATGTTAAGAGGCTGTGCGCATTTACGCACAAGGCACAGCACCAGTAACTTCATTAAAACTGGATCGGGATCAGATCAGGATCTGACGGTAATTCATGTTCTGTGTTTTGCTACACACACCTACAGGTCAGCTGTTAAACACACACATTCTAGATTTATATGTTTATATGGTGGAATTGTTTGTAATAAAGCAGCCCCTTACTGTATACAAATAAATAAAAATAACAGGACGGAGCTCAGGATTCATCCATATGGATGAATCCTGAGCTCCGTCCTGTTATTTTTATTTTTAAATCTGAGATAAGTCCACAACCCCACTTGATCTGACTGTGTACAGTCATGTCTGACTGTAGATTTCACCCTTAATATCATTCAGTATCACATTGAATGATGTTGAAGAGAGAGAGAAACAGAGCCGCAGGGGGAGTGAGGAGTGAGTTTGCGCGCAGTTAATACACACTTCGAAAAGACGGTATTTGCTCCACTATTTTTGCGTGTGGCAAATAGCGCTGGCCTTTGTGAATTAGACGTTTTTTGCAATGTGGCTTATTTGCATAGAAAAGGGGCAATTTTGCGCCGAATGTATGAATATTACCTAATTTGCATGCATGCAAATGGCACAGGCGCACCATGACACTATTTGCTTGGCAGCGCAGTTTGTGGAGCAATTCGCCCTTAGCGGGTGCTTTGTGAATTAGACGCTCTCTTTTTGTCTCATTTGCCGGTTTAGCGGCCGCAAAAGCCGCGCAATCCTTTTGTGGATTTGGCCCTATGTCTCTTAGCTGGAAATGTCTCAGACTCCCTACGACCTGGAGGAAATGTCTCGGGTTGAGGAAACTCTGGGCATCTCCACTTAGACTTCTGCCCACGCGACCCGGTAACGGATCAAGTGGATGGATGGATGGATGATGGATGGATGATGGATGGATGATGGATGATGGATGGATGGATGATGGATGGATGGATGGATGGATGATGGATGATGGATGGATGGATGGATGATTGATGGATGAATGGATGGATGGATGGATGGATGATGGATGGATGGATGGATGGATGGATGATGGATGATGGATGGATGGATGGATGATGGATGATGGATGATGGATGGATGGAGGATGGATGGATGGATGGATGGATGGATGGATGGATGGATGGATGGATGATGGATGATGGATGATGGATGATGGATGGATGGATGATGGATGATGGATGGATGGAGGATGGATGGATGGATGGATGGATGGATGGATGGATGGATGGATGATGGATGATGGATGGATGGATGGATGATGGATGGATGGATGGATGGATGGATGGAAGGATGATGGATGGATGATTGATGGATGGATGGATGATGGATGGATGATGGATGGATGGATGGATGATGGATGGATGATGGATGGATGGATGGATGATGGATGGATGGATGGATGATGGATGGATGATGGATGGATGGATGGATGATGGATGGATGGATGGATGATGGATGGATGATGGATGGATGGATGGATGGATGATGGAAGGATGATGGATGGATGATGGATGGATGATGGATGGATGGATGGATGGATAGATGATGGATGATGGATGATGGATGGATGGATGATGGATGGATGGATGGATGGATGGATGGATGGATGGATGGATGGATGATGGATGGATGATGGAAGGATGATGGATGATAGATGGATGGATAGATGATGGATGATGGATGATGGATGATAGATGGATGGATAGATGATGGATGATGGATGATAGATGATGGATGATGGATGATGGATGATAGATGGATGGATAGATGATGGATGATGGATGATAGACGATAGATGATGGATGGATGGATGATGGATGATGGATGATAGATGATGGATGATGGATGATGGATGATAGATGGATGGATAGATGATGGATGATGGATGATAGACGATAGATGATGGATGGATGGATGATGGATGATGGATGATGGATGATGGATGATGGATGATGGATGATGGAAGGATGGATGATGGATGATGGATGATGGATGGATTTACTGCTTCTGTTGCTCTGAATACATCATCTTATTCGTTGCTCTGATGGGCTCTAGCACTAACCAACTTCATGCAAATCAGTTTGATAAGCAATAGTTGCATCAGGAGGCCCTGGGAGAAACAACGAAGCTTCAGGCAACGACATGTATTGATCTGGCATCCAGATCAATACCATCCATCTTGGACGGCCTGTGCAGCAGAGGAGCTAGTGACACTGAACAAGCCAAATGCACAACTAGTTAGAAAAGGGTCAGAAAAGATGATGAAGGAAAAATGTCACCTGCCTCCACCTATAAAACCATTCGTGTTCTGTGGATCGTCTTATTGCTGCCCCTCTAGTTCCCCTGTTTTAAAGTTAATTAACACTAAATCAGCTGAAACTGACGAGCAACCACCTCTGCTACATCACTGACCAGATCAATAACCCAGAAGCTCATTTAACTTGATGGTACACTCAATTATTCAGATTTTTTTTTCTTTTGGAGCAGCTTATTATGTTGCTTTTTAGCATCGGGAGAAAGCGCACCCCACAGGAGCTAATTTTAAAAGGTGAAACCTATTATTGCGATAATGAGCAAAGCAGAGAGGAAAATGCAAGTGCAGTGGCTCCTTTATAAAACCTGATCAGATAATCTGATTTACATAAATGTATCACACTGCTGTTACAAACTGCTTTCGTTCACACAAGCTGCTAATAAGCAGAAGGGTCTTTTTAGTTTCTTACAAACTACATATTTGTTATGCAACTACCAGTCTATTTAGGGCATCTGCAGAGGGATTTGATAATCAATAATAAATAGCTTGGCCTTACTTAAGAGTGTGCTGGCTCACACTTGCAGTGAAGAGTATAGTTGTAGCCTGGGAGCTCGTATATCAAACACAGACTGTATCACATATATTTTGTAGTAATGCCCAGAGCACACAACGGCAAACGCTGTGAGCTCATTTTGCAACTTGTGAAGAGATGTGAGTTGTCCTATTTTTGCGTCCTGGTTTTACCCTGCTGTTACAAGCCAAAATGCATTGAATTAATGCATTTCTACAAACAGTATGAAAGCAGAAGATACGTGATGTATCTCTCTTGTATTCTGAAACACTTGGTTAGACTTTGTCTCTCATGATGAGTATAACTCATTATCATTAACTCCTTTACATATAGTTAAACTCATGGGTAACTTTATTTTGTGTTGAAAAGTGTGCAGATAAGAGACTTCAGAGGAGATGATAAATTATGCACTACAGCCTACATGTCAGTGTCTTGAGCTCCCCCATGTTTTAGATTGAAAGTAAAGTGCCATTACCATTTGCACTCATTACTGTTTCAAAAGGCTACCGCATGTGAGACAAGAAATAAGTCCAAGGCCAGAGTTTGCATTCTATTCAGGGATGTAAATGTGACATTAATTTATTCTGTATTTTGACGTGGAATTGAATTAAATTAAAACAGCTTTCATCATTTTGGAGTTGTAACAGGGTGAATGATTGCAAGAATGACCAGTTTGGTCAGATTTACTCCTGCATCACTCACATTGTTGATTGTGTGAACAGATTGTGTGAACAGAAATAGGCTTACAAAACTATGTCTCCGCTCTTAGGGGATAAATCAATTGGTTATTTGTAAAAAAGATTGTTTGTCTTTCTTTGTAATATCCTTGCTTTTTCATATCAATATCTTCTGTTCAGCATTCACCTGTTATATGGCAAGCGGTGACTTATTGACACTATTGTGGCAGGAGTCCTCAGAGTGATCATTTCAATTCACAGAGTTAGTTTCTTTTTAATCTCTTTTTTTCCCACTTTCTTACCCCTATCTGCAGTCTCTGGAACATTCATTAAAAAGTGACGTCCTGAGAGAAAAAGGCATGTACCTGACGGTGAGAGGGAACAATGGAATATTACAGGACTGTCTCAGAAAATTAGAATATTGTGATAAAGTTCTTTATTTTCTGTAATGCAATTAAAAAAACTAAAATGTCATACATTCTGGATTTTTTACAAATCAACTGAAATATTGCAAGCCTTTTATTATTTTAATATAGCTGATTATGGCTTACAGTTTAAGATTAAGATTCCCAGAATATTCTAATTTTTTGAGATAGGATATTTGAGTTTTCTTAAGCTGTAAGCCATGATCAGCAATATTAAAATAATAAAAGGCTTGCAATATTTCAGTTGATTTGTAATGAATCCAGAATGTATGACATTTTTGTTTTTGTAATTGCATTACAGAAAATCATAATATTCTAATTTTCTTAGACAGTCCTGTAAAAGGTTTGTGGAAAAAGAGCAAAAAGAGGAGCAAAAAGAAATACCGTAGGGTGGAAGGACCCCATGACAGAGAGAGGAAGTGATAAAGTGTGTTGGATGTGTTGGGTGACATTGAAAAAAACCTCTCTATCCCTCTTTCTCTCTTTCTCTCTTTCTTTTTTTAAATCCCTCTCGCATCATCCATGTCTGTCCAACAACTCTCACCCCACCACCTCAATTTTCTCCCTCATGTCTTAGCTGCACAGTAGCGTCTTCTAGAAGCACTTCGGGGTGTCACAAACATTTTCCCAAGGAGGCCCTGAATGAGATCATTGTCCTTCGTTGCAACGCAGCAGCAGAGGATCCAGCGGGAGGAGAAATGGGGAGGGACAAAAAGACAATGGAATGAGAATGAGAGAAGAGCTGTCAGGAGATGAAGGGAGAGTAGAAGAAAGGTGAGGAAATGAATAGACAAGGGGAAGGAGCAAATAGTAGAGGAAATGCAACGTGATAGATGGAAAGGAGAAGTGAGAGATGGAATAAAGAAGAACATTGGGGGTATTAAGAGCTAAGAATGGAAACATACAAGTGAAAAAGGGATGAAAGGAGACAGATTTGATAATCTCGAAAAATTACAGGTGAGAAAGCAAAAGATGGTGCAATTATGAGTGAGTGTGTTGAAAAGAAAGGAGGCACGTGGACCAACAAGAGACTGAGTGGTTGCACAAAGGAAGCCAGGCCTCACATACAGATGAGACAGTGGGAGCTTTATGGCAAAGGGGAGAATAATATTAAAGTATAGTGAAATTAAAAAAAGAAAACAGAGCA
This sequence comes from Cololabis saira, assembly GCF_033807715.1. Classification (NCBI taxonomy): domain Eukaryota; kingdom Metazoa; phylum Chordata; class Actinopteri; order Beloniformes; family Belonidae; genus Cololabis; species Cololabis saira. Next base: position 28,470,810 of record NC_084609.1, read on the forward strand.
GAGAAAAAAATGATTCCGCTCACAGTAAAAAAAAAAAGAATACAACATACAAAAAAAAATGACAAACAGGAAGAAAAAAGCAAAAGATTCTGTAGGGAACACAAAAAGGCAGGAATAAGCCGATATAAATAACAGAGAAATAATATGTGATGACTTTACATCCCCCAATCATATAAGAATTTCTATTTTTGCTTCAAAATGCAAGTGTAGCTTGAATATTTCAATTACTCCCTGATGGCCAGTCGCAGTCATGCGTCATAAACTCTGCAGCCTACTAAGAGCAGAAGAGCATTAGTCAAATAAATATTTTAAAGGTATTGTGACATCATTTTTAACATGCTTTTAACACTATTAAAAGTCTTGGGCAACATCCCTCAAATGTGTCTAAAAGAGTGTAACAAGAAAAACTTCACTCTAGTAATATTTTCCTGGCTTTTTATTACAGTGTTTATTTGCGCCGTGAAAAATGCTTCCTTTCCCCCCTTTCCTGTCAATCATTGCTCCGCTCCTCCTCCGCTCCTCCTCCTCCAGCCATACGCTCACAGCGGCGTCGGAGCGACAGGCGAAGCATGCACGGAAAAGCAGGAGGGCGAACCACAGCAAACAATCATAAAAATAAAGGCATGCAAGCAGCACTGTCCCCTTATCTTAAGTCCAGTCAGTGGCCGCGGGTCTTCTTAGCAGTTTTCCTCCGGTGATTAGAACAAAAGAGGCGTGTTAAGCCTCATTTATGGTTCCGCGTTAAATCGACGCAGAGCTTACGCCGTAGGGTTCAGCGTATGGTGCGCGTCGTCGCGTAACCCTACGCCGTAGGCTCTGCGTCGGTGTAACGCGGAACCATAAATCAGCCTTTATGGTGCGCTGGAGAGGAGAGGAGACAGGAGCTGGGTGGAGGGGGCGGTGATTTAGCGGATCGTTACGTAACGATCCGCCACCAAACCAGATGAGCCGTTTTTGCACAGTTATGCGGAAAATCCCAGAAAGCACACAATACACTGAATGTTAAAAGTTCGTTGTTTTTTGGGTGTAATTGATGTCAAGACACCCAACAAAACACAAAAAATCTAGAAAAATGTGTTTTTCATGTCACAATCCCTTTAAAGGATCCTAATCCCATGAATACATTTTTCCAAATATGTTTTTTGTCAGTGTAATTCCCAGCAGTTCAGGTTGTTTATGCAGTGCCGGTTTACAGGGAAGATGTGTGCCTGCTGAACCCAAAGCAGGAACTGGTTGCGCATGAGAGGAGCCTGATAACTGAAGCCTCTGCGTTCAGTTTCATTTAAAGGAAATTGAGAAAAAAATAACCATCACAGAAAATGGTTTTGGGTCCTTTAAGGTACCAGTACCCTGCTTATTTTAGAATATTCTTATGTCCAACTCTCCCAACACATATTAATGAGTCTTTAACCATCTTTTGTCGACTATGATGACAGTTTATCTGTTTTTGTTGGTGTATCTTTCCTGTCATCTCAGAGCCCCGACCAGTCAAGGCAGATGGCCACCTTCCCTTCGCCTGGATCTGCTGGAGGTTTCATTTCCCTCTTAATTAGCTTTTTCTCCTCTCCACTGCTGCGTCTCGCTTGCTCAGGAAGGAGGATTGCTCAGAAGTGAAGATTTTAAATCTGTTGGATTCCTTAAACAGGCAGTTCACTTTCATCGTTTTTTGTTGTTTTTTTTTTACTCTAGTGGAATAAAATAAATTGAACTGCAATATGGTTTGACTGATTTGAACAGGATGTGTCAAGATTGATTTTTGCATTTGATAGTTCAGCAAAATTATAAATAAATTACAATATACAGTGCTTCTTTATTTTTTTTATCAAGTCAATTTCTCCATACTACAATATTTGTCTCTAAAGGAGATTTTCATACTTCTTATATGGAGGAAGTTAATCATCAGTCCAAAAGAATCTTGTATTGGATATTGACGTATTAAGACGTGTTATTGAAAAGCACGAAAAAGCTTTTTTCTGTATGTAAATCTCAAGACCCTCCAGAGAAATTAGATTAAAAAGTAAAACAGCCTCTGAAAGCATACATAAGACAAATGTGTCACCACCATGGAAATTGCAGCAAAGGGAATTACTCAATTTAAGGCTGGATTATGGTTCTGCGTTAAAGCGACGCCGAGCGTACGCCGCAATGAGCACCCCACGCCGCACGCCACGCCGTGCCTGACGTGCACCTCCCACAAATTGTAACTACGCGTCGAGAGGTTGCAGACCCAACGCAGACGGAGAGGGCTGTGATTGGTTTGCTTGGTAGCAACGCGTTTCTGGTTTGAAGCAGTCGTGAACTTTCAGCGCTCTTTTCTTCGTGTGTGTGTGATTTTTTGTTTTTGTTTTGGTTTTTTGCACAATAGTTTTCCTTACCTCTTTGATTCACTGTGACCGGAAAAGTCGGATAAACCATTCAGGAAAAGATCGCACCCCCCTAGCGTTCGCCTGGGGTACTGCACCGCGGCGAAATGGAGTGACAGAGAAGTCCGAAAGGTTCACGACGGCGTCACGGCGACGGCGTAGGCTCTGCGTTGGTGTAGCGCAGAACCATAATTCAGGCTTTAGTTGCAATTTTTCCAAAGGAACGTTTCCACAAAAAAGTTTATTTGATAGACTCTTTATCAACCCCCCTTCATTCCATTGAGCTAACCAGGAGCTAAACACATTTTCTTACAAAATACTTTGTAATATCTCCTCCGTGACCTGCTACCTTACTGTGGCAGAGGGGTTTGTGGCTGAATGATCCTAGGAGCTATGTTGTCAGGGCATTTTGCCCCCGTTAGGGTCCCCCATGGCAACCAGGTCCTAGGTGACGGTTCCAGACTAAGAGCAGTTCACAAGCCCATCATGAATAGCAGACCAACAAGGACTGTTACATCGCCCGGATTGGCGTTACTGGGGCCCCCACCCTGGAGCCAAACCTGGGGTTGGGGCTGGAAGGGCGCTGGGTGGCTAGGTCTAGCCCCCCAGCTTAGCCGCCAGGTGTTGAAGTTCACCCTGGTGAAGGAGAGGGTCGCTTCCTTGTGCCTTCAGGTCGGGGATAGGTCCCTTGCTGTTGTTCGTGCCTACAGGCCGAACAGAAGTACCGGGTACCTAGTAGGGATGGGCGGTATGGACTAAAAAATGTATCACGATAATTTCTGGCATTTATCCCGATAACGATAAAAATGACGATAAAAAAAATACCAATTCAACTCCATCTTTGTAACTATAAATCCATCACCACATTCAGTCTTTGGAGCCCCCAAAACACTGTTCTTTCTTTCTTTCTTTCTTTCTTTCTTTCTTTCTTTCTTTCTTTCTTTCTTTCTTTCTTTCTTTCTTTCTTTCTTTCTTTCTTTCTTTCTTTCTTTCTTTCTTTCTTTCTTTCTTTCTTTCTTTCTTTCTTTCTTTCTTTCAGGCTCATATCCTTCTTTCTTTCTTTCTGGCTCATTTCCTTCTTTCTTTCTTTCTTTCTTTCTTTCTTTCTTTCTTTCTTTCTTTCTTTCTGGCTCATATTCTTTCTTTCTTTCTTTCTGGCTCATATTCTTTCTTTCTTTCTTTCTGGCTCCTTTCTTTCTTTCTTTCTTTCTTTCTTTCTTTCTTTCTTTCTTTCTTTCTGGCTCCTTTCTTTCTTTCTTTCTTTCTTTCTTTCTGGCTCATATTCTTTCTTTCTTTCTTTCTTTCTTTCTTTCTTTCAGGCTCATATCCTTCTTTCTTTCTTTCTTTCTGGCTCCTTTCTTTCTTTCTTTCTTTCTTTCTGGCTCATATTCTTTCTTTCTTTCTTTCTTTCTGGCTCATATTCTTTCTTTCTTTCTTTCTTTCTGGCTCATATTCTTTCTTTCTTTCTTTATGGCTCCTTTCTTTCTTTCTTTCTTTATGGCTCCTTTCTTTCTTTCTTTCTTTCTTTCTGGCTCATATCCTTCTTTCTTTCTTTCTTTCTGGCTCATTTCCTTCCTTCCTTCCTTCCTCCCTCCCTTCCTTCCTTCCTTCCTTCCTTCCTTCCTTCCTTCCTTCCTTCCTTCCTTCCTTCCTTCCTTCCTTCCTTCCTCCCTCCCTCCCTCCCTTCCTTCCTTCCTTCCTTCCTTCCTTCCTTCCTTCCTTCCTTCCTTCCTTCCTTCCTTCCTTCCTTCCTTCCTTCCTTCCTTCCTTCCTTCCTTCCTTCCTTCCTTCACATATGTTATATGTTATGAACCATAAATCAGTTTTACACAAAAACATCATCAACAGGAATTTATCGTTTTTACCGTGAGATACAAATTCTTACCGTGGGGAATTTTTTTGACGGTACATCGTGAACGGTAAAATATCACCCATTCCTAGTACCTAGCATTCTTGGAGGGGAAACTCATGGGGGACTTCAACGCTCACGTGACTGATGACAGTGATACCTGGAGGGGCATCATTGGGAGGAACGGCCTCCCTGATCCGAACCTGAGTGGTGTTCGGTTATTGAGCTTCTGTTGTAGTCACAGTTTGTCCATCACGAACACTATGTTCGAGCATAAGGGTGTAAGGGTAATGGCGCTGTTCCACTAGTACCTACTCAGCGCGACTCACCACGCCCCAGTTTTGCGCTTTTCCACTAGGGGTGGAGGTGGGGGGAGGCGTGCAGAGTAGATACTTTTCTTTAACTATTCTGCTGAGGTTCTAAGCGGCTGAGTCGCCTGCGTCTGACATCATCACACTACAGGACACCGATTGGTCGGGGGGTTGGAGTCAGACGTCTGAGTCAGGATGTGACATCAGAGAAAGAGAGACTCACGGCTTCTTCATTTTATTCAACCAGCAATGGCAACACAAAAGTCTGTTTCATGATCCAACTCTGAGGTGCAGACGTTCATAAACCTGGTGCTGAGGAGAGAATTAAAAAGGGATCTAGACGGAGATAAGGAACGACCAGATCTACCAGGAGATTTTCAGCAGCGCCGAGACAAACTACATTTTTAATTTAATTTTCCTCTACTTCTTTCATTCTCATTTTTTAACATGATATCAAACACAAGCCACAGATCCAGCAGCACATCGATCATCTCCTCCAGGTTCTACATCTTTAGTGTTGTTGTCTTCTTCGTTTAGATACACAATCAAATACGTCACAGCAGCTTCACTCCAACCTCCTACTTCTCATCTGGGTGTCTAAAAACAAACGAAAGCAAGGCGAATGGAGGCAAGACGAGGTGAGACGAGTCGAGCCGCGCTGAGTAGGTACTAGTGGAAGAGCGCCATAAGTGTCTGTGAGGGAAGTCTTAAATCCCAAACTACCTCATGAAATCTATTAACTTTCTGTTGCATTACAGGAATAGCTGTATCTGTTGTGCATTTTCTTACTTTGTTTAGTTCATTTGTCAAGTGAATTAAATGTGAAGGTGATACTTTTCAAAGTGTTATAGAGAAAAAAATGTAAATTAACTAACCAGTGTACATTGTTATCTCTTACAATAAGATTACAGCAGAGTGCTTATCATTAATAAGTTAGAAAGAAAAGTCTGATCTGCTTGACGACAACTTTCAGGATGTTTAATGGGAAGTGCCATCTGAACATGAACCGCTATAGCAACACAAACACCCATATCAGCATTAGGAATGGGCGATATTTTACCGTTCACGATATACCGTCCAAAAAATTCCCCACGGTAAGAATTTGTCATCTTGCGGTAAAAACATTAATTCCTGTTGATGACGTTTTTGTGTAAAGCTGATTTATGGAAGGAAGGAAGGAAGGAAGGAAGGAAGGAAGGAAGGAAGGAAGGAAGGAAGGAAGGAAGGAAGGAAGGAAGGAAGGAAGGAAGGAAGGAAGGAAGGAAGGAAATACGGAAGGAAGGAAGGAAGGAAATACGGAAGGAAGGAAGGAAGGAAGGAAGGAAGGAAGGAAGGAAGGGAGGAAGGAAGGAAGGAAGGAAGGAAGGAAGGAAGGAAGGAAGGAAGGAAGGAAAGAAGGAAAGAAGGAAGGGAGGAAATACGGAAGGAAGGAAGGAAGGAAGGAAGGAAGGAAGGGAGGAAATACAGAAGGAAGGAAGGGAGGAAATAAGGAAGGAAGGAAGGAAGGAAGGAAGGAAGGAAGGAAGGAAGGAAGGAAGGAAGGAAGGAAGGAAGGAAGGAAGGAAGGAAGGAAGGAAGGAAGGAAGGAAGGAAGGAAGGAAGGAAGGAAGGAAGATATGAGCCTGAAAGAAAGATATGAGCAAGAAAGATAAATTGCCATTGATGACGTTTAGTAGCATTTAGTATTCTTTTAGAGCAGTGATTTGGCTCCAAAGACTGAATGTGGTGATAGATTTATAGTTAAAAAGGTGGAGTTGAATTGGTATTTTTTCTATCGTCATTTTTATCGTTATCGGGATAAATGCCAGAAATTATCGTGATCAATTTTTTTGTCCATACCGCCCGTCCCTAATCAGCATTACACCCTGATATCAGATGCTCCAGCAAACAATAAAAAGGTGAATCTGTGTCTTTGAGCGGTGTACCTTTGCCACTGAAAGACGTCTGTCGTTCCATATTATCAGATTATCAGGTTGAAAAGAGATGGTGTCATTATTTAATGACAAAACAAAACTCTACACTGCACATGCCTTCATCCACCCTTCACACTGTGTACAGTTGTTGTATTAGAAAAATGAAAACACGCACTGATCGGTGACCTTCCAGGAAGTGCACTCTCACTGCATTTGGACCATATTCATAATACAGCCAAGTGATGAAGAAAGATACGCCTATTTTCAATTTTAAGGTTACAGTAATTAACTTTTAGGGGTAAAAGTGATACTCTTCGTCAGCAAAATGCAAAAAAAGGGGTAATACTTTGCAGTTGCTGGAGCTTATCCAGGCTGTTATCACAGGACTCGTGTGGTAGGAGAGAACGGGGCTGGCTGGATCACATTAATATTTATAGCCATTAAAGGGGGCTGGCACAAAACTGTAACTCTAAAATGACTGACCTCTTGATTAAATCAACACACAATTTGGAAAATGGCCTCAGGTCATTAAATGTAGGTGTTTGACACTTCTCAACCCGCCCCAGTATGGTTTTTATTTATTTTTTTTAAGTACTCTTTTATTTCCCACACGGCACATTGTTCTTGTTATATATTTTTAATTTTATTTTTTTGTGATATCTTTTTTTTATTATTATTATTATTATCATTTAAACATTAATTTGTATTTGGAAACATTTGTAACCTTTTTCTACTTTTTGTAGAAGGTTAGAAGATCAAAATAGTCTGGCAATACTCAAGAAAAAAAAAGGCAGAAGGAAGCAAGACAGGTGAAAAGCCAGAGGAAAAACATTGGGGGTACATCACGGGACTATAATATATCAGTACCCTCAGCAGATACTGCAAAAAAACCTGCCGGGATGTTTGAGATTGATGGGAAGCTCGAGAGCTAGATGTAGCTGTCACTTACCAGGAAAATAGCTAGATATTTTCAGCAGAGTCGGAGCTGGCTGAGTATCGAGCCAAGTCAAACAAGAAAGACATTTTCCAGTGAGTCTGACTCGTCATCAGATGCAGCAGCCGGTCCTGACTGGCTCATGGGGCTCTTGAAACAGTGCTATCTTTTAACAATAAAGCTGGAGGCCACAAGTAAGGTCCACATACAGACACAATCTACTTAAAGGAGCTTGAGGCAGGATTGAGGCAGGATTTATGAAAAAAATTTGTATACGTTTTAAGTTTTCTAGTAATAATGTCAGATGAAGCGTTCCAAACCAAAAAGAAAGAGCCCTCTAGTGTATCTCTCCGTTGCCTTAAACAGGCTGTGTGCTGCAAAATGTGCTGCAATGGTGACCGGAATTTCCCGCGCTGTCCTGCGGATGTGACGTCACATGGCGTACAATGCGCGTTCTCCCCGTTCTCCCGTGCCGGCTTCACTGTTGGCTGCAGTACCCGCGATGGCCGTCGTGGTGAAGGGTGGCGCTATTGAGTCTCATTTCTTAAAAGGAGCCTCATGCTCCTTTAAACTGTTGTTGAATTCTTAATACTATAGTTCTTGACTTCTGTTTGAAACTCTGTTTACAGTCTGAATAAAATCTGTAAATGCCTGTTCCTCTGTGTAACAACAAGAGTTTAAGTGTTTGCTGAACCAACCTCGTGTTAGTGCAGGTTAGTATGAACTAGGGATGCCCCGATACCGATATCGACATCATCATTGCTGTTGTCGGCCATTTTGAATGATGTGAGACTTGATGCCATGTGATCTTGTTCATCTTGTTCATCTTCACAATGTGTGTGAACGGCCATCTTGGCTCTCACACTGACACATGTATAGTCTTTGTTTCATGTTAGATTAGACATTAGATCTATACTTCAAGTGAAGTTTTGATCATCTTGATACTTGTGTAAATTTATTTCCATGAGACGTTGTTTGTGGTTATTTTACATACATTTCTTTTTTTTTTTTTTATATTTTTTATCCCGGTTTTTTCCCCATTTTATCACCCCGTGCTCCTACCTAGACAGTCCTGGGCATTGCCATCCTCTACCAACCCCGGGAGGGCCCTGCATACATTTACATACATACATTTCTAACAAAGTCTGTGCTCATTCTGCTTCCTTCTGTTGCTCTATAGCAGGGGTGTCAAATGTGCGGCCCACGGGCCGCATGCGGTCCGAGAGAGATTTTCATGCGGCCCGCGAGAAGTTTCCAAAAAAACGAAATGTTAATTTACTAAAAAGGAATGCATAAATAATTGCCATGAATCGCAGCATATCCGATAATATATTTCTTCTACAAATCCATCGTTATTCCACAAAGAGAGCAGTTAACATTTTTTTAGTTTTCTAGAATGCATTTACCGATTTTATTTCTTCGTAGACGGTCGTTTATTTTTATTAACTGACTACTATTATATATTTTAGCAGGAAAAATATCACTGCTAAAAAAGATGATAGAAGATATTTATTCTGAGAATTTCAGTTTTGAATACGAGGATAGTGACAAAGTAAAACAGTTAAAAGAGAAGTGCTGACTTTTTCAGCACACTGGCGTAAATATCCTCGCCAATTTTTAAAAATAAATACACTTAATTGTACTGGAAAAATCTCTAAATCACAAAGAAACACTCTCGGATGTAATAAGAAAGATTTAGCTTTTAATTAAATTTCCTATAAAAAAGCGAAATATAAAAAAAACATACTTGTTTTTGTTTATCTTTGTAAAATGATATTAAAAGTATCTTACATAATTTGAAAAAAAACGAGAAATTTCAAGAAAAGATCCTGAAGAAATATATTTTACATAATTAGAGTGTAAGCAAAGTGCATATTTCCTTTAAAATTAACTAAACTGATATTGGATTAGATAACAATAGTAAAAAAAAAGAATTAGAAAAAAAAATTTCTCACCGTTTTTGTTATTTTGAGCATGCGGCGCGTGAGAAAAAAATTGGTCAAATCCGGCCCGCCAAGAAAAATTTGTTTGACACCCCTGCTCTAGGTTGGCACCCATCGAATAACAGCTATGTTGAGACTGATTGTGCTGTTTAGTTATTCCTGATATTCAGGTGGTGCCTCATCTTGATTTATACATATTGCATATTACATATACATATATAATACATATTTATACATATTGCTAATTTATTCATAGTCATCCGACAACTACCAAGCGCCCCTATCGTTGCACAAAAAACAAGCTGATCCCAAACGTTGAACACAGGATTCTCCACAGAATGATTAAGAAAGATTATATTTCTCCAATTCCAGTTTCTTTTCACTGACTCTGAGATTTAACTTTCTTGCCCACACAGCCATTAAGTATATCATGACCAGTGACTAACATGAGTAAACACTGCTCATCTTGTTATAATGCACTGTTCTGCTGGGTAAAACCTGCATCCTGACAGAGCAATGACAACCATGGAAACATCGCTCCTCTACAGAAGCCGCGTCCATGTCAGGTGTTCCCAATCCACAACCCACAAAGCTCAAATAATTACCCTAATGCTGGGAGAGGTTAGGCAGCACTGGTTATGCAATTTGTGCTAATCAGGGCACATTTTTAATGCCTGTTTTGCAGATGTGTGTAATTCTGCTGAATTTTTTAGACCTAAAGGATGCAAATGTTTCAGTTAGGCAGTTATCTTGCAATCAAGATGTGCATTTTATTCTCATTTTCACCCCCCCTGCTCAATTTTAAGTTACACCTGGTACAAACAATTCAAAAGGAGGACAGGAGAACGAGCAGAGTCCATGTGCTCAACTGCCCTGCCTGCGGTCCAGATCTTTCACCAATTAAAAAAAAAGGTGGCAAATCATGAAATATAAAATCCAGCAACGAAGAGCCAGGACTGTTGAGAAACTCAAATCCTGCATTAGACAAGAATGGGATTCCTTTCCTAAAATTCCAGCATCTGTTCTCCTCACTTCCCAGATGTTTAGAGAGGTGTTAGAAGAGGAATGTTACACAATGATCAACATTGCCCAGTTCCAACTTTGAGATGCTGAGCTAATGAATGAATACCGTATGCTTATGATACATATGAATCACGGCACAAAGAGCTTTTATATACATTTATATCTTTTATAAATATACATGTATCAGATTTATTTGTGTAGCACATTTTAAAAACCACAGTGGTAGTCAAAGTGCAATAAGAAAAAAGTAAGTTTAGAAAATAAGTTAATAAAGACAAAAACATACAAAAAATAAAATAACAGGTGCATTTTAAGGTGCCATACATACAGAAGACTATTAGGGCCAGGCAGGGGAAAAATAAAAATAATATTTTAGAGGAGTAAGATTTTTTTTTATTATGCACCACGAGAAAAAGTCGGAATGTCGAGATTAACGTTGAAGTACAATTTCGAGAAAAAAGTCGAAATGTCGAGAAAAAAGTCAAAATATTGTGAATAAAGTTGAAATGTTGAGAAAAAAGGCGAAGTTTCGACTTTATTCTTGAAATTGTATTTCAACATTAATCACGACATTTTTTCTCGGCATTTCGAGTTTTTTCTCGAAGTGCACAATAAAAAAAATCTTCCCCTCTCAAATATTTTTTCTCCTGCAGGCCCTAATACTCTTCCGTACATAAAAGATAAGATCATAGTGTGTTAAACACCAAGAAATAAAAATGTGTTTTTAAAAGCTGGAAGAGAGGAGGGTTGTCTAACACTCCAGGGTAACTTGTCCCAAAGCCTGGGAGCAGCGGCGACAAATGCTCCGTCACCTCTGAGCTCCGGCCTCGTTTTAGGGGCCGCCAGCAGCAGGCTGATCTTAGGTCTGATCTTAGGGTGGGCGGCAAGGCTGGAGCAGACACATATGGTGGAGCAAGGTTGTTCAAGCATTTAAAAACCAATAAAAGCTTAGAATTAATTGTGTAGTGCACAGGGAGCCTGTGAATGGACGGCTGATAAAATGTGTTCTCAGGAAAGTCTAATCCAGCACTCTTGCAGTTATGAATGTGGACTTTCAAATCAAGTCTTTACCAAATGAGAATTGAACAGGGCGTCTAATAGTGTGGATTTAGTCACTGATATCGACCGACTGGCCACCTCTTTACTGCAACAATTCTTTCTCCCTTGGGGCATAAATGAGATAACGGAGCTGAGCTGAGCTGAGCGCTGGGGCTCGGTGATAGGACTGTTGTCACTGCTAGAAAGTCCCTGAATGACATTCTGAGCAGGACCTTTGCTCTGTATACCCTGCTTTTTTCTCCTCCTCCAAAAGCATGACTGTTACGCTGGCTGGGGATTCTAAATAGAGCAAGGGAATGTGTTGTGTCCAGGGGGGGGTGTTTAATATTGTGTGGCCTTGCAATGGACTGTTGATCTATCCAGAGTGTATAGAAAGTGGATGGATGAATGAGTTGACCTTTCGATATGACCTGCCCCTTGAATGCAGATGAGTCAATGGTTGAGTATCAGCTGCACAGATAGTTGAGCTTGGCTATTTGAACCTTTCAGCTGTGTAGAAAAACAGCTGAAAGGTGGTAGCATCATAAGAGGTGGTCAGTAACGAGTTACATTTACTCTGTTACATTTACTTGAGTAAGTTTTGGGAAATTTTGTACTTTTAGGAGTAGTTTTGAATCACTATACTTTTTACTTTTACTTGATAGATTTGTGAAGGAGAAACTGTTCCTCTTACTCCGCTACATTAGGCTACGTTGAGCTGTTACTTTTCTTTTATCCCTTTTATCCGCGTACGCGTCAATCTCATGACATCACTGAGTGATTCTTTGGGAAAAAAGAGTTTCTATGAGTTCATGGGCTTGTTCTAGTTCTGCCTGGTTAAAAAAGAAAAGTACAAAGGCTGGAAATGTTGTGCTACTTGTGCTTAATTTATTTTTTTATTCTGTTATTATTTTATTTATTAAAGTACTTGAATTTACTTTAAGGTTATTTTAATTTAAGCTATTCGTTATTAATTTTAATTTATTTTATTATTTTATTGATTGAATTTGCCTGAAGATGATTATTTTGTACTTTTGTCTGTTTGAATGGTTGTGTTAAAAAAATAAATCAGACGTTACTCAACAGTTACTCAGTACTTGAGTAGTTTTTTCACCAAGTACTTTTTTACTTTTACTCAATTTGGATGAGTACTTTTTACTTCTACTTGAGTCATATTATTCTGAAGTAACAGTACTTTTACTTGAGTACAATTTTTGGCTACTCTATCCAGTTCTGAGCATCATCCACGGGAAGCCAGTGGATGATGCTGGAGGAGTCCAGACATCTGGGGCTCATCATCGATAACCTGCTAAAATTCACTGAACACACTCAGAAGGTGCCGGCAACATCTCTACCTTCCTGAGGAAACAGCAGAGAGGCTACACACATTCAAATCAAATCAAATCAAAGTTTATTGATATTAGTTTATTATTAGCCAAGAAGGTTATTGCTATGTCCTGGAAGAGTCCACACAAACCAAGCATCAAGAAATGGATGAAAGGATAACATACATCATCAAGGACAAACAGATGTTTTATTGACTATATGGAAAATGAGAACCTAAATCATGTAATGGAGGAACCTGGAGGGGAATAGTGCCTTTGTCTGTTGTGTTGCGTATGGTGTTTTTTCTTTCTCTGTTTATTTTATTGTCACTGTTTTCGTGTAGCATTGCTTTGTATTCGTTTGTTATGTAAAAAAAAAAAGAAAAACAATAAAAGATATTGTTTAAAAAAAAATGATAGTTTCCACCCGCAGTCCCCACAGAAAACATTTCAGTCAAACAAGGGAACAAACATAAAACATACAGTACATAGTAGCAAAATAGATATAGCAGCATTTAAAAGCAGTATGGATTGTATCTAAAGTGACTTGAGCAAAAAATGCATATTACAATAATGAAATACCAGCGATGGTAATATTATGGTACTGAGGGCCCGATTTACTAAAGGTTTGCGTGCGTAAAAACGTGTGCAAACTTGACAGCACCCGCAAACCAATGTGCGAGCTGATCTACTAACAGCGTGCAAAGACGACTGCGTCTCTGAAATGCGCAAAATTGCACACGCAATTCAGTTAGTACTTTTGCCCTGATGAAATATGGGGCGTACCCGGCAGAAATCCTAAATACTGGGAGGGGAAGATGCAAATTGCTCCATTTACCACACGCAATGAGATTTACCAAGCCTGAAAGTAGTTGCGCGTATTTTGATTGCGTCTGTATTTAATACGTTCGAAAGGAAGGTGCTAATCTGCTGCTGCTGTTATTGTGGCAAGGAGGCGACATCCAAAATCAAAGAATACGCAGAGAGAGAGTCTTTATTCTGCTGCATGCTATTTTAAAAATGGTTGCACAAGTTTTATTAAAGGCCACTTTTTCTTTAGTTCTTCGCCTTATATCTTGCCACCTTCTCTTATAGTGCCCCCCTCCACTCGCCCATAGCAGGCCAAGCCTTTGTGCAAAACTTTGTATTTTATTGATTACTTATCTTATTGAACGTGAAATCATCCTTCGTAAATTACATTTAATTAAAACCCGTGCTTATTAATCACAAAACACAGGTTAAACATCATGACCAAATCCGCTCCGACCGGCTGTGTCAGTATCAGCGCAGAGACTGCAGCTTCGCCTGAATTATGGTTCTGCGTTAAATCGACGGCCATATGATGGTCCCGTCTGTCACACATTTACTGTCAGTGTTTGCTATATAATATATAATATTTGCAATATACTGTGGACATCTGAATAAAAACTTAACTCATAAATAGATGAATCAAAGCGCTCTCCAGCTCTGCGTCTGATTGTCTTTTTCTCCTCAGATCATGCCGAGCACCGCGGGGTCACGTAAACCCGACCAATTCAATATTAAAATCAAATTCAGTCCTGTGGCCCGTTTTTCTATTTCGTATTTTTGATCTGTGCCTAAAATTGAAATATGAAAAACCAGACGTTTTTCCGTTTTTTGTGTTACCAACTGCATTTATTCTATCGCAGGTTTTCTCCGATATTGCGTTTCTTTTGGTAATGTTTAAATTTCTTTGCTGTAGTTCATGAATGTTTTTATTTGCCTCTTCCACTAATATCTCTAACTCCAACTCGTCAAATTTCATTTTGCGCTTGTGACTTGTGACTGTGCTTTCCATCCATCCACTCTCCATGGCGCAGAGTTTGCGCTCGCAAACCTTAAGACACGCAACACCTCATTTAAATACTGAGGTTTGCACCTGTTATCAATTGCGCACGCAATCTTAGTTGATCACCCGCAAACCACACGCAGACAGCACGCGCAAACTTTTTCAGTGCACACGCAATTTAGTACTCTTTATTTAGGATCTTAGTAAATCGGCCCCTGAGAGTATCCAAGTTGTGTGACATACAGTACAAAGTGTGTGTTGCATTGCACATTGCCCTAGTATGTACGAATTAAAACAGATATTAATTAACATTAAGACAAACTGCACAAGTTTAAGTCTGGTTGTGATAACAGTGTTGTTCCTCCAATAGCCATGATTTAAAATGTTTGGGGAAAGAGGTCGGAGTGGGAAGTTCACGTATCGTGCTTGGTGTTTCATTCCAGGTGTGAGAGGCTCGAACCGAAAAAGTGGCTCGACTAAAAGCACTTTTTCTAAAAGGAACTGTACAGTCGCCTCTAACACCAGCTCTGGTTAATCTGTTTGAGTTTCTTTTCACAGATTCTTGTAGTGGGGGTGGTGCCTGGCCACAGGGCCGCCGCAAGGGGTGTGCGAACCGTGCGACCGCACAGGGCCTCGCGCTATGGGCCGTTTTTTTTTTGTGTGTTTTTTTTCCCTTATAAATATCAACAGTCACGTTCCATTACAGACCTAAATGTGTACTAGTCTGTGCATATCAATAAATATATGTGCAATGATGCGCGTGTCTGTTGTTCAATACAACTGATCAGACCAAGCGCAGACACAAGGTGCTCTGATCCAGACGGTGGAGTTGGAACAAACTGTCACACAATGTCGAGAGAACGAGACAGAATCAGGAAATTTCGATCAGGGGATGAAAAAAGAAAAAAAACTAAAGAAAAAGGAAGAGTGTAATGCCTCTCTGAAAGGCTTGTTTGATAAATTTGTTACAAAAATCACCGATCCGACCGGGTATCAAGCAGCCGTGGGGCCCCGCGTCGAAGCAGGCCAGATGATGATGAGGCAGGGGAAGGTATCCAGTATTTTGCTAATTGGAGAGTTAAAATTGGACATATAGACACCCGATCCGACCCGAAAAACCCCAAAAATTTCGCGTGGGCCCCCCCGTTCGAGGGCCCCCCCAGCCATTTCGCACAGGGCCTCGCAAATCTCCCAGGCGGCTCTGCCTGGCCATGAAAGATTTTATAGATCAAAATAGCGTCATTATATTTTACAATGTTGTCCCAGTTTAAGTTTAATATCTGACAGTGATGGTATGTTTTGGGTTTTTTATCCAATACTTTCAGGGCTTGTTTGTAGATTTGACCTCTGTCACAGGTGGATATTTAGGATCCAAGTGCAGGACGACGGCAGGTAGAGTAGAAGAGTCTTTATTGGCTGAAATGTCTACAGGAAGGGTTTTCAGCTTGAATCTGATGGATGCAGAAGCAGTATCAGAACCAGGCAGACCGTCAGCGGGGCCAACAAAGTCCAGAGGGAGCAGGCTGAAGGATTGTTGTGGACAGGGAGAATGCCTGGGCAGAGACAAGACGGGATCGGGGCAATCCGATACTGAGTGCTGGAAAGTACAGTAGTGCACGCTGCGAAGACAATCTGGCACTGAGGAAGGACTCCGTGCAGCTTAAATGCTGGCGGATGAGCAGTGAGGAGCGGCAGCTGGAGCCAAACAGGTGGGACGTGGAGCAGATGAGGAGGCGTGGCAGCGAGGGGAGTGAACTACTCACCGCAGCACGAGCCAACTGGGCAGAGTGTGACAACTCCAGTTTTATTGAGGGCATCGTCACCTTCTCAATAACCCGCTGGTTCCACTCAGCCCCCACAACAGAAACCGACTGCAGGGAACTGTTTCTGTCCGCTCTAAGATCGTCGGCCTGCCCGTAGGAACTCTTGCTCACATTCATGACCGATAGACACTCAACTTGGTAGTAAATCTGACAGGTTCCAGTTTGTTCATGTACATGAGGTTTCTTCAGAACAGTCAAGGGTCTGCTATGGTGTTCCGCAGGGTTCAGTGCTAGGGCCAATCTTGTTCAGTTTATACATGCAGCCATTGGGAAGTATAATCCAGAATCACGGCATACACTTTCATTGTTATGCTGATGATACGCAGCTCTACTTGTCTATGAAACCGGATGAAACAGAACCGTTAGTTAAACTTCAGGCATGTCTTAGGGACATCAAGGACTGGATGTCCAGAAATTTCTTGCTTCTAAATTCAGATAAAACAGAGGTTATCATTCTTGGTCCAGAGCATCTTAGGAAGGGATTAGATGGTGTTGCGATGGCTTCCAGTGCAACTGTGAGAAACCTTGGTGTTATTTTCGATCAGGATTTGTCGTTTAAACCATATGTCAATCAGGTCTGTAAAATAGCCTTTTTCCATCTCCGTAATATTGCAAAGATTAGGAAAATCCTCTCGCAGAGTGATGCAGAAAAACTAGTTCATGCGTTTGTATCTTCTAGACTAGATAATGTAATGTGTTGTTAGCAGGATGTCCAAGTAATTTGCTGAATAGGCTCCAGCTGATCCAGAATGCAGCAGCACGAGTGCTGACAGGAATCAGCAGGAGAGACCACGTCTCTCCAGTGTTAGCGTCGCTCCATTGGTTACCCGTAAAATTCAGAATCCAATTTAAAATTTTATTACTTGCGTATAAAGCCCAAAACGGCTTAGCTCCGCATTATTTGCAAGACCTGATAGTGCCTTATGTTCCTGTCAGAGCTCTCCGTTCTCAGAGTGCAGGTTTACTCGTAGTTCCTAGAGTATCCAAATGTAGATTTGGAGGGCGGGCGTTCTGCTATCAGGCACCACTACTATGGAACCAACTTCCAATCTGGGTTAAGGAGGCTGACACCACCTCCACCTTTAAAACTAAACTTAAAACATTTCTGTTTAGTAAAGCCTATAGTTAGTGTTTAGTAAACCTCTAGCTGGTGTTGGTAAATCTCTAGGTAGTGTAAACTTTAGTGTGTCAGAGTCGCTCCTGTGGTTTCTTGTGCTGGCCCCCCCTTCTCCTCCCTTTTCTCTCTTTGGTCCATGTTGCAGCATCCTTTGCCGGACACCGGAACCTGCAGTGTGGGAGTGAGGGGGGCAGGGTAACAGCCCGGGCAGGCGGGGGAGAAGGTTTGTCCGTCAAGACTCCTCTCCTTGGCCCTGCCCCTTTTCAACCCTTCCCCGACCCTGCACCCCAACCTGGGACCTGATGATTGGGCCGGAGCTTCGGGAGCTGCGTGCTGG
The DNA here is from genome assembly GCF_033807715.1 of Cololabis saira. Classification (NCBI taxonomy): domain Eukaryota; kingdom Metazoa; phylum Chordata; class Actinopteri; order Beloniformes; family Belonidae; genus Cololabis; species Cololabis saira. The sequence goes on from NC_084609.1 coordinate 28,488,596, forward strand.
CCTGCTGTCCCCACCCCTGGTCATCCCGTTGCTGCTTTCACCTGCCTGCTGTGCTGTTGCCGTCCCTGACCCACCAGTCTGGCCCTCGGCAGGAGGGTCCCCCCCTACGAGCCTGGTCCTGCTCAAGGTTTCTTCCCTCCTAAAGGGGAGTTTTTCCTTGCCACTGTTTGGCTTAAGGTTTTTCTCCCACTATGGGAGTTTTTACCTGCCATTGTTTATGTAATAACTGCTCGGGGGTCATGTTCTGGGTATGGGTCTCTGGAAAGCGTCTAGAGACAACTCTGTTGTATTAGACGCTATATAAATAAAATTGAATTGAATTGAATTGAAAATCACCAAAGACCCCTCACATGTCCTCCATGGAGCATTGCAGAGGCTGCAGTGTTGTGCATGAACGAGTTCAAATGAACACGTTCATTTCTGTGAGAACGTTGAACTGAACGCAACATATTTGCAAATTTGAACTGTTCAGATTATGTGAGTTTCAGCTTCACTGTTTAGGTCCAATTATTACGGAATAATCCTCCTTCTCATTTCACCAGCGGCCGGCGCACACATTTTAAATACTCGACGAGACGACGACTTCAAACTACATTACCCACAATGCAGTGCACATACTAACATAACAACGAGCCCCAGCTCCATGGCAACGGTGGCCCGAGCCCGTTGCATCTTTACATGACCAGTGAAGAGAGAGACGTTGCAGACGCAGCGCCAGCGAGTCGTCAGATGATGTTCCGCTTATCATTATCCTTGGGAATTTTTTACACAACGTCTCCCAAAGAGTCCGACAGTAAAAATCTAACCTTTCTGTGCAAATCATTTCCACCAGCACTGAGAAAACAAGTCTGAGTGTCTGCCTCATTAACTTAAAATTTGAAACGTCATGTGGAGTTAAAGCATCCGTCCAGTGTGAGAAAATATCTGCAAGTCCTTGACAATCAATCAAAGTGATCAGGAAAGAGCAAGAAGACCCAACAGCCCCAAACGACCCCAGTCACTGCTGCTCCTTCAAGGGGAGGATTTACCTGCAACAGGTAGACAAACTGATAATGGACTAGATTGTTGGAGATTTACAGCTTAAGTAAAGTTGAAAAGCCACTAGAACAATACATGATTGTACAGTGAACAGTTTTAGGATAGGGGGGCGTTTCATTCGTACTTCTCACCTAAAAATATTGAAATGAACTGAATTTGAACTAGTTCAAAGTGAAAATGGTGAACTATGAACGTGAACTGTTCATTTTTAAACTATTTGAACTGAACTTTGAACTAGTTCATGAGAAGTATGAACTTGCACAACACTGGCCCTCTGGACGACGGCTCCGCTGCCCCGCCTGCAGAACTCTGGGTAAAAAAGGTCAACTTCCTCCCCAAAGCCATCCTTCTCCTCAAATCCTCCACAACACTCTCTCTTTCTCCTCCCCTTGCCCCCCACCCGCATACTTGCATAGCGGAGACTCTTGGCTTTTTTATTCATTACCCATTCCATTTCGGCTGTAACTTGTAAATACACACATATATATATACATATATACTCTCTTCTGTTTTATGGTGTTTAAGGAAAGAAAACAGTAAAGCGATGGGTCTGAGGAGTAATGCTGAATCCAGGTATAGATAGATAGATGAGACTTTATTGATCCCACAAGGGGAAATCTGTGCATTACCACAGCTCAAGGAAGAAAAGCATTATTTACAACAGTAGCTGGTATTTTATACAAGCATGCACAGTCTGCATTGTGGACGGAGGGTTGTGGAGATATTCAAATGAATAACTATACATAAGACATGCATATATACACATACTGTATTCACATATAAATATCCTTTATATCCTGAGGGGGAGGGACAATGGAGCTTATTTGATTCCATCTTTTAAACTCTAACACAAAAGAGCTAAATGTCTCCTTTGGATTAAGCTAGCAATTTAAACTCAAACTAACAAGGATGTTAGCATTTGTTATTTCGGTAAAGCAACAACGCTCTCAACTCTGTTCAAATTACCGTTAACGTTATTTAGCAGCAGTCACTAGCGGGAGTGGGATGTGCTGAGAGGTCAAATGGTTTATGAGCCACCACTGTGGCTGCGTCCTCCCAACGAGGTCTCCATCGTAAATACACGTTCAAACTGTTCAATTTATCGTGGACCTTTTTTTCTTTTCATTTTATAAACATTTAAAATGAGGAAACCATGAATTTATTTCCATTACACCAAGTACCTCTGGCCAAGGAGATGAAATAAACAGTTGGAAAAAAAGAAATATGTAAGATTTTAACATTAGCTACCAAACTGCTTCTGACAAAGACTGTTTTTCAGATTTATTAGCCTGCCGATTGGTTCACAGTTCATTTGCGTTGCCTCAAACTGTTGTTTGGCTCTTCGGAGGAAATAATCCCTGAACAGCAAAGCATTTTCTCGTGCAAAAAAAAAGGGACGGCCCCTTTCACACAAACACCAGGAGCCTGGCGTGTGGCAGGAGGGGAGCTGTTTCTGCTGCTGCCGGCCCATCGCTGAAGGCAGGAGGGGAGTGGAGTCAGCTCAGCCGCCTGAGCGCCGTGTTGTTATCTCTGACAAACACCTGATTCATGTGTGTGCAGGTGTGAGGCCCGATAATATGTGTTTCCCCATCATGCCAACAACCTGTGTGTGTTGGGCTGGATCCAACACATTCTAACGGATAAAGGAGTGTGTGTGTGTGTGTGTATGGCAGACAAATGGCAGATCCCTAAAAATAAAGTACCCAGCGAAGCAACATGCTTCACTTTGTCAAAAAGCGTGGCGGCGGAGGAGAAATGGTGAAAATATTCACATCGTACAAGTACAGAGAGCAGAAGCTGCAGCTGCAGCTCAAATTCAATTCAATTCAATTTTATGTATAAAGCCCCAATGACACATCTCATCTCAAGGCACTTCAACAATACAGGTCAGCTTGTTTCAATGTAGTCCAATTAATGCAAAGTCAATAATAGGGATGGGAATTGACACGATTTTTACGATTCCAATTCCATTTTCGATTCTACTTAACAATTCGGTTCTTTATCGATTCCCTTATCGGTTCTCATTTGGGGAAGAAAGGGACAACAATGAGGCAAATGGTGCTAATATGATAGGCAGTGTTTGTTAGTTAAATAGTTACCAGCAGTTTTATTAGTTAAGGACATGCTAACGTTGCTGCTGCTGCTGGGTTGAGAATTACTGACATTAGTCCTGAGCGGATCGAAAACACGACATTCATTGATTTTTATTGCATGCTGGGTACACAAATATTTTTGCATGTTGGTAGTATTTCCTCCCTTTGATGAAATATTGACTTGGCAAGTATTGCAAGTTGTCTTGTTGTCTCTTTTTACTGAAATGTTACCGGAATGTCGAGCGTTTGATCACTTGGGCGCTGTGTTTACTATTGACTGCTGACTGATGCAACGTACGTGATGACGTGGTTCGTTCCCACTGGAATTGAAAAGGGAATTGTTTGAAAAATTTCCAAACGATTCCAAGGAATTGAAACACTGGGAACCAGTTCTGAACAAAACCGGTTCTAGATTCCCATCCATAGTCAATAACATGACAATAATAATCATTGTGTCGCTAAGGAAACCAACAGACTGCATCCTGAACAAACAAATAAATAATAATAATAATAATAATAATAATAATAATAATAATAATAGATGTCCATCCATCCATCCATCCATCCATCCATCCATCCATCCATCCATCCATCCATCTGCTGGAGCCCCCCCCAGCTCATCACAGGCCAGAGGCAGGGTTTGCATAGACTGATAAAATGCTTTATAAACATGTATTTAAATGCGTGAATGAAGCATATTTGGTAAAAGCGCTTCAAGTAGCTCACGAGGCTCAAAAATGTTAAAGAAACAGCCATTGATATATTTACATAATAGTACTTTTCCCAGACATTTTGGCCTAATTGTGGCAAACACTCTCTGATGTGTGTTTGAGTAGTTCACACATTTCCACAGCAAGTTTGGCGACTTGCAGATCAAGTTTAAAATGGTGTAATGTGAAGTTGACTTTGCCCGATATACTGCCAGTAAGAAGATTTGTTTTAGCTTACAGAGGTTAGATCTAAACATCTGAAATTAGCCTAAATGAATGTCACTTACGTCACATAATGCCAGTATAAACATTGGCTTAGGCAGGATTTGTGAAGGATCATAAGAGGAAAATAAGGGTTTTTACTGCAGTAAAGACTGAAGCTAAATGTGGAACATATACAGTTTGGTACTGTGTCACAGATGGTGGGGAAGCAAAACAGGACTCTTAAATTGATTAGATAGATTTTAAAAAGAGAGAGGAGACTTCAGATGAAGCCTTGACCAAGGTGACATTTCTGCTCTCCTCACTAAATCCCTTCTAAAGAAAAGCTGAACTGATCCAACACAGCAGCTCTGTCCCTGCAGCGTGGTCTGTGTGTGTGTGTGTGTGTGTGTGTGTGTGTGTGTGTGTGTGTGTGTGTGTGTGTGTGTGTGTGTGTGTGTGTGTGTGTGTGTGTGTGTGTGTGTGTGTGTGTGTGTGTGTGTGTGTGTGTGCGTGCGTGCGTGCGTGCGTGCGTGCGTGCGTGTGTGTGTGGTCAAGGACTAATACCATGCAGCTCATGAAGGGTCAAAGGGCAGGGAGTTGGAGGGGAGTCAACTCCACTGACACTCTAGACGTGATAGTGATAGTGGACTGCTATTTCTTTTTCACTGCCGCTCCCCCAAGCTATTGTTGACACCGTTAGCTTATGTAAGATAAATGATTGACATCATGAAAAGCAGTTTCAAAACAGAGACGGTCAGTTACGAACAGCTGTTATTGTTTTCCTGGTTAGCAAAGCTACTTTTGTCCAGTGTGAGCACAGTAACCAGTAACAGGTGTGGACCAAAGCATTCAGGCTGACACCCCCAAAAAGACATGTTCTCCAACCAAAAATATATATTAAATATTAAAAATGCCTATATATGCCTTAGCTTTTTACCAACTTGGTATTAACCATTAATATATATGCAGACAAAACAAAAGACCACATTGTCTCAATGTTGACCACATGGTCTTAAAACAAAGGACATTAAGGAATGACTGAGAAGCCCGCTGGGCTTTGGAGTTTATTGACCTTCGGGGCAATAAAATGGGTAGTATGAAAGTGACACTGACCAATGATGCATTGGTCAGTGACCCCGATTTACAGCAAAGAGCGCTCCGATGGTGGTTAAATAATAGTGGCTTCCCGAACCTTGCTCTCTTTTCTTCCAAGCTTCCAAGCTCTTCCACTGAGTTCTGTGAACTACGAATGCTACATGCTCGTCAACACAGAGACGAAGAGAGTTGTGAGAAGAACCGATCTTCACCAAGACCCATTGCGGAGCGTAATCATCCAGCTGCTCACCAAGGAACGCTGGTCTGCTTCCCAAATCTCGCTCTCTCCAACCTTTTTCATCGCAAGGAAAACGTCTACTGTCCTTACGTTTTGTAAGGGCTACACCTCATCTCTGATCAGCGTGACCAGCATCAGTCAAGGAGCATCCCACCAGCTGCGCTCGTGAAAGCCCACTCGCCTACCCACGTTACAACGGAGTTATCCGCAAATGTTCAGACGCTTCGACAAGCGGGACGGGGAACATGCGCAACGGGACAAAATGACCAGGCTAGGACAACCAGGAAAGGGGGACAGCCCTGCTGCCAGCAGCGCTGCATCATCTGTCTCCGAGAGGCAGAAAGAGAGCGGAAAAAGGGAGCCGCTCATAGCTGAACCACCAGCAGAGGGTAAAAACAGCAACCTGTGGACCGCGACCAGAAACAGGAGTTCCACAACCACCAGGAGGCCGCCAACTACCACCAGGGCAACTGAAAGTAAGAGGCTTGTGTCGGGGCAGAGTTAGTTTAAAGAGGTTAGCGTTGTTTGTGTTTGCATTGTTTGATTTGCTCATTACTGTGTAATGCGCCGACGGTCTCTCATGCAGACCGACGGTTGTTACGTTTGTGTATTATATTGTTAAGGGTCCGTGTAAGTGGACCCATATAACGTGTTCCCTCACCACCAAAGTGGTTCATGCTCCTGTTTCCCCATCACACTGACTCCTGAGTGGGAAACAGTAGAAGGATAAAGGTACCGGTGGTGAGAGTCACGCCAGTTTTCCTCCCCTCCTTACTAACCCACATGGACAAGTTAGTATCCCAGCAATCAGGCCTCCGATACTTTCAGTTATTACTGGGTGAAGAAACCAGTTTAAAAAGCGTGTGTCCGCTATCTCTCTTTGAGGTCTTACTGTATGTGATGTTGTCCGCCATTTTCTTTTTGGTCTACGTGACGTTGTCCTGACACCCACACACACACGTAGATGATAGGAAGTTTGTGTTTACTGTTCGTTAGGGTGGTTTCAGACCTGTTCCCCGTTTGTTTTGTTCCGATTCAGGGGCTAAATCGACAGTTGTTTCGTTTTTCGTTTGTGGCGTTTGTGTTCACAAGGCAACCGTCTGTAGCGGTTCAAAGCTGTTAACAAATGCCATGAGAACCAACTGTTCTCTCATTGGTCAGAAATGAACGTGGAAGGAGTTTCCTCTTCCGTACCCCGGGAAAAACAAAAATGGTTATAACGCCTTTCACATAGAAGGTGCAAAGCGCAGACCGCCGCCGGCGATCCCATTCATTGTGTATGTGCTACCGGCGCAAGAGCGGGCCGCTCTGCCGCCGAGCTCGGCGGCGCCTGCACAGCGCCTGCCTGCCCGAATTGAACATTTTTTAATTTCACTGTGCCGCGCTGTGACGACATCTCGGCATGTCCAATAGGAGAGAAGGTGGTGGAGGCTGCGGCCCAGAACTGAAGAAAACATTTTTTTTTTTTTTTTTTTTTTTATTCTCATTAAATTATGGAATCATTTTTCAAAATGTTTCAAAATATGCCTATTTGTGGAAAAAAATATGTAGTATTTGAGTTACATAAAAGCTTGTTATTTGTTTTCTTCCTAATTGTCCTCGTGGTCAAGAACCCCCAACACAAAAATGGTTTGGCTGCTGATCAAAATTTGACGTTATCATTTAATTCAACCATTAGAATGGTCAAAATGTCCGGTCAGCACAAGTCTGGTGCTCAGAAAAGAAGAGAAAAGAGAAGAAGAGAAGAAGAAAATAGAGGCCTCATAGATTCTCTACACAAATATTTTAAAAAGGTGGTGACGGTGAAGCTGGAATTAATAAAGTCAGCGTAGAGCAAGGTAAGAAACAGCCCAGCCAAGCCAACGTTTACCAACCTTGTAACTTAACCTACAGTAACTGGCTAGCTCTAATGTTAACGTCCATTAGCTTGTATAAATACCTGAAGAGCAGAGGGGGAGGAGAGGGAGAGGGAGAGGGAGAAGGAGAGATCCGGGCGCAGGGGGGCCCATCTTAGATTATTTTGTCCCGGGCCCCGGCAAGACAGACTAGGGAATAACAGTTACTTTGACACTAAATTGCTGCCCCGCTTTGATTGATTAATTTTGATAATTCATTTTGATAAGTTATATTCCTTATTAATTATTAATAACTACCTTAAGACAGTTATTAATAACTCTATAATAACTGAACCAGCACTCCCTTATTGGCACAACGGTATGTTTACTTAACTGAAATCTAGTTTGCACCTACACACACACACATATACACACACACACATGAGTGAAAGACCAACATGACAAGCTGAAAACCTGCTTGTGCTGCTTATCATTGTCACTTTTTTCTCACCATTTGGGTTATTTACATAAAAAGTGTAAAACAGTTCTTGGACTACTGAGTCGATGGCTGTGGATAGCTAAGTATGCCCAGAATTGCATATGCTAATACCATGATTCACAGCCAGCTAATAGCTAATGGCATAAAAGATAATGATATTACGATGCTGAGCAGTTAAAAGTCTAAAGTACAGCATTATTTATTTTGTGTTCCCGTGGGAATAATGTTTGAGGAGCTCTCTCAGATACTAATTCAAAGAAACAGACTCGGGTGGCACAAACAACTTGGCTTTGATCCGAACACACAGCCTGAACAAAGCAGCACAAACCGGAGCAAAACACCTACCTGGCTCCCGCCTACACGGCAAGGAGAAAACAGAACTGTGAGAGTGCGAACAATGTGTTGCTTCTCTGTGCTGATGGACCGTATTATCGCTGACGAATCCCATGGAGATGGACTTACGCCAGATGTCCCAGAATAATGGGCTTTTCTTTGTCTGTTATCTCTGCACCAGGCACTTTGAATAACAGAGTGATCTGAGAGGCTGCAACACCCACACGTCTGAGTGATCAGTGATTAGGCACAAGACACGCTGTAGTCCCTGTCGTTTTGAAAAGGAACCTCCTGAAAATCACCATGGTTTTTGAGACGGCTGTCAACATTTTTGTCTGAAAAGTGGTATGCATTGTACTGAAGTTGTATAAGAATCAAATCTACATACACTGCTCCCCCAGCGGCCTGTTCTCAGGCTTCTGCTCTGAAATGAGCGGTACGGGGGGCTCCAGTCGTGAAGAGATTCAAACCGGCTGATTTCCACGAAGGTGGGAAAGCAAGAAATCGCATCGGAGGATCATATCTGACTGTCAGGTTGGCTCTCCGAAACAAACACATTTCAGTCTCTGCTGCTATGTGGAAAGCTCCAGAAAATATGGATAGAGGCCTCATCTACCAACTTCACAGACCATCTGTTAAATAAAGCACAGGTTCTGAGTTTAATGGCGCTTTTCCACTAGTACCTACTCAGCACGACTCGGCTCGCCTCGGTTTGATGCTTTCCCACTAGGGATCTAACGTGCAGAGTAGATACTTTTCTGTATCTATTCTGCCGAGGTTCTAAGCAGCTGAGTCGGCTGTATCTGACATCATCACACTACAGGACACCGATTGGTCGGGGGGTTGGAGTCAGATATATATATATATATATATATATATATATATATATATATATATATATATATATATATATATATATATATATATATATATATATATTATTGATTATTATTGTTTGGTTTTGTTTTCACTATTGTTTCATGTTCGAAATAAAATTTCAATTCAAATTTCAATTCAATAAAAAAGAAATAAATAAATCCTGGGTTGCATTCTTCCTTACTTGACACTTAAAAGGGAAATCTTAAGGAAATATGCACTGTTAGTGAATTGGGAAACTCTGATTCCCAGTATTTGCTTGACAGAATCCCCTCATCATAGGTATGTATTTACAATAACTTGAAACTTACAAAAGTAGCAATAACTAAGGATCTATTGAACACTGACCACTGAAAATCAGATGTTGCTTCTGAATTTTGGTTCAGCAGAAACAGTTTTTTCAATTGAAATTGGCAAGTTAGACTGAAATAATTAAATGTTTTACGTTACCATATTAATGTGTTCACATAAAACGTGTCCTGTAATTAACATCCCATCATTGAAAGGATGAGAAGTTGTCACTCTGCTATTTGGTATCCTGGTCTGACCCGCTGGACCTGGACCAGGGAAAGCAGCGTGAGGAGTCTGAGGACATCAGAAAGACATCGAGCTTCAGACTGCTCTGAACTTTGACATCAGCAGACTCAACACTCTTCTATAACCACTGGGGATTCTTGATTGGCTACACCATCATCCAGCTGTCTGCCTAACAGGCCTCATGATTCTGGCACCTCTGGCTACAGAGAAATAATAATCTCCACTTCTTCATCGTCTTTATAACAGCACACACCCCACAAGTTTTAAGCGCTGCCAGTTTTCCCCCAGAAAGGATTGCAAGGGCACGGTAGCCAGATGTTTGGTTCTCAATGACGTTCCCTTGCCGTGACTGACGGAAGAGCCGGCTCTTGGGCAGCATTCAAGAACAGTGCAGATGGCCAGTGCATAAATATCTCCTCCACCACTTGTCTAATCTGGCTGTATCCCTTATTCCCCAAATTAGAAGGCTTTTAGACAGCATTTTGAACACCTAAAATGTAGGAAATGACTTGACCTTTGGAGCCTAACATGCACAGCTACACCTGCACTAACCATAAACCGATGAAAATTAAGGAGATTGACCAACTTGATTGAATTGTTGTTACCTGCCACACTGAAGTCCTTTACGTCTTGTGCAAGTCATGTATATCTGTTAGAGCTGTCTTGTACTGCTCATAATGTCATACAGGCCGACCAGATATGATGGACCACAAGAAGATCATCTGTGAGTTAAATCCATGCAAGTGTATTTAAAATCAAGAAGCTCTACAGCTCATAGTCAGGGACCTACGGAAGAGTATTAGGGCCATGCAGGAGAAAAAATAATTGAGAGGGGAACATTTTTTTTAATTGTGCACTTCGAGAAAAAGTCGAAATCTCGAGATTAATGTTGAAATACAATTTCGAGAAAAAAGTCGAAATTTCGTGAATAAAATCAAAAGTTGAAATACAATTTCATGAATAAAGTGTAAATGTCTCCTCTGGCCCATCAAATCCAGTTAGAGCGACAGCTCTGCAGCAGCAGCCGTAACTAACTAACTAACTAACTAACTAACTAACTAACTAACTAACTAACTAACTAACTAACTAACTAACTAACTAACTAACTAACTAACTAACTAACTAACTAACTAACTAACTAACTAACTAACTAACTAACTAACTAACTAACTAACCAACTAACTAACTAACTAACGTTAAGGGTACATTTCTGAAGTTATGCAACTGCATATGTGTGATATGTGTTTCAAATCAATATCGTAAAGGCAATTTGACTTTATTCTCAAAATTGTACTTCAACATTAATCTCGACATTTCGACTTTTTTATCGACATTTCAACTTTTTTCTCGAAGTGCATAATGAAAAAAAACTCTTCCTCCTCTAAAATATTATTTTTATTTTTCTCCTGCCTGGCCCTAATAATACATTTCAGTTCTGACATCTGCCATCCTCCACATCTAAAGTCTAGTTTTATGTTGCACTCCACAGGTGGACAGCCTTGCTTTAACTCGCCGCTTCACCATCTGTCATAAATGACCCGTGTCCTGTCCAAAAGCATGAATCAGAGTTTTATGTGCAAGTTTTGTGCAGTTTTCGGCTTATGCAACACTAATAGGTCAAAACTTCTTCAAAACTTTTTCAAGACTTGAAGAGCTGAAGCAAAAACACAGGTATGTGCATATCTTTGCAAATTACTTTACGATAAACATGGTATTTTATGGGTATCATATAATGTGGTTAAGTTATCATGCAGTCTATTGTCAGCTCAAAAGCCTGATTAAGCAGACCTAATCAAAAATAACCTGATGAATACAGAAATGAATCATTAAATAGAGGTCACAAAGAATGTTAAGATGAAAAAGATGTAGGACGCTAAAGATGACGATGAAAGTTCTTACAGAAAAAAGGGGTCAAAGCAAATAAGAAGGAGGGGCTGAGAAATCAAGAAATGGTAACAGGCAGAAAATAAGACAGACGGCTAAGATAAGAGGGAGGTGATGAAGAATGTGATGCAGGTATGATAACAGCAACAGAACCCAGACGTTAAACACGCAGGAAACAAAACCAAACAGAATCCACGATGAGAAACTGGTCGAAGTTTTCAAAATGAATTTCAAAATGAAGTTGCAACTGACCAATAATACCTCACTACTCCACAATACACTGGACCCTCCGGCTTCCAAACACGCTGTAAAACATGCTTTTATGGTGGTACCAAGTACTAAACTCCCCTATTACAATTAACACCAGGGCCCCACAGGGGAGGGTTATTTCTGCTGTTCTGTTTATCCTTTACACAAATGTATGTAAACTTAACTTAAATGTTTTCAATGTTAAATTTGGTGATGATTCTGTGATAGTTGGTTTGATCACGAATAACGATGAAACAAAGTATATTAAATGTGTGGATTCCTATACTAGTGCAAGTTTAGTTTTCTTCAGTTAAACACCAAGAAGACAAATATCTAGGGACAGCGTTTAACAGGAAACTGTCATGAGACTCTAATACATATTTCATCTATAAAAAAGGTTTGAGTGGAACGTCACATTATGATTCTTTTTTACCGTTCATTCATAGAGAGTATTCTCAATTTTTTTTTTATTGCTTGGTTCTTTTCACTGTTAATAAGAACAAACTCAGTAAGATTGTCAACATGTCTAGCAAGATTGTAGTCCAACAACAAGTCAGTTTGTCTCTGTGAATCCCGTGTGACTGGGAAAGGGAGGATAATCTGCAGTGATGTATCTCATCCCTCAATGCAGAATATCTGCTGTTACCATCAGAATATCTGCTGTTACCATCAGAATATCTACTGTTACCATCAGAATATCTGCTGTTACCGTCAGAATATCTACTGTTACCATCAGAATATCTGCTGTTACCGTCACAATATCTGCTGTTACCATCAGAATATCTGCTGTTACCATCAGAATATCTGCTGTTACCATCAGAATATCTGCTGTTACCATCAGAATATCTGCCGTTACCATCAGAATACCTGCTGTTACCATCAGAATATCTGCTGTTACCATCAGAATATCTGCTGTTACCATCAGAATATCTGCTGTTACCATCAGAATATCTGCTGTTACCATCAGAATATCTGCTGTTACCATCAGAATATCTGCTGTTACCATCAGAATATCTGCTGTTACCATCAGAATATCTGCTGTTACCATCACAATATCTGCTGTTACCATCAAATATATCTGCTGTTACCATCAGAATATCTGCTGTTACCGTCAGAATATCTGCTGTTACCATCAGGACGGAGGTACAGGTACCGCAGGACCTCCTGGGCCCAAACATCTTTTATACCCTCTAGTCAGTACTCGAGTTGTAAAAAAAAATCAGGGGGGATGGTGGATTTTATCATATGGGGACAGATAATTTGTGCTGATTACAAATAATATAATATATTACAAATAATAGCACTTACCAAAACACCTGCAGAAATACTGCAGGAATGACATAGCAGCAGTTAAATGCAGCCTTCTGTAAGCTTTAAATATCCACTGGGCTTACATCAAATACATCAAAACACAACAATAAAAAACAGTTTTCTGAACTTATCAATATGACTCTGTCCTTCACAGGATAAGTAAAATGGATCACTGCAAAAACTCAAAATATTAACAAGAATATTTGTCTTATTTCTAGTTAAAATGTCTGATTTTAGTAAAAAACATCTCATTACACTTAAAACAAGACTCATCACTGGAAAAAACAACAATTTTCACCTGTTTCAAGTAGATTTTCACTTAAAATAAGTAGAAAAATCTGCATGTGGAACAAGATTTTATTGCTTGTAATGAGAAGATAAATCTTGTCCCATTGGCAGATTTTTCCTACTTATTTCAAGTGAAAATTGACTTGAAACAGGTGAAAATTGTCAAATAAGTTATTTTTCTGGTGATGACTAAATGTTGAAATAGCAGTAAAACCACATTCATTGATGAAATGACATAAGGGATGGAAAGGGGGATGGCAGTTTTACAGGGGGGATGATTTGGACCGTTTTTATTTCAGGGGGGATGCCATCCCCCCTCATCCCCCCTCAACTCGAGTACTGCCTCTAGTATAGCTCTGATAAATAAATTATAGATGCATTATTCATTTCATAATCCACTAGGTTTGGTGTGAAGCACTTTAGGATCATTGTGTTAAGTTATGTTATTGTATAGTGTTGTACTATACTGCACTTAATCGTTCTATGTCGAATTATCTTGTATATATTTTTTTTTTTTTTTTTGTTTTTGACCATGTATTCTGACTGCCACAGATGCAAAAATAATTTCCGAAAGGACAATAAATTGAAACTAAGTAACTAACTTACTAACTAAACACCACTGCTGGACCAGTGTGCAGCATGGACATGTTCACAGGGGAGGCCGAGGTAGACCGGACTATGACCACAGCATTTTAACACCAATAGGACTGTCCTCCTGACTGAACCAGCCCAGAATTGTGAAACAGCTGTGGGCCAGAGATATAACTGTATTTTCACATGAGATGTGCATGCTGGTGATCACTGGTCCCAGCATACTAACACAGTTCAGAGGAGTGTGCTAATGCTGGGGAGGTGGGCTGGAACACTGTTTTCAGGGCCGGTTGTTAGATGCATCAACCTCTCTCAATATGGCTGATTTTAAGAAACACACAAGTGACACATGATAGTTGTATTTGTTGTGGTTATCTTTATTACCAGTGAACATGAATCTGCACTGGAAACATGTTTGTTCTATTTATAGGAGATTAGAAGATCAAAATGGTGGAGCGGCATTAGAAAGAAACAAGGCAGAGGGAGTACAAGTATTCGGTACACTCAGCAGATACTATAAAAAGATCTGCCAGAATGATTTTAATGGCAGGAGAGTGAGATGTAGCTGTTGGTTACCAGGAAATCTAGCCAGATATATTCAGCAGAGCTGGAGAATTTGCTGGCTGAGTATCTGGCCAAGTTGGCTTACCTTGCTTTTCTGAATGTCATTAAAAACCTGATTCATGGTCAGAGATGCATCGAGCTGGTCCCGACCGGCTCACGGCATTCTTAAAACTGCTCTCTGATCTTAGAAAGCTGTAATTTCCTGAGAAACAGCCTTTGTAATGAAAAAAAAAAGTTGGTGTCTACTTTAAGATTGTGGAGGCAGTGATGGTGAGGTTTAGGCGTCTTCCGTCTGAAATATGGAACATGGATGAGACTGATGTCACCACTGTGTAGACGCCAAACTATGGAGTAAGATAACTTCCAAAAAGATGTGTCCATGTTATAACTATTTCTATTCGTAATGATAAACATTTGTATGTAAATAAAAAAGTTGTACCCAAAATTCTGCTGTCACACACATGAGTCTGATCAATTATTAGGGTTAGGATTGTTTTTATGTGAGTATGAATCTAAAAGCTGTGAGTGCAAAGTCTTGTGACAACTCTTTCTACGACTACGAGTCTTCACTGTGAACACGAATTCAAGTTTATGGGTACAAGTCGAAAAACTGTTGAAAAGACGTCCCAGGCAGGTCACAGCATAGACATATACGTAGACGCCCCATCGAGTGCTGAGCCAACTGCCACATCCAATATGGCGTCAACGTCGCCATATTGGATGTTCCAGACTGCGCTGTAAACTAATACAAGTAAATGGACTTATTTTCACAAAGCGCCTTTCTACAAAGAAATGTACGTTTTACGTCTCATTTATTCATTCACACACGCACTAATATACTTGGGAAACAGTTAGGCACCAAATATAATATATTTAATTTGCTCAGATGGCAAAAATAAGAACTTTATTGATCCCACATAGGAGTAATTCATGTTATATCAGCTGTAGAGAACAAGGTAGTGACGAAAAACAATATATATCCCCCCTCACAAAAATAAGAAAAATAGAGAAACATATTTTCTCATCAACAAAACGTGTTATTTTATTGTCTGAAAAATGGCAAAAATAAGAACTTTATTGATCCCACATAGGAGTAATTCATGTTATATCTGCTATAGACGAATCCGGTGACCGGTTTGTGTGCGCTGCCATCTTGCGGCGGCGCCATTGCTGCGGTGGCAGGTGTCAATCTGCCACCGCAGCGCTGTCATTGTAACCTGACGCTCTACAGCATCATTATAGCTGGATTGATGATGTTAGACAGTGGCCTTCCATAAATAATGAAGGTATCTTAAATTAATGCTGATGTTAATTTATAAATAATGATTTGTTTGAGCGATAAGCAGGAAAGAATAGAGGAATAGGGAGATAAGGGAGTGTATGATTAAACACTGTAATTTAGCTCTCTCCACCTCCTCTCCTTACGAGGCATGTCTGCACAATTAAATATTACCTGTGTATGTTTTGTTTAATTTTAGGTATCCAATAATATTTTATTGATCGCCTGGCGTCCGATGACGAAAAAAAACGCAATTACAGGTCTCTAATTGAAGGGCAGAACTATCTCAGCTCCGGATGATACAGAATACATACATACATAACCCCAATCTGCAGATAAAACTAGTTTGTTGAGGAAAAAATATTAACTCTATTTGTAGCTGCAGAAGAAAAAAATAATCTCACGAGGAAAACAAAAATATTGCTCATGTCTCGGAGCCTCTTCAGCATAAAAAAAAAGAAAAGAGAAGTAAGAGTAATAAAAAAGATGTACTGTATGTTGTACTATTATACTAATTTATTGAAACACATGGCGAGTCAAACATCTACCAAAGCAGCTGTCAAACACTAAACAAGGTAGTAAGACGTGGGTTGTGCAGAACTGCGGCAGTAAATCCTCATCGGAGCTCCACTAGTAGTGATTTCATATGGATCAAACCGTTAATAATCATTATTTTCTCCATATACCGCTCCCTGGCTTCCTTGTTTAAGATATCCAGGTAAATTCCAGTTCCTTTCCAGCAGTTTAACATCTTTTTTTTGCGTTCTGTCTGTTCACTTGGTGAAACAGAAAAGTGGTTTTGACAGTCCGTCCCGTCTTCATTCACTATCAAAACAAATGCACGTGACGGGACAGGAGTTTTCCGATGATACAAATACATTAAGAGAGCCTGGCAGGGAGCGGAGTAATAGATCCATACGTATATATGTCTATGGGCTGGAGCGGAGGAGCGGAGCCGCCACCGCAGTAATGGCGGCCCGCTCGACTTCCGGGTTTCGCCGGATTCGTCTATAGAGAACAAGATAGTGCCGAAAAACAATATATATCCCCCCTCACAAAAATAAGAAAAATATAGAAAGATAGATCAACAAAACAAATTAAAAAAAATTCAAATAACAAAATAACATATTTGAACCATTTTTCAGACAATAAAATAACATTTGAACCTTTTTTCAGACAATAAAATAATTGAAAAAATCTGAAAAATAGTTAAAATATGTTATTGTGTTACTTGAAAATTTAAAAATATGTTTTTTTGATGAGAAAATATGTTTCTCTATTTTTCTTATTTTTGTGAGGGGGGATATATATTGTTTTTCGGCACTACCTTGTTCTCTATAGCTGATATAACATGAATTACTCCTATGTGGGATCAATAAAGTTCTTATTTTTGGCATCTGAGAAAATTAAATACTCCATACCAAACAGGGTGTTGGCCAGGCGTGGCTATAAGGTCGGTTTGATGACCTCTACTGAGCAGGGATCTCTCTTCAGCCTTGCATGTGCTGTTTCAGCACTAGGGAACAGCATTCCAGCCTATTTCATTTTCCCAACAGCGCGCTGTAATGACCTGTTCCTCCTCAGTGGATAACCAGGCTGCAAAGGAGGGGCGAACCCATCAGGGTGGATAGAGGAGACACTCCTCATTGATTTCTTCAAGCGTTTTGTAGAAAGTGTAAAATGCACTCAGGAGAGACCCTATCTCCTGGTGCTGGATAATAACAACTCCCACCGTTCAATCACAAGCTTAGATTATGCTAGAGAGGGAAAATGTAATTGTGAATTATCCTTTCCACTGCACTGTTCACTCAAGTTACAGCCTCTGCACATTTTGGTGTATGGCCCTTTAAAAAAATCCAGTAAACACAGCTTGTGTGCATGGATGTGAAGCAACTCAGGCAAAGCATTTTTAATGTGCCTGGACTTATTAGCGCTGCATATTCCTTGGCAGCACCCCCAAAAACATCCAGTATGGATGTTGCTCAACCGGAGATTTCCCCTTTAATAGAGGTGTGTTTGAGAATCAAGATTTTGCCCCATCATAAGTCACAGACCATCAGTGTCCTCCCACTCCCTCTCCTCTCCACCCGCCTGCCACTCGAGATCCTGCTGCAGGCCCAAGTGCTCTTACTGCCAATCATTTCAACCCCTTCAAATCTGAGACAATTTCCTAAGGCTTAGCCTAAAGGGTTGCTCTCAGCATAAAAAGGAAGACTTCCATCCTGACAGACGCACCAATGAAAAGACAGCTAGAGGAGGAAGGAGGCGGAGCAAAGAAGAGGCTTTTCAAGGGACACAGGAAGTCACAACAGAAGATCTCTTCAAAGGATGCTTGTGGAAACATAAAGAGTTTACCAGGTCCTGAGCATGGATCAGATTCAGTTCAATTCATCCATCCATCCATTTTCTATACCCACTTTATCCTGTACAGGGTGACGGGGGTCTGCTGGAGCCTATCCCAGCTCATTGAGAGAGGCAGGGGTTACACCCTGGACAGGTCACCAGTCCATCGCAGGGCAACATAGATACACAGACAACCATGTATACTCACACTCACACCTACGGACAATGTAGAACCATCAATTAACCTAGTATGCATGTTTTTGGACTGTGGGGGGAAGCCGGAGTACCCGGAGGCACGGGGAGAACATGCAAACTCCAAACAGAAAGACCCTGCCGGGCCTGGGAGTCGAACTAGGAACTTTTTGCTGTGAGGCCACCGTGCTGCCCATACAAGTGAATTTTATTTATAAAGTGTCTTTTACAACAGAAATGGCTGACTGGTGCACTACAGGGATGGCTATATAAACAGATGTAGACAGCAGACACTGAGCTGGTCGGGGGGGGGGCAGGCCAGGATGTCAGCAGGCATCTACCAGACATCCACACAGGCAGGTGGAAGCAGCAGTGGGATGATCAGAGGGGGGGACTGCAGGTCAGCTTGCAGCTCCTGAAACTCTGCCCTGCAAACATGCACAGAAGAGAAAAGGAGATATGGAACTCTTTCCTTTGTCAGTTATTATAATTAATAACCGAGAAAGGAAGAGAAGAAGAAGAGGAGGGAAGAAGGGTGAGAGCCACCGCTCAGTGGATCATGTTGGTGTCCCCCTGCAGCGTAGGTCTATAGCTGCATATCTACAACGAAGCTGGTTTGAGACAAACTGTTAAAGTCTTGTTCTATAGCTGCAGCTATGAATACTGGCCCTAACACACTAGAGTTTACGAGTTAGAGTTTAAACTAGAGGTTTACTGAACAGAAAGGTTTTAAGTTTGGTTTTAAAGGTGGAGGTGGTGTCAGCCTCCTTAACCCAGATTGGAAGTTGGTTCCAAAGTAACGGTTCATGATAGCAAAAGACCCGTCCTCCAAATCTACATTTGGATACTGTAGGAACTACGAGTAAACCTGCACTCTGAGAACGGAGAGCTCTGCCAGGAAAATAAGGCACTATCAGGTCTTGCAAATAGCTAGGCCGTTTTGGGCTTTATATGCAAGTAATACAATTTTGAATTGGATTCTGAGTTTTACGGGGAGCCGATGGAGCGAAGCTAAGTCTGGAGAGACGTGGTCTCTCTTGTTGATTCCTGTCAGCACAGATGAAGATTATTCATGAATCATCTGTTCAGAACCTTTTTCAGGTTCAGTGCATTTATTGCAAAAAGTGGATGTGTGAATCATACGACCTAGGCCTTGCTGTCTATATCTGCAAAAACTGTGACTCACGTGATATTTAAAGTTTTCTTTTCATCAGACAATCAAAACAAGTTTTCTTAAAACAAGAGTTTTAAGAAAAGATGTTTCACACCTGTAACAGTTTCGACTGTAACTCCAGCCTTCTTACAAGTTTCATCTGACTTGCTGCTTAAGTGTCATTCAACAAGCTGGAACACATGGGGGTGAACGAGGACCCTGCAGCTGTGGAACTGGATTACCACAGGAACCACCCACAGGGGCACTGTGCCGCCCCTCAAGGGACCATCTTGGCCCCCCTCCTCTTCAACCTCTACACCGCCTGCTTCTCGTACAACACACCCAGCTGTCATCTGCAGAAGTTCACAGATGACGCCGCTGGCGTTGGACTCGGACAGAGACTACAAGGAACACAGACAACTGATTCACAACTCTGTGGACTGGTGTCAGTTGAACGATCGCCAGCTCATCACGAGAAAAAGTACGGCGATGGTGGTGGACATCCACAGGGGCAGCTGCACGCCCCCTCTCCTGGTGAACATCCAGGGAGCATTGAGACTGCTCTATCTCATGAGTACCTGGGTGTTCACCTGAACAGTAAACTGGCCTGGTTCGAGCACGCCCCCGTATTTCGTAAAAGGGGACAGTATAGGTCTTTGGCACGCACGGAGCACTCCTGAGGGTATTCCATGACTCTGTGGTGGCATCTGCCATCTTCTATAGTGTGGGCTCTTGGGGCAGCAGCGTCAAAGCAGCCGACAGGAAGATGTCACGAAGTGGGGTGGATAGGACCCATATGCAGGAGATCAGGAGACAGGAGTTACAAAAATAGTGATTTATTAACAAAAAGCGCTGCTGAGCAGGATCCAAAAACCAGAATATGAATGTGACAAACCTGACCAGAAACAATGAGGGATGAAACAGTATGGACCAGCACGGAGCAAGGGAAAGACAAGACCAGATATACACAGAAGGGTTGATGAGACACAGGTGCAGACAATCAGGGCCGATGGGAAACAGGGAAGTCAAAACTGAAAGACAACTGAGGCCGCGTTTACACGTAGCAAAAAGGGTAGTGTTTTCATTTGTTTTGGCCGTTCGTTTAAAACGGAGCTCAAAGTCACCAAAAACGATCATTTCTGAAAACTCCGGCCAAAGTGGAGATTTGCAAAAACTCCATCTTCATGTTTGCTTGTAAACAGAACGTCACATTATGCAACAGAAACGTCACCAGCGTAATGTCTGCGACCTGTGTTTACAATTTGACCAATTTGGACCAATCGGTGGCCTTTAGTGTGATGACGTCAGATGCAGCCGATTCAGCCGCTTAGAACCTCGGCAGAATAATTACAGAAAAAGTATCTACTCTGCACGTTAGACCCAGTGGCGTGCACTAGGGGTGGGCGGTACACCGGTGTCATAGTCATCACCGGTGTGAAACTGCGCCACGACATGGATTTTGCAATACCGTCAATACCGTAATAAATCAATTATAAAATAATAAGCCTAAATAAGGAATTAAAAACGTCGGTGATATGCAAGGTTTGCTGCCGTGTTGTGACAGCAAGAGGTGGAAACACAAGCAACCTGTTTCATCACTTAAAAAACATGCACGCCCGTGAATATGAAGAGGCAACCCGGGCCAAAACGAGCGCAAGTGGGACCAGCAGCTGGTCCCGCTGGGACCGCTGCTCCGCTGGTACTGCTGCAGAACCAGCGGAGCAGCGGTCCCAAAACTACACAGCTTTCACTGCAGGCATCGTGTACTGCTGGTCTGCTGCTACACCTTACGACAAGAGTAGTAAGAAATGACAGGGCTTAAAGTATTCCGGCACTGTGCCGGATCTCCGGCGTACGGAGTTTTTTTTCTCGGCGTGCGAGTTTGACTGCTTTAAAAAAAAAAAAAAAAGGTTTGAGAGAAAAAAAAAGGTTGAGTCAACCGAGTTCGTCTACCAATGGAATGAGAGGAAAGCAGCTCTGGCTCAACCAAACTAACACTAGCCAATCAGAAGTAGAGCTGGGCGGGTCTTTGACGGCAGCGGAGCGCAGAGCGCTGTTTCAACCTGCCGGAATACGAATCACAGACTTCAAGATGGAGAAAAAATTAATGAATGTCGGTTTAAAAGAATCTTTTTGCCCAAAAGAAAGAAAGAGTGACAAAAAAATACCCATAACCATGTTCTTCTCTCGAAAAAACACACCTGTACCGCGGGCTTTAGAAGAAAATTAGAGAATAAGAGAATAAAATTAAGGGAAATTTTCCACCACCCGCTGTCCAACCAGCCCAACCGAGGTCCAGTATTACATTTTAAGACAGGTTTACAAAGTATTTAAAATATAATATAATAAAAATAAATATAATATTATATATATATATATATATATATATATATATATATATATATATATATATATATATATATATATATATATATATATATATATATATATATATATGTGTGTAAGATCTTTAGGTTTTTTGCCAAATAAGTATGTTGAGAATGCATAATACTCTCCCATGTCTCTTTTTGATAAGGATACCTACCATTTACTTATTATATTATAAAAATATTAACCTTATTCACATAAAGGGACAGGACAGGCTACTCCTCCCAAAACGTACCAAAAAATACCGTGATATTATACCGTCACCGTTCAAAAGATGAAAAATACCGTGATATTAATTTTAGGTCATATCGCCCACCCCTAGCGTGCACAGACATTTTGGGGGGCAGGTGCTCAGTGCAAAATAAGGGCACACACGCGGCGTGTGGAACTGCTGGCTGCCTTATAGCAGTGTGATATTTGGAAGAAAAAAAAACATTGCATATGGCATGGCATATTTATTTCAATCTCTTAATAACATTGTAATAAAACAAATAACTCTGGACGCTGACATTTCTGCCTCTCTGCTATGTGTATGTCCCTCATCTTCCATGCTGGTAGATGGCCTATTGCAGGACAGCAGAGAGAATAGAATATGTTTATTTGATTAAGACTGCTTGGCGACAAGAGTCAATGCATTACAACGCTAAGACTCACCACACCAGGCTGTAACTGCCATGGCCTAACTTCAAGTTCCTACTACAGAGCTGTGTTCTGCAGAAACATTTTAATAGTGTATTTATTTATCATTGTCAAAGTTTTAATAATAGCCTATTAATGTGAATACAAGATTACTGCAAGCGTTGTAACGTAGAAATAACTTATGGTTGGTACAAAATAATATATTTTGCTAATACAGCTTCATGACTGATTTAGTTCCACCAAACCACTTTGTGTTTACAAAATAAATCAGGGACAGCTTTTAAGATATCTCAATAACATTAGCTAGCTCTCTGTAGATCAGAGACGATCAAGGTGGAAGAAAGAATGATCTTGGCTGTGAGTCTGTTTGAGGAGCTGTGGGATGCAATACGCAACCGCGTTCTAGATGAAAGCCGCTTTGCGCCGTCTTCCGCCCTTGCTGCCGCAGCAACCCTTGGCATGCGCCCACTTGCGCAAACTCGGCGGCGTGCGCCCTGTTGCGCGCCGCCGAGCTTGGTGCAAAGCCCTGCGCCCTTGCTGCGGCGGCAGACCCGCTGTGCGCCCTCTATGTGAAAACCGCTTTACGTTGTGGAGGGCACCTGCTTGGTCCAGAGGGCAACGGGCAAGTGCTCTAGCACCACCTGGTGTCTATCTGTGCACGCCACTGGTTAGACCCCCAGTGGAAAAGCGCAAAACCAAGGCGAGTCGAGTCGAGTCGGGCTGAGTAGGTTCTAGTGGAAAAGCGCCATTAATCTATCATCACAAATGTTTAGCAAAACAAAAGCCAGCAGGGGTTTACTTACCGATGTGAAAGAAACACTGTTCCACATCACACTTCATTGCTTTGCTGTCCATGAGCTGATGTCCACTCTGGTTTTAGCCCTGATTTTATCTGCTCTTCTTCCCTTCCGAGCAAGGCTTTCCCCGTAGCTACCGGAGGGTTATGGTGAAGGTCCAGTTCTCCTCCTAAGAGCATCAGCCATCCACGCTGTTTCTCTTTTATTCATCCTAAAATGGTGATATGGAGGCGGTACATGACAGCAAGTTCAAGGTCACCCACAAACCGCGTGATTTCTTCGTGTCATGTCGTAGTAAGATCACTACGTTCCTCATTACCGCCACATGTGGCAGAAACCGGTACTACGAGACGGGATGGACAGACACTAGTTAGTAGTAGTTTTAGTACGCTAACTCTGGATATCTCAGCAGCCAAAAACACAGTCATGGTTTTTGTGACGTGACTGCACTTATTTCTTCTCACGCTCTTGCTCTTTCTTATGGAGGATTAAGGGTGACACAATTGAATAAATAAATATATAATGTAAATATATATATATATATATCATTAAATAATTACATTTACCACTAAATAATTAAATATATCATAAAATCATTAAATATATCAATAAATCATTTAATCCATCATGAAATATGCAATAAATATTTAAAAGTCCCATGAAATAATTAAATAATTTTAAATAAATAATTTAAATACTAAAATGTCCTTTTTTAAGAAAACATTTTTTCAAAAACATTCAATTATTTCACGGTCGTTCTCATGACAATTTAAACTGTCAAACTCAGTGGGCAGGACTTGTGTGGCTTGTCCACAGACTCTAAATATATCTACTTATTTAATTTAGTCACCCTTGTCCCTCCATAGTTTCTGGGTTATTTGGGGATATTTTAACCTATAATCTTATTGTTTATTGTTGGCTTTATCTCGAACAACAACAAATCACCATCAAATTAAAAGCGTCAAAATATCAAAAAAGCTAAACAATTTAACAGTCTCATCCAGAAATAAAGAACAGCAGCAAAATAATGTGTTGGAGAGGGAACAGGAGGAAGCAGAACGCTTATTTAGTCCTGTCCCTTCCTCACAATATCATATGCCATAGAAAATAGCAAAAATTAAAATTAAATAAGAAAAAGAAAAGACAAAATAACAAAAAATAAATAAATACAACACAAACAATTAATAAACAAAGATCAAAGCATAAGTAAACTAGCCTCCTACAATATCCTAAACTCAAAAATGTAATTTACCATAATCTTACACATTGCTCCTTTAAAATTGGGTAAATACAACCACTATGGACTAAAGACTGCTGCGTATTATGTTAGTTGATTTGAAGATTTTATTTCGAACATGCAAAAAAAAAAAAGTATATATATATATATATATATATATATATAAAGAAAGAATATGTAGTATTTGAGTTACATAAAAGCTTGTTATTTGAGATCCGGGCGCAGGGGGGCCCATCTTAAATTATTTTGTCCGGGGCCCCGGCAAGACTGTCAGCTGGCCTGAATGTACATATCTACATCGTCTCTGCTCCCATGTTTTTATACTAAATAGCCATGTTTCAATAAAGGCTTTTTATATTTTTCCACAAGAAGAGTGCCTTGGACTCCCTTTTTTTGAGTACATATCTACATGTTTAATCGCATCTGTGTTTTGAATAAAATGTTTCTTTGTATCTTTTTTTAAATTGTGATGTTTTGACTGTGTTTTAGCTCCATGTTCAGGCTGTTCCACAGTTTCACTCCATAGTTCTCCATGGGGTTAGTGGGTTTCATTGGGTTTAAGTAGGGCGGTGAATCAGAGGTGGTGAGAGCCCAAACGAGACTCTTATAAGTGGGACGGTCGCTCTTCCTCGGTCACTTGGCGCGACGCCTGCTGCCACCTGACCCTCGCCTCCTTCCAGGCCCACGCTGGTGAGGTAATGTGTGAGGAGCGAGCTGGCAGCCGTCCTGCCGTCCTGCAGTCCTGCATCAGGACAACGGCCTTCTCACTGACGCTCAAGAGCAACTGCTCTTCAACACCAGCTGAGCTGAGTGTTGGACCGATGACACACCAGAGGGATTAACCATCTTCATACCGTTTTAACAGGTTTCTAATGTACGGAAGAGTATTAGGGCCAGGCAGGAGAAAAAATATTTGAGAGAGGAAGATTTTTTTTCCCCCATTGTGCACTTCGAGAAAAACGTCGAAATGTCGAGAAAAAAGTCAAAATGTCGAGATTAATGTTGAAATACAATTCAAGAATAAAGTCGAACTTTCGTGAATAAAGTCGAAATTTCGAGAATAAAGTCGAAATACAATTTCGTGAATAAAGTCGAAATTTTGTGAATAAAGTCGAAATTTCATGAATAAATTTGAAATTTCGAGAATAAAGTCGAAATACAATTTCGTGAATAAAGTCGGAATTTCGTGAATAAAGTCGAAATTTCGTGAATAAAGTTGAAATTTCATGAATAAAGTTGAAATTTCGAGAATAAAGTTGAAATACAATTTCATGAATAAAGTCGAAATTGTACTTCAACATTATTCTCGACATTTCGACTTTTTTCTCAACATTTTTCTCAAACTGCATAATGAAAAAAAATCTCCTCTAAAATATTATTTTCATTTTTCTCCTGCATGGCCCTAATACTCTTCTGTAGGTTTCCAATGCAATGAACACAGAAATTAACTTTTCTTCTGCTTTTTCTTTAGGTTAAAGAAACTTTCAGTGTCCGATTGCTGAGACTCTAAAACATCTACTGTCTCACACAAAAGTCTGAGTTCATCGTGGATTATGATTATATGGGTATTGTATTTTTGCAGTGGTCTATGCAGAGGACGAGGATTCACCCCGGTGAGTATAGTTAATGTTTAACAGCGAGCCTTTTATGGCTCAGAGATGACCCGGCCGGTCAGGAGCCGCCGGTTTAATTGAATTAGCTCGGCTTTAGACGAGAGTGACCGCAGCCACGTGTGGTTTTGACATTACACACTGGCAGTTTATTTGAACGGCAACAACTGGCGCTGTAACCCAACTCTGTCCACATTTAGACCTGGAAGCATGAGGCCATAAAGCACCGGCAGCTTGACTGCAGCAGGTCATCTCAGTGACCCCGGTGACCCGCAGGTCACCGGCCCACGCGACTCAAGGACACACAACACGCAGGCCTGGTTCTTGTCGGACTTTTTTTTAATGGAATGTATCTTTTTTTGAGGTATGAAAATAGATCTGACGCTGAAATAAGAAATTAGACAACGGCGGCTAAGAGGGTACATCATGAAAACAGGAAGGCATGTCAGAGAAGCATCACACCAACGTTATATAAAGGGCAGCGCTGTGATCCCGTGTGGGAGATGAGCGCAGCACAGAGGCATGTGTTTGCTTGGCACACGCTGCCAGGACACAGGAAACAACATGAGCCACGGTGAAAGGAAATGTGTCTCTCTACGGACACATTTCCACGGCTGTTGCCAGACAAACTACTAAACTACTCTGTAAGCCACCAACTTTACAGCCGAGGGTGTTGCTTTTCATGAAAAATCAACCTCAATAAATATATATATACCCATAATACCATTATTGTTTTCTTACATCCTGTATTTCAGAAGCTGAGCTGCTACATTGACTTGTAAAATTCATTGACGGCATCTTTTTTGAGTGATTCTTTTTTCTGAGCTTCACAAAAAAGAACTTTATGGATCTCATACTTGATGACCAAAAGCTATAAGGCAGTTCATTATTGTGACTCGGCTTGTTTGAAAAGACGATCCAAAAATATTTGAGAGAGGAAGATTTTTTTTTCCCATTGTGCACTTCGAGAAAAACGTCGAAATCTCGAGAAAAAAGTCAAAATGTTGAGATTAATGTTGAAATACAATTCAAGAATAAAGTCAAAATTTCGTGAATAAAGTCAAAATTCCGTGAATAAAGTCCAAATTTCGAGAATAAAGTCGAAATACAATTTCGTGAATAAATTTGAAATTTCGTAAATAAATTTGAAATTTCGTAAATAAATTTGAAATTTCGTGAATAAATTTGAAATTTCGAGAATAAAGTCGAAATTTCGAGAATAAAGTTGAAATACAATTTCGTGAATAAAGTCGAAATTTCGTGAATAAAGTCGAAATTTCATGAATAAAGTTGAAATTTTGAGAATAAAGTTGAAATACAATTTTGTGAATAAAGTTGAAATTTCGTGAATAAAGTTGAAATTTCGTGAATAAAGTTGAAATTTCGAGAATAAAGTTGAAATACAATTTCATGAATAAAGTCGAAATTGTACTTCAACATTATTCTCGACATTTCGACTTTTTTCCTCGACATTTTTCTCAAACTGCATAATGAAAAAAAAATCTTGGAGAATCTGCAGGAACATTTTCAGCCTACAACCCCTGTAAAAGTTGCTTTGAGGAATGAGCGGGGTGTAAAATCTGGAAGTGTCTATCCTTATGTCACTTAAGACCCCGTCACGTCGAGGGGGGGTGGTGCCGCAACGCAACACCGTCACATATCTGCGTGAAGTATGTGCAGCTCAGCTTCTGGAAGGCCGTCAGCATGACCTCATGTTAACTATACTGTACATCACTGTTGATTTACAAGCTTCTCTGGAAAACCACAGAAATCAGACCTGAGGCTCAGACGCTAATGTCGTCCTCAGACTTTAAGACTCACACAATAGCAGTAGATATCCTTTCACTTTACAAATGCAGCCAGATAAATAAAGGAAAAATCCAGATATACACAGTGAAAAAGTTCCGCTGCTTTGCAGACGTCAACTAATCTTCTACTCTAGTTAGACTTGTTTTTTTTTTAAGTGGGATAAAACACTGCACAGGAAGTTAAATGTAACAAAATGAGTCTTTGGTTCAGTTTTAAAATTAAATCATCGAGCATGTCATTTCACCAATAATGAATATTGATTAACCTACTCAACTTGTTTCCAGTGGATTTGCTGACTAAGAGTCTTCGTGCTCCACTTTAGCAACAACCACAACAACCAAACATTCATCAACAATGGATTTTCTTATATATATATATATATAGAAAATATATATACATGTCTAATAAATAAGGGACAATTCCATTGCACAGCAGAATACGGTTATTTTCCCACATGCTTTGAGTCTTTGAGTCTCTAGTGAAGTGTCTGTGGTAAAGGGGGTGCTGGTCTGGGGAACCCGGGACATGGAAGAGGGTTCTCTCCCAGGGGAGGGGGGTTCAGAGTCTTCCTCAGCCCAGTGTCCAAGTCTCCTGTGATGAGTCAATAAGACAGACTGATTCTGGCTTTCAAGGTGGAGGACATGAGGACAAGACTGGACCTGGACCTGGACCAGCATCCAGAAACCAGAATAAGTCGTGATTAAATCCACCGGTCCATGGTGGGGGGTGTGAGTGAGAGAGAGACGGGTAATTATGAAATGCAGCAGAGTTTCAGAGTCAGTACTGAGATTGCAGGAGAACATGAGGGTGGGGGGGAGGGGGTCCAACACATTTGGTGACAATTATTTATGAAAGTAAAAAACGTGACTGGCTCCAGTGAAGTCTGCAGTTTTACCCCCTTATAGATGCGGATGCAACTAATCAGCACGTGTCAGCCGGTGGAAATGTGAGACGGAGCCGCCACTAAACATAGCAGGTCCCTGGAGCTCCATCTGCACCGGGTCTGGACCTGCAACCCGGTCTGGACCAGAACTAAACCTGCACCCTGGTCCAGACCAGAACTAAACCTGCACCGGGTCCGGATCCTGCAACCTGGTCCAGACCAGAACTAAACCTGCACCCGAGCACAGGACAGATCTGGGAGCACTCTCTGCACACTCACCGAACCGAACCTGGCACCAGGACTGGCACCCACGTGCCTCCATGCTTGATTTAAGGGGGGGTTGTACATATATTATATATTAACATACGGATCTAAATCCACCGGGACTGATGAGTGGGGGGTTATGGAAATAAGTGGTGACGCCGGGATGTTGGACGGCTCTGCACATCCAACCTCTCAGAGGTGATGAGCTGCATGTCTCTCTTTCCTGGGGGGTCCTGGGGGGGTTGGGGGGTCCTGGGGTCCTTCCCCTCCGTCCGGAAGACTATCGATCAAGCAGAAAATGGAACTTTCACCAAAAAAAATCCAGTGCTCTGTTTCCAGCTGCAGTCCTCTCCCCGGGGGTGGAGGTGGGGGCCCCCCCGGGGGTCCCTCTCTCCCCCCCGGGTCACGCCACGTGTCCCCCCGCCCCCCCCACCACCAGCAGCTGCTGCTTCTGCCGGGTGGAGCGCACCGCCAGCACGGCCTGCCGGTTCTTGTAGCGGACCATCTGCAGCGTGATCTCCGCGTTCCAGCCCGCGTCCTGCGGGCACCTGAAGTCGATCTCCCGGCCCTCCCGGCCCTCCGCCATCACCACCGTGAAGTACACGTACTTGCCCTTGCGCTCCACGCAGTCCACCGTCTTCATGCTGGCGAAGTGCAGCTCCTTCAGCCTGCCGGGCTCCTGGTTCTGGTTCTGGTTCTGGTTCTGCTGGTGCAGGCTCTGGTGGTGCTGGTGGTGCTGGGTGTGGGGGGGCAGCAGCAGAACCCCGTCCTCCGTCAGGACGCACAGCTTCTTCTTCCACAGCTGCAGCAGTCCGTCGCTGCGCTTCTCCAGCAGACCCTCCTTCAGCACCTTCCTGCCGTCGTCCAGCATGTCTGTGATCCCCGGGACCCTGGCCGGTGCTGGGTGGGGGGCTGCTGCCTGCCTGGGTGGGGGGCTGCTGGCTGGGGGAATGACGGGCTGGACGGAGGGCTGTCTCTCCCGGAGAGGGGGATGCTGAGGCGGCAGCTGCCGAGCTGAGAGAGAGAGCTGCCCGTCTGCTGCTGCACACCGGTGTGAGGAGGGGGTGGGAGGGGTCTGGGGATGGGGGTGGGGGTGGGGGGCTGGAGACATCCCTCCCTCTCCAGGATCAGAATCAGCTTTATTGGCCAAGTTTTTACATTACATTAGATTAGATTGTCCTTTATGCACTGAAAGGGTAAAAAAAAAAAGTGACACATGTATAATCACAAAATATAAAACAGTATATACATTGGAATGAAAAATAAATGTATATGTTAAATATGTAAAAATATATATACAGGACTCAGAAAATTAGAATATTGTGATAGTTCTTTATGCACTGAAAGGGTTAAAAAAAAAAAGTGACAAATATATAATCAAATATAAAACAGTGTATACATTGGAATGAAAAATGATGTATATGTTAAATATGCAAAAATATATACAGGGCTGTCTCAGAAAATTAGAATATTATGATAAAGTTCTTTATTTTCTGTAATGCAATTAAAAAAACAAAAATGTCATACATTCTGGATTCATTACAAAACTGAAATATTGCAAGCCTTTTATTATTTTAATATTGCTGATTATGGCTTACAGTTTAAGATTAAGATTCCCAGAATATTCAAATTTTTTGAGATAGGATATTTGAGTTTTCTTAAGCTGTAAGCCATGATCAGCAATATTAACATAATAAAAGGCTTGCAATATTTCAGTTGATTTGTAATGAATCCAGAATGTATTACATTTTTGCATTACAGAAATTAAAGGACTTTATCACAATATTCTAATTTTCTGAGACAGTCCTACGGTTGAGAAGAGGTTAATGTGTGACACACTTGTTCTGTTCAAATCGGTCATGAGCCAGAAAACCCCAGTGTTTATAAATGAACAGATTGTTTTTAGGTATACTGTTGTTCATAATTATAACACCAGTCAGCTCAAATGACCAATTCCAAGGACCAATCATCTTAAGAGATCTTTTATTTATAGATCAGTGACTTTGTGGAATAACCTGCCTCAAAACCTCTGCTGCATATACAACAAATTAACTTTTAAAAAGAATCCTAGTCTACTTAATATTGTATTGTTTTTGTTTGTTCTTTTTGCATTCTGTATTTAATATTTTATTTTCTTTAATGTAAATGTATCTAGTAACTTGTCATCTTGCATTGAGTTAAATCATATAATCACCTTCATGTATATGTTAAATAATATATATATATATATATATATATATATATATATATATATATATTTTATGGTCAGCATTTTTGCAAATTGCTTCCTCTTCAAGTAAAGGCTCTCGTCACTCCACAAGTACAGTTAAAAAAGTGCAATAACCTCTAAATAAATCACTGGTATTTGTGTCTCTCTGCACATGTATATATTAGTTTTTCGGGTTTAGTACTTTTATATTGCTCTTTTTAATTACTTAGCTATTAATTAAATTATTTTTTTAGGATATACTTTTTTATACGTTTTCATACTTTCGTGTATATTTTGTAAAAATTGATGAGCGTGTTTTTGTTTTCTGCTGCACAAGTGAATTTCCCCTCTGGGGGATCAATAAAGTTTATTCTATTCTTTTCTATAAGAAGTAGTGCAGTTCGGGAAAGAAAGAAGAAACAGTGCAAAAAAAGCAGGTAGGATGTTTATGGGAAGGATTTAAACATGCAAGACAGGGAACTGGACTCCGGTTGTTTCGCTCACTGAACTAGATTTAAATAGTAGCAAACAGTAAATAGACAAGCTCTTAACATATATACAATAAATAAATAAATACAAGATATACCCAAGCGCACCATCAATGATTTTTTTTTTCTAATGGGGTTCGAGCACCTTTAAAACAAAACCACCCCCCAACTTCTCACAATTATTCCTCCACAGAAGATGAAACATCAATGATTAGCTGACACTTCCACATCCAGCCCCCCCGTGTTCCCAGCACATGTCCGGGCGGCCCGGCAGCGCCCCCTCGCGGCCGGGACACGCAACGCCCTTCAACCCCACATATGGACCAAAACTAAATCCTATTTATGTTTGCGACTCCAACATACTGTAACGTGAGGGTTAGAAAGGTGGTATTCAGACACTCTTCATGAGAGAAAACAGCAGACGTGAGAGTTAGCTTTCCTGCAGAACTTTTACTGAAGCTCCCGGCATCCGAAATCACCATGACAACCACAACTTCCTTCTTTCTGACCCCATGTGACTAAACCAACCAATCAGAAGTCAGGAATCACCTAGACCGAGGAAACGTAAAACAAAATACACATTCAAGAATGTTCTATTTTAATTTACATTGGGAAAATGTTTTTGGTTTCCATTGTTTCCCTAAGAAGGAAAATGTTATTTTGATAAATCTGTTTTTATTTCTTGCCAAATTTCACATTCATAAGAGTACATTTTCAAAGAAAACCCCTCACTTTTATGTTTTCCAGAAAGAAATTGAATTTTACTTAAAATTAATCACTAAATCAACAAATGAAAAGGCTATTAAAACCGTAGACTTGTGTAATATATATAATCTTCTTGAATAACGAACATCACCCCTGGCACATGTTCTGTATTCTATTTGTATACTGTTCCTGGATACTATTCTGTAATAATTCTTTTAAATAAAGTTTATAAAAAAAATTAAAAAAAAACATTCAAGAGTGTTCTAACTGTTGTGCTGGTATAAACATCTGAATCTGTAAACAAGTAAATAAAGCACAAATGCATAACTAATTAACTACATTAACATTGTAAATATATTTTCTTGCTAAATTAACTTCACCGTTAAATCTTACAATACTAAAAAGGTACGAAACACTCGCAACATGAAACTGATGGAGGGAAAAAAGGAAAAAGAGAGGGAGACATGTTTGACCAATTTATTAATGGACACACACTTACAGTTATTGAGTACATTAGTATTTTTGTAGCATAGCATTTTGCCTTGACAACAGCTGCTCAGAGGGACTACAGAAAGCCCATCACATCCTTTCCAATGAACATTGTGTGAATACTCCCTGCAGAATGAGGTACCCTGGCACTCCACGGCAGACGCCTGCCGACACCACCGACTCTTGGCTGTCCGATCAACTAAAAAGGCATTACAAATGGACTGGGAAGGGGCAGGCGAGGTTTGGCGCCCCCTCCTGGATGCAAGTATTGCTCTGACATGCTTTTTCTGTGGCCTTTTTGGGTAACGAAGAAGGATGGCTGAGGTGAGGAGGGTTGGTGGGTCATTGGCCGACGCCGGCCTTAGCACGCGGACCCCTCGCTTTCACAGTGATTTAGGAAGGAAAAGAAATACTCGAGGGCTGGTCTGAGAGCTACCTGATCAGACATGAACTGGTGTCACAAGACGTTAAGGGAGGGGGTGAGGTGAGGGGGGGGCTGATACTGTTTCCTTGTAGCCCCCTGTGCTACATCTGCCCAATATAGTCTCTTCAAAAGCCTCAAATTTTGCCTCCTCTGGTAAAAGGTAATGCACTTAAATTGGGATGGCAAAAGCTCAGCTCTCGGCGGAGCGAGGTTGCACCACCAGCCCTGAGGCCCTTCGCGACGAGGGGCGTCAAACAAAGTGCTGCTTACAAGGAATACTCGGCTATAATTGAGAACAGGATGCCACTGATACACCACACATTAGTACAAAGTGCAATAGAAAAGACGACAGCCACGGCACGGTGAGCCTATACGGAGCCTGAAGCACGACGTTAACTGGTACCGGCTGGTCCCGCAAACTGGTCATCCCGCCCAAGTGTCGACCCCCTTTCCTCCGTTAAACTACTCTCTGGAATGTTCGAGAGACTCAACCCGACTGTGCCCAACTCCTGGAAGCAAAACTAACCACCAAAAGCTTACGTGTTTTTGATTTATTTATTTACTTTTAACAGTCCCAGTTGAAAAGCGGCAAAACTTCTGGATCACTCGTGATGCTAAAACCAGCCTAATTACTGGAATGTGTTGAGTGAAAAAGCAAGTGAGTACAAGTGGCAAAGGACGTGGAGGATGACGCCAATTCTGGATCCTATGCTCAGGAATATTAGATTTATTGGAATGAACGCCCAGCTGCAGGTCACCCATCTATCGTGGGGGTCTCTAGTTTGGGAATGCTACGATGCCTTGTAGTGCTGGAGGCCCCACAAAGAGGAGAGGAAGGAGGAAGAGGGGGAAAAAAAAGGACTAAATGAGAACGGATGAACGCTGGAACTTTGGTTGGAGTAAAAGAAAAAAGGGAGGCGGATAAACTGACACCACTGTGTTGCAGTCTTAACCACAGCTGTTGTCTAAGAGCAAATACAACAAAAAACTTCACGAGAACCCAAACTAGTTTAGCAATGAAGAAACATGTTCATGCTTTTTTGAGGGAGTTATTGTCCTGTAGTCTATTGTACAGAGGAAAAAAGAAGAAGAAAACAGATCTAGTAAAATACTATGTATAATCGAGCCAAACAGCTCCC
The DNA here is from genome assembly GCF_033807715.1 of Cololabis saira. Classification (NCBI taxonomy): domain Eukaryota; kingdom Metazoa; phylum Chordata; class Actinopteri; order Beloniformes; family Belonidae; genus Cololabis; species Cololabis saira. Next base: position 28,522,989 of record NC_084609.1, read on the forward strand.
AGTATATTACCATAAGTTTTTGTAACAAAAATCTTGTAACCTTTTCTTCAAATTCCCTACCAAGAAAAATACAAAACATTATAAGGCGATAACTATACGTTTTTTTTTTTCCTCAATTTATATATTTTTTTGTGTGTTTTATTATTTTTTTTCCTGTCATTTTAATTGGATAAGCTGTTACAGTGCAGTTGGATCTTCAAGGCAGCCAGGCGAGGCCTCACTGTTGCTTGCACTCAGCTGGGGGGTTTGCATCCTTCTGCAAGAAAAACCACAAGAGGGTGGGGGGTTAGAAACGCTGCACACGGACGCTCCGCGCAGACACATCCACACACAGCCAAAGCCACTTCAACACTAGACACTCACACGGTCAAACGTGAACGTTTGGTACGAGTTTTACCAGATATGGACATGGGGACTTCCTGTTTGACCAATGGCAGGGAGCCGCTTCCGGCTCAAATGATCTGTCATCCTTCAAAGGTTTTGCTTTTCCGCAGATCAAAAAGCCAATACATGACATGTGTTTGGTTCAACACTGACTTTTATTGTATTCAAAAGTTGTGACTTACAGGACTGTCTCAGAAAATTAGAATATTGTGATAGTTATTTATTTTCTGTAATGCAATTAAAAAAAACAAAAAAAAAAAAAAAACACAAAAATGTCATACATTCTGGATTAATTACAAATCAACTGAAATATTGCAAGCCTTTTATTATTTTAAATTTTAATATTGCTGATTATGGTTTACAGCTTAAGATTCCCAGAATATTCTAATTTTTTGAGATAGGATATTTGAGTTTTCTTAAGCTGTAAGCCATGATCAGCAATATTAAAATAAAAGGCTTGCAATATTTCAGTTGATTTGTAATGAATCCAGAATGCATGACATTTTTGTTTTTGTAATTGCATTACAGAAAATCACAATATTCTAATTTTCTGAGACAGTCATGTACATTTCCTTTTCTACTTTATTTCCCACGGCCCTGGACGTTTTAATATCAACCACCGTCGGCTGGAAAAATGTCCTCAGTGTTTGAAGTTTTCAAAGTTGACAAAGCTAACTTGACAAAGTTGAGTTCCATAAGTCTAAAACTGGAAATAGAGACCGAGCTGCATTTCTAAAAACAATAAAACCTAGTCTGTGCCAGATTGAGGGAACTGTTCTTGAAGTGTTTTTTTACTGGTGGAAAGTTAAAAGTACTAACAGACGAGACTGATGTAAGGATGTTATTCCCGTCTGGCTCCGTGTGCAGCGACAGTCAATATCTCAAGTGGATCAAAACATTTCAAAGTTGTCCTAAAACATCAACGATATTGTTCGAAATTCATGCACAAATGTTTCTGATCCATTTCAAATGTTGACTACTGTAGTTTGCTCTATCTGTACAAACAACGAGAGCAAAGAAAAGGCTGTGCTTTGTACGCTAGAGACACTGGCTCTAGGTTTAGAAGGTACCAATAAAAGAAAGATTAAACCCAGAGACTCGAGCTTCAACTGGCAAGAGAATCACTTTCACTGCAAGAAATTAGATTTCCTCAACCGTCTGAGATTCTGCAGAGGCTCGACTACAGCAGGCAGATGGAAACTTGGTCCCACGTCCTCTCGAGTCGCTGCTGATCAGACTCTGGCTGCAGAATAGACTTTACATTCCTTTCACTGCTCACAGTTAAGGGATCAGTAACTCCAAACAAAGGATGCCCTTTAAGGTCTAAACTAATACTGAAAGAAAATCCAGTTTATAATTTACATGTTGGACAAAGACAAGACTACATAACACGTGTTAATGGCTGAACAAACTAAGAACGGAGGGGTTTTTCTCAGTGACTGGATATCAAATCTAGACTTTGTTGAAGTTGAAAAGCTCGTTCCAGGGACAGTTGAGTCAAACACGACATACTTGGTGAAGAATATTTTCTTCACACTTGGACATTTGCCAATATGAGCTCATTTTGTGATGATACCAAGACTAAGAAATGCGTGTTTATATAATCTCAGGATCCTGACCTCATGCCAATTACCCACCACAAACAAAAAGAAGAAAATACTAGAATATTGTAGATGTTAAAGATGAGGATAATTAAAGGCATGTTTACAGCTGACAGATGCAACACATCAAAATTACAACTAGGTCATTGTGTTATTGTGCATAAATTTGGTTTGGAATGAACTCTAAAGTAGAAAAAGGACTGTTTTTCTGCACATACAAGACTGAGAAAATTAGAATATTGTGATTTTCTGTAATGCAATTACAAAAACGTCATACATTCTGGATTCATTACAAATCAACTGAAATATTGCAAGCCTTTTATTCTTTTAACATTGCTGATCATGGCTTACAGCTTAAGAAAACTCAAATATCCTATCTCAAAAAATTAGAATATTCTGGGAATCTTAAACTGTAAGCCATAAACAGTAATATTAAAATAATAAAAGGCTTGCAATATTTCAGTTGATTTGTAATGAATCCAGAATGTATGACATTTTTTATTTATTTTTTTATTGCATTACCGGAAATTAAAGAACTTTATCAAAATATTCTAATTTTCTGAGACAGTCCTGTATATAAACTAAAATCGTACTAGAAAAGAGTTTTTCTGACCAATGACAGAAATTGGGGCAGATGACAGGAATCTTCTCATGTATGTGAATTTGGAACTTGCATTATTTCTACCAAAAGCAAGTTTCTCTTGCAAAGCTAGACCTTTTTGTTTGCAGTGGCAACCTCAGACACTTGGTTGGCTACTGTGTTTTAGAAAAACTGATAAAACTGCTGAACGGAAAAGAAAAAAAGGACCAATAGCGCAAAATTGGCATCAACTTCCATTGATGAAGCGGAGGATTTATGGTAGGAAAAAATTGTCCTGACAAATCTGTAACTAGCCTGCATATGTGCACAAGACTTGAACAAGAATTCAATATGGGAGCAAAAAAAAGAAAGAAAGGGAGGACTAGACAAACTTTACATACAGAAATCATAAAAGTGCAAATGGCAATCTCATTATGGGTTAAACTTTAAAACAAAAACAAAACCAGAATGTTAGTAATTGGGGAGAGTGCAGGGCGGCGGCGAAGTGGGAGGTACGCATGTGAAGGGCGGGAGGGGGGTGCAGAGACGGTGGATGGAAACCAGGAAAAGGAAAGCAAATGCCAAAACAGAGTGATGTAGGAGTCGGGGGGGAGTGGGGGTGGGATGGTAGTAAACTGACAAGTCAAACTGTACCTACCAGGATAGGGTTATTTTCTACAGTCACCACTTAAACCTAGTGAGGAAAAATTTAAAGAGTAGCTGACAAAAGATGCAAAAGTGACTGGAGATGAAGAAACATTAATGAATAGGAAAAGAAAGCAAAAAAAGCAGAATTCAAAAATGTCAAAGACCCTACTGCCCCCTAAACTCAAGCCCGACTGGGTAACGGGTAGAACGGCCTGTGGTCCAAAGTCCTGACACTTCTGTACTTTACAGAGTACGTTTACGTGGCTCTTGAGCTCACACGGCTCTCCAAAAGTCAATCTTAACCTAACACCCATCGCCATGGCACTTACTGCATGTGGAAAATGAGCAAATTGGAGTCCGACAGGCAATAACCTATTTATTTGTTTGAGTTTCTATTCAAATAAAGTGAATTTTCACTTTAAAAAAGAAACATTTGACGCAATAGAGGGTCTGCATTGACGTCACTTCCCCACTGGACCAACCCCCTACTCACACTGGCCACGGTTACATGATGTTTAACTCGGAATTAATTATTCCGGATTAAATCATTCAGAATTAAACTATTTACCTTCGAGTTTACATGGAAATGGTAATTCTGAATTGAGGTTTACACGGAAAACACGTTTGATCGGCTTTCTCCAATTCCTCTACAGGTCTGGGGGTTGGGAAGGTTCTGATTGGATAGGGGGGGGACCGGAAGTTACGTCTACTGGAAGAAAAACAAACTTAGCCGCTACAACTTTGAAAAGCTCACGCTCTGTTCTTTTAATTATTTCCAGGTCCTCCAAGCTATTTATTAAATAAATGGTCTCTGCTCTTGACCAGCGTTTACTGCGTGCTGCATCTTGAAACTTTGTTAGGAAAACCAGCCCAGCGTGGAATATAAGGTCATGGAGACAGACGGGCGAGGGAACGAGCAGAAAGAAAGACCAGAATTAATTTAAAGAGGAATGAGTGTAAACATGATCGTGGAATTAATCTATTCAGATTTAAAAATGAAAATAAACCAGCCACTTACTTCAGAATTAAGTTTAATTCTGAATGGCCATTTTCATTCGGAATGAGGCGTTTACATGGTAATTTTTACTCATTTTAAATCGGATTTAATTTTAATTCTGAATTAAAGGGGAATTAAACTTCCCATGTAAACTCACCAAGTGGCAAAACATCAGCAAAAATAGCTGCTACTTGTGGAGAAGACGGAATAACAACTGATTATCAGCTTAAATTAGCGTCAGTTGGACTTGACAGTGAGCCGTACAGTTTCCCCAAGATCCAGTGGTCCATGGACATTAATATTTGGTACAGTTACCCCAAGAACCAGTGGTCCATGGACATTAATATTTGGTACAGTTACCCCAAGAACCAGTGGTCCATGGACATTAATATTTGGTACAGTTACCCCAAGAACCAGTGGTCCATGGACATTAATATTTGGTGCAGTTACCAAGAACCAGTGGTCCATGGACATTAATATTTGGCCACGAATTTGGTGCAACCCGCTGTGAAGTCGCATCTGTGACGTCATGCGCATTCCCTCTATTACAAAGTTGTAGCTACAGCCAGTCCAGGAAGGCGAGGCTTATTGGTCTCGATGATTCAACTATTTCAGCTACATGCTGAACCAAATTCTACTCCTAGCTGCAGTGAGAAGGCATGCATGAGGGTGGCTCAAGTACAGAGAGGGCAGAAAGGAAGCAAAGCTGAAGATGATCAAAAACAATTCAAGTTGCAATTTTTACTACGGAACAATTCAACTCTCATCAGCTAATAATATCAATATATTGAATATTCCATCCTAATTAATGACCAGTCTCTTAACCATTTTTGTTAACCAAGTTTTCAGTGGCGGTGCACGTAGTTTGGGATAAACTGAGCCTGTTGGGTTGGCTGTCCAGCAGTGCCTTCCTGTTTCAGGCGTACTGGATCAGTGAGGCTGGAGGTTAGATTTTAGTAACATGCAGCATTCAGACTTAACTGGCTGGTGAGCGTTATGCTGAAAACAGTTGTTAAAAAAGGGAAAAATTAACCAATAATTGTATATTTCATATTGGCCTGGAAATCAAACCCAGACCATGATGCGATTAAACCATAAATCAGATGTGTTCAGTGTGTTGGGCTCTCATAATGGGGGCGAGGACAGCCCTGCTCTACCTGGATCCCAGGAAGGGGTTTGTAAAGGGACCTGCGCTTTAGCAACTCTAAATGTGACATCTGGAAAGTGGAAGGGTTGACTGCCTCCAGTAAAAGCAGCAAACAGTATCCTGAGCCAACAGAGTTGAGAAGTGCTGAACACGGCCTTTTGTCAGGACACGAGAGATCTTTAGAGGAGCGTCTGTGTGCGTCATCTCACCTTGGGATCATAGTCAGGGTCGTTCTCCTCGTCAGCCTCCTCTTCACCCTCCTGAACACAGAGCACGTTACAGCATTAAGCAATGCATACATTTGCAAGTTGTAGTGTTAAAAAAAAAAAAAAAAAAAAAAAAAAAGATAGTTTTACCTCATCTGCCTCTTCTCCCTCCTCATCATACTGAAAGAGAAATAAATTGATTACTTAAAACAAAAACACTCCACCCTTGTACATTCTCCATGGGCAGTTACCCCCACATCTTTCACATTTCCTCCTTCAACCCTCGACAGTTTTTCCAGCTTATTTCTTTCTTTCCACATCTATACAGTTCTATATCTACTGCTACTTTTTCAAAAGTCCACTTTAAAACCACTAAATTCAAATTAAAGCTATAATTTTCATCGAACCTGCATTGGAAGAAAACTGTGCTTGAAAAAGCCTTAACAGTTTTGGTCCAGCCCTTCATGCCCCCCCGGCCACCTCAGCGTCTGCTGTACATCTGTTTATATAGTCATCCCTGTATTGCACCAGTTAACCATGGTGTCTGTGTCTCCTTTTCTGTTATTCATTCTCTGTTCTCTCTTTTCCTGCTCTGCCCAGCTGGCATCCGGCAGGAGGTTCCCCCTTATTGTTTAATTGTTTAACTAGGATCCCCATTAGCTACAGCATGACTGCAGCTATTCTTCCTGGGGTCCGCCAACATTTTAAAATACAGTACTAAACATAACATAATAAAAGCAAACCAAATACATTTCCACTATATAAAGAGAATATCAAATTAAAAATACTCTGCAAAAAAAAAAAGCAGACCATTCCACAAAATGAAGACAGTGAAATGAGAACAACACTGCACAGTTAAGAGTTTATCTGAGGTGGAAAGCAGTCCACAATTTCATTTCAATTTTAATCTAGAACTTCACAACTGATCTAATACAGAAAAAAAGAAAAAATACATTCAACATTAAAAACCAACTATGTTTCCATTTCCAGCATGTCAGACAAGCAGTCCCAGCAGCTGCTTGTTTAACTTATGATCCAGGTCTCTTCCCTCCTAAAGGGGAGTTTTTCCTTGCCACTGTTTATGTAATAAATGCTCGGGGTTCATGTTCTGAGTCTCTGGAAAACACCTAGAGACACTTCTGTTGTAATAGATACTATATATATAAAATTGAATGACACTAGCACCACACAAGAACCTGAACCAGCTGACCACAAGGTGGCGGTAATGCACATCTCCTGCTGTTTGTATATGCCAGCATAGGAATGTTTGTTGCCCCGTAAAGGTTCCTGAAGGCCACTTTGGCCTCAGGAGCCACGCAGCAACAATCCGGCCCCTGAAGAATCTACCTGGAACTCCTGCTAATGGAGTGTTGTACTCACATCGTCGTCGTCATCTTCTATGGCCTCCCCTGTGAAGTAGAGTACAGCCCGAGGTACGATGCGCTCGCGGATGAAGTGGCCGATTTCAAAGTCTGCAGCCAGAACGGCCTCCGAGTCCTCATCCTGAAAACAGACGTGCCGTTTATTCAAGTACTTTGCAGCTTTTTTCATGAAAACAACCGAGCTGAGTCAGCAGTCCCACTGCAGGTTTGAGGTGAGCATCTTATTGCTCGTGCACTTAGGTTTGCTTAAATACTTCAAAGTATTTCCCCAAGAGAAAACCAAATGCAATGATCCAACACTTTAAAGTTTTAAATGGGACACTACAAAGAAAGAAAAAAAAACTAGGCCTGGAAACATTTCAAAGAGCCGTTATATCTCTCTCTCATACACAATTATTTTATATATATATATATATATATATATATATATATATATATATATATAAAAAATAAAGAGGAGGTGCCGTGCAGCCGACTACCATTTAATGTGCGTCTGAAAACTTACAGTAAAGCATATTTACACATCTACGGCACAAACATCAGCAAATTATGGAATATATAATAGAAGCGTGAATTACCAACTCTCCATTTTCTGGAACTGTAAAGGAAGAAGAAAAATAGGGAAGTTATTTCAAAAACATTGTTGCCATAAAATGGAAAATGAAGCGTGTGAAGGACAGCGTTGAGCCTCACCCTCTGGTGGTGTGAAGAAGTTGAAGAACGAGTCGTTGGGGACGGTTTTAGTGACAGTCCTCACTGTGCCGCGTCCCTTGTGCTTCTGTTTTTTCTTGATCGTCTTCAGCGTGACGTTCTTGCCCTTCGTCCAGTCAATTGTGCAGCTGTTGGCACAGATTTACGGGTCACATTTAAAGACATTCGGGTAACTACACCGGATTCAGAAGGGCGGTAGAAACATTAAGACTAATGAAAGCCACACGTCACAGCACACAAATGACGCTTTTCCACTAGTACCTACTCCGCCCGACTCGTTTCATGATCCAACTCTGAGGTGCAGATGTTCATAAACCTGGTGCTGAGGAGAGAATTAAAAAGGGATCTAGATGGACGATAAGGAACGACCAGATCTACCAGGAGCTGTCTCTTCATAGCTGCTCGTGGCTCCAGCTGACTTTTCAGCAGCGCCGAGACAAACAAAAAAAAATTAAAAAGCGTCGCCCCTTGAAGCTTCTCTAACTCTCATTTTTTAACTTGATATACGAAAACAAGTCACAGACTCAGCAGCACATCTATCATCTCCTCCAGGTTCTACATCTTTAGTGTTCTGCCGGAGGATCTGAGAGGAGCTGCAAATGTGGACATTTTTTAAACGTAGACTAAAAACTCATCTCTTTGGTCTGGCTTTTATGTAGCGTCAAATTTTATAGTTTATTCCATTTAACATTTTTTAAAGGTATTTGTTTTATTTATTCATCTATTTCTTGTAATGTTTTTATTATTTTTATTGTTGTGGACTGATTATTTTTTAGCCTTAATCCTTTTAACTTTTATCATGATTTCATTTTAATTAACTATATTGTATGTCAGTGTGCATTGGTCTCCCAGTTTTTATTACGCTTATTTTTCAGTCAAAATGTCAAAGCACTTTGTATTTCATGTACCTGGATGAAAGGTGCTATACAAATAAAATTTGATTGATTGTCTTCTTCATTTATGTCACACAATCAAATAAGTCACAGCAGCTTCGCTCCAACCTCCTACTTCTGATCTGGGTATTGAAAAGAAACGAAGGCGAGTCGAGCTGAACTGAGCAGGTATTAGTGGAAAAGCGCCATAACACTTGGGTTTAACATGAACAAACGTGGCTGCTGCTGCGTCACTCACCCTGTGCAGGACATGATCTCTGGGCCGTCGAAGGAGAAGGGGTCTCTCTCGTCAGGTTCTGACCGCATCTTGTAGGTTTTTGTCAACACTGTATTTGTGAAGAAGTCATTCGCCTCAAATTGGAATTCTAATGTGAAGCTCTGTTGAACGACAAAAGAACAAAATCAGAGACGGTTCACGCCTGAAACTGTTGAGACTGAATGTTTGGGCACTCACCATCGGCTGTCCCGGATCAGAGAACTTTACTTTAATATCTTGTAAATGTTTTAGTATGGGTTCATCGTGTTCCTGAGGAGCGACGGAAACACAAACAGCAAACAGGAGAAAGTCAGGAACAGTTTTTAAACATCCTTGATGGCACATGCAAACTTCCACCAGCAGGTGGAAGCAAGTCTTGATTTTTCATTGAACGGTTGCCGTCGGCAACCCGTTTCTCTGCGTCAGCAGCGTGAACCGACCTGCAGCATGTCGCTAAGCAAGTCCACGTTCTTGAACACTGTTAGCCAGAACTCTGGGATGCCTTTGGGGTCTTCCTTCTCCTCGTCTTTCTTCTCTTCCTCCAACTTGGCCTTCTCCTTCATCTCATCCTGGTTGAGAGACATTTTGCTCAGCCATTTCACACCACTATTAATACAGAAATCCTAAACACCAACACTAAATAGTGCACACAAGTTACTGTGCATTCTGGTTCCAGGTGTCTAAGGAATCTCAGATTCAGACTAATAATCCCTTTGGGAAATTGCCATCTCACTCAATCAGCACTGTCATATACAAATCAAACACCCCAAAAGCCAATATAAAGATAAAAAAAAAAAAAAAAAAAAGGGCATCTGAGGTGTAATGAAAAACTAAATGTTTGTAACATGCTGTACATCACAGAAGTGCAGCTTATGTTGGCGATGATTACAAGCCAAATGTAGAAAGCTGTGACTAAGAGGAAACAAAAACCCCAATATTTAGACAGGAAGCATGCAGGCATATACATCACCTGTACCTGCTTACTTACTGTCAACTCTTCCTCCTCATCTGCCTTCCATTCACATTCCTCATCCGTGGGCTCGTAAGCTGCTTTTACTATGTCACTTCTCTGTAAGGAGGACAAGAAAGTAGGAAATGTCAGATTTGTACAAATGTCCCACAAACAGGATCTTCCAAAAAAAAAAAAAAAAAAAAAAAAAAAAAAAAACTGTTTCCAAATAAAAAGTCCATATTTAAGAGGGATGTCCTAACACTAGTTTATCTTGGTAAAGTCCGTTTCCATCCTCTGTTTACATGTAGACAAGTGTTTTGTCAGCAGAATGAGGAGCATCCAGCCATCAGTCAAAGGCAACAAAAGCCTGTGAGCAGAGCAGATCTCCTTTGGTGAGAAAGTCAGGTGTCGGGATATTAATGTTCAGTATAGTGCAGGATCAAATGCTTCCCAGTGCTGCTGACTCAAGTGTTGAAAAAGTGATCTCAAACAATGTCACTATGATGCAACAACAAAAACAGAAACCTGGGACTCATCGTCTCATTCCACTCGCTTCATCTTGTGATCCAAATCAATGTCTGAATTTTCAGACTTGGTTGAGTAGAAATATACTGGAAATGCAGGCTGTGTTTGAATTTTTAACAAAGATACAGTCCTGACAGCAGCGTTTGCATTTATTGTCCTGGGCTAAAAGACGCTGCCCTTTAAAGCAGGAAACCTGAGCAGTCCACATCTCGTCTGGGCTTTTAAAATGAACCACAAAAATGTTTAATTCGCTTTAGCTCAGAGTAATGCTTCAACATTTGAACATATACAGAGCGCAGTCATTAAAATGCATCCAACTGCCATATATCCAGTTACATGTGGATGACAAATGGCATCAGAAAGTCCCTTTCAGTAAATGTGCTACCGATTTAGTTATCGACTGCTGGGTGTTAAAATTGTTTGTCATGTGTAGTCCATCAACTGACTATAATAGTGTGATTTTTAGTCTAATTTTTGGCCAGGGGGCACTATAAACTGGGACATAAATATAACTTAAAAAGTACCATACAGCACTTTTTACTCATCCACTCAACTATGAACGGATAAAGTATGTGAGCTGCGTGGAATGAGCTTCAGCTGCTGGGCAGCCACACTGAAACCATCTGTAGGATACTCTAACAAACATGGAAATAAGCTTTTCCCTTGATTATTGCAATCAAGCCGAAGATCGTGGTGCCCCAACCGCCATACTTAAAAATCAGTGGGAGGTTTTGTTCTGACTAGTTGGAACCTTTCCAACTGCATAACAGCAGCAGGAGGAAATGCTTGGACCTCGGCGTAATTGATGCTTCTGCAAACAGGCCCTGCATATATGATGCATGCATGTGGCAGACAGCATTTACTACGGAAGAGTATTAGGGCCAGACAGAAGAAGAAAAAAAAAAAACATTTTAGGGGAAGATTTTTCTCATTATGCAGTTGGAGAAAAAAGTTGAAATGTCGAGAAAAAAGTCGAAATGTCGAGAATAATGTTGAAATACAATTGAGAAAAAAGTCGAAATGTTGAGAAAAGTCAAAATTTCGTGAATAAAGTTGAAATGTTGAGAAAAAAGGCGAAATTTACTTTATTCTTGAAATTGTATTTCAACATTAATCTTGACATTTCAACTTTTTTGTCAAAGTGCACAATAAAAATAAAAAAAAATCTTCCTCCCAAATATTTTTTCTCCTGCATGTCCCTAATACTCTTCCGTAATTTACACTCGTTTGTTGTGTCACTAAATGGAAAATGACTTCTCATCCCTAAACAACCCTCTGCTGAACACCGTTAGTCAGACAGACTGTACATGGGAGTCAAGTGTCCGTCACACCGGTCAACCAGTACTGAAATGTACCACGGCACGTCAAAGTGAAACTACATAAATATACGGTATATAAACCAGAGAAACAAAATAAATAAAATGCAATGAACAGGACATACTTTGTCAAATAGGGGCTGGTAGAGGGCAGCGTATTTCCTCTCCAGTTCATGCACTTCTTCGTAGAACTTGGCCTCGATGTGGGCACATTTGACCTGGAGGTTCTTTAGGGCATTCACACGTCTCTTCACCACCTTTGGTAAGCTGGGGGGAAAGAGGGAGCAGAGAAGATCAATCTTAATGTTCAGAAGCAAATCTGACAAACAATTTCATCCTAGGACTTCAGTCACATGAATGCCATACGACTTCTAGCAGGTGTTGTACCATGTATCAAATCATGGCCTTCTGTGACAATTCAAGTCCTTATTGTCGATGTAATCTTTAGTTATGCACTTCCGACGTCTTAAAATGTGTCACTCGCATTTTAAACGTCATCTCTTGTTGCTGCTGCTTACATTCCTCCAGGCAGAATTGCACTGAGGGAACTGCTTGTTGTCAGTCACATGATCAACCCCCTCATATTCTGTTATACCATTTTGATCAACCAACATATCCATGAAATGCTATAAAACCCTCCCTTGACCTCATTGCCCGGCTATGAACGGGTGACTGCGTTTCTAACCAGTTTAGTTTAAATTTTACATTTTCTATCTTGAGGTTTGAACTACATCTTCAAACATTGAGGTTTTTTTTTTGTTATTTTTTAACACAAGGCATTCAAGCTAAATGACAACCCTGTGCCTGAAACATCCACATGTATCATCTCAAAGTACTGCTCACCTGGCTTTGAGAGGTATAATATTGAAACGCCTACACCATCCTGGATGGGGGTGTATCTTTATTCCCAAATGCGTGGATGTAACTGGTGATTTTTTTTTTGGTGGCTGCCAAACATTTGACACTGTGATCAAAGAGCTGCTTGCTTATGATTTTTCTAAGGAGAGGAGCGGTGGGCGGCACAGCCCCGGAGCCAAGAGACCTACATTCCCACAGCACGCAGGAACCTCATGCGACCATCTCCGCTTACAGATGCAACGTTAAAGCTTTTCAGTGACTATTATTCTCAATCAAAACATGTAACCTCATTGACCACTTCAAACCCTGTTGCACTTTCAGTATCATAACCAACTAATACTTGCTGTGAAATACAGGACTGTCTCAGAAAATTAGAATATTGTGATAAAGTTCCTTATTTTCTGTAATGCAATTAAAAAAAACAAAAATGTCATACAATCTGGATTCATTACAAATCAACTGAAATATTGCAAGACATATTTTAATATTGCTGATTATGGCTTACAGCTTAAGATTCCCAGAATATTCTAATTTTTTGAAATGGGATATTTGAGTTTTCTTAAGCTGTAAGCCATGATCAGCAATATTAAAATAAAAGGCTTGCAATATTTCAATTGATTTGTAATGAATCCAGAATGTATGACATTTTTTTTGTAATTGCATTACAGAAAATCACAATATTCTGAGACAGTCCTGTATATGTATTAAAAAAAAAAAAAGTAGAAATGATTCTGGCAAGTAATCCCTCAAAAGTCTAAACACATAAAATGACTCATTATCAAAGTATTCATTCAGTTAATTATCCTTCAGCCATTATTAATCTGTTCCAGATCAATGACTAATGTGGCATGTCACACCAGGGCAGTAGAGATTTATTTTCCTGCACACCATTGTATGAAGACTAAGTCTTCAGGCATGCTCTTAAAGCAGGAAAAGATTGTATTACACTCTCATACTGAAGTCTTTACACCAGGAGAAGGAAATTGCCATCATTTGAGTTTAGATCAAATCCTTGTGTGTTGTGCAACTCGTTGTGCCACTCACTTAACAGGCTGAGGTCAGTCAGTTGTTACAGTCACTGGCAGCTTTCTTAATGTGTCCAATCTGATCGTTACGGCAACAAATCTTACATCACGAGGGTCCCACACAGAAAGTTTGTCATACAGTTGACATTATCTTACCCCAGATGCCTTTTTGCTAGAGGGTTGCGAAATATATTTATGTAACAGTGTCTTAACAACCGTTCCTCCCGTGTATTGATCCGGGCTGTGTGCATTAAGGAGGGAGGGGATCATGTAAAATGAGCAGCTAAAAAGCAGCCGATCCTGCTCTTTGACAACCTGATTATTCTTAGACGAGACTACCAGGCAAAGAAAACATCCCTTACCTCTCCATGTACCCCGATGGCGAGCCATTCAGACCGTCCAGCCTCTCCTGCAGGGCAGCCAGAATCTGTGGGTTCTGCATCATCTGCACAGTGAGCTGACGAGCTGTTCCAAGACATTAAAATCAAGTACAAAATAAAGAAAACTGGACCGGAATGGGTTTATAAATCAGTATTAACCTGCAAGAGCACAAAGCAACAGTGAGCCACTCGTGCACACCAACTACAGACTGTTGACTCAATTCAAAATACTTCATTTGCATTAATAAAAAAGCATGTGTACTGCATATACCGTACAAAAAAAAAAAGGTAGCAGTGAATAGAAGTAAAACAGGCTGGCATGGTACCCCCCAAACTGGAGCTGAATGAATTTACTGACTAAAAATAAGAATCTTGATCTCTTAGCAGGTGCGTACTGTCCAATGTGCAGAAGTGGAAAAACCTGGAAAGACTCAGCCTTTTAAATTGATTTTATGGGAGCACCTGTGCTTCCCCGTCAGATGGCGGTTATTGTACCGGTGCATAGTTATGTTCCTGAGGAGCTGCACATCAGTGTACACTGGATGTTATGGTGCTAAACCTCCAGCATCTTTATGTTACTGATGTTTTACTGCATTTAACTTGCCTAGTGCCTTTTTTGTAAAAGGATGCTCTAAGGGTGGAGAGACTAATGTTTCACTTGTAAAAGAGCGTTTTATTAAATTATTCCAAAATGTGACCCATTTAAGGCTTTTCCTTGTTTAACATTTTGTTGGGAAAAAGCTATATATATGTCCCCTCTTTAAAAAAAATAAAATTACCAATCAAAAAAAAAAAAAAACAACCCACACATCAAAATTCAGGACATGATCTGAAGTGCATGGTGTAACGCTTCACAGCAAAGAACATGTACAAACGGTGCATTTTAGAGAGCCGTCATGTTTTACTGAAAGTCTGATGCAAAAACATTTGTAATCCTCCAAATCAGAAGTACGTATATTATAGGCCTGTGTTGAAAAAAAACGATTTCCCAATTATAAATCGATTCTCATTAATTCCTAAAAATCGATTCATACGTCTAAAGATTGATTTTTTTTTTTATTTGTATTTTTTTTTCATCATTACATTACAACTTTTGGTTATATTTTTGTTTATCCCCAAAAAAGGAATGTTTTGTTGGACACGAGAATAACTGGTGCCATGTTTAAAGGTATGAAAACATTAAAGTGTTAGCTTATAATTGCATAAATTGTCTATATTTCATTACTTTATATACTGTCTTGGGGTTACATTTGCAAAAAATGCTAAAAACCAAATGCTCAAAAATAAAAAACCAAAATAGACCGAAAATGGAACAAATAAAAACGGAATGTGGGAAAAAATAAAACCGATTTCATCCGTCTCTGTTTCCTCCCTGGATCTGTTTGGTAATTCTGACCCACATGATGTTTCTGAAAGCAGTTCTATCAGCATTCTGGGAGGTGATTGGTCCTTACAGCATCATTAGCTGCAATACTTGCTGTTGAATCTCAATATAATACTAGTATTAATATGTTGTAGAACTACAGTCATATTCATGCAACAGCTCATAAAACAGTTTTAATAACACTAACCCAAATCAATATCGGAATCGAATCTTGATAATCGATTCTGAATCTTAAGAATCGGAATCAAATCTTGACATTTGAATCGATCCCCAGCCCTAGTATATCATAAAACGTAGCATTAGTCACCCCTGCCACGTCCAGAGCAGCTCCATGCAATTTCCACTATAGACGATTGGAGAGAGTCCAAAGTCATTTGGGTGGTTTTTGCTGATGGCAACAAGAACTAGATGCCTTCAAATAAAACATTTAGAAATTAAACTATTCCTCTGCACCAATTTAATACATTTTATGTTCAAATGCATCAGTTTTCCTCCCACTCCAAGTTTGTTGTTGGTGCACAAACTGCAGCTTTGACATGTAGACGCCATGTTTGAGGTTGCTGTTAATCCTCACAAGCTGCAAGTGTATTACTCATTTATAATCTCCCATCAATTTTCAGAACTAATGTAGGTCTGGGACATAAGTTATAGGCAACCAGAAAGTCCTCTCAAGTCTAGTTTTTTTTTAAAGACAGCTCAGCCGTTCTCTAAAAAGATAAAGCTTAACTGCCATCTATATCCATTGAAAATGAGCCGGGTCGGCCCATACGAGCAGCATTCCGATTCATTTACGGCGTATTAAAAGATACATGATCACAGGGATCCAAAATAAAGCGGATTAGTGCTTGAAAGCTTCCAACTACGATTCGGAATCATGTCATGCAAATAACTGTATAAATAACAGGCAGAAGCAAAACAGACTTTGGACTGCGACTGAAGCCGACACTCTAAAAGCATCTCAATAATTCATCATCCATCCTGTGTTAAGGCTTTTGCAGGTTTTATCGGCTATACTTTTCCCTGCATGAACTCACGTTGCTTTGCTTTTCATAACTGATTTTCATCAGATTTTCATTGCTAGTTTACCTTTGCTGTTCTCATCCTCTCCAGTTTCCTCCTCCTCTACTTCCTCCACGTCCTCCATGTCTGCCGGGTCCATCTCGGTCTGGTCTTTGCTGCTCGGGAACACAGGGATGGAGAACGTGAAGGTGAGCCAAACCGCTACAGACACCAATAATGACTTGAGAATGCCACATTGTTTTCCTCCTTTTTATCTCCATAATACAGCTCAACAGCTGTTCTGTTTTTCAGAATCAGAGTCAACACAGGTGGAATTACCCTATTGTTAAACCAACGTCAGGAAAGAACTTTGGTACGTTGGCGTTTCCTGGTTAAAACACTGTAGAAACAAACCAGCAAAGAAATGCTTAACACAACATGCCATCCAGCGAAGTTTTGAATAAAACTGTCGTATTTCTTTAACATTTATTTTTCTTGTCAACTGTCCCACACAATGCTTTTAAAACCTGGTTTGCATTGTCACTTCAGATTTGTAACTGGCTTTTTAGATGTACAGGCTTTACACTGCAACACACCACCGAGCCAAAGTCAAAAAAGCACTTAGGCATGCCAGTCACTTTCCCATTGCCATTTCCACATTACCCTAGCTGCCAGTAGAGCCCGATAGGACTGGAGCTGGTGACGGGGTACAAGCATGCTGAGTCTTTACCTCAGCACACAATTCTTTTTGTTTTTTCTTCAACAAAACTCACATTTCTTTGTTATGCTAAAAGCCAGCATGTAAAGTTATACAAAACTGCCTTGCAAATTCTTGTAAAGTAGCTAGGAGAAGCAGCACAGTGTTCTGCTTGTTTCAGGCTGGAAAAATCCCACCAGGAAAAACTACAACATGGTCACGGTGCAAGGCTGCACACTACAGAGCATCCATGAATCTTGCTTAAAATAATATAAGCAACCGTATAAAGCATTTAAGGTACAATCGCATGATCAAGCAAAGGTTATCAGGTCAAAGTGAAAGAATAGCAGCGAACTCCGGTGTTTGCTTTTCAAAATTGAGAATGTTCCCCAAAGAAAAGCCAAAGACTCAGAGCAATGACAAAACCAATTTCCAAGGTTGGAAAGAAAGAACAAAAGCAAAAACCCAAGACACCCAAATCCTCTAAAATGGCTCCATGCAACACACCTGAGACTGTATGAACAAGCCAATCAGATTTTGGATGGACATTCAGACCTCAATGTGCTTTGTTGTTAAAATAAGCTTTTTTATTTTACATACAGGACTGTCTCAGAAAATTAGAATATTGTGATTTTCTGTAATGCAATTACAAAAATGTCATACATTCTGGATTCATTACAAATCAACTGAAATATTGCAAGCCTTTTATTATTTTAATATTGCTGACCATGGCTTAAGAAAACTCAAATATCCTATCTCAAAAAATTTGAAAATTCTGGGAATCTTAAACTAAGCCATAATCAGCAATATTAAAATAATAAAAGGCTTGCAATATTTCAGTTGATTTGTAATGAATCCAGAATGTATGACGTTTGTTTTTTTTTTAAATTGCATTACAGAAAATAAAAACTTTATCACAATATTCTAATTTTTTGAGACAGTCCTGTATTTGTGGACACAAGTTTAATTCCAAAAAAATATTTTTTTTGATATTCTTCATTTGATGTTAAAAAAAGTGTTAAGAAATTGAATGTTAAAAAAAAAAGAAAAAAAAAAAGCATGCACCAAAACATCTGTAGGCAAGAGGACAGTTTAACAATTCAGACTCTGTCCAGTTTATTTTATGGCTCTTATCAACTGTGTTTGTGATAGACTTGCTTCAGACAGGGACACTTCTGTTAGCCATCAGTGCTCACTAACGTATCCTCGCTGGTGTGAGTGACCCCAGGCCTTAAACTGGTCTAGAGGTCACCACTGCTCTGGGACTGACAGCTCAGGCCGCTGGTAATCACCTGGGACTGGCACTCATTGTTGGCTATTTTAGTAGCAGTAGTAAATGAATGCAGCACTGATCCTAACGCAGCTGCACCAACACTTCACTTCCGTGCATTAGAAGCCAGTCAACAAAACATTATATATTGATAAAGTTTTGATTAAATAAATGGACAGTGTTGACTGTGCCACCACCATGGGTCAAAGGGGCAACACAGCGGGGCCATCAGCCCAGCAGTGGAAACAGTAACGATTTTTCTGTGTGCAAAATGAGGTCTGGCGCAATTAACAGGTTTACGGCTGGCTGGCCTGGCTTGAAAACAGCTAATTAATGTTAATTTGTACAAGTAACTTCAGTCACTACCTTCATACAAAACAACATAATGCTTAAGCTAGTGATTGCTGTGTAGATGTTTAGGTAACCAAAACTGGAGTCTTTTCACATACTGTTCTGCTCCAGCCAGAAACATGATACCCATTTCAAAATGGACTGCAGGAAAGCTGACTTTATACGCAACACTCTCACCAGCACAGCCTGTTTTCGTCCTGCAGCGGCCAACAATGGAAAATTTGGGGTATTTGTGTACAAGGAAGAGACGGGAGGGAACCATCTTTTCTGACATTCACAGGAGTGTCACTTGTGACAGGCAGCTTTGTCCATCACTCAAATGTTCTGAGTCATCTTGCATGTTTGTGCGTGTGAGAGACGCCAGGGTCTCTCAAGGAAGCAACTATTACACTGCCCTCTGGGGGTTTACTGGAGCTAGCCTGACCACACCCAGATCAGTGACACCCCAGCAGATGTTTGCCTTCCAGCTGTTAGAGAACCTAAATAAAGCGGCAGAGAAGCCAGGTGATTGATTTGTTATAGAGGATGTACATACTTGTCAATGTCTGCCATCTCAGCTGAGTCAAGTGATGCTAGAAAGAAAGAGAACATTCATTTAGAAACACAAAAATGTCAAACATTTGATTCAGAAGTGATTAATTCAACAGTAGGCTCCCGATAAAAACTATAAAATTACTGTAGGTTTAAAGATGTCCTGTGATCCCAAACGTTTAATAAAAAAATCTGCTTAAAGTTCCTGGATGCATTTTAGCAGCACCACAGAGGTCCTTAACCACTGAAACTTTTACAGTGGAAATATACAAGTTTGAGAAGCTGCAAAAATTGTCCAATTCAAGAAACCAGTTTATCACTTGTTGCATCCCTAAATGTCAACAGCCCTTGCACACGCCCCAGAGTTTGGAAAATTACTTTCTATATTCATGCACCTTGACAGATCTTTTAAGAATCAGCCCCAAATGAAAATAATGTAACTATTTTTGACTCAGTTTTCCATAACCTGTACGGACATTTTCACTGCCTTCCATGCGAGTCGTTTTATGTGTAAGACTTCACCAGCAGAAGATATTGCAGGTTCAGACACCAGAAACCAAATGTAATGCACCTAGAAAGACCACAAAACGTAAAAAAATAAAGACGTGTTACGTCTTCAGTGTGGCTAAAGTGGGAAGCAGCCTGATGAAGACTATTCCTTTGAAATGGTCTTATTCTGACCATTTTGTCAAATCATTAATACCCAATAATCTAAAGATATTATATACGCATCACCCAGTTCTCAACATCCAATTAAATTCTTTGACTGTTCCCCAAAGAAATAATGGAAAATGAGCATCATTTGAGGAGAAAAAAAAAAAAGGAAATGCACACAAAAAAATAAACACTCCAGC
Source organism: Cololabis saira (assembly GCF_033807715.1). Lineage (NCBI taxonomy): Eukaryota > Metazoa > Chordata > Actinopteri > Beloniformes > Belonidae > Cololabis > Cololabis saira. Next base: position 28,542,936 of record NC_084609.1, read on the forward strand.
AAACTGCGTAAAAGTGCCTACACTTGTGTGTACTCGGAAATCTTGTCATTTAAGCTGATGACATAACAGAGTCCAAACACATTCTCTTCAGGTTGCGTCACTCGGTTCCCATTCACATCCTAAAACCTGCAATGACAATTCTCTCCCTCCACATCTAACAAGACTATTTGAAAAAACATTGGACCCTGTGATATATCCCTCATAGGTTTTCTGAAAAGTGCCTTTGACCTCATTGTACAGCAGGTCTGGGAAGCCAGCTGGAAGATGCCCACCGTAATCAATTACAGTAAGCCATTTTATCTTTGCCGGCTTCGCTTATGCTAACTGATGACGCTAATTAATATTACTTTCTATTAATCTCTAACCAAAAGATCAATTCAAGTCTCGCTGCCTAAACGACATCGGAGACGAGCGGGTCAGGAGCTGAAACAAGGACTAGCAAAGATCTGCTTGGACCTGTGGTTGGTCGGCCGGGTTGAACCCCCTCCAGTCAGGCAGGCCATATGTGATCACAAGTAACGGCGCTTTTACACTAGTACCTACTCAGCGCACCACGCCTCAGCACGCCTCGTACCACCTCCACTCGCTTCGTCCTCGTTTCTTTTCGATACCCTGGTGAGAAGTAGGAGGTTGGAGCGAAGCTGCTGTGACGTATTTGATTGTGTATCTAAACAGAGAAGACGACACTAAAGATGTAGAACCTGGAGATGATAGATGTGCTGCTGGGTCTGTGACTTGTGTTCGATAAAGTTAAAAAATGAGTGAAAGAAGCTTCAAGCGACTACGCTTTTTAATGTTTTTTAGTTTGTCTTTACGCTGCTGAGAATTCGGCTGGGAGCCGTGAGCAGCTATGAAGTGACAGAGCTGGTAGATCTGGTCGTTCCTTATCACCCGTCTAGATCCCTTTTTAATTCTCTCCTCAGCACCAGGTTTATGAACATCTGCACATCAGAGTTGGATCAGAAACAGACGTTTGCGCTGCCATTGCCTGTCGGATAAAATGAAGAGCTGCAAGCCGCGAGTTGTTCTCGCGCCGACTCCTGCTTGACTCCTGCTTGAATCCTCCTGATTCAAACGTCTGACGGCCCAGCCTCCTGACCAATCGGTGGCCTGTAGTGTGATGACGTCAGATACAGCCGACTCAGCACGCTCAGAACCTCGGCAGAATAGGTACAGAAAAAGTATCTACTCGGCACGCCTCCACCCGTCTCAGCCCGTAGTGGAGAAGCGCAAGACGGGGGCGTGGCGAGTAGAAGCGCGCAGAGTAGGTACTAGTGGAAAAGTGCCATAAGTGTCTTCCACTGGGAAGGTCCTGCAATGATCCACCGTGGCTCCCAGCTACTTCAGCCAAACCTCACTAGAGCTGCAGAACTGCAGACAAACAGTGACCTCCATTTCTGATGTCGCCATCTGTACAACATCAGAAATGGCCAGTGTATTTAGAAGAAACTTAGTTACTACAAACTTACAGCCAGTCACTGACTCTGCCAGACAAATCAAAAGATCACATGCCCAGTTTTACATAAATTGTGTTATACAAGTCATCTAATGTAGTGCCAAAATAAAAGAATTATCAAGGGACACCGACTTGCCACACCCCGTTGATGGATATCACCTTTTATCAACTGCTGCAACGGCTTCAATCTGGAAGTTGGAAGATTGGCGCCTGGTTTTTAAGCCACTTCCTCCTTTTAGTGGCCTTTTATTTTTCAATACTGTGGATTTAACCAGAATGAACTATACATACTCAAAGGTCCCCTTGCAGGGACTGTCAGTCCCCCACCTCTCAACATCTCCAAAAAATCTTAATCTCTTGAGAAAATGATCAAATGTACACTTACAATGAGGCAACCGTAGTTTCAATACTTATTACTTCCACGTTGGCTGTAATTTACCCCAATTAACCCAAAATAAAAAAAATAATAATTTTGAATACTAACACTAGCACCCTAAAATGATCAATTTATGCACAGGGCTTAAATGGATGTGTGTTATGTTTCTTCTGGCCCAACTATCCTCTTATTTTAACCTGGCCCTGAAAGCACAATGAATAAAGAAAATCAGACCCTGCTGTTTCCAAAGGCAAAAGCACAATTAAGATGCACAAAAACAACCTTGTCACGTTACGAGTCAAACATTTGTTCCACTAGTCTCCACCTGATGTCTGCAAGGCAGGAGCTGATGCTCTGCATGTTTCCTCTAATTACATGCACAACTCACACTGCAGAGATTAAATGAATCAAAATTAATTTTCTTTTTTGGGGTAGGGGGTATTTATATGCTGTTCATAATGTATTAAGCTGTTTTAAATCTCAAATGTGAACAAGCAACCAATGTGATTGTCGTTTCTGGGTGCCAGATACACAGTCAAAGCGGTTAACTGCCCTCACCTGCCATGGCTCATCAGGCTAACTGAATATGCAACTACAAGGCCCAAGTCCCCGCACAAAAACGTGTGGCGTTACCCATGTCTGCAAAAACAGGCACGTCAGTGAGACAATAGCACATCAATCTCAATATCAGGTGGCCTACATTCAGCTGCAAGGCCACTGTGGTGACTCACTGAGCTCATATCAAAGTCGAGTGACAGGTCAAATTGTTTCCTCCTTCATAAAAGGGACATTGATGGAGCGATCACTAGTCTTAAACATAGCCATTTCTAAATGCCAAGTTTTATATCGGGTCTTTCTGCAACTGGGAAAGAGTGTTTGAGTACTTTATTGCACCAGTGCACAGCTAGCGGCCTCATGCATTTATAAAACCAAACAACCCCCCCCCCTCCAAAAAAACTTTGAGTATGAACTAAATAAGCATTAAAGCCATTCAAAAAAGAACCCTTGACTTCCCTTGCAAGCGTTCACAATCATTACTTTTTAATATGTATTATCTAATGGGTTTATTATTTTACATTTCAGTCTTGTCATAAAAGTTTGAAGGCAAAAAAACCAGAACATTTTCAAATATGCTCTAACCACAATCCTGAAGTTAAAAAAAACATGAAAGCATCTTAAAACTATAAAAAAAAAAAAGTTATTTTTCACTCATTTCTCCTTCATTCCACCTGACTTCTTAAGTTTAAGCAAGATTTTAATATTTTCAGACATTCACACATTTAATAGTGAAATACCTACTATACTACTACTATAAGAACCAATTTGTACCGATACACACTTTAAAAATGCTTTGCTTCTACAAAAACGGATCAAAATTAGATAGGGTAAAAGGTTACAGTACACAGTTCTCCATGCAAGTCTTTGAAATATATGACCCCCAATCCCTGGAAAATGCTAAATTGACTAAGAAAGTATGTGATCAATCAATGAATCCAATCCGCAATATTACAGCTTCGAGAAGGATCACGTGTAGTTCTGAAACAAAGTATATTAATTATCGACCGCTCTGTCGTCTGTATGTATGTCAACATCAATCCCAAATATAAGATTGGACAATAAAACAAACAAACAAACGTTGCTTTAGTGGAGGAAGCCTTTTCCTCTAACCCAGAGCGACCACGTGTTGCTGCTGGTCCCGCAAACCATCAACCAACGACAAAAAACAAAGACTTGGCTGCCTGCCTGGACCTTATTTGGAGAGCAAACTTCGTCAGAGAATCCATACCTAGGGAAACCAGCACCAGACAAGTGTCTCTCCTCGCCTGTGAACGCTGGATCTGGAGCCGGGTCTGTGCACGCTGCGGGACCGGGGCCGTGGAGCTAAAGCTGAGCGGGTTCTGCGCATGCGCACCGCGGAGTAGGAGGACGGTATTGAATCAATACGGACATGTATTATGCTCTTATTTATTGATGTCATAATATACAGGTGAAGGTCGGAACATTTGAATATAATGCAAAACTTTATTTAGTAAATTAAAATAAAAAAGGTGAAACAAATATATTATTTCCCACTACATTCAAAGTGAGATATTTCAAGCCTTTTATTTGTTATAATTTTGATGATTATGGCTCACAGTTTATGAAAACCCTAAATAAAAAAAATGAAATCAATAAACAATTCGCACTACTTTTATTTCCATTGCAATGTATATACTGTCTATATTTCGTAATTATATATTTTTACCCCTCCCCTGTATGTGTGTGTTGAGTGTACTGCTGCTGAACAATGTGAGGTTCCCCATTGAGTGAGACATAAAGGATCATCTATTCATCAAAATTATAACAAATAAAGGCTTAACATATCTTGATTTGCATGTAATACGACCAGGTAATATATTAGTTTCATCTTTTAAGTTGAATTATTGAAATAAAGTAACTTTCACACCATATTCTTCACCTGTAGGGTATATTATACATCCTGGCTGATGTGAACATACATCATATAGGAGCAGAGGCTATTTCAGTTATGGTTGTCTGTCTGTACAGTATTGCAAGATCAACGCTATTAAAGCACTTTAAACTTTAAACCAAAGCATTTTGCTTCCATTTCTGTGCATTTAAGAAGTTTTGGGGATGTCCCCTCTTTTGGGGCTCCTGCTCTGCTGAAACCGGGGCGTCCCTTATTTCTGTTCCTGAAAGGTGCAGCCCTAGTGGCTGGTCCTGTGGTCCTAGAGGACGGACACCTAGGACCACAGGACCACAGCACCAGCTCCACTTATGTAACAACCTGCTGTCGAGTCAAACCAGCCTGCCACAAGTCTCGAGTCCCACCTTCAATCCATCCTCCGAGAAATAAGGTCAAACACAAAAACACTAGACACGTGTCAACAAACGCCCCAAAACGCCGACAGCTACTGCAACCATCCGATATGATATCATTCACTAACGTGGATTTGTTAGAGAAATCACATTAAAGCTGTGTCTAAGGTGTCGCTTGTGTGAGTTATTTCCTTCATGCAGCGTGATCATCATGGAGGAGTCGGGGCTCAATGGCTGCTCCGCTCCGTCACTAGCATTAGCTCCGCTGCTCCCGGCTCAGCGGCGGGCTGGGGACGGTTTAACTACAGGAACACAGAGCAACAGAGCTGTAGGTCGCCGGCGGAGCGAGTAGGGAGCCTCTCCCGACCCTTACCTTCGCGCTACGGCCGGAGACAGGGGGCTGGGAAGCGGCGCTGCGCACAGAGAGAAGCGGCTCCGGGGAAGAAAGGGACTCCGCTCCGATGGCGGTAAAAGGGAGAGAGATCCCGCCGCCCGCGCTCATATACATGCGACGTCATCACGCACGCCGCCCGTCGCCCTGGCAACGGGGCTAGTGGGCGGGGCTAGGGGAGCTAGGGGTTTTAGTTGTTGTTTTTTTGACAGATATGTTCAGAAAAGTATGGAAGCACATTTCTGCCAGTAAAATATAAAATATATTATATATAATATAAAATATCGAAATTATGAGATAGAAAGTCGAAATTATGAGATATAAAATCGAAATTATGAGATAGAAAGTCATAATTATGAGATATAAAGTTGAAATTATGAGATATAAAGTGGAAATTATTAGATATAAAGTCATAATTATGAGATATAAAAGTCAAAATTATGAGATAAAAAGTCTTAATTATGACTTTCTATCTCATAATTTCGACTTTTTATCTCATAATTATGACTTTTCGTGGGGATATTTTTATTTTTAAGGCTAAGATTTCATCTTGTTTTTTTTGTTCTTTTACTGGCGGAAATGGGCTTCCATAAGAAAAGGTACAAAACTTCAGGATAAAATGCAGTTACAAATTAAGGACAGTAAATTATATATCAAAATAAAATAGAAGGCTTGAGGTTTAAGGAGGAAAAATAAATAAATAAAAATCATGAAATATTATATTTTTCACATAAGTTTCTCGTTTTAACCGCTTTGGGGTTTATGCTCTGTTTAACACTGTCTGAATATGATGTTAATATAGCTTTGAGAACAATTGTATTTGGACGTTGGCTAGCAAATTTAGTGCAGTGAATATGATATTTAGCAATAATTAAGAGAAGGTTGATTAAATATACTTTGTCTGGGCTTGTCATATCATTTTTTGATACACCAAATAGTACATGTGTAATGCTCAATTTAAAGGAAGAATCAACTTTAGCATTTATAAAATTATTAAGGTCAATCCAGAGAATGTGAGTAAATGTGCAATTCCAAAATAAGTGAGATATTGTTTCATCCACATTACCACAAAAAGAACAGAGTGTGTCAATATTTAATCAGATTGGTCTTGACTGGATTGCATCTATGAAGTATTTGGGCGGTAGCTAGGGTGCCCCTTAAGGGGGGAAAGAAGATGAGTAATCGTCATCAAAACCATTATCATCTTCATCTTCATCTTCCCAGCTTTTCGATGCTCCCCCTCGTCACTTTAGTCATAAAGATTCTCATTCTTTTCTCATCCTTGTTCCCTCAGCTTCTTTTTTAAAAGACATATTTCCTCAGTGTTCACTTCATCGTTATCTTCCTTAAGAGCACGAGTGTGTTAGCATCATTACAATATTTGTATAAATAACAACACTTTCATCCTCCCCATCATCCGAGCAGTCAGTGATAACAAATCCATCATCATCATTATTACTGTCTGGCACAGTAGTCACCCTCACCAAACGTATCATCACAATTTCTTATTAAGGTCAGTGTCACGAGGTCATGGATGCTTGCAATGAATCACCATTTAAATGCCCATGTTGCTATTGTCCCAGAAAACTTAACTTGAGTCTACACATCTTAGTTCTTAATTGATCTTCTATCTGAGTTTTTGACGCTCGACTTTGCAGCGTGACAGAAGGATCATAGAGTTCCCATGAGACAATAGATGCTAAATTTTGAATAAGTGTTTCAGTACTTTAGTGATGTAAGAAGAGACTCGTCTCACGCCGATCCGTAGCAGCCTGCTGCATTTTAAAAACATTTAACTTAGTGTTGCGTTAATACTACTGATAGCTTAAATTGATAGGGTTGTGATCCAATCCATCCATCTATTATCTTATTCTTATTTAGGGTCATGGGGATCAGCTGTAACCTGTCCCAGCTCTCTTCAGGCAAAAAGCATCTGTCGCCAGTTAATGGCAAATTAGAACCAGCACTTAAGCTGAAGTATGGGTGGAAGCTGGAGTACCTGGAGAAAACTATACAACTATACAAATCATGCACAAAGCAAATCAGCATCAGTTGCCACAAGACGTCCAGAAGTTGTTTCAAATAAAAGAAAATAAACACAATCTCAGGGGAATATGTAATTTCAAAAAACAGCATGTACGAACAAACATCAAAACCCATTGTGGTATCAATGATGGGAGTTAATCTGTGGAACAACTGCAAAGATGAAATGAAATCATGCAAATCACCAAGTAAGTTTAAACAAATCTTTAAAATCAATACTTTTAATGGATACAAAATGGAAATGGACACATGAACTGACAGCCAATGACCAAAGGGTCTTGCTCAGCTGAACCACCTTTTCTTTCTCTTTTATGCTTTTCTTTTGGAGTTCTGTGAAATGAAGAAATTGTAAAAACAGGACATTAGAAGGGGTAGGACTAGAAAAGTTTTTTGAAACTTCATCCTATACCCTTTCAAACAGGAAATATTTATCTACATATAGATTTGCCTTTTTAATTTGCTTTGTTTTCCTTATGTTCTTTTTTTGTATGTACATTTTATGTATTCTGATTATTTTTTGTTTTTAATTTAATCTGTTTGAATAAATAAATAAAAAAATCCCACACAAGCTCAGGGAGAACATGCAAAGTCCACACTGATAGGCCATTTGCTGGGATTTCAACCAGGAACCTTCTCGCTTTGAGGCAATAGTCCTAACCACCAAGTCCCGCATACATAAGTGTCAACTGTGACGCAAAAGGAAAAAAAAGTCCTACGTCGGTGTTACGTTTGTGTGACAAAGTTCTCTTTGACTTCCTTTTTAAATATATGTGATCATGTCTAGATGTGCTATCAAGCAGCAGTCTGGTCCTCACATCATGTCAATGACACACAGTATGAAAGTCATTACCAGAGAAACTGTGTCGAGAAAGATCGCACCCCAAAATCTCAGCTAAAGCTGGGAAATATTTGTTGCATCCTCACAACCAAATGTACATTTCTTCTGAGATGTTAAAAAAAAACCAAAAGACAGTTTTGATGACGTAGAAGCTGATAAAAAAATATTTTCATTTAAAATGAATGCCGTGCCCATGTACAAGGCAAGGCAAGGCAAGGCAAATTTATTTATATAGCACAATTCAACACAAGGTAATTCAAAGTGCTTTACATTGACATTAAAAGCGGCAAGACATAATAAAAAATAGGTAAGAATAAGAAAAGAAGTAAAATAATAAAAAGCACAAGCTGTTAAAAAAAAATAAATAAATAAAATAAGGGCAGTAGAGTATGTACAGTCCATCTTAACTCCTTGTACTGCTGTTTTCTCAACATAATGATACTGAAAGGTGTCCTTCAGATGGAAATATGAATATAGATCTGTATGTTTTGTTTGCTATTTTATTTTTTTTGTTAATTTGAGTCATTTTTTGCCTCAATACTTGACCTATCTATCTATCTACCTGTATGAGCAGGTCTCCCTAGAGTTGTGGAGGTGAAGCAGCATTTATAACACTGTCCAAGATTTACTCCCGCTCTATCATTCTCGTTTTCTCTTCTTTCATTACTTTCTTGGGTCTCTTCGTCCCTTCTGCCATGATGTCCACTGTAACTCTGTGGGTGAATTTAATCCTTGTTGAAGTGTGACATATTGCTGTGAAGCAATATACACTTGTCACAGAGAAAGTTACTTTAGATGGTTGTGGCAGGTAGTAGGGACAGGGGACCAAGACAGCTGGATGATGCTTCCTATAAGGGATCAAAGATTTATTTAAACTGACATTTTCACAAGAAAAACAATCCTTTGTGTTGCTTTAACAAATATAAAGAACACATGTATGTCTGTCTGCTTATGTCGACGGACCATTTGACATGGCATTCGTCCATGTTTATGTAATTTTCAACAGTACTCACATAATTAGTGGTTTACTACATTATTGCCAGTTAGAAGAGTCAATCTGGAAGCATTTTGCCTCATGTAAACACCCTTTTACACTATATTGTCCGTCTTGTGTATTACTCTTCAGCGCTCATTACATGACATTAGTGAAATGTAAGTTCAGTACACGACATCTCATTTTTTGCAATGCAATTCAGATGTAATTGCCATAAAAAGACAATGAGATTACTGCAATATTATTCTTCACTTTGGAAAATTGATGACACATGAGGACGACACATCAGAATAGTAGAAAGATTAGAAAGTCTTGTAGTCTGAGCTACACGTGAAGATTACAGGTTATAATGATGCAGCGGATCAATACTGTCAAACAATAGATCAGAATGACACCGCAGAGCTTTGTCACATGTAAAGTACTGTTGAAGGTTACATACACATTGACAAAAGTCCTGTCAAATGAACATATTTTAGCCACGAATGGAACCTCATACTCATCTACTCGCACGTGTTTAATGCTTTTTGGCAAATGTTAGCTAACACTCTGAAATAAGGGAGTGAATGAGATCATTATTAGTTCATGTTTGACATCAAAATGTTTGTATGTCAATATATCACTTGGCAAAGTCAGTGTTACGGAAGCGTAGAGCTGCCACCACAGTGAAAGAAAAATACAGTCATTATCACAATATAAGGTGAACATTTATCTTATAAACAATATCTTTTTCAAGTTTTTACATGATGTAATCACGTAATTACAATATAAATATTATATTATAAGAACGTAATTTTTTTACATAACATGATAAATATGTGTATTGTAATAACATAATGATATAATATTCAAACATGAAAGATTTATTGTAATAACATGATTAGATATTGTACAAATGTTAAGTATATATTGTTAGAACATTAACATTTCCCATTCTAACATGACGTGGCTCTAATTTTCTTTTAAAGATGGTGGTAGTTCTACGCCTCCATACAGAGTGACATTCAGCTCAAACATTTTTTTCATGCCAAAACCCTTGTTATAAACATGTGTAATGACATGCCTGAAAGGTGTGTAGTTGGACTGTGATACTGGGTTATTTTACCCAAAATATCTGCATTAATACCATGTACTGTTGTTGAAAGGAGCTTGTGTAATTGTGAACAAGATCATATAAAATCTTTGGGTTTTGTCACTTTTATTGACATCAGTTAGAGATAAAAACTACCTATCTGTCAGGAAAAAAAACAAAACAAAACAAAACATAGTGGTGTGGAACGTTCAAAGCACACACTTGGAAGCAAATGTAATCCAAAAATAGTTTTTCCCTTTTTAATTTAAGTAAGAAGGTTCTTTATTACTGATTTTCCTTGCATTACTCTCTAAATCTTATTTTACTCGGGTGAAGAAATTCATTTTAAGCAATTCCAAGCACATCATTGAAACAAAGTCCAGCTGTGTCGGTATTTTGCAAACAGCTGTTTGTAGTGGTTAATAAAACAGTCTCTACGATACTTTTCTCCACCTGTTTCAATGCGCTTGCACACACTTGTTCTCTTCTTTTCCACACTCCATTCCTCTGGACTGTTGATCCCAAGTACTTAAAATCCTGCACCTTCTTTATTCCTGCTCCCTGTAGACTCAAAGTTCCTCCTGCATATTCTGTCTCATCTAACCTTAATTCCTTCCCTTTCCTGGGCATTCCCCACCTCTCTAGACTTTCCTCCACCTGCTCCCTGCCTTCACTACAGATCGCAACGTCATCTGCAAACATCAAAGTCCATGTATGTTCCTATATAACCTCATCCATCAGCCTGTCCATCACCTTAGCAAACAAGGAGGGACCCGGAGCCAGATGCAGTCCCACCTCCACCATGAACTCCTCTGTTACAACTACAGCCAGCATCATGCTAGTTACTGAAAAAAAGTAACTAGTTAAGAGTTACTAGTTATTTAAATCAATAGTAACTCAGTTACATTGTTGATTACTTAAACCAAAAAGTAATGCGGTACTGTGAAATTAACTTTTTAGTAACATTAAAAACTAAAATTATTAAAAATGCTCCCATTAATGTCCTTATAACTTAATTTCAGTGTTTTAAGAAATATAATACAAAATCAAAAACAAAGTAATTTTTCATTATTAATTATTTGCAAGACCTAATGGTACCTTATGTTCCTAACAGAGCTCTCCGTTCTCAGAGTGCAGGTTTACTCGTAGTTCCTAGAGTATCTAAATGTAGATTTGGAGGACAGTCTTCTGCTATCAGGCACCATTACTTTGGAACCAACTTCCAATCTGGGTTAAGGAGGCTGACACCACCTCCACCTTTAAAAATACACTTAAACCTTTCTGTTTAGCCTATAGTTAGTGTTCAGTAAACCTCTAGTTAGTGTTTAGTAAACCTCTAGTTAGTGTTTAGTAAACCTCTAGTTAGTGTTAGTAAACCTCTAGTTAGTGTTAGTAAACCTCTAGTTAGTGTTTAGTAAACCTCTAGTTAGTGTTAGTAAACCTCTAGTTAGTGTTTAGTAAACCTCTAGTTAGTGTTTAGTAAACCTCTAGTTAGTGTAAACTCTAGTGTGTTAGGGCCAGTAGTCATAGCTGCAGCTAAAGAACAAGACTAGAGCAGCTGGTCTTAAACATAGCTTTGTTGTAGATATGCTGAAAGACACTACATCAATAAAATGTATCTGAATTGAAAATTGAAATTTCAACACTAAATTTAATAATAATGAATTCAATATATATTGTGCTTTTCTTGGACACTCACAGCGCTCACAATGGGTCCATTATTCATTCAGTCCTCATTCATACTTGGTGATGGTAAACAATGTGTGTAGCCACGGAAACATGGCAGCCAATCCACGCCAGCGGCCTCTCTGACCACCACAGGAACATTCACTCACATTCACACACCAGCGATGCCCTCACTGGAGGCAAGGAGGGTGAAGTGTCCTGTCCAAGGACACAACGACAGATGACTGGGGGAGTGGGGTTTGAACTGCCAATCCTTTGATCATTGGGTGAGCCGCTCTACCACTGCCAAATGTATTAAAGTCGGGCAAAAGTGATTTGAAAAGGTACATTATGCCCTGTTATCTTTTTAAAACAGATGGGTGGAACAAACCAATCAAAGTTGGTTTGCAGATAAACTTAAAATTTTACCACTTGATAAATAATGTTGATGTGGGGCATTTATAGTTCAATCGATAACCGCACATTATAATGATTCCTCAAACACCTCCTGCTGATATGATTATGTTCAGCTGCTGCAGTAAAGTTAATTCCCAATCCAACTAATACAAACTGGATTGTTCGTATTCGTTAAGAGAACCCCAAGCGACTCTGTTGCCCTTTGCAGACTACAGCCTGAAACAAATGCACACAAGATTATCTCTTTACTATTAAGGTTTGTTTATTTTTATGATCAAATTCGCTCTGAAAGATCCATGCTTCCTTGTGGTAAACATTCTTTCTATCGGCTTTCACCTTCATTTAAGCGACAAACTCCTCCTCCCCCACTCGTCATCTGGTCCTCGCCCGGCTGACGGTAAAGGAGCGGCGCCAGTAACGGACAAATGCATGATAGAGTAAAGGTAACTGAGTTACTTTATTTAAAGACTAATGCATTAGAGTAGTAGTTACTGACAAAAGTAACTGCGTTAAGTGTTATTGCCTACAACACAATTCGCCACTGTTTACAGCTCCAAACCTGCAACTCCAGACTTCCTACAGTACCATGGCTCCTCTCTCGGGAAGTGTCATATGCTTTCTCAAGGTCTACAAAGACATTTTGACATTTGACATTCTCTGTGCTTCTCTATCAAAATCCTCAAAGCAAATATTGCATCTGTAGTAGTCTTTCTTTTGGCATGAAACCATACTGCTTTTAACAAACATTCACTTCTGCCTTTAGTCTAGCTTCCATGACTCTTTACCACAACTCCATTGTAGCGCTCATTAACTTTATTCCTCTGCCGTTACCACAACCAGCACACTCATGTTCTCAAACACTATGGGCTTGTTCATCATAACTATGCAGATGATACCGAGAACTATCTAGAACTCTGACCAAATGACCACAACCTTTCAAGGTGTTATGCCGGAGCTTTGAGGAAGTAAACAACTGTATGATACAAAACTTCCCTCATTCAAAGAAGAATGAAATAATTACTTTTTGATGATACATTAAGCGTAAGGTCTTTATTGTCAATGCCTATGACAATGTGACAAAGTAGTATTGTCAGTTTTCGTTGCATTGTCTTGGGCAGCTCTCAACTGTGACTACACAACAAGAACCAACCAGCTAGGGGACATGCAATATATAAAAAGAATTTAAAAAGTCTAAAAAACAAAAATATGTGAACTCATGTTCAAACTTCACACAGAAATACTCCTGCTGGGAATCAAAGCAGGAACCTTCTGTGCCCCAAGCTTGGTAAAAACTGCAGCTGTGCAGCCTGCACACCACACTGAGATGCAATATGTGAAGATAGTTGTAACGTGGCACCAACATCTTCCTCGCCACACTGCTCCTCTTTAGAAAGATGAGGAAGCAGAGTCTCTGTCGGGCTCCTTTGGCGCTTGCTGTGATGTTGGGTGTATTAAGGTGAAAAAAGAAAGGAAGTTCAGTAGTTCTCAACCACAAACACCTAAGCAACAAAAAGCTCCTCTTTCTCCTGCTCTACCCAGGTCAGCTCCCCCACTATACTGATCACCGGCCTAGACTACAGTTCCCAACAAGCCTAGGCTGGAAATATCAAAGATCTTTCTGAAAAGTTGCTCTGCCAGACACTCACCAAGACCCTCACCTTTGCCATTTGATCAAACTCCCTGGCAGGCGGGGATCAGCTGACAGCTCGGTTCTTGTCCTCAACCAGTCTATAGAACACACAGCTGCAGATCCAATGACATAACTATAATGTAAATCATCCAACCTTTGTGTGGACATGGCGTTTTTTATAGAAGGGGTTCAACATCAGAACATTGCTTGGATTTCGATCAACGAGGCCAGTCTTCCCCAATCACGCACCTCCAGATAACACAGTTATAGCCTCATAAGCATGTACGTCATCGTTCTTCCAGCACTCCCATTAAGGACTCCAGGAAGGCCAGGTATTCTGTCCTGTCATTCAGAAAGATACAGATGACTTGACCCTCAGCTACTGGGAAACTGCCCTCTGATCCACCGGGGGCGGCTCAAATGTGCAGGATCCAAACTGGGGGGTTGTAAGTAAGCTAACTCCAACCTGACGCATTTCACCCTGGGAAACTCCAGAGTGCAACAATGTCCCGCTTCTCTCAAGCAGATTATAGAGGTGGTGCGTAATGGTGCGTAGTGGTGTGTAGAGGTGAGCCTTATTATATTTGTAGTTGGTACTTCTAAACCTCAGCCTCAAGCTCAAGATCATAGTCCCACCCCACCCAAAAATAGCTATTCCATGATTACGTATACATGCAGTCAAAATTTGGGTTATTGCTAATATTCCGTTTACATGGTAATTAATCATTTGGAATATCTCGATCAAACCAGCGACGCGCGGAGAACATCATGACGCAATTCCTGTCATTTCCGCTTCTCCTTCCTGTATCCAAATTCAAAACAAATGCTGCTTTGCGCAACATTTCGCTCACTTTCTTGTAAATCTTGCTATCCCGGTACTTTCTATCGTCTACAAATGCCAAAATGTTCATATCCTTCATTACATTTATGAAGTGAATAGTCTCCTCCTCACTCCAAAAGTGTGGCGTGGTCTTGTGTTTTTCCATGTTTATAAGAACTTCCTGGACTCAAAAGACCAGGATTCCTTGTGAACAGAGCATGTGCAGAAAACAAATTCCTGTTCCGTTTGATGGGGATATTCCGTTTGACGTTTACATGACCAAATATTCGGGTTAGAAAAGGAGTAACCCAGGGCTCATATTGGGGTTTTTAAAAACCGGAATATGAGCAAATTCGGGTTATTCAAAGAGGTTATTGGTGTTTACATGACCGTGCAAATTCGGGTTATTGCCAATATTCCGGTTTTAAAAGGGTTATTGACTGCATGTAAACGCAGTCCATGTTTCAAGAGCCAGTTTCTAAAACTGTGGATCAGCATGTCTTGGCCCGTGCCTTCAGCAGTCACCCAAATTGTCAGCAGTGGTTAGTAATTGCTATCAGCTGAGATTACAGTATAATGTTTTCATCGCTGCTGTAGTTTAGGAACAGTGTTTTGGTTTGAATAAATAATGCACCACCAAAGGCTCCTCTCTAGATGCATCACTGCTTGTCTTTTGTATGTGTGTAGAGATGTCACCAATGCTTGCGTACAGTGGATAGTAGGTGTGAAATTTCAAACTGCATGAAAGTCATCATTTAATTTGAAGTTCAGTGCGCTCAAAATGTCCAGTCAGCACAAGTCAGGTGCTCAGAAAAGAAGAGAAGAGAGAAGAAGAGAAGAAGAAAATAGAGGCCTCAGAGATTCTCTACACAAATATTTTAAAAAGGTGGTGACGGTGAAGCTGGAATTAATAAAGTCAGCGTAGAGCAAGGTAAGAAACAGCGCAGCCAACGTTTACCAACCTTGTAACTTAACCTAACTGGCTAGCTCTAATGTTAACGTCCATTAGCTTGTATAAAAACCTGAAGAGCAGAGGGAGAGGAGAGGGAGAGGGAGAAGGAGAGATCCGGGCGCAGGGGGGCCCATCTTAGAATATTTTGTCCGGGGCCACGGCAAGACTGTCAGCTGGCCTGCCTATTAGTACCTTATCACAAATAGATCTACATCTCTCTAACTTGTGCGTGTATAAGGTGAGCCAAATTTTACCCTGAAGGTTCAACAGGCTTGGTAATAGTAACAAATTTCTGAAGATGCAGAAACATCATTTTTTGGACGATGTCAATATGTGATTTGATGCATGATCAGCTTCACAAGCTGTGTATGTCCTTAGCTGCAGAGGGTCGTTCCTCTGTTAATGGTGCAGAGTTGGTAACACTTTGATTTTAAACCTGAACGCTTTGGCAGTGTGTTTTCTTCCTCGCATAGACACGTCCATTCCACTCTGTGCAAACAAAAGGGAGCTATTTACATATTTGCATACTTAAACTTGGGAGCTATGTGAAAAACGATGTACAGGAAGACAGGAGAACCAAAAATGACAGAAACATGTTTAGGGAAAGCTGTGCCACTTCTGATAACGTTTACAGACCTGGTTAAATGCAGCAAGTGTGTTTCTTAACCCAGTCCACTTCACAAAAAAGTGTTTCCTTTGCCTCAAAACAGCTTTTCTCTTAATACGCATGGCAGACTCTTTTGTCAGCTAACGTGCTGAGTTGCCTCCCAGCATGACTCCTGATGGGCTTTGAAGATAAACTCCTCTGGTTTCATAAGTCTCTAAAAGCAACAGTCATTTTCTTTTTCTCCTCCCGAATGGCGACTGCATGGCTATAAAGTACGTCTATGCAGAGCACAGCAGCAATGATCCTTAAGGAGGTCAAAACTGACGATAAATCTGATCAACATAACCATAACGTTAATCTGGCAAAAGTCAGCCTGTGACGCGTACTCTGACCTCTCCCTGCCCTTTGGCATCCACGGATGAATCCGCAGCTCTTCAGTTCACTGGAAATCAGTGACCTGGAACAAACAGGCGACCCCTCCATTCTGCAAAATCCAAACACTGAATGGAGGCATCTAATACAATGACCCACCGTGGATACTTGGCTTTATGTTCATTTGCCGTTCACGTGCCGTCCCTCTATCCTGGGTCGTGCAAGCACCACAATAAGGCCCCGTTTACACATATTTACAAAAACGGATATTTCCCCCTCTACGTTTTGAAAAATTCCATCGTTTACATGAGATCATTTTCAAAATCTCTTCGTTTACACGGATCCGCAAGAATACGCTGCTAACGTCATCTCAGCCAATCAGAATCCTGGAAAAAACATCAACAAATGACACGTGTAACTTCCAGTTAAGGCTGATTTATGGTTCCGCGTTACACCAACGCAAAGCCTACGGTGTAGGGTACGCGGCGATGCACACCGTACGGCGCGCATCGCCGCGTACCCTACACCGTAAGCTCTGCGTCGATTTAACGCGGGACCATAATTCAGGCTTTACTTCCAAGATGGAACGAGAGTCTTTCGTTTGGAGTGACAGAGAAGTGGAGTTACTTTTAAGTGTGACTTTAGAATATAAAACAGGTAAAATACAAGAAAATATTGACGGTGGCCAAACTAATTGTAAACACAGGTCGCACACATGACGCTGGTTTCTCTTGCATAATGTGACGTTCTGAAGCCTAAATCTCCGTTTTCCTCTGTTTAGACGCAAACGTGAAAACTGAGTTTTTGAAAATCTCCACTTGGGCCGGAGCTTTCAGAAATGATCGTTTTTGGTGACTTTGAGCTCCGTTTTCGTGTAAACGAACGGCCAAAACGCATGAAAACGCCTCCGTTTTTGCTCCGTGTAAACGGGGCCTAAGTCAGCAAAGTATTTGGGTTGAATGTTATCAAGTGTAATCAGTTAGTCCATCACCAAGGTAATTACTAGGTAAGGATGTTAATGACAATCTGACCAATGCTGGGTTGTTGTGTTTTTTTGCTTTCTGGGACAATGAAAACCACGGACCTAAGCCATATATGAAAAATGGAGAGATGTGTCCAGTAGGTTTATTATTTTTCATATATAAATCGAGTAAATGGTGTACATCAGTAACATTTTTGCAGAGGCGTTTCACCTCCTCATGCGCTGCACGTAGGGTTATTTGTTTTGTTTTTTGTTGATATATTTCAAGCAAATACATAAATTCCAATAAAACCAATAGTTCTGTGTTAGATAAAGCTGAGGCTTGAGGCCAAGTTATAACATTTCAAATCCTCCAACGCAGCAATAAAACCTTTAGTGGTTTTATGCTTCAAAAATGATATTTTTTTCTTCTTTACTTGTTTCAGTGTGGACTGCATTTGAACAAATAAATATGTTACTTGTAAATATTCTATCCAAAAAGTTGTTGTGGTATGGTTTTTAAAGGACCCAAGTGCAGGGAGAGAGAGGGAGGCCAGAGGCAGGAGTTCTCAAAAACAAAAGGATTTAATCCAAAAAAGGCAAAACACAAGGCGCTGCAGAGCAGGATAAACAAAAACCAGGAACAGGGAAAACCGACGAGGAGACATGGAGGGAAGAACCAGTACGGACCGACAGGGAACCAAGGAATGACAAGACAAGATATACTGAGGGGATAACGAGACAAGACGAGACACAGGTGTGGACACAATCAGGGCAGATGGGACACAGGCGGGGCAAGACAGAACTGAAAGTTACAAACACTGGGGGGAAGTGTCAAACCCTGACAGTACCCCCCCCTCAAGGGACAGATCCCAGATGTCCCCAGAGTCCTAACCCAGGGTGGGCGGAGGGGGCCTGGAGGAGGGCCCAGGCCACACACGGCCAAATTTCCGGGGGCCGACCTCGGGACCGGGCAGACCAGCGAGACCGCTCGGGGGGGCGTCCCCGAGGCCTAGGCCTGGGTCTTGGCGGGGGGCGTGACGGGGATTCTTGGCGTGGCTCGGGGACTTGACAGGGCTCGGGAACCTGACGGGGCTCGGGAACCTGACGGGACTCGGGAACCTGACGGGACTCGGGAACCTGACGGGGCTCTGGGACCGCGGGACCGCCTCAGGAACCGAGGGCTGCGGGACCGCCTCAGGAACCGAGGGCTGCGGGACCGCCTCAGGAACCGAGGGCTGCGGGACCGCCTCAGGAACAGAGGGCTGCGGGACCGCCTCAGGAACAGAGGGCTGCGGGACCGCCTCAGGCACAGAGGGCTGCGGGACCGCCTCAGGAACAGAGGGCTGCGGGACCGCCTCAGGATCCGGAGTCGGGGCTGACAGGAGGCGGGGAGCCGGAGTCGGGACTGACAGGATGCGGGGAACCGGAACAGGAGCAGACAGGATACGGGGAACCGGAACAGGAGCAGACAGGATACGGGGAACCGGAACAGGAGCAGACAGGATGCGGGGAACCGGAACAGGAGCAGACAGGATACGGGGAACCGGAACAGGAGCAGACAGGATGCGGGGAACCGGAACAGGAGCAGACAGGATGCGGGGAACCGGAACAGGAGCAGACAGGATGCAGGGAACCGGAACAGGAGCAGATAGGATGCGGGGAGCCGGCGTCGGGGGGCAGAGGATCCCCGGAGCTGCCCGAGTGGGGACCCGGGTCCGTGGCGCTGGCTGCGGGGGTACCCGGGTCCGAGGTGCCGGCTGCGGGGGTACCCGGGTCCGAGGTGCCGGCTGCGGGGGTACCCGGGTCCGAGGTGCCGGCTGCGGGGGTACCCGGGTCCGGGGCGCTGGCCCCCCCTCAAGGGACAGATCCCAGATGTCCCCACAGTCCACATCCAGGGCGGGCTGGGGGGGAACACGGGTCCTCGGAGCTGGCTGAGGGGGGGCACGGGTCCTAGGAGCTGGCTGAGGGGGGGCACGGGTCCTCGGAGCTGGCTGAGGGGGGGCACGGGTCCTCGGAGCTGGCTGAGGGGGGGCACGGGTCCTCGGAGCTGGAGCAGGAACAGGGGTCGATGCGTCCAGGACCACCGCTAGAGCAGGAACAGGGAGCGATGCGTCCAGGACCACCGCTAGAGCAGGAACAGGGAGCGATGCGTCCAGGACCACCGCTGGAGCAGGAACAGGGAGCGATGCGTCCAGGACCACCGCTGGAGCAGGAACAGGGGGCGATGCATCCAGGACCACCGCTGGAGCAGGAACAGGGGGCGATGCATCCAGGACCACCGCTGGAGCAGGAACAGGGGGCGATGCGTCCAGGACCACCGCTGGAGCAGGAACAGGGGGCGATGCGTCCAGGACCACCGCTGGAGCAGGAACAGGCTGGGGCTGGCGCTGACGCCGTCGCTTCCCCTGGGGCTGAGAACCCCCGGGCCCGCCTCGAGCCAGGCGTGTTCCCCAGAAGGGGGGAACAGGCAGGAATGCGTCCAGGACCACCTCGGGAACAGGAAGAGGTGCGTCCAGGGCCCCCACCGGAACAGGCTGGGGCTGGCGCCGTCGCTTCCCCTGGGGCTGAGAACCCCCGGGCCCGCCTCGAGCCTGGCAGGTTCCCAGAAAGGGGTCCCCATTTTTCTCTGCCTCTCGGCGGAAGAACTCAAAAAGAGTAATATACTCTCCCGCTGGGTCCATGTTGGTCGGTCCGTTCTGTTGTGGTATGGTTTTTAAAGGACCCAAGTGCAGGGAGAGAGAGGGAGGCCAGAGGCAGGAGTTCTCAAAAACAAAAGGATTTAATCCAAAAAAGGCAAAACACAAGGCGCTGCAGAGCAGGATAAACAAAAACCAGGAACAGGGAAAACCGACGAGGAGACATGGAGGGAAGAACCAGTACGGACCGACAGGGAACCAAGGAATGACAAGACAAGATATACTGAGGGGATAACGAGACAAGACGAGACACAGGTGTGGACACAATCAGGGCAGATGGGACACAGGCGGGGCAAGACAGAACTGAAAGTTACAAACACTGGGGGGAAGTGTCAAACCCTGACAAAAGTGTAACACTGCACCCTCAAATTTTTAGTAGAGGTCTTTTATTCAGGCTATTCAAAGCCAGTTCATCTAATTCTCTCAAAACATCCCTAAATCAGACTTTTCATTTTATTTTTGTCCAGTAAAAAGGTGAATCACATGACCCACATATCCCAAATATGATAGTCAGAGGCGAATGATATGAATGATATCCAGCTTATACTTGTTTTCTTTTTTCATTATTATTTTATAACCAAGGTCCTGTAGATATTTATCCCAGATGTGGAAACATGTGGCCGGTTATTGCAGGTTACAAGGTTCACCAGATCACAATCACAATGAAACCCATCCTGCCAGGCTTCAACATATGAGCTGAACAAATGGAAGTGGCAGAAGAAAAATGAACGTATCTATTTTTTAAGCATTGAATCTGCACAAGAATAGTTTTACATTGTAATAGGAAAATACTTCATTATGAAATTCATTGCTGCAATTATGTCACCACTGAAGCGTGATATTAGCCTCACACACTGAACAATGTTTTCAAAGTTAACAGTGCAGCCTCCATCACAAAGAGAAATGGCACTTACTGTTCAAGGGTACCTGGCAGAGTGAGGAAGAGATTTATCCCATAGCCATAAGACTGCAAATTACTACAGAAAAACCTCCCATTCGTACAGCGTGCCTCCCTAATGGGCTGTTGAATGAGACCATCAAATGCAAATGAGACTTCGGTTGTGGCTCTCAAGTGG
The DNA here is from genome assembly GCF_033807715.1 of Cololabis saira. Lineage (NCBI taxonomy): Eukaryota > Metazoa > Chordata > Actinopteri > Beloniformes > Belonidae > Cololabis > Cololabis saira. Next base: position 28,564,122 of record NC_084609.1, read on the forward strand.
CCAGGCGAAGCGTTCAGAGGATGTGGCAATGAATATTCAAGCTGTATAGTTTCTATTCGAGAAGCGGACTCAGAGTGAGGTTTTTGTGGGAAATACAGATCAACGTTATCTCTTAATGATATGCAATGCTGTCATAGTTATCCTAATGAAAAATCTTTCACATCTCTGTGGTCAACACCAGCAGTGAAAAGCTGTGAAAAAAAATGAAGATTCCCTAAATCAAAGTTGATCTCAACCGTCTGCTGAAGCAGAGAAATTGTATTCGTAGATTCTCACACGTCTTTAAAAGAGTTATCATCATTTCATCATTACAAGGTATGATGTAATCAAATCAAATCAAATCAAATCAAACTTTATTTATAAAGCACCTTTCATACAAAAAAAATGTAACACAAAGTGCTTTCCATAAAACATAAACATAAAATGTATTAATGGTTTGACATAAAGACATTAATGCAACGGTCTTTGTTCTTTTCCTGTCTTTAATTATCATTTAAAGTTTTGTCTGCTTTACTTGTTCTCCTTTGGCTATATATATTCCAGGTTTGTATTCAGGCGATGGTAAACAGGGTGTGTTTAAATCATGCTTTGCTAGTATTGTGGACCGCTGACAGAAATTACACTTGAAGCTACATTCACCCGTTTGCACGGCACTCTTTAAGTTGATTTGCCTTACTTACCTGTTTTATTTTGAAAGTGTTCGGCTTTCCTTCCCTGTCTGTATCTTTGTTTGGCCCAGTACAAGATTGAATTACTGTTTTGAGCTTTTAGGAGTAGATGTGCAACAAATAAATAAATAAAAACATGCTGCAAACCCAGGTGGAGGCCGAAAAGGAGTCACCCTTTGCCGCCAGGCCAGCACAACTAAAACCTCTGCTAGGGTCCCCACTAGTGATGTCTCTGCCAGGGTCCCCACTAGTGATGTCTCTGCCAGGGTCCCCACTAGTGATGTCTCTGCCAGGGTCCCCACTAGTGATGTCTCTGCCAGGGTCCCCACTAGTGATGTCTCTACCAGGGTCCCCACTAGTGATGTCTCTGCCAGGGTCCCCACTAGTGATGTCTCTTCCAGGGTCCCCACTAGTGATGTCTCTACCAGGGTCCCCACTAGTGATGTCTCTTCCAGGGTCCCCACTAGTGATGTCTCTACCAGGGTCCCCACTAGTGATGTCTCTGCCAGGGTCCCCACTAGTGATGTCTCTTCCAGGGTCCCCACTAGTGATGTCTCTACCAGGGTCCCCACTAGTGATGTCTCTTCCAGGGTCCCCACTAGTGATGTCTCTTCCAGGGTCCCCACTAGTGATGCCTTTGCCAGGGTCCCCACTAGTGATGTCTCTACCAGGGTCCCCACTAGTGATGTCTCTTCCAGGGTCCCCACTAGTGATGTCTCTACCAGGGTCCCCACTAGTGATGCCCCTACCAGGGTCCCCACTAGTGATGTCTCTTCCAGGGTCCCCACTATTGATGTCTCTACCAGGGTCCCCACTAGTGATGTCTCTGCCAGGGTCCCCACTAGTGATGTCTCTTCCAGGGTCCCCACTATTGATGTCTCTACCAGGGTCCCCACTAGTGATGTCTCTGCCAGGGTCCCCACTAGTGATGTCTCTGCCAGGGTCCCCACTAGTGATGTCTCTACCAGGGTCCCCACTAGTGATGTCTCTGCCAGGGTCCCCACTAGTGATGTCTCTGCCAGGGTCCCCACTAGTGATGTCTCTGCCAGGGTCCCCACTAGTGATGTCTCTGCCAGGGTCCCCACTAGTGATGTCTCTGCCAGGGTCCCCACTAGTGATGTCTCTGCCAGGGTCCCCACTAGTGATGTCTCTACCAGGGTCCCCACTAGTGATGTCTCTACCAGGGTCCCCACTAGTGATGTCTCTGCCAGGGTCCCCACTAGTGATGTCTCTGCCAGGGTCCCCACTAGTGATGTCTCTACCAGGGTCCCCACTAGTGATGTCTCTACCAGGGTCCCCACTAGTGATGTCTCTGCCAGGGTCCCCACTAGTGATGTCTCTGCCAGGGTCCCCACTAGTGATGTCTCTACCAGGGTCCCCACTAGTGATGTCTCTACCAGGGTCCCCACTAGTGATGTCTCTACCAGGGTCCCCACTAGTGATGCCTTTGCCAGGGTCCCCACTAGTGATGCCCCTGCCAGGGTCCCCACTAGTGCGGTCTCTACCAGGGTCTCCACTAGTGATGCTTTTGTGGACTGATATAACAAAAGTCAAACTGTCTGGAGAGAATACTCAGCACTATGTATGGCCCAAAAAGGAGACAGCCACATCAAAATCTCATCCCTACAGTGAAATACAGTAGAGTAGTAGGGTGCATGATGACTTGGACCGCCTGAAGTCTGGATCCTTTGTTGTCATCAAAGGGAAAAATGTATTGCCAAGTTTAGCAGCAGGCCAATACCATGGAGGTAAATAAACCCCACAATGGATTCAGAAAAAGAAAATCCACCTTTTGGAATGGCCCAGTCAGACCTCAGGCCTCAATCCCACAGAGATGCTGGAATGACCTGAACAGAACTGTTCATGACTGACGGTCTGCAAACGTGTCTGAGCTGAAGCAACGCTGTTAAGAAGAATGGTCAGAAAAAATAAGCAGAAAATAACGTGTTTATTCAGTGAGATTTGAATCGCCACGTTACACAAGTCAACACCAGGGCCCAAACACAATGAGAATTTTTCACATGACTCAATTCCATACCTGTAAAGTCTCCTGTTTTGGTCGGGAAACTACCGTATATCACCCCTCTTTCCCGCCGTCCTCCCGTTTTAGTATTTTCCCGTAAATTTCCTGTTTTATAATATAATAATTTATATTATAAAAATAAACAGTGGCAGTTCTCGCGAGGTTAGTGCCAACAACGGGAGCAAACTCGGAACAACAAATCAGAGATGGATGGATGTAACGAGAGCGAAGACATTTCTGCCCAAAAAAGCAGACTTCGTGTAAATATCTCTTAAAATGGGCAACCGAATTTACTTTCCTAAAGAGGAGCAGGGCGGGGCTCAGTTACCCGTTCTGAAAGATTTGTAACTGCGTTTTTAGTGTCTCTGCCGGGATAAGGCCAATGTCCGTCAGCCGCACCAGCGCGGCTCTAGAGAGCCTCATGAGTGAAAATGACAAAGTAAAAGAAAATCTAAATGTTTCACTTGAAGACAATCAATGTGTATATAAACTGAAAATATTTAAAATAAATAAATGTGCTTTAATTAACTTTTTGTGTTTTCATTTAGGCTCTATTATAGGAATTACATACATAGGAATGTCCACAGCATTTCAGTGTCAACAAAGGTCGGCCTATCAGATTCTGACCACATAATTGTAGTTTGTAAGTGGTTGACAGGTAGTTATTTTACATTTCTCATAAATCTGTCTTAAAATGTAAGATACTGAACCTCAGTTGGGCTGATGGGACAGCAGTTGGTGGAATATTTCCCATATTTTTAAATCCAACACTTGACAGGTATGCTCAATGCCCAACTCGTGTCTTCCAGCTGTCAAGTGAGAATCAAGCATGTCTTTCTTGTAATTAATGTTGAACGGGGCAGGTTTTCTGAGCGATCCCTGTTTTGAGTCTTTCATGACATTGCAAACTGGAATACCAGGTCTGGGTATTTCCAAAGATCTACCAAATTCTCTTCAAGAGTCCAGGAAGGTTGTATTTTTCTAGCCACAACCTCCACCTAGGATCATTAGAGCAACTGGATGACACTTGGTAAAGAAAGAAAGACAGAGAGAAAGAGAGAATGCCTTTCCTTTAGGGATATTTCATGATGAGGTTCAGTTGTTTCTCCCGATGGTCCAAACACTTCAATATCCATTATCCTGGTAGTGTCTTATATGGTCACATGTTCTTCATAAGCAATTTCAGGGTTCCAAAAAGATGCCCTACATTTTCAAATAGCCAGTTATCTGGTTAAGTTTCAGACACACTGGAAAGAATTCCAGCACTCAGCCTTCTCCAGATTAAAGGCGAATCATAGAACACTATTCGATCTCTCCAGGCTAAAAACAGAACTGACTGCAATGTATGCCGTGGCTGATATTGAAGGAACATTTCCCGCAGATCTCGATTTCCTTCGGAAGAAAAATCTGGGTCAGAGCATGAAGCAGCTCTTCCCATCCACATATTAGGAAGAGACTGCAGCCAACACTTGTGTCGCGCTGACATTCTTAACCATAAAATGAATGAAACCTACATCAGAAATACGATTGGAGAGATTCAGCTATCAGCATTAACCTCATGGTGGTAGGAAAGGACTTAATGTTGGAACTTAAACCAACAGATAATCTGCATGACAGGATGGTGGATGTGGTGTAAAAAAATCAGTGCAATTCATTAAAAAAATTTACGTTTTTGTAATTTTATTATGCTTGAGATTATATAAGTAATGCAGCTGTTGGTGTAGTGAATGGTGACTTGTTCATTTATGTTCTTTGGGTTTCTTGCTTTAGCAACTGCATCCATGCTGTGATGTACTGCTTCATTATAGTTCATTTCTGTTTAGCATTGATGGTGAAGATCTGTAGCATCGTATGATGATACAGAACAGTGGATTCATTCAAACAGGACATCATTGATGCCCCAGGTCAGGACCTACCTAGGCACACACATGCTTCAGTCTTTCATGGCTACTCACAGGACACAATGAATCCCATCTCTGAGGTAAACATCATTTAGTAAGAACAGTGATGACAATGAATTGGCTGTGAAAGAATCAGGACCACTCAAACCAAGGTTGGATATTAATTGTCCCATAAAAAAAAGAAAACTTGTAATACTGTAGGTTCTGAGAAAGCTGATGCAAGAGGAAGTCGTGACAAGGAGTGACATACCTCAAGACAAGTTCTGTTTCCCCTGCGTTCTCCTCGATCCAATGACAGATCAAAAATTGCACACAGGGGAAGCTGGTACTGACACCCATTACCTGCCTGACAAGGTGAAACAGCTCGAGATGTCTAATGCACAGGATTAACAACAATAAATGAATAAAAACAATCAATAAAAATCTTTCAGCCAATTCTCTACTCAAGAAAAAGTCACCACTGCCTCACAGCTAATCTTATTAGCTTTTAGTAAGACCTGCCATGCTCACGTCACTATTATTGCATTTATGAAATTTTGGGGTGTCTATGGAGGTAGATTTGCTTCTTAATTATTCAATCAAAAAAAAGATTGCTTCAATCAAAAAATATATTTTCGATAAAAAACATTTTCACTTCAATCAAAAAAAAAGATTTCAATCAAAGAAAAAACGTGTTTGAATGCAAAAAAATATTTGAGACTCAAAAAATGCATGTTTTTCTTTGATTGGAAATGTTTTCTTTGATAGAAGTGAAGTTTTCTTTTGTTTGAAGCAACTATTTTGATTGAAGTAGTGTTGTTTTGTGTTTGGGCCATATTATGGGTAGGACAGTTGTGTCTTTATCATTTAATCAAAAAAGAAGTTGCTTCAAAAAGAAAAAAATATTTAAAAAAAAAAAATCACTTCAATGAAAAAAACTTTTTCAATCAAAGAAAAAAAGTGTTTCAAACACTTTTTTTCTTTGATTGAAATACATTTTTTTGATTGAAGTGAAAAGGTTTTTAATTGAAAATATATATTTTTGATTGAAGCAATCTTTTTTTTGATTGAATAATTAAGAAACAAATCTACCTCCATATGTGTGGGAGACGAAGACGAAAGCAAGAGCTCCATTAAGCAAGGGTACGTCAAAGACTATAAAATGGTGTAGGTGCTGGATTGCATGCCTTAATCTTTGTGTTATTCGACCACCGAGCAGCTTTTATTGTCATTACTATTTAACATAACTGGAAAACATTTTTTTAAACATGATTCTCACGCACGTCTGCTTTGTGAGCAGTAGGTTTTCCGTGGACCGGGACACCTTGACTGTTTTGGTGAGATTTATTAAGAGTTGGGAATGGATCTTTGTTGATTTTATCCCTCTTCCAGGCTTCTCTCAATCTGTGTCCTGCAGTCTTATTGGCTGCAGTTGCAGTCAAAATCTCATCTACGACGTCCTCCCCTGTGGACACTGACAGGACTAATGCTTTATGAAGTGCCTTTTTTGCTTTCTCATGTTTGGTTTTTAGTCATTCCCATCTTGGTGTTTCTGGGGCCAAATGTGAATATATTTGAACAAGGGAGGTAGCTGAAGAGGGATATCTGACACCTGATTATTCAGAATACAGTATGTGTCAGTGAATATAAACCACAATAGCTGGTGAGCTTGTGTGACCGGTTTGCTGATCAGAAAGCTCCCCTCAAAACTCTCCACTGTGAGCACAGCGATAACGATGGTGGTTGTAAGCTCGATCATAGACTACGTTTACATGCAGTCAAAATTCGGGTTATTGCTAATACTCCGGTTACTGAGACATTCGGAATATTCCGTTTACATGCGTGAGCAAACAGGGTTATCCCTGTTTCCATGGTAATTAATCATTCAGGATATCTGGATCAAACCAGCGACGCACGGAGAACATCATGACGCAATTCCCGTCATTTCCGCTTCTTCTTCCTGTATCCAAATTCAAAACAAATCCTGCTTCACGCAACTTTTCTCTCACCTTCTTGTAAATCTGGCTATCCCGGTACTTTCTACCGTCTAAAAATGCAGAAATGTTCATATCCTTCATTACATTTGTGAAGTGATTAGTCTCTTCCTGGTCTTGTGTTTCTCCGTGTTTATAAGAACTTCCTGGACTCAAAAGACCAGGATTCCTTGTGAACAGAGCATGCGCAGAAAACAAATTCATGTTCCGTTTGATGGGGATATTCCGTTTGGCGTTTACATGACCAAATATTCGGGTTTTAAAAGTAGTAACCCAGGGGTCATATTCGGGTTTTTAAAAACCGGAATATGTGCAAATTCTTGGTGTTTACATGGCCGTGCAAAACCGGGTTATTGCTAATATTCCGGTTTTAAAAGGGTTATTGACTGCATGTAAATGCAGTCAATGTCAACAAAACTGTTCTCAGACTATGGAAAAATGAGTTTGGATCCACCTCCACTACTCTATGCAGAATATGAATCACTTGTACCCCTTTTCCACCAAACCAGTTCCAGGGCTGGTTCTGGGCCAGTGCTGAGTTTGGAACCAGGCTTTCTGTTTCTTTGGACAAAGAACTGGCTCTGGGCCAGAAAACCTGGTTCCAAGGTAGCACCAACTCTTTCCTGGGCTCGAGGAAAGAACCGCTTACGTAAGCGGAGGGGGCGGAGTTGTTAAGACCAATGGAAATAGCAAGACTGGGAGACGGAGACATTTTCAAATCAGAATTAATCTGGATGCAGCAAAGCAGCGGTGGAAAAGAGACAACCTGTATTTTAGTGATATGATCCATGGAGAGCCAATCTTTATAGGAGCAAATACGTTGTTGTTGCTTCAACTTTCACGCCAATGCAAAGGCAGCAATGTAACTAACGTTTGCAGCGACGTAACTGATGTTTGCAGTGATGTAATGACCTGGCTCCCCTTAGCACCTGAGCTATGGAAAAGCAAACCGGCTCTCAGCTGGTTCTCATGTTGAACTAGTTGTGAACCAGAACCAGCCCTGGAACCAGTTTGGTGGAAAATTGGCATTAGTAATTTCTGTACTCCAGCGTTAGTAGATTGTAGCATGTAGTTAAGGAATGTATTGAATCTTTACTTTATTTCTAATGTTTTCAACAACAAAAAAAGAAAAAAATATGTGAGAATTTACATGGAAATGATATGTGTGATGAGTTTCAGTTAGGCTTTAGAGAGCTCTGGTGGACATTGCCAACAATCCACTTGTATCTTTACCTGTCCTTTTCAAACTTGAATATGAGGTGGTTTGAACACATCGTTGGGCTAAGGGATCCATTTTATATCTGTTTATCTCATATCCTCTGATATCTTTCACTTTGTTCATGAGAATGAATAGTCTTTTTGCATTTTGTAAAGGTTTTACAGTTCATTTTGTATACACTTCCATGAGCTACTATTACTAGGCACCACTGCATATACTTCTGTTGTTATACAGATGATACTCACCTGTACTTATCCATGAAGCTAAATGAAAAGAAAACAACATTTAGCTCAGATAAGACTGACTCAGGTAAGACTGGTGTTGTCTTGAGTCCGTCAAGATATGCAGCTACTTTGAATGGCATTGCATTGGAACCCAGTAACAACTTTAATTCTATAACTTTCTTCTTTCAGCCTTATAATATTGTCAAAAATATCATTGAATGAATTTGCTGTGTATTGGCACTACATAGATAAATACAACTGCATTGAACTGAACTAAACTGGATCAAATTGAACTGAACTGAGCTGAACTAAATTGAACTGAATTGAATATCCCCCAGCAGAAATAATAAACCTTATTTTATATTCTAGCCAATACCATGAAGTGGGAACCGGATTGTGAAAATCTGTTGTCAGGGCAGTTTGGGTCAGCAGCATTTGCTAGCGATGAGGATAAGTATGGTTTCTGCAGAACAAAGACAAGTTTTTAATTCTCCGCCTCACAAGGGTCTGATCTTTGGCTCAGCAGACTGGAACCGATGACAACCCCGTCATCACCTGCAAAGACGTGCGTCAACATCTTTGTAGTAGCTGTAAGAAGAGATGGCTGACTGAGGTGGCAGATTTAAATATTAATGAACGTTAACAGCATCCTTTAACCTTTCCTGGGAAGGCAGAAGTGCTCCAGCTTACAACCTATTCTCACAAAGACAGAAAAGAAAAGAAAAAAGGTAGAAGAAGAAATAATGCTATTAACTTAGTGAACACAATAGGAGCTGATGAGGAGGGAAAGCAATGTTTTATCTCAAGGCTTCACTATTATTAGTCACAGGTCTAATCAGGACCCATTCATTTCAGGGATGCATTGAAAAAAAGCCTCTTGGAACGCAGAATATCAGAAAAGTGAGGTGGGATTGTTTCAAAGTTTATTTTCCAATACAGAGTGAAATGATTCGTTCCTGGCTTGACTGCTGACGGGGGTTTTATTGCGTGGAGTTTAAACTAGCTGACCATGACTTGCAAGGGTTTTTATTCAGGCTCCCTCCCACAGTCCAAAAACATGTATCTTGGGTTCACTGGGGAATCTGAATCGCCCGTAGCAGTGAGTTTGTGGTCGTTGAAGTGAAGATGTTCCATGTTAGTCCAACTCAGCCTGGAGAACTTTTAGACTTCCCTTATAAAGGGGACCTATTATGGCATCTTATACCTATTTTAAACAGGCCTTGAACGTCTTAAAAACAAGCTTTTGATTGTTTTTGCTAAATAAATTAGAAATTCAGCCTCTGATCCATGTCTTTATCATCCCCATTTCTAATCTCATTATCTATGCAGGATTCTGAGTGGGCGGGGCTATGATAATGAGGCTCTGTGCTGATTGGCTGCCTGAATGACGCGATACACCGCTACGAAAAAATGGCTGAATCTCCGGCCGGTGGAGTTAGTTGTGGGCGTGGTTTCACACATCACTCCTGTCGTTACGTAACGACGGGAGCAGAATCTTATTGGCTCGTAGATCCACATCACACTGGACGGCTGTACAGACACTGCAGAATTTGGTTGCTTTCCTCCTTCTCTGAGTTGGCAGGCTGAGGGGAGACCACTTTATATATGTTAAAGCAAGAAAAAACTTATTTTTCATAATAAGCCCCCTTTAAGTGCAGACTGAGAAATGAGTTTTTCTCTGTGTCTTTCAGTTTCAAGATTTTGTTCTGAATTTCTTGAGAGAATTTTTAAACTATTCCATCTCAGGTTAGTCCAGCTCTTAATTAAAGGTACGGATACATTATCAGTGGAGTTAATTTTATTCAATTTTCTAAGTCCAAACCAAACAGAGCTAAATGTCTGCTCTGGGTTAAGCTGCTAAATTAACATCAAGAAGATCAACAAAGACATTCTAAGGTAAATCAAGCCCACAGTTGTTTGAACTCTGCTAATGTTACCTGAAGTTATTTCATTGTAGGCTAATTGTTTTGTAGCAATGCAGTCTTTGCCTCAGATAAATTAGCCGGCTTGCACTACCATTAGCTGACATTAATAACCACCAGCATCATGAGTTTACTTCAGATTATGGAGTTACAAGCATGAGCTTGGTAGTTAGCAGGATCCTAAACCTAAATACTAGGTAGCTAATAGTAGATCTGAAGATATCTGGTGCAATAAATTTAGATCCGCTTTGCAGCACTAGATCTGTAGTGCAATAGCGTTGAGACGTTATCTGTGATCATGACGACGGCAAGAGAGGCTTCTTCTGTTTGTACTGCGACCTGCAACCCTTCAACTCAACCTCATTACCAGCTCTATGTTTAGGTTTCACCCTACATGGCATATTTAGACAAGGCAAGGCAAGGCAAGGCAGGGCAGGGTAAGGTAAGGCAAGGTAAGGCAAGTTTAGGTAAGGTAAGGCAGGGCAGGGCAAGACAAGGCAGGGCAAGGCATGGCAGGGGAAGACAAGGCAGGGCAAGGCATGGCAGGGCAAGGCATGGCAGGGCAAGGCATGGCAGGGCAAGGCAGGGCAAGGTAGGGCAAGGCAAGGCAAGGCAAGGCATGGCAAGGCAAGGCAAGGCAAGGTAAGGTAGGGCAAGGTAAGGGAGGGCAAGGTAGGGCAAGGCAAGGCAAGGCAAGGCAGGGCAAGGCAAGGCAAGGCAAGACAAGGCAAGGCAGGGCAAGGTAGGGCAAGGTAAGGCAAGGCAAGGCAAGGTAGGGCAGGGCAAGGCGAGGCAGGGAAAGGTAAGGTAGGGCAAGGCAAGGCAAGGCAAGTTTATTTGTAGCATATTTCAGCAACAAGGCAATTCAAGGGGCTTTACATAATAATAATTATACAGAAAGGTAAGAACCAAAATCCTCTGAAGTATTGGACAGGTAGATATTGTTGAGTTTTTTTCAGCAAAGCTTATCTTTATTGTACATACTGAATGTGTAATGTAACATTTCAGAAACATGCAAACGCACATGTGAATGCACATGCATCATCTGCAACAAAGGTAAAAGGAATGAGAGCAACCTCAATGTACATCTCAGGGACAGGACTCCCTCACTGTCCTCCCATCCTGCCAGCGGCTCTGCTGACGAGGCTGTGACGCGTGTAATCCACTGTTTTCCTGACAGACTGGATCCCAGCCGCTCCAGAATCACGTACCGCCAGGGAGCACAACGGGAATTTCAGTTTTATCTGGGATCTCTGTCACAAACTGTCACTGTGAAACTAGTCACAATGACTTGTGACGGTAAAGCAGCTCGATTAAAGTGCATTTGATTTTCTGTCGTGGAGCCTGCTTGTCCTGGGTTGATGTATGGCTCGCTTTACACCCACATTAGGAGGACCGTGCTGTATCTATCAGAGGACAACAGAGGTTAAGTTACGATGCCGCCCCAGAATTGAACACCATCACAAAATGCCGCCCCTTTCCCGGCTAAAAACGGGAATGACCTGCGGGCAGTACTCGAGTTGTAAAATAAAATCAGGGGGGATGGTGTATTTTATCATATAGGGACAGATAATTTGTGCTGATTACAAATAATATAATATATTACAAATAATAGCAGTGACCAAAACACCTGCAGAAATACTGCAGGAATGACATAGCAGCAGTTAAATGCAGCCTTCTGTAAGCTTTAAATATCCACTGGGCTTACATCAAATACATCAAAACACAACAATAAAAAACACTTTTCTGAACTTATCAATATGACTCTGTCCTTCACAGGATAAGTAACATGAATCACTGCAAAAACTCACAATCTTAACAAGAATATTTGTCTTATTTCTAGTTAAAATGTCTCATTTTAGTAAAAACAAGACTCATCACTGGAAAAAACAACAATTTTCACCTGTTTCAAGTAGATTTGGAGTTAAATTCTGGAATGATGCCAACATAAATTTAAAAACATGTCATTCTCTTTTGGTTTTTAAGAAAATGGTTTGTAAAGCTATTTTTGAAGCTTATAAGTGCAGTTGACTATCTGTTAATGTTTCTTTGCTTTTCTGTTGTTTCTTTGCCTTTTGTTGTTTCTTTGCTTTTCTATTCTCTTTTTGGTTTTCTGGAGGTCGGTAGCCACAAAAAGAAAGTTGGTACTATAGGATAGGCTTTTATAAGCAGTTTGCTTCAGCCCTTTTAGTCTTTGTTCAACACATGATTATTGGTTTTGTATGAAATGTTAATGCTGTGCACAATGTTTTTTTGGTGTTTTGTGTTGTCATGACTGAATAAACTTCATTCATTCATTCATTCATTCATTCATTCATTCATTCATTCATTCATTCATTCATTCATTCATTCATTCATTCATTCATTCATTCATTTATTCATTCATTCATTCATTTTCACTTGAAATAAGTTGAAAAACCTGCCAGTGGAACAAGATTTTTTTGCTTGTCATAAGAAGATAAATCTTGTCCCACTGGCAGATTTTCCTACTTATTTCAAGTGGAAATTTACTTGAAACAGGTGAGAATTGTCACATTTTTCTGGTGTTATTTTTCTGGTGATGACTCTAAATGTAGAAATAGCAGTAAAACCACATTCATTGATGAAATGACATAAGGGATGGAAATGGGGGATGGCAATTTTACAGGGGGGATGATTTTGACCGTTTTTATTTCAGGGGGGGGATGCCATCCCCCCTCATCCCCCCTCATCCCCAGTACTGCCTGCGGGTATCCTGTGAATGCACTGAATAAGTGGATGAAATTAGATCAAGTCGGAAGGAGAGAAGGCGGAAGACAGGGGCAACTGACAAGCGTCTGCCCTCCTTAGCCCACACAAGGAGCTTGATACTAGACTAATGTGGCGTGAAATGGCATACGCTCATGTTGTGTAACAAACAGGAGAAGGTGCAGTCAGCTGAAGGGAACAGCACTGGATCTCAGTGCCGAGGGGCTGCAGCTGCCGTGTGATGCCCCCTCCTCCTCTTCCTGGATCAGAGTGCAGATTCTAGCAGCAATCTTGTGTCTGCTCTCGGATGACGTGGCGCTGGCATCCAGTTCTCACCAGCAGCAGACACACGCTGTCTCTGGGCGCGTGAAGGCCAGTCTGGCAGCGGTTGAGCGATGGGGGCGGAAGTGAGGGGCTTTAGAAAAATGTTATCAGTCCATCAGTGTCATGATCCTCAACTCATTCCCTCGCTCTGTCCCAAATCATTTTGGTACTCTATAGTTTATTCATTTTATTCATCTATTTATTCATGAACATTTTTCTGACTTTGGCAAGTCATGACCTCGGGGTAAATTTGCTGGGGCATTTCCAATTTTTGAAAACTATTTCTTATTACAGAACATGGACCTCCAAATTCTCTTTGAATGGATCATCTTTCCACCTTGACATTGTGTCGATGCAGATGAATGCTGCAGAAGTATTTGCTTTAATAGAGGTCTGCACATCTGCTGATGAGTGTATCAAGGGCAGCATTCGGCCACAACCTCCCCTTTTAAGTATCATGGAAATTGTAAGGGGATACTACGGAAGAGTATTAGGGCCAGGAGAAAAATAAAAATAATATTTTAGAGGAGGAAGATTTTTTTTTCATTATTCACTTCGAGAAAAAGTCGAAATGTCAAGAAAAAAGTCGAAATGTCGAGAATAATGTTGAAGTACAATTTCAAGAAAACAGTCAAAATTTCGTGAATAAAGTTGAAATGTTGAGAAAAAAGGCGAAATTTTGACTTTATTCAAGAAATTTCAACTTTATTCTTGAATTTGTATTTCAACATTATTTTCGACATTTCGACTTTTTTTCGACATTTCGACTTTTTTCTCGAAGTGCACAATAAAAAAATCTCCCCCTCTCAAATATTTTTTCTCCTGCATGGCCCTGATACTCTTCCGTAGGATACTCACCTGTGTAGGTTGTTTTTCCTTTTCGCATCATTTTTGTCAAATAAATAATGGCCATTCTTCTGAGGCACTAAGACCCACTACAGAGGTCAGATTTCAAGCTCTCTTTGGTGATGGACAGAAATGTGACTGTGTAGAGTGTAAGTTTTTCAAATTAAGCTTATTATAGGGCAGGTAAATGTTTCCTTCTTGGTTCTGCTGAGCGATACAACCTTTAAACTCGCTCTTATACAACCTAGGCATCCTTTATCGTTCAATAAACTGTTTCACTCTACAAACAAGGAAAAGAATTGTCACACAACTGTCATTACTCATTTTAGATGATGCTGATGTTGTCTACCAGAACACTTATGAATCACATCTTCAACCTCTCAATGTCATTTACAACAGTCTCTGTAGATGTGTCTAAAGGCTGAGGTATGGTTCAGCGTCACACCGACGCAGAGCACACGCCGCAGCCGTGACGCCGTGCTGAACCCTTCTGACTTCTCCGTCTCTCCGTTTGGTGCGGTGCAGTAACCCCCGCGGCCACTAGTTAGCGATCTTTTTCTGAATGGTTTATCCGACTTTTTCCGGTCACAGTAAATCAAAGAAATAAGGACAACTATTGTGCAAAAAACAAAAACAAAAAAAATCACACATAAACGAAGAAAAGAGCCCTGGAAGTTCACTACTGATTCAAACCGGAAACCGGAAATGCTTCGCTTTCAAACGAACCAATCACAGCCCTCTCGGTCTGCGAGTGGACGGCGTCTCCTCGACGCGTAGTTACAATTTTCGGGAGGTGCACGTCAGAGACGGCGCAGGTGACGGCGTGTCCCCATTTTGACGCAGAAGCATAACTGAGCCTTTAAGGTGCCCAAACCGAACTCTGCTCCATGTATCATTCATTAAACTGGTTACCCTTCAGCTCAAGAAAACAAAACCTGACAAAACTGAATGACTAAAGGCTGAATTATGCTTCTGCGTCAAAATGACGCCGTGCCTACGGCGTGTGGTTTGGATCGACGCAGAGGACACGCGGTCACCTGCGCCGTCTCTGACGTGCACCTCCCGAAAATTGTAACTACGCGTCGAGGAGACGCCGTCCACACGCAGACCGAGAGGGCTGTGATTGGTTCGTTTGAAAGCGAAGCATTTCCGGTTTCCGGTTTGAAGCAGTAGTGAACTTCCAGGGCTCTTTTCTTCGTTTATGTGGGATTTTTTTTGTTTTTTGCACAATAGTTGTCCTTATTTCTTTGATTTACTGTGACCGGAAAAAGTCGGATAAACCATTCAGAAAAAGATCGCTAACTAGTGGCCGCGGGGGGTACTGCCCCGCGACCAAATGGAGAGACGGAGAAGTCAGAAGGGTTCAGCACGGCGTCACGGCTGCGGCGTGTGCTCTGCGTTGGTGTGACGCAGAAGCATATTTCAGCCTTAAAGGTTTGTTCTTTTGTTTGTGAATTGTGTTTTGTGGCACTTTTGTTAACGTTTGGCTTTATTTAAAGCTATTGTAACAGCGCATAAATATAGTGGTTTTCCCTATGATATTTTGTATTGGGTAAATGTTGAAACCATTTTTGAGAAATTTAAGATAAGAAATGTTGTACAACTAATATTGAATTCTGATTTAAGAGATATTGATCACTCTTTTCTGACCTGTTTCAGGTCAGCTTTTTTTAGTTGAAACCTTTGAATGGATTTGGACTAAGGAATCCCTCTTCAATCCTTGATGGCAAACTACCTTGGACTCAATTAAACCCCCACAACTGGTGGTAGGATCAACCCTTTTTGAACTGAATGAAGATTACTTGACTCTTGTTCCTTGATTCACTGGACAAAGGACTTTTAAAAAAAAAAGGAACTCTAAGGAAGAGAAACTTCCAAATCTCAGACGTTGAGACTTGTGTGTTCACTTTAATTTTGTTTTACTTATTGTGTGAACTTCAACACAAATATTTTTTTTCAAACTTAAAGGGAAAGTTTCGTTTTTTACAACTTGGACCTTATTTCTGGCATTTTTTATGGTCGTATGCTCACCCAGAAAAGTTTGGTGTCATTTGGAGTCCTTCGGAAGATATTAGGAGTTTTCATATCATATTCAAAGTCGTCGTCCACAACCTCAGAATTTGACAAATATTCAGACATGTTTCAAATAACTAACAGTAAACTAACAGTAGTGAACTCCAGCTGTACACGGAGCTGTGTCTGGGATGCGCACACAGAGATGACGTCATGCAGGTCAGAGGTCTTGTTTACAAACGGATTTATTTATTACAAAGACAGCGCCACAATGTTACAACAGGTTCTGGAAGCAGATCTAGTGATTCATAAAAGAAATGAACGAGTTTCGCGGCAATAATGTGTTATTTAGACGCTGCATCGTCTGTGTCCCGCTGTGCCCCGTTCACTACCGTTATATGGAGAAGAGGCTCGCAAAAAACTCCTAATATCTTCCAAAGGACTCCAAATGACACCAAACTTTTCTGGGTGAGTATACGACCATAAAAAATGCCAGAAATAAGGTCCAGGTTGTAAAAAACTGAACTTTCCCTTTAAGTTGTGTCTGTGGTTTTCATACAAATTGGACTCCTCATTGAACCTTTTTTTCAACTGGCTCCAACTCATATTCAAATGTATCCACTTTAGTTATCCATCTTACTTAAAACAATATCTGATTCCATGTACATCCTCATATTCTCTCAGAAACCCTTAGTTTTCGTTCCTTTGACGTTTAAAGAAATTGGCAGACGTGCTTTTAAGTTCAAAGCCCCATCAGATTGGAACAACCTACCCATCAATATATAAAACTCAATTAATTACATCTCTTTAAAAACTCACTATTTTCCAACCTCAATAAACCATGTAGTTGCCTCTAGTGGTATTGCCTTCTCATTTTATTTTTTTTATTTATTTTATATATAATGTATCTATTTCTTCATATATTGTATAATAATGATGATGACAATGCCTATTATTAATATTGTTATTACTGTGTTGTATGCAGTATTTACTTGTGCTCTTCAGGTCTTGGGGACTTATGTATTATGTATTATGTATGTTGTATGTGATTGTTTTGTACTGTGTTGTATGTTTTATGTTGGACCCCCTCAAAAAAGAGATGATTCATCTCAAGGGGCTATCCATTAATAACATTTATTTATGGAGAAAATGGGTGGTGACGGGAAAGCAGGCTGAAGGCTAGACTCTCCCAGGGCTCGCTGCAGCAGGGACTCTGCATACGCATCTGAGAGGCGTCACAGCCGGCACTATTTCAACCTTAACAAATTAAAATGTGATCACTAATGAGAAGGAAACGCATATGTTGCAGAGAAGGTCCATGAGGGGAAATAAGGATTCAACCCATCACTGTTAAACTGCCAAAACGTGGCTTTCCTTTATCTGAAATGACTATGCGCTCTCGCTCTTTCTGCAGGCAGGTTTGACAGTGCTTAAAATAGCTCAAAAGAGAATAGAAAAAGCCTCTCAACCAGAGCTCGGGTTTGTTCTGTCAAGCTGCTCTGTAATCCCATTTACCACTGCACTTCAGGGTGACTGTACGCTAGTCACTGGCCAGTGGGATAAGGGGACTAGGCCTGTGTTGAAAAAATACATTTTCCGATTCTTTTCGGAATCCTTTTTCATCATTACATTTCCACTTTTAGTATTTTTTTATTTTATGCCCAAAAAAGGAATGTTTTGTTGGACACGAGAATAACTGGTGCCATGTTTTTGCCTTTAAATATGTTTAAAGGTATGAAAACATTAAAGTTTTCAGTTATAATTGCATAAATTGTCTATATTTCATTACGTTATATACCGTCTTGGGGTTACATTTGCATAAAATGCTAAAAACCAAATTCTCTAAAAAAAATTAAAAACCGATATAGACAGAAAATGGAAAAAATAAAAACAGAATGTGGGAAAAAAAAAAAAAAAATTTCATACGTCCTCTGTTTGCTGCCCTGGATCTGTTTGATAATTCTGACCCACATGATGTTTCTGAAAGCAGTTCTATCAGCATTCTGGGAGCTGATTGGTCCTTACAGCATCATTAGCTGCAATACTTGCTGTTGAATCTCAATATAATACTAGTATTAATATGTTGCAGAACTACAGTCATATAATTCATGCAACAGCTCAAAAAACTGTTTTAATAACACTAACCCAAATCAATATCGGATTCAAATCAAATCAAATAAAATCTTGATAATCGATTCTGAATCTTAAGAATCAGAATCGAATCGATTCTTGACATTTGAATGGGTCCCCAGCCCTAAAGGGGACCCCGACTCCCCCCAGCACAACGCCCTGCTCTGCTTACATTGAGTGGAGACACATATTGATGATTATACCTCTGCAAGTAATTGCCATCACGATTTGGGACGTCAAACAGGGACTGAAATACATACCTGCTAAGTTGGTCCATGCAGCTTCCAGGCTCAGAACTAAGTTTAGATGCGTCCAGATTCCTTACGATCACAGGTTGTGGAGCACAACAAGCACAACTTCAGATGTTTAAAATAGCAGGATAAATTAAAATAGATGTAACAGACTTCTTTTATCAGAAATATTGAAGGGAGGACGAAGAGCTTTACCGAGTCTGGAAACCTTACTAAGCTTCATCACATTACTGTAAGTAAAGAGGGAGAATAATTTAAAAAAACAGTTGTTACTGGCACAAATCATGTGGGTACACTGCAAAAACTCAAAATCTTACCAGGAATATTTGTCTTATTTCTAGTTAAAATGTCTCATTTTTAGTCAAAACAATTTCATTACACTTAAAATAAGAGTCATTACCAGAAAAATAACTTGTTATTTGACAATTTTTTTTTTACCTGTTTCAAGTAAATTTTCACTTGAAATAAGTAGAAAAATCTGCCAGTGGGACAAGATTTAACTTCTCATTACAAGCAAAAAAATCTTGTTCCACTGGCAGATTTTTCTACTTATTTCAAGTGAAAATCTACTTGAAACCAGTGAAAATTGTCGTTTTTTTCCAGTGATGAGTCTTGTTTTAAGTGTAATGAGATTTTTTTGACTAAAAATTAGACATTTTAACTAGAAATAAGACAAATATTCTTGTTAAGATTTTGGGTTTTTGCAGCGTATATTACAGCAATTGTGTTTGTAAGGTAGAAATGCTTTGAAAAATGATGTGAAAAAACCAAACCCTTGAAGTTTCAGTGCAGTCTTTTCAAAGCCGGAAGTCATTTTTGAATTTACCTCCATCCATTATTCATTGCCAGGCTGCCGCTGTTGGCCTGTGCATGTGCCATGGCCTATTTACAGATCCACTCGTGAATCCATTAGCCGTGAACAGAGAGCCACGGCTCATCTAGAAGCAGCTTCACGGGCACATGCATTCATTCATGGACAATATGAGGAATAAACAGCAGCCAGCCTTATTGCAACTTGGCTGCAGCTAATTCATGGATCCTGTAATTACGGTGTCAGTGATGATAAGTGACATTGACAGCTGGAGAATGAATCCTTATCACTTTGACGTTCCCTTGACTTTTTTTTAAAGAGTAGTTTTCAGCCTCAGATATACTTTGATGAAGTGTGAAAGTAAACACGCTATTTGCTAAACATGCCCAGCATAAGAACTTGACATTAACCTGGTAATGTATGAAAGAAAAAAGCCTTGCATTTATAAACACATCATAGCAGATGTTAAACAGTGCAGACCTAGTGGAAATCTCCCAAGTAGAAAAACATTCAAGGAAAAGTAAACCTTTCTTTCTTGATGGTAGCTGTTAGTAATCTTGCCACAGTATTTGAATTCCTTGCTATAATGTGTGTGCAGTAATTGGACCGGATGTAATAAAATCAGGGACTGGTTTTGGGTTGCTACTTTGGGAAAGGATCCACCCGATTTTGGTAATACTAATCATGAAAGAACTTACCTCTTGAGATGTGTTTAATATGTGAATTTTAAATAAAAGAAATAAATAAATAAAAGTGAAAACAATCTCTGTTTTATACTAGTGGAAATATAGTAAATGTAAAATGTTGATTGCCTATAGGAAGCATGTGGGTCTGAGCTCAGAACCCTGTGGAACACCATAACTCACTCCAGTATGTGTAGAGGATAAATTATTGACATGTTCAAGCTGGAATCTAACAGATGGATGTGACTTAATTCAATCCAGGCCAGTAGTTTGGTTCACGTCTTCTTTCAATGAGATGCATTTTTTCTGTGGAGGTCGAAGCAGCTCTGAGCTCCAGCACAGGAACAAGACTGTTGTCAGCAGAAGTATAGAGGTCTGTTCCTGACAACAGCTTATGGTTTGAACTAAATGACTACGTTTACATGCAGTCAAAATTCGGGTTATTGCTAATATTCCGGTTACTGAAACATTCGAAATATTCCGTTTCCATGCGTGAGCAAACAGGGTTATCCCTGTATACATGGTAATTAATCATTTGGAATATCTGGATCAAACCAGCGACGCACGGAGAACGTGATGACGCATTTACCGTCATTTCCGCTTCTTCTTCCTGTATCCAAATTCAAAACAAATGCTGCTTCGTGCAACTTTTCGCTCACCTTCTTGTAAATCTGGCTATCCCGGTACTTTCTACCATCTAAAAATGCCAAAATGTTCATATCCTTCATTACATTTATGAAGTGATTAGTCTCCTCCTGGTCTTGTGTTTCTCATGTTTATAAGAACTTCCTGGACTCAAAAGACCAGGATTCCTTGTGAACAGAGCATGCGCAGAAAACAACTTCCTGTTCCGTTTGATGGGGATATTCCGTTAGGCGTTTACATGACCCAATATTCAGGTTTTAAAAGGAGTAACCCAGGGCTCATATTCGGGTTTTTAAAAACCCGAATATGAGCAAATTCTGGTTATTCAAAGGGGTTATTGGTGTTTACATGGCCGTGCAAATTTGGGTTATTGCTAATATTCAGGTTTTAAAAGGGTTATTGATGCATGTAAACGCAGTCAATGATATCATGCGGTAGGTACTACCACCACCTTTTTGTCTCATTGAATTGAACATTCCAGAGTTGTTGTGTCAACAGGAGCATTGCGTGTGAGTTGTCCAAAGAGAGAAAAAGCTACCTGGGCCTCTGAGGAAGTCCCACTGCCTCTAATCCTCAGGCTCAATGAAAAGTGCAGGACTGGCTGGTTTGGACAGCGGAGGCCATTGTAGGTGGCGTGTAGACCAACACCGGCCTTCAGAATACCCTCATGCTGCATCCAGAGCTGGTGCTGAAGAGTGCAATCCTCCGCGCTGCTTCAGGGACCATTATTTTGGCCCAGCACACAAGTGTAAACAGTGTAAAGAAGAACAATAATGAAGTGCACAGTAAATGGCTGGATGTGATGCGAATCTCAGGCCAATCTCTAAATGGAAAAAATGAGTCATTTCTTCACACAGATGGCCAGAAAGGCTTTTTTCAGCAATGAAAAACATCTCTCTGTAATGACGTGAGAGCACATGCATCACTGCAGAGCAAGCAGATGATAGTAGGATTCTAATGGCGCTTTTATACCAGTACCTACTCAGCGCGACTCGACTCACCCTCTTTTCTTTTCAATACCCAGATGAGAAGTAGGAGGTTGGAGTGAAGCTGCTGTGACGTATTTGATTGTGTGATCTAAATGAAGAAGACAACAACACTAAAGATGTAGAACCTGGAGGAGATGATAGATGTACTGCTGGGACTGTGGTTTGTGTTCAATATCAAGTTAAAAAATGAAAGTGAGAAAAGTTTCAAGCGGCGACGCTTTTTTTTTTTAGTTTGTCTCGGTGCTGCTGAAAAGTCAGCTGGAGCCACGAGCAGCTATGAAGTGACAGAGCTCTTGGTAGATCTGGTCGTTCCTTATCTCCGTCTAGATCCCTTTTTAATTCTCTCCTCAGCACCAGGTTTATGAACATCTGCACCTCAGAGTTGGATCATGAAACAGACTTCTGCTGCCATTGCTGGTTGAATAAAATGAACAAGAATCCGTCAGAGTCTCTTTCTCTGATGTCACATCCTGACTCAGACGTCTGACTCCAACCCCCCGACCAATCGGTGGCCTGTAGTGTGATGATGTCAGATACAGCCGACTCAGCAGCTTAGAACCTCGGCAGAGTAGTTACAGGAAAGTATCAACTCGGCACGTTAGACCCCTGGTGGAGAAGCGCAAAACTGAGGCGAGTCGAGTCGCGCTAGGTACTAGTACTAGTAGGTACTAGTGGAAAAGTGCCATAAGAGTGGCTAACAACATGCACACATGCACATGTTGTCATGCACGTGGAAGGATCAAAGTATTAATTGTTAGAATTAGGGATGGGAATCGAGAACCGGTTCTTGTGCAGAAGCGGTTCCCAGTGTTTTCAATTCCTTGGAATTGTTTGCAAATTTTGAAAACGATTCCCTTTTCAATTCCAGTGAGCACGAATGACGTCATCACGCACGTAGCCAGCAGTCAATAATAAACATGGCACTCAAGCGATACAAACGCTCGAAAGTCTGGTTATATTTCAGTAAAAAAGACGACAACAGGGCAACTCTCCATACTTGCCAAGTAGGGCTGGGGATCGTTTCAAATGTCAAGAATTGATTCAGAAATTGATTCATAAAGATTCAGAATCGATTATCAAGATTTGATTGAATTCGATTCCGATATTGATTTGGGTTAGTGTTATTAAAACTGTTTTTTCAGCTGTTGCATGAATGATATGACTGTAGTTCTGCAACATATTAATACTAGTATTATATTGAGATTCAACAGCAAGTATTGGCAGCTAATGATGCTGTAAGGACCAATCAGCTCCCAGAATGCTGATAGAACTGAAACAGAAACATCATGTGGGTCAGAATTACCAAACAGATCCAGGACAGCAAACAGAGACGTATGAAATCGGTTTTATTTTTTCCATTTTCAATGTTTAAAATTTTTGAAAATTTGGTTTTTAGCATTTTATGCAAATATACCCCAAGACAGTATATAAAGTAATGAAATATAGACAATTTATGCAATTATAACTGAAAACTTTAATGTTTTCATACTTTTAAGACATATTTAAAGGCAAAAACATAGCACCAGTTATTCTTGTGTCCAACAAAACATTCCTTTTTTGGGCACAAACAAAAAAATACCAAAAGTTGTAATGATGAAAAAAAATCGATCTTTTCAACACAAGCCTCTTGCCAAGTGGATATTTCGTCAAAGGGTTAGGGATGCAGATTTGCAAAATATACAGTTTGATTGGATTTGACTTATATTATTTGGCTACACTGGCTTTTATTGTTGAATTCTCAGTTCATATAATTATCCTTTTAAAAAGGAGAATTTTAATTTCTATTAGAAAAATGTTGGACATTCTTCTGGAATTGCCACAGAATATTTAATTGAATACCTTTTTTCTCTTGTACATAAGATTAAATATACCACAATTAAATCAATTCGATAGCAGCTGCCAGGTTATTTCTCAAGCCCTTCTGTCGCAGGATGTCTCAGGAGTGAAAACAGCACCCACTTCCTCCACAACAGTCCGTGCGATCCCAAAACAACACATCTCCTTTCATTATAGAGCTGCTGAGTAGTGATCAGTGCATAGCCTTCCATCCAATAGACATCCTTTTTTTTAAATGTCTTGTTTTGTCACAGAGGAAGATGGCCTTTTCTTTAATTACTTCATTTGGCTGGTGCAAATATCCTTCAGTCCCTCACCTCCTCTTGAAACTCGTCACTATCTCCTATCAAATAAATGCAATCAAGCCCGGCCTGTTTCTTAGTCCAGTCATCGGCTCTGACATATCTGTTCCCGCCGAGGCAGCAGAAACATCTGGAAACATCTGGAGCTTTGCTTATTATGATAATAATAATGATAATAAAAACTTGCTTAACCTTCCTCCCACAAGGATTTCTTCCTTCCTCGCTGAGTCATCCTGCCATCGTCAGTTCACAGCGCTGCACCCACATTAATGAAAACTTTAATCAAATGCACATCTGCACATCAGTCTGTTACACCAGACACTTTTTTATCATTCAATCTAAATTAAGAGACATTCATGTCTGTGACATACATAATTTATTTATTTACTGATATTTTTTTCCTGGCATTTGTTAGAATAAAACATAGAAGTAGGCTTGTTTAATGTGGTTTTTACTTTGAACTATTCACTATTATGCAGGAGGAGCTTAGTTCACCCCGTTTGCTTGTTTGTGTCTTTTATGGCGCTTTTATACTAGTACCTACTCGTCTCGCCTGGACTCACCTTGCCCTCGTTTCTTTTCAATACCCAGGTCAGTAGTAGGAGGTTGGAGTGAAGCTGCTGTGAAGTATTTGATTGTGTATCTAAACGAAGAAGATAACAACACTATAGATGTAGAACCTGGAGGAGATGATAGATGTGATGCTGGGTCTGTAGCTTGTGTTCAACATCAAGTTAAAAAATGAGAGTGAGAGAAGCTTCAAGCGGCAACGCTTTTAAATTTATTTTTTTTTAAGTTTGTCTATGAAGAGACAGAGCTCCTGGTAGATCTGGTCGTTCCTTATCTCCGTCTAGATCCTTTTTAATTCTCTCCTCAGCACCAGGTTCATGAACATCTGCACATCTGCAGAGTTGGATCATGAAACAGACTTTTGCTCTGCCGCGAATCGCTCTTTCACTGATTTCCTCCTCCTGACTCAGACGTCTGACTCCAACCCCCCGACCAATCAGTGGTCTGTAGTGTGATGATGTCAGATACAGCCGACTCAGCAGCTTAGAACCTCGGCAGAGTAGTTACAGAAAAGTATCTACTCGGCACGTTAGATCCCTGGTGGGAAAGCACAAAACCGAGGCAGCTCAGCCAATGTTGACCAGGCAACCCAGTTTTTATGTTAGCCTCTTTCTTAGAGAAACATTCACTGCTGGAAGTGTGGGTGTTGTGTGTCTACCGTGTAAGTTCTGCAGAGGGAGTTACTGCAAAGAAGCAGAGCCTGATCTTAGAGGTTTCAGGACCCCTTCACCCCTTTCTAAATCAGAAAAGAAACCTTTTATTTATCGGAGGAAGGAGGATAAGACTACAGAAGAGTATTAGGGCCATGCAGGAGAAAAGATATTTGAGGGGAAGATTTTTTTTTTATTGTGCACTTCGAGAAAAAAGTCGAAATGTTGAGATTAATGTTGAAATACAATTTCAAGAATAAAGTCGACATTTCAACTTTTTTCTTGAAATTGTTCTTCAACATTAATCTCGACATTTAAACTTTTTTCTCAACATTTTGACTTTTTTCTCAAAGTGCATAAAAAAGTCGAAATGTCGAGATTAATGTTGAAATACAATTTCAAGAATAAAGTCGAAATTTCGCCTTTTTTCTCAACATTTCAACTTTTTTCACAAAATTTTGACTTTTTTCTCAACATTTCCACTTTTCTTCCGAAATTGTACTTCAATATTAATCTCGACATTTTGACTTTTTTCTCAACATTTCGACTTTTTTCTCGAAGTGCATGATGAAAAAAAAATCTTCCTCTTCTAAAATATTATTTTTATTTTTCTCCTGCCTGGCCCTAATACTCCCTCGTATAAGACAACCGTGCCATGACCTGAAAGGTGCTTTGCACCTTGGTGTTGATGCTTTGAGCCTCCGCCCCTAAACCAGGGGAAAAGCTCCTGCTGCATCTGCATTGTTTCTGCAGCGACCTCAGGATGAAACCAACTCTCTGTCAGTAAGCTGCTCAGATTCGCAGGGTTGTGACATCAGAGACCAGGGTGTCGTAAAACATCGATGAATAGACATCAGTGGGGCTCTGGGGAGTTCATTTTATTCTTTAAATCCAGACTGTATCTAGAATTCAGGTGTGAAGTAGACTGTATTTACGAGGACAGAAGCACGTATGAGGCGGCGGTGCCAACCCTTCAGAGACGGCCGTCTGGTGGAGGACAGAGTGTAACCGGAGCAGGCGGAGACCAGCGGAGGTGTCTGATAGGGCGGTGAGGAGTCAGCACATTGTTGGCCGCACAGACAGGCTGGCTGGCAACCGGAGAAGGCAGCGCTTCAAAATCTCTGAGTCATCGCCTGCCTTCCTCTGATCTCTGCACCCCCTCACCCGCTCACCCGCCCACCGCCACTACACCCCCACCTCCTCTGTCGTCTCAGCCATCAGTCCCACATGCAAATAAAGCCGCTTGGAGTCAGGTAGCAGCCGAGCACAAGGGCTCGCCGGGAGAAACCTGCAGCTGCCGTGAATCCTGGAGAGCAGCGACGACGCAGACGCCTCGTGGAGTTGATGAGCGGGCAGAGAGCTGGCAGCAGCTGAGAGACACCAGAGGACACCAAGGACTTTCAGGAGGAAAGAGTGTAGCGAGCTTTACATCAGTAGTCATGTGACAGAACAGCTTTTTCTGAAGAAAGTCCAAAGAACCAAATGATGGTAAGAGGTAAAAGAAAGAAAAGAGTGTGCTGACCTTCTGTATTAGTTCAAACTCCAGATAGAAACTAAGAAAATAAACAGATAAAAACAAAAGCAGTTGATGAATAAAACCCAAAGAGATAGAAGATAGAAGAGATAATGTGAAGTAACGTGAAGATTGCATGATCACAAGCTGCAACACCGGTGGAGCCTCCATCAGCTCCTGGTGTGTCCACTGCCGGACAAATGGACGACAGGTCGTGAAACTGGAGGGTTGTGTGTATGAGTGGCTGTTCAGCAGCCGGGGGCAACACAGAGGGCCATAGTCTCACCTCGGAGAAGATGTGGACGTAGTGGACTGTGAGTGTGTGACATTTCCCCCAGTTTGTGTTTCTGTTCTGCCCCGCCTGTCTTCCATCTGCCCTGATTGTTCACACCTGTGTCTCGTTACCCCCTTGTGTATATCTGGTCTTATCATTCCCTCGCTCCTTGTGGTTCCGTACTGTTTGCTCCCTCCATGTTGTCCCCGTAGTTTTGTTATTCATGATCCTGGTTCTTAGTTTGATCCTGCTCTGCAGCGTTTTTTGTTCTTTGTTCTTTGTGGAATAAACCCTTTTTTGGAACTCCTGCCTCTCGCTCTCCTGCATCTGGGTCCTCACCACACCAGCCCTGACAGAACGGAACCACCCGTATGGACCCAGCGGGAGAGAGTGCTGCCTTCTGGGACATCGTGTACCGCGAAGCGCAACTCACTATTGCTGGTTGGTGGCACCCAGATGAGCTGGAATCCCCGGATGAGCTGGAAACCCCCCTTCTGGGGAACACGCCTGGCTCGGGGTGGGCCCCGGAGCATCCAGGCTCTGGAGCGACGGCGTCGACGCCAGCACCAGCTAGCCGCTGTTCCGGCGGTGGTCTCGGGCGCGTCGTTGGTGGTGGTCCCGGACGCATCAGCCCCTGCTCCGGTGATGGTCCCGGTCCCCCGCAGCCAGCGCCCCGGACCCGGGTTCCCTGCCAAGTCGCCCAAGTTCCCCACCAAGTCGTCCAGGTTCCCCGCCAAGTCGCCCAAGTTCCCCGCCAAGTCGTCCAGGTTCCCCGCCAAGTCGTCCAGGTTCCCCGCCAAGTCGTCCAGGTTCCCCGCCAAGTCGCCCAAGTTCCCCGCCAAGTCGTCCAGGTTCACCGCCAAGTCGTCCAGGTTCCCCGCCACGTCGTCCAGGTTCCCCGCCAAGTCGTCCAGGTTCCCCGCCAAGTCGTCCAGGTTCCCCGCCAAGTCGTCCAGCTTCCCCGCCAAGTCGCCCAAGTTCCCCGCCAAGTCGTCCAGGTTCACCGCCAAGTCGTCCAGGTTCCCCGCCACGTCGTCCAGGTTCCCCGCCAAGTCGTCCAAGTTCCTCGCCAAGTCGTCCAAGCCCCACGCCAAGTCGTCCAAGGCCCAAGCCTAGGCCTCGTGGACGACCCCCCGAGCTGTCTCGCCGGTCTGCCCGGTCCCGAGGACGGCCCCCGGAACTTTGGCCGTGTGTTGGCCGCTGCTACTAAATATTTAATCACTTTTCCAACTGTTCTGCTTACTGCCCCCAATCGGTGGCCGCCGGTACGACGTGCTCTCCTCGTGTACTACGCGAACGACGTTGCGGTTGGTGGTGGACGTGAATAGACGCGAACGCCAGCACCAACAGCAAGTATATCCCAGGCTTTAGAGGTGCAACACCAAGGGAGAGAGGGCTGGGGGACAGAGCGGACTATTGCACAAGGAAGTTGGGATCCTTCGTTCCATACGGATCATTACAGATCAATACAGAGGATCAATATGGATCAATACTGATCAATACAGAGGATCAATACGGATCAATACGGATCAATATGGATCAATATGGATCAATACGGATCAATACGGATCAATACAGATCAATACAGATCAATACAGATCAGATCAATACAGATCAATACAGATCAATACGGATCAATACGGATCAATACGGATCAATACGGATCAATACGGATCAATACGGATCAATACGGATCAATATGGATCAATACAGATCAATACGGATCAATACAGATCAATACAGATCAATACGGATCAATACGGATCAATATGGATCAATACAGATCAATATGGATCAATACAGATCAATATGGATCAATACAGATCAATACGGATCAATACAGATCAATACGGATCAATATGGATCAATACAGATCAATACGGATCAATACAGATCAATACAGATCAATACGGATCAATACGGATCAATATGGATCAATACAGATCAATACGGATCAATATGGATCAATACAGATCAATACGGATCAATACAGATCAATACAGATCAATACGGATCAATATGGATCAATACAGATCAATACAGATCAGATCAATACAGATCAATACGGATCAATATGGATCAATACGGATCAATATGGATCAATACAGATCAATACGGATCAATACGGATCAATATGGATCAATACAGATCAGATCAATACAGATCAATACGGATCAATATGGATCAATACGGATCAATATGGATCAATACAGATCAATACGGATCAATACAGATCAATACAGATCAATACGGATCAATACGGATCAATATGGATCAATACAGATCAATATGGATCAATACAGATCAATATGGATCAATACAGATCAATACGGATCAATACAGATCAATACGGATCAATATGGATCAATACAGATCAATACGGATCAATACAGATCAATACAGATCAATACGGATCAATACGGATCAATATGGATCAATACAGATCAATACGGATCAATATGGATCAATACAGATCAATACGGATCAATACAGATCAATACAGATCAATACGGATCAATATGGATCAATACAGATCAATACAGATCAGATCAATACAGATCAATACGGATCAATATGGATCAATACGGATCAATATGGATCAATACAGATCAATACGGATCAATACGGATCAATATGGATCAATACAGATCAGATCAATACAGATCAATACGGATCAATATGGATCAATACGGATCAATATGGATCAATACAGATCAATACGGATCAATACGGATCAATATGGATCAATACAGATCAATACGGATCAATACAGATCAATACAGATCAGATCAATACAGATCAATACGGATCAATATGGATCAATACGGATCAATATGGATCAATACAGATCAATACGGATCAATATGGATCAATACGGATCAATATGGATCAATACAGATCAATACGGATCAATACAGATCAATACAGATCAATACAGATCAGATCAATACAGATCAATACAGATCAATACAGATCAATATGGATCAATATGGATCAATACTGATCAATATGGATCAATATGGATCAATACAGATCAATACAGATCAGATCAATACAGATCAATACGGATCAATACGGATCAATATGGATCAATATGGATCAATACAGATCAATACGGATCAATATGGATCAATACGGATCAATACAGATCAATACGGATCAATACAGATCAATACAGATCAGATCAATACAGATCAATACGGATCAATATGGATCAATACGGATCAATATGGATCAATACAGATCAATACGGATCAATATGGATCAATACGGATCAATATGGATCAATACAGATCAATACGGATCAATACAGATCAATACAGATCAGATCAATACAGATCAATACAGATCAATACAGATCAATATGGATCAATATGAATCAATACTGATCAATATGGATCAATATGGATCAATACAGATCAATACAGATCAGATCAATACAGATCAATACGGATCAATACGGATCAATATGGATCAATATGGATCAATACAGATCAATACGGATCAATATGGATCAATACGGATCAATACAGATCAATACGGATCAATATGGATCAATATGGATCAATACAGATCAATATGGATCAATACAGATCAATACAGATCAATATGGATCAATACAGATCAATACAGATCAATATGGATCAATACAGATCAATATGGATCAATACAGATCAATACAGATCAATATGGATCAATACTGATCAATACGGATCAATATGGATCAATACAGATCAATACGGATCAATATGGATCAATATGGATCAATACAGATCAATACTGATCAATACGGATCAATATGGATCAATACAGATCAATACGGATCAGATCAATACGGATCAATACAGATCAATACAGATCAATACGGATCAATATGGATCAATACGGATCAATACAGATCAATATGGATCATTTCCTCCCTCAACTACCACATGCATGTTAGATATTGTTGTCTGACTAACTTCCTGCTTCAAAGATCCAGCTGAGCTTGAAGTTACAGTAAACTGAGGGATGTTAGTGAGAAGATTCTAGAAGGTTCTCCTGAAGGTGCAGATGCTGAGCAGCAGAAACCTGACCCAGGTTCATCTGTCAATCAGAATCGGTTCAAGAACACCGGGAGGGGCATGAGTTCCTGAGCTGGAGGGGCGGCTGCGCGGCTGCGCGGCTGCGCGGCTGCGCGGCTGCGCGGCTGCGCGGCTGCGCGGCTGCGCGGCTGCGTCGGGTCAAAGGTCATCAGATTCCCGCTGGTGAGCTGCAGCTCCACCAGCTTCCTGCCGGCTGCTGGTGGGAAGTGCAGCCGCGGGGAAACGCTGCGCTGGGGCCATGAGCTCATCTCCTACATCCACTCTGGATCAGTGTCTGTTTTCATGGCCACGCACAGCTAACAATGGACCCGGGTGCAGGACGAGGGGGTCAGGAAAGGAGGAATCCATCACTCCTTGAAATCATAATGATTTCCATCTAATGTTAATCTATCTAATGTTTATTGGTGAGATAGAAAGGTGTCAAGTGTACTCGTCCCCCTCTCTTCTCATGTGGACGTTGGTGGTTTGTGTTTCTGACCAAATCCATGATTCTGGTAGCAGGACTGGGCTCCCACCAGGTCTCACCGCGGGAGAAAAGCCCTGGACTGCTGAGTTTTCAATCTAAAAGGTCGTGCTTGAGGTTTGTTCAGTCGTGAGCTGAAGTGAATCTCTCAGCAGCTGCTTTTTTTTATATAGCGTCTATTACAACAGAAGTTGTGTCCAGGATCTTTCCAGAGACCCAGAACATGACCCCCAAGACATTATTACATGAACATAACATAAATCATCCATCCATCCATCCATCCATCCATCCATCCATCCATCCATCCATCCATCCATCCATCCATCCATCCATCCATCCATCCATCGCCAGTGGTGCCCCCAGGGGTGGCCACGCACCCCCCTACAAATTTGCTGGCCACCCCACTGGCCTCAATAAAAAAAAAAAAAAGTTGAGTTATGCGTTTCATCCCAAATCATTTGGGCCAAATGCATATCAATAGGAGTTTCTTTAAGTATTTCTGAGCCTGTATACTACAACAGTATAATAAAGTCCTGTAATGATGGCTTTTAGTTTTGGTGTCCACCCCAAGAATTTAATGGCACTTTTCCACTAGTACCTACTCAGCGCGCCTCGACTCGGCACGCCTCGTCCCCGTTTGTTTTTAAACACCCAGGTGAGAAGTGGTGAGAAGTGGGCGGGTTGGGGTGGGGACCAAACAGACGTTTGCGCTGCCATTGTCTGTGGGATAAAATCGCCGCGAGCCACTCCCACTGACTCCCGCTGACTCCCGCTGCCTGATTCAAACGTCTGACGGGTGATGATGTCAGATACAGCCGACTCAGCCGCTTAGAACCTCGGCAGTAGTTACAGAAAAAGTACATACTCGGCACGCTTCTACCCGCCTCGGCCCGTAGTGGAGTAGCGCAACACGGGGGCATGGCGGGTAGAGTCGCACAGAGTAGGTACTAGTGGAAAAGTGGCATAAGTGGCCCCATCTGGCCCCCCCTATGAAACATTGGAGGTGCCCCTGTCCATCGCTACCCGCCTCGTCCTTCCCAGGGTCCCAGTTGTCCCCGGTGGGGTGGCGGGCGGCAGGTCGTCGGCCCATCACCGTTCACGGGAAGCAGCACTGACGTGAAGGTTTGCACTTGAGTGTGTTTTATGTTCAGACTGAGCGAGGAAGAGGAAGAGTGAGGAAGAGGAGGCAGCTGCTCTTCTACAGTAGGGGTTCCCCACAGCAGCTCCTCCTTCTAAAAATAGCTGCAGCTCTGCCAACCTGGACAGAGGAGAAACAGAGGCATCATCCTCAGCCTGCACTCAGAGGGAGGAGGAGAGCTACAACCATCACCCCCCCAGCCAGGCTCCATCACTCACACCACCCTGGTGTCTTCACCAGAGTGGTTACATTAAACAGAGAAGTTCCTGAGAGCTGGTTACACGGCAGCTCTGCCCTGGGAGTCGGCTCCAGAATGTGGTCATGCCTGCGTTCGAGGGGCAGGCAGGGGAAAAAAAAGAAGAAGAGGAGAAAAAAATCATAATAAAAAGCGAGCTAATCGCTCCCCTAATCCGGCGGTGAATGGGAGAGGCTCGCTGCAGCAGTTCTTTTATGCTCCGGCGATGCCACATGGGGATCAGCACAACGCTGAGCCAGCAGCCAGCGCAACCTCCGCAACCCCGCCGCACTGCAAACACTGCAAACACTGCAAACACTGCGGATTACCTCATTCTATGTGGGTTAACCCATTTAAGCCTCCCAGCGAATACAGCAGCCAAGGTGGCCAGTTCCTGGGCTGCTGACTGACGTCATGCCCCCCCTGGCGGACGACCCCCTGCAGCAGCCACAGCTGCTTAAAGAACATCACACTTTATATATCAGTTTATATTGGAACACCCTTCCAGTTGAGATTCATGACATCGAAAGAAAGGCTGATTTGAAACGAAGACTAAGTATGTATTTGTTGTCATCACCTTAACAACATATAGCATATCTGATTGAGTGAGATCAATATAGGGTCTGCATTGATGTCACTTTCCCACTGGTGTGTGAGTGGCAAAACATCAGCAAAAACAGCTGCAACTAGTGGAGAAGACGGGATAACAGCTGATTATGGGCTTAAATTAAAGGCAGTTGGACTTGACAGTGACCAGTACAGTTACCCCAAGAACCAGTGGTCCATGGATATTAATATTTGGTAGAGTTACCCCAAGAACCAGTGGTCCATGGACATTAATATTTGGTACAGTTACCAAGAACCAGTGGTCCATGGACATTAATATTTGGTACAGTTACCCCAAGAACCAGTGATCCATGGACATTAATATTTGGTACAGTTACCAAGAACCAGTGGTCCATGGACATTAATATTTGGTACAGTTACCAAGAACCAGTGGTCCATGGACATTAATATTTGGTACAGTTACCAAGAACCAGTGGTCCATGGACATTAATATTTGGTAGAGTTACCCCAAGAACCAGTGGTCCATGGACATTAATATTTGGTACAGTTACCAAGAACCAGTGGTCCATGGACATTAATATTTGGTACAGTTACCCCAAGAACCAGTGATCCATGGACATTAATATTTGGTACAGTTACCAAGAACCAGTGGTCCATGGACATTAATATTTGGTACAGTTACCAAGAACCAGTGGTCCATGGACATTGATATTTGGTACAGTTACCAAGAACCAGTGGTCCATGGACATTAATATTTGGTACAGTTACCAAGAACCAGTGGTCCATGGACATTAATATTTGGTAGAGTTACCCCAAGAACCAGTGGTCCATGGACATTAATATTTGGTACAGTTACCAAGAACCAGTGGTCCATGGACATTAATATTTGGTACAGTTACCCCAAGAACCAGTGATCCATGGACATTAATATTTGGTACAGTTACCAAGAACCAGTGGTCCATGGACATTCCTTAAAGAAGTCCTGCACTTAGTCTGTCCTTCTATTTTAACCATAATCAACTCCTCCCTCTCATCAGGCATAGTCCCAGACCACTTCAAGACTGCATTAGTACAACCACTGCTCAAAAAATCCTCATTAGACCCCACCATCCTGAACAACTTTCGTCCCATTTCCAAACTTCCATTCCTGGCCAAGGTTTTAGAAAAAATTGTTGCAGAACAGGTGATCTCATTTATGACCGGAAATGGCCTATTTGAAAAATTCCAGTCTGGCTTTAGAACGGGCCATAGCACAGAGACTGCACTCCTCAAAGTGCTCAATGATCTCCTTTTAGCAGCTGACTCTGGCCATTCATCTATTTTAATCCTTTTAGATCTCACTGCAGCTTTTGATACCGTAGATCACCTGATTTTATTGGAACGTCTCAAGAACTGGGTTGGTGTCTCTGGCATTGTTTTAGACTGGTTTTACTCATATCTCCACAATAGGACTTTTAATGTTGCTATTGGTGACTGCAGATCTTCCACAGCATCTCTGTCTTGTGGAGTACCTCAGGGGTCAGTCCTTGGCCCGCTGCTCTTCTCACTCTACATGTTACCTCTAGGTCACATAATCCGCAGACACAATATTAGTTTCCATTTTTACGCAGATGACACACAGCTTTATTTCTCTTTCGACCCTACCATCAACCATCAACTACACACTCTCAAAGTATGCCTAAATGAAGTACAAATCTGGCTGTCTAATAACTTCCTTCAATTGAACCCGGACAAATCCGAAGTCATTATCATAGGCCCAGACACCACACACAATCACATCTCACCACAACTTGGCTTATTCTCCACCAGTATTACCCCCAGCTGCAGAAATCTTGGTATCATCTTCGACAGTAATCTCAACTTTAATCAGCATGTTAAAGCAACTGTCCAGTCTTGTTTCATTCAACTACGCAGAATCTCCAAAATCCGGTCCTTTCTGTCTCCCAAGAACCTGGAAATTGTCATTCATGCATTCATCACATCCCGTTTAGATTACTGTAACTCACTCTACTCCTGCCTAAGTAAACATAATCTCTCCAGACTTCAGCTTATCCAAAATTCTGCTGCCAGACTCCTCACAAATTCAAATAAAAGAGTACACATAACCCTGATTTTAGCTTCATTACACTGGCTACCTGTGCGTTTTAGAATTGATTTTAAGATTTTAATGATCACTTTTAAGGCCCGGATGGGACTGGCCCCCGAGTACATCAAAGACTGCTTAGTCCCATACGAGCCAAGGTGTAGCCTGAGATCTTCCGGCGGGTCCCTATTAAAGATTCCAAGATCTCGACTAAAAACTAAGGGCGACCGGGCCTTTGCTATCAGGGCCCCGTCGCTCTGGAATGACCTGCCGGAGGAGATCAGGCGAGCCACATCTCTGTCCATTTTTAAATCTCTTTTAAAAACACACTTTTTTAAATGTGCTTTTACTTAACATCTAATAATGTACTCTATAATATCCAATGTTATTATTTTTTAATGTTTTATTGTATTTCTATGCTCTTATGTTTTTATATTTTTGTCATTTTATTGGATTCTGCCTTTTAATTCTGCTTTGTAAAAGCACCTTGTAACTGTGTTTGGAAAGGTGCTATACAAATAAAGCTTATTATTATTATTATTATTATTAATATTTGGTACAGTTACCAAGAACCAGTGGTCCATGGACATTGATATTTGGTACAGTTACCAAGAACCAGTGGTCCATGGACATTAATATTTGGTACAGTTACCAAGAACCAGTGGTCCATGGACATTAATATTTGGTAGAGTTACCCCAAGAACCAGTGGTCCATGGACATTAATATTTGGTACAGTTACCAAGAACCAGTGGTCCATGGACATTAATATTTGGTACAGTTACCCCAAGAACCAGTGATCCATGGACATTAATATTTGGTACAGTTACCAAGAACCAGTGGTCCATGGACATTAATATTTGGTACAGTTACCAAGAACCAGTGGTCCATGGACATTAATATTTGGTACAGTTACCAAGAACCAGTGGTCCATGGACATTAATATTTGGTAGAGTTACCCCAAGAACCAGTGGTCCATGGACATTAATATTTGGTACAGTTACCAAGAACCAGTGGTCCATGGACATTAATATTTGGTACAGTTACCAAGAACCAGTGGTCCATGGACATTAATATTTGGTACAGTTACCCCAAGAACCAGTGATCCATGGACATTAATATTTGGTACAGTTACCAAGAACCAGTGGTCCATGGACATTAATATTTGGTACAGTTACCAAGAACCAGTGGTCCATGGACATTGATATTTGGTACAGTTACCAAGAACCAGTGGTCCATGGACATTAATATTTGGTACAGTTACCAAGAACCAGTGGTCCATGGACATTAATATTTGGTACAGTTACCCCAAGAACCAGTGGTCCATGGACATTAATATTTGGTACAGTTACCCCAAGAACCAGTGGTCCATGGACATTAATATTTGGTACAGTTACCAAGAACCAGTGGTCCATGGACATTAATATTTGGTACAGTTACCAAGAACCAGTGGTCCATGGACATAAATATTTGGCCACCAATCCAGTTTCCTGATATTTATATGTACTTAATTTCTACGCCGGGGAAATACACGAAGCAAAGCTTGAAGGCTTACAAAAGTCTTGACGCTTGGTCCGACTTCAAGGCAGCGATCCATTTGTCTTTCTTAAGCAAATTTTTCATCACTCTGTAAAACGATAACTCCAATTTCTAGCTAATTCTATGAGTACAGTCGATCGTACAACAGCCCTTTCCCATTTTAGATGTTTTCCAGTTGTTCAAACTGAAGGTTTACGCTGCCACTCAGTCTTTCCGACACTCAGTCTTTCTGACACTCAGTGGGCGAAACCCGCTGTGAAGCTGCATCTGTGACGTCATGCACATTCCCTCTATACATCCAATTATATATGATTTGTATGGTGTTTTTCTCTATTTCTTATTTGTAATTTTATTTTTTTAAATGTACTTCATGAATTGAGATTGTATGTTTGATTTGTATTTTATTGTCTGGAAACCAGGAAGACTAGCTTTCGTTTTGGCGTCAGCTAATGGGGATCCTTTTAAATAAACAAATAATTTGTAGTGTCGGCTGTGATGTGCACAACGCTGCTCCATGCACACATCCAGGATCAGACTGAACTTGACAAACTAAACAAATATTTCTAATTAGCATTATTTAAAAAATCAATGAAAGTCTGTAGTTTAAACTAGAAAATCCCTTTTCCAGTAACTTGCTGCTTAGTAGATGGTTAGTGGTTTAGAAAATGCTCTCAATACTGGTTAAAATACCAGATATGTGAGCCGGAAGTAGAAGATGTATAAAGGTATGACATCATAAAGCATTAAAGGGGTATACTATGGAAAACATAATTTCTGTATTTCAAAACCAACCTAAAACCTTTTTAAAAAACATTATTTTGATGGTTTGTTGTTGCCTCCATCTATAAGTGCAGTTCAGAGATCAGGAGGTCGCTGTGACATCACAGACCCAGATGTGACTCCACCCACTAAAACTGGCTGCTATCAAGACGGTTCAAAAGGAGGCTTAAATATGCCTCCTTTTAAAATGTCTATGATGGATGTGATCAATATGTTCTCACCAACTTAATGTTCCATTAATGCTTAAATCCCAGATTTTAAGCTGTACAGAGATGTGAACGTCCACGCTGCTGGAAGATAATATTCCCTAAGTGTCTGTTGCTCTCTTCCACATCATTTACTACTAATCCTGTGGAGTATTTTGGAATAAAGAGAAAATCAGGAGTAATTAATAGAATTTTATGGGCTTGTGAAATGTTACAAAGTTTTAAGGAGGTAAAGAAACTGAAGATAAATGGAAGTTGCACAAAGCAGTATAACTACATGTTACGGAAGAGTATTTGGGCCAGGCAGGAGAAAAATAAAAATAATATTTCAGAGGAGGAAGATTTTTTTTTTCATTATGCACTTCGAGAAAAAAGTCGAAAATGTCGAGAAAAAAGTCAAAATTTCGTGACTAAAGTTGAAATGTTGAGAAAAAAGTCGAAATGTCGAGAAAAAAGTTGAAATGTCGAGATTAATGTTGAAGTACAATTTCGAAGTTGAAATGTTGAGAAAAAAGGCGAAATTTCGACTTTATTCTTGAAATTGTATTTCAACATTATTCTCGACATTTCAAGTTTTTTCTCGAAATTCTATTTCAACATTAATCTCTGCATTTCAACTTTTTTCTCGAAGTGCACAATAAAAAAAAATCTTCCCCTCTCAAATATTTTTTCTCCTGCATGACCCTAATACTCTTCCGTAACTAGGGTTGCCACCTTTCAGAAATAGAAATAAGGGACGCCCTGATTTCAGCAGCGCAGGAGCCAAAAAAAAAGCCCCAAAACTTCTAAACTGAATAAAAATGTGTTTATTTTATATGAAAAAACAAAATGCTTTGATTTAAAGTTTAAAGTGCTTTAATAGCATTGAACTTGCATGACTGTACAGACAGATAACCATACTAGTAACTGAAATAGCCTCCTATGCTCTGTATGTCCACATCAGCCCAGATGTAATATAGCCTACAGGTGAAGAATATGGTGTAAAAGTTAATTTATTTCAATAATTCAACTAGAATATGGTGTAAAAGTTAATTTATTTCAATAATTCAACTAGAATATGGTGTAAAGGTTAATTTATTTCAATAATTCAACTAGAATATGGTGTAAAAGTTAATTTATTTCAATAATTCAACTAGAATATGGTGTAAAAGTTAATGAAAATACGGTACAAATCGTGTCCCGTATTAGTTCAATACGGGACGCAACATTTCTTTCTCAAATAAAGGACAATTCCGTATTTTACGGGACGGGTGGCAACCCTATCCGTAACATGTCTGGTTTTTGTTTGTTTTCTTAATTTTAAGGAGTGTTTTTAGTTTTACTGGTTTAAGTTGTTTTAACAGTCCAATAATTAATAATTTGATAATTGTTTTGATATGAATTCCCTCACTTATTTCTTTCTCACTGAGGGAATGAGTCGTTGCTCTTCCCGCCAATCAGCCAGACTCTCTGCTTCTGCCCGAAGTACACGTACCGTCACAGCTACAGTACCAGTTAGAGAACACACAGAAACAAGCACATGAAAGAAAAGAGAAAGAGAAATGGAGAAATTAAACCCAGTTTAATGAGATGATGGTTGTGATCAGGCTCCGGTGCTCCGGCCGGGCCCTGACCCGGCGGTGGAGTTTGAATGGAGTCCAAAGGAGGAGGATGACGACTGAACAGAAGGTAAATTACATTGTGATAATCTGAAAATGATGTGTTTCCTGTGGGTGTCTTCTTCTCTTTTCCCTCTGCCTCTTTTCTTTTTTCTTCTGTGATGCTCTAGTAAGTATTTAGTGACTCATCATCCCTCCAGTCCTCCCTCTGATGATTTCTCCTTTTTAATTATTATTACCTACCTCTGACCTTGATCGCTCCCCTGTCTCCACTCCTTCTGTTCATCTTTTCCTTTCCGCCTTCCCTTCCTCTCTAGACCTTCTTTTATTGCCTTTCCTTTCACCCTTTTCTTCGTCCTTCCCAGAGTCTCCATACATTCATATTTTGCCCTCCTATATTGCCACCATCATCCTGCCACGCTCGTTTACTTCTCCTTTCTGCCGATCCCTCCTTACGCCCTTTCGGATTCCCTCCTCCCTTATTTCCCCCCCGGCTTTGAAGGAAATCCAGCCGGTTGCCAGAGCGGTGTTTCCTAGCAACAGTTCAATCTCACCCATTCAGGATGGGGACCAACCGAATTAAATTTTTGGAAGAAGAGGGGGAAGGCTGTGATTGGAGGGAGTGAAACTGGGGGGAAGGATTTAAACGGACACCCACCGGTGGAGAGCAGACGCTTTCCTGATGTCCCCTGCCATGTTATCGATGAGTGGCTGGTCAGGTGTTCGGCGTTCACACAAAAACAGGTGTGATTTCAAAACTATTTCCTGTAATAATAAAGACAAGCTGGATCATATTCACATCTTTTTCCCAATGATGCTCGACTGGAACAAACATTCAGTGAAAACTGTTATTTCTCTCTGCAGAAAGGAGAGCATGAGCAGCAAACGGAAGATAATCCAGAAAAAAGGAGTCTAAAACTGTGTAAAATATAAACAATAAAGAAAAACACTCTGATTCAGTGTTTTATTATACTTTGTTTTTGTCGACTTGGCA
The DNA here is from genome assembly GCF_033807715.1 of Cololabis saira. NCBI lineage: Eukaryota > Metazoa > Chordata > Actinopteri > Beloniformes > Belonidae > Cololabis > Cololabis saira. The sequence continues at coordinate 28,604,302 of NC_084609.1, forward strand.
TTTCCAGGAACTTCCTTCATTATTTTCAGAGCTGATTCCTCAGGAGGCAACACTCTTTTCATGTTTTAGACTTTTATCAGTTCCCTCAAATATTCTGCATCAGGACAATAGGAGCTGTTTTATTCCTTTGGAGTGTTGCTCGTCCTTCTTCTATGAGATGTGTGGAGTCACCCGGAGGCCGGACCAGCCCATGTTCAGACGCAGGTACAGTCAGAAGAGAACTGAACCTGCTCGGTCAAAGCCAAGCACGTCGTTTCTGCAGAAACACCTCAAGCACGGCAGTGGAGCTATGATGGTTTGGGGTTGTCTTGCAGCAACAGGACCTGAGATCACGCAGTCGTTGAGTCGACCGAAACAAAACAACTGAATTGGTGTGACTTAAGAGATGCTGCACTTGAGTAAAGTTCCACAAACCTCAATCAGCTGAAACAACGTTGTGAAGAGAAATGGACCAAAACTTCTCCACAAAGATGTGAAACACTCGGTGCGTCAGAAATGCCATACTAAACAGTATATACTCAAAAAGTATACTTTAGTTCAGCACACTTTTGAGTAAATATCAGTAGTATGCATTAATTGGGACGTACTACTCAGAGCCACATGGCACTTCCTGCCGTTGGGAGGGGGAGTTGTTACCATGGTAACAACTCCTGTCACAGCAGCAGTAGCTGCTCCGCTATTTCCCCTTTATCCTGGCCCAAACAAGATGATATTTCTCCTGCGCTGTGTGGCTTTATTCTAACCTCTTCAACTTCTAACGAGAAACAGAAGAAGAAGGCTTAACAGACGTTGGGACTCTGACGGAGAACTATACTAATAGTAACTAATAGTATTTCACTAACAAAGGAAAGTATTGCCCCTTAAATTGATTAGATACTATAGTTGTGTTTCCCTAGCCCCTCTCACTTAACGTTAACATTATGCCATAAAAACATTAGCATCATTGGCTGCCAGTAGCTAGCTCATTCGTAAACTTTGCAAATACATCTACCCACACAATAATGTGATAAATGATGAACTCATCTGGTTAATATCTTATGGAAACCAAAGCGAAATCACACCTTATTACTCACATTTTAATGGTAGCGTGATGCTGCTGCTGCAGCTTTGCTTGCTACCGGTAACGTTATCCTCCATTTTTGTTGGTTGCTAAGTATCTGTGCAGCAGTTAGCAACCAAACACCTCTGCATTGCATTGTGGGAAGTTTCTGCTTAGATAGTGTCCATCAATCAATACTAATACATTTCTCCAGAATGAGTATGGATACATACTATTGTGTACGTACTAATGTTCCGGACGCGCTGAAAAATCTCACATACTCATTTTACTACTCATTAGGGTGGAAGTTTGGGATTTCGGATGCAGAGACAATGACTGCGTTTCCATGCAGTCAATAACTCTTTTAAAACCCGAATATTAGCAATAACCCGGTTTTGCACGGCCATGTAAACACCAATAACCCCTTTGAATAACCCGAATTTGCTCATATTCGGGTTTTTAAAAACCTGAATATGAGCCCTGGGTTACTCCTTTTAAAACCCGAATATTGGGTCATGTAAACGCCAAACAGAATATCCCCATCAAACGGAACATGAATTTGTTTTCTGCTCATGCTCTGTTCACAAGGAATCCTGGTCTTTTGAGTCCAGGAAGTTCTTAGAAACACGGAGAAACACAAGACCAGGAGGAGACTGATCACTTCATAAATGTAATGAAGGATATGAACATTTCTGCATTTGTAGACGGTAGAAGGAACCGGGATAGTGAGATTTACAAGAAGGTGAGCGAAAAGTTGCGCGAAGCAGCATTTGTTTTGAATTTGGATACAGGAAGAAGAAGCGGAAATGACAGTAATTGTGTCATCACGTTCTCCGTGCGTCGCTGGTTTGATCCAGATATCCCAAATGATTAATTAGCATGTAAACGGAATATTCTGAATGTTTCAGTAACCGGAATATTAGCAATAACCCGCATTTTGACTGCATGTAAACGTAGTCAATGTCTCGCGATTTATTTTCTTTTGGCTTTGTTCTTGTTGAACTAATAATGATGCGGTAAAAAAAGGTTACATGGTTTTGGGGGTTGCATTTGCCCTGAGCTGAAATGATCAGATGGTTTCCATTAAAAGGATTAGAAGAGGAGGTTCTAGTTCTTGTTCAGGGAGGAAACAGAAACTAGACATTATTCAGTTACTACTGAGACTTAATATTCATTTTGGATCAATATCAGAACAGACATGAAACTAAGTAGAAACTAGAAAGATGGTTTGTAGGTAATTCTTCTGAGCCTTATACTGAAACGACCTTAAACAACCCAACGCCCCACTGGGAGTGGAGCTACGCCCTCAGCCACGCTAAAAGCACTAGCCTCCACCTCTCTGCATCTTAATCCAGTCTGAATGCTAAAACTCCCCTTTAAAAACACTGATTAAAGCACTGCGGATGATGATGATGATGTGCACGTGCATGCAGAACGTGTCGGGTGGGCATAATCTCTGCAGAACGGATTTGCAAAGGTCATGAACCCATATTTTAGTCCTACAGAACATGTTAATCAGAGCCGGTGTGGAAAGTGGGACGTTTCATGAAAACGGTGAGCTCATTCTGAATTTGACGGCAACAACACGTTTGTAAAAACGCCGGACTGTGGGATCAAAAAAGGAAACACCAGGAGGAATATCCCGCTGATTAAACGATAACAGTGATGTAACTGGGTGTTAAAAGAGCAGTTCCCCCACTGAGCCTCCTCGTGAAAGAGAATCAAATACTTTTACCAACAGATTTTAGAAAACAACCCCAGCTTATTGGTAAACAGACTCTCTCCTTCCATCCATCTCTCCTGCGCTCAATAACCCCTTTCATCCCCCAACATCTTCTGCCCTTTATTGATTTCTTCTTCTAGCTTCTGCTCTTCCTTGCAAATCTCCTGCTGACCTCTCAGTCCGCCGTCTCTCCTCTCTCCTCCATACCAACGAGGGCTCTGGTACCAAGTCCAACGGCAGAGACTGATATCAGATGCTCCGTCGTTATCTGAGAGGGACAGGACGGGCAACGGTTCTGTTTTATGACCTTTGTGGAAGTCCTTGGCTGAGGAGCCGTCGGTGGGGCCGGCCAGGCTGATGGAAACAGACTGTTCAGATAATCCGGAGATGCTCAAAGCTCACTTTATATCACCCTCGCTCCAGCAGACGTGGTCCATTAGTCCGGTATAATCCCCCTTTTAAGATTAATGTGGGAATCAATTAGAAATCAACTCCCAACAAAGTTGTAAGGTTGTGCAAAATGGACATAAAAACAGAATACAATGGTACGTGAATGTTACAAACCCATATTTTAGTCAGGCATTTTAAACAAATCCACTGACGCTTCTTCGATTTCGCCAGTGCATTTAACAGGATTCAGCCAGAGCTATATAAGAGACACAGGTGGAGGCCTCCGCAATGGCCTGGATTACTGACCACCTGACACACAGACCACAGTTGGTGAGACCGAACGGTTGTGTGTGTGAGCAGGTGGTCAGCAGCACCGGAGCACCACAGGGAGCTGTACTCTCCCCACTCCTCTTTACTCTGCACACCTCAGACTTCCAGGACACACCAACTCACTCACCTACATACTCACTCCGCAGTTTTGGGGGACAGATAATCGCAGTAGCATAGCTTTGATTCAGTCCCAGGGACCTGAATTGGTTGCTGCTTGTGTCTCTGTCTGTTCTCGTGTCTGTTTGTTTGGTTTTTCTCTTTCAGATTTCAAAGGCTTGTGTGCCCGTTGTGTGTTTCCCTGTGTTTTCCTCATACCAGACTAGCAGCGGATGTCGCCATGCCACTCCGTAGCATGGCGTGGGAATGGTCATCTCATCTTAAGTACATCTGGAGAATTCTCTTGAAATGATACGTGAACCCGACCCAGAACTCCAGCTTCCTCCTCTTCGTCAAAGTTCATTGAAAATGAATTTAGTCGAGGTGGAAGATGGTCCTGCTGTCAGACGGATCAATATTTGAAATTATTCTTGTAAATGATGGAGTCCTCCAGACTCTCAGTTCAAACCTGCATCTCTGATGGCATGAGGGCCCACGAGTGCTCTGGAACAGACGGCTTGTAAATGAGAGAGGAAACGTCAATGAACAGGTTTTAGAGAGACAGAGGTTCCCACCCACACAAAAACATGACTCCATAGTCTGGAAGTTTAGGTCCTGACCCGGTCTGTCTGCTCTCCCGTTTCATCACATAAAAACATTTGGTGTATCACAACATGAAAAATACAACAAAGGAGGACTCGGACTCCCAAGCTGCTTGAAACCATCAGGCGAGAACGGGACAACCTTCTTCAGCCCAAAATCCACCACCGGTCTCTTTAAGTCCCGCTCATATACACTCTATGGACTTGTGTTAGAGAAGAAGGGATGTTACATAACGTTAAATGTGTGAAACGTGTTTCTGCCATCACATTAAAAACGATGGTTTGTGTAAGGATGATCCCTCCACTTAAACATTGGTACTGTGTCTAAAATGTGGGTTTTGCAAATCATTGTACTGGGTTTCAATTTACATTTTTTTAAACTGGGGTTGTACTTACACCTTCTGTTGTGAATAAAATACCATGTTTGCGGTTCTATTTCTTGTTCTGCGATTTGATTATACAATAATCAAGTACAATAACGTCCATAAACCTGGCTCATGTGAAATGTAGGATAAAACAGTGAACCTTACAGAAGTTGGCAGCCGGATGTGGACCTGAGAGAAAGACTCTACGTCGCCCCCTGCTGGCAGTCAGGGTTATTACACTAATACACTGCTATTAATGATCCCTTGTGGTTTTATAGTTGGAAATATAACATTTTATATTCCAAATCAGAAGACAAGCTTGGGCCCAAACATTCAGACTTGAATTTAATTCAATTATTATTGCTAGTTTTACTACTCCTTTAGTTTTTTCTGGGCATGTGGCTTCTCAAAGTTTTCATGGATGAGAATCATAGTGAAGGATTATAAATAAACTGAAACCTGTTTTCTGGCCCTGTCTGTTCAGCCTTTTCTCACCAAAAGTAAAAGCAAACACCAGGGATGTAATGCTCCATAGTTTGGATAATAATGTACCTTTTATACCAAATACAGACAAGAGGAAGCCCGTATGCTATTGGTTTTTATTCTATGTTACACGTGACCATAAACTCTGGAGATGGAAGTTACAGTTGAGATAAAGATACATTAAATATATTCAGGTAGTCGAGTAGGAAAAAGGGTTCGTGTATGTGTTGTGAGAGACAGTATGCACCACATGTGTTTTATTTCACGAGACAAGGAATGGAAAAAAAAGTGACTTTAAAATCAGTTTTGAAAATCACAAAAACAGGACATGAGAACTGGTGGTCTGGACCTACGTGAAAAAAAACTGAACATAAGCCCACATACAAAAGAGGAATAAATAAAACGTTATTATTTCACAGACACAGCAACAACAGACGGCAGAGATCTTCCTTTCCCTCCGAGTTTGGTGTGCTAAAGAGAGAGAGGGGACGATAACGAGGAGAGGGTCTCCCTTCCTCTGTCTCATGTGGCAGGAACCTCTGGATGCGTAACTATGCCGATGTCTGAGGAGGGGAGGGGGAGATGGGGGGGTTTCTGCGGGGCGGCGTCTCTAAGGCTTCATATGGCACGTCCACACTAGAACTGTACGGTTACTCCGGCCAGAGTCTCTGGCTACATCTGTGCCCCGCAGTCACCCCCATAGACATAAATACGTAGAGGCCCAATTGGATGTGGCAAGACTGCTCTGTAAACTAATAGAATATGGATTTATTTTCATAAAGCGCCTTTCTACAAAGAAATTTACGTTTTACGTCTCATTTATTTATTCACACACGCACTAATATACTTGGGAAACAGTTAGGCACCAAATATAATATATTAAATTTGCTCAGATGGCAAAAATAAGAACTTTATTTATCCCACATAGGAGTAATTCATGTTATATCAGCTATAGAGAACAAGGTAGTGCCGACAAACAATATATATCAACAAAGCATATTTTACATAAACATATTTAAAATTTTACAAGTAACAAAATAACATATTTGAACCATTTTTCAGATTTTTTCATTTTTTTATTGTCTGAAAAATGGTTCTAATGTTATTTTATTGTCTGTTATTTGAAAATTGGTTTTGTTGATGAGAAAATATGTTTCTCTTTTTTTCTTATTTTTGTGAGGGTGGATATATATTGTTTTCCAGCACTACCTTGTTCTCTATAGCTGATATAACATGAATTACTCTTATGTGGGATAAATAAAGTTCTTATTTTTGCCATTAGAGAAAATTAAAAATATTATATTTGGTGCCTAACTGTTTCCCAAGTATATTAGTGCGCGTGTGAATGAATAAATGAGACGTAAAACGTACATTTCTTTGTAGAAAGGCGCTTTATGAAAATAAGTCCATTTACTTGTATTAGTTTACAGCGCAGTCTTGCCACATCCAATATGGCGGCAACGTTGACGTATCGCAGCAGTGGGCAAGAACACTTGATGGATGCATCTACGTAAATATGTCTATGGTCACCCCCCCAACGTCACCTCCTTTCCTCCTCGAAGCCCCCCGACTACACGAACCCATGTCTGACTCTAGAAGGCACTGGTATAGACTTGTTTCTCCAACATTCTAACATCTGGATTTTCCATGACACGTGAGCAACTGAGGCAAATGAGGATGCAGTGGAACACGCGTACAGACACACTCGGGCCAGCCGGGTCTCTCCGGGGCTGCAGCTGGCTCCCGCCATCGCTACCAGGTCTCTCCGTTACAACCTGCGTTGGTTTACGAAGTTTTCATCGCTTAACAGTCTGCTGACGGCGGAGGCAATAGGATATGTAAACGTCGACAAGGCTAACTTTATGACAGGCAAAACGTTCAGACAGTCCTGGAGTGTTTGGAGTCGTTTCTGAATTGGTTGTTGAGATGAAATCGTGACGGATGTGGTTTTGAAAGGTCAGGAGTTCCCAGATGTTGCCTTCATCCTTTTTTTTAAGCGACAAATGTCTCGGCGTATTCTCGACCCCTGGAAGCACACGTCAGTCCTTGAACACATAAGTCCTTAAAGACATCGGTCCATAAACACGTCGGTCGATAAACACGTCAGTCCATGAACACATCAGTCCCTAAAGACGTCAGTCCTTGAACACATCAGTCCCTAAAGACGTCAGTCCTTGAACACATCAGTCCTTAAAGACGTCAGTCCATAAACACGTCAGTCCTTGAACACATCAGTCCATAAACACGTCAGTCCTTAAACACATCAGTCCTTAAAGACGTCGGTCCTTAAACACATCAGTCCTTAAACACATCAGTCCTTAAAGATGTCAGTCCTTAAACACATCAGTCCTTAAACACATCGGTCCTTAAACACATCAGTCCTTAAACACGTCGGTCCTTAAAGACGTCGGTCCTTAAACACATCAGTCCTTAAAGACGTCGGTCCTTAAACACATTAGTCCTTAAACACATCAATCCTTAAACACGTCGGTCCTTAAACACATTAGTCCTTAAACACATCAATCCTTAAACACGTCGGTCTTTAAACACGTCAGTCCTTAAACACATCAGTCCTTAAACACATCAGTCCTTAAACACGTCAGTCCTTGAAGACGTCAGTCCTTAAACACATCAGTCCTTAAAGACGTCAGTCCTTAAACACATCGGCCCTTAAACACGTCAGTCCTTAAACACATCAGTCCTTAAACACATCGGTCCTTAAAGACGTCAGTCCTTAAACACATCAGTCCTTAAACACGTCAGTCCTTAAACACATCAGTCCTTAAACACATCAGTCCTTAAACACATCAGTCCCTAAAGACGTCAGTCCTTGAACACATCAGTCCTTAAAGACGTCAGTCCTTGAACACATCAGTCCTTAAAGACGTCAGTCCTTGAAGACGTCAGTCCTTGAACACATCAGTCCTTGAACACATCAGTCCTTGAACACATCAGTGTTTAAACACATCAGTCCTTGAACACATCAGTCCTTAAACACGTCAGTCCTTAAACAAAGGCCACATTTTCAAAGAATTATTCTGAATGTTGAGTTTTGAAGCGACATCTAAAGCTGGACATGTGCAGGTAGTTTCATTTATACTCGAGTGTTTAGGCCCACAAAAAAAAAACACACACACACAACTTTTGAGACTTAAAAGACGAAGGCAACAAATTGGAAGAACGACGGATCCCCACAAGACTTTTGGAGACTCCTCCCGGGGAACTATTGAGGCTGTTTGGAGGGAATGTTTGCTTATGCAACATGTTTCTAGTGGATAGACACAAACGTGGAGGAGAGGGATTTGTGCAAACATCTAGTGTCTTTACTGCAGACCTTAATGTTGGGGGGATGTGCACTACTCTGGAGGAGCTGCCCCCCCCCCAATGAATATTTACACAGTGATCAGGACTGACTGCTAGTCAACACACCGGGTTCGGCTGTTACTTCTACACCTGGAATGGTTCAACACAATTACAGTAGGAAAAAGTCTACAAATCTATGTCCTCTCGCTAGTAGTTTACTAAAGTGACTATTCTAGTTCTCCCGGTTAAAAATCGGAGGCTCAAATGCACTGGAAGAGCTGACGGATGCTCTGACCGTCGACAGACGTCTCCCTGGTCTGATCTGGAGTCTGCTGTTAAAACTGGGGAGCATTTTTTTTCTCTATTCTGCTCACACAATGAAAACCTGTAAGAAACCAGGTGGATTCTGGGAAATATGTATATTTTCACTCCTGCCATAAGTTAGAAGTGTGATTATTTGATCTGCCTCTGCGTATTGAGTAAGTATGACAACAACTACTTGAAGTTGACGGCAGTTTCACAGTGATAAAAAGACATTGCTCCACACTTAAACCCTTGTCAGACTTCAATATATCATCTTTAGACTGTGGTTGTCGTGGAGACTTGATAACAAAGACACAAGATGTGCATTAGTGGACTTCAGCGCTGCGTTCAGGTGCAGAAGAGGCAGCTGGTTCCTGTTTATGCAGAGGCTGCTGGGTGATTTGAAATGCCTGTAGACAGGAAGGAAAGTAGATATATTTCCAGGAGAACACTAAGTTAGGTCTAAGACCTGAGACAGCTCAATAACCTTGGCTGATTTTGTGTTTTTCTAGTAGAGAAAAATCAGCTGGGAATGCTTGGACAAAATCCATCAGCTCATTTAGTCCGAACGCCGGGAGGAGAGCGGTCACTGAAATGTAGGAAAAAAACTGAGAGAAAGCGACTTTGTGGCCCGCTGTTGATGAAAGCATCCGACCGATCACAGGGGGAACCCATAAACACGGCGCCAGGGGCGAGACGATTGAAATTTCAAAAGCATTTCTGCCTTAAAATACTGTACAAAGGGCTGAAGTCCGAACCATACTGGTTTGCAGATTGCTCCAAAATCTAGCCTTTTGTTCTGTTTCTGAGACATTTATACCTTTTTCCTTCTCTTACATGTTCACACATGGAATCCAACGCCCATATCAGAGTATTTAATAATAAGAATTAAAAAAAAGAAAGAAAAAATATATATATATATATATATATATATATAACATTGATTGGACCACTTTTTCTCCCTTTTGTTTCTCCAAGCAGACTTCTGTTTATAAATGACATGTAAAGCAAAGAACCAAGACGTTAGAAAAAAAGCATTAAAATGTAATGCATCGCACACATCTGTGTTACATTCTGAGTTGTGTTCCTTGTTTCTGTTTTCAAAGGTTCCCTGTCATCTGAGGTGAAATGTGATTCAACAGAGCAGCGTCTCTCCGTCAGAAAAAGCACAACAGAAACAAAAGAAACTGCTAAAAAAGATGGCTGCTGCTTGTGCCTCTAAGATCAAGGCAAATGAACGAGCTCCCGGGTGGCAGACGAGGCGTCGTCGCATCAAAATCCCCCCTCCAGCCGCAGCCTTGCTTTGAAATCTGTGGATCTCCCCCGAGACTTGGAATGGACCGGTTTCTAAATACACAGGAGTTTGTAAAAAGTCTGTGGAGTGGAGGCTCCCACTCTGGACACGAGGACAGGGTTTAGTAAAGACAGAGAGGGACAGAGGTGGAGGACACCGTCGTCCTGAGAGGTCCCAGTCCATGGGCCAAAGTGCTCCGCGCCGCGATGGCTCGACTTCAGCCGCACTCGCTCCGGCTTATGGCTGCTACTTGAAGACGTAGTTGATCAGAACCTGAAGGACGATGAGGAAGAGGATGACGACGTAGTCGCGCTGGCGGAGGAAGGAGCTTCCCTCCGTCCGGCTGACGGCACGGTTCCGCAGAACAGCGATGCTCCTGCAAACATAAAGCACAGAGGCCGGGGTCAGGGCGGCCGTGTGCAGAGCCGGACCAAGGTATAAGAGAACTAAGAGGCTGCTTAGAGCCCTGTGACCACTAGGGGGCACCCAAGAGTTAAAAATACAATAAAATAAAAATACAATTGTTTTTTTATGTGTGAGTGATGATTCTACAATGGAGTATTAGGGCCAAACTAAGACAAAAAAAAATGGAACTTAAATAATATTACGGAATATTACGGGAATAAAGTAATATAAAGTAATATATGAGGACTCTAACATATGAGAACTCTAACAGGAAGAGCACATGGGTGGAAGAGGCGCTGTCTGGTATAGTAGAGTATAGTATAGTAAAGTAGAGTAGGGTATATATAGTATAGTATAGTAGTGGTGACTGCAAGGCTAGTGGTGGTTCCATCTGCTGAAGAGGTTTTGTTGTTTCTCAGGAAACAATGAGGATGATCATAAAGATTTTCTTCTTCCACAAAAGACGCAATTTCTTCCAAGTCTGTGTGGTTTCTTCTCCGAAATAGACGCAGTCGTTTGCACAATCGTTTTAAAGTCCTTATACTGATAATAATTCCATGCTGATGTGCCAAAAGTATCTCCTCATTTTTGAAACCGATACCAAAATATAACTTCACAAGATGCTCAATATTCCTCATTTTAACACAGGGAGAAGAAGCTCTTCCTTCTCGTAATATTACGACTTTATTCTCGTAATTTTACGACTTTATTCTCATATTATGACTTTATTCTCGTAATTTCCAATTTTTTTTTGTCTTAGTTTGGCCGTTATACGACGGAGTATGATTCATACATTAGTAAAGGTATGTTATTTTACAAAAACACAATCATTCATATTATTACATAAACACTATAGTATTCTATCACTTTAAATATTAAGTGTAAATCCACCCCAGGCTCCTCTTGTAGCTCAATTTGCTCCATTTCAGATTAAAAACCATAGATGGTAAAAACCTGCCAGGCTGACAGTAGGATGATGGAAACAACACTGCTGAAACTGTGCAGCTCTTTGACCTTTGACCTGTTGCTTCTCTGTGTGGCCAGTAGGGGCAGTTGCTGACTTTGGAAAATATTAATTGAAAGATTTTTCTGCAAGTTTGTTAATCTGTTGTTGCTTCCATGGTCTTAATCACTGTGGATTACAATCTAACTACAACAAAAAGTTCTTACATCTAGTTTTACAAGTGTATTGTAATGACAGGGAAGAACATGAAATAAGTTTATAGAGGGCGTGAATGATCAATAATCAGTATTATTGGCAGTAATAGATGCCCTCTCACCTGTTAATGTCCTCCTGCGTCTGCTTTATGGATTCAATGGCACTTTGGAGTTCTCCGAGGTCGGCACCTTTTTTCCTCAACCGACTGTTGTGTTTGCTTTTGTGTCCTGAGAGGGAGAAAAGAGGAATGGATATTTTTTTCTCTATTCTGCTCACACAATGAAAAGCTGTAAGAAACCAGGTGGATTCTGGGAAATATGTATATTTTAAACTGTTATGTACGCTTTTGTACGGAAGAGTATTAGGGCCAGGCAGGAGAAAAATAAAAATAATAATTTAGGAGGAAGATTTTTTTGTCATTATGCACTTCGAGAAAAAAGTCGAAATGTCGAGATTAATGTTGAAATGTTGAGAAAAAAGGCAAAATTTCGACTTTAGTCTTGAAATTGTATTTCAACATTATTCTCGACATTTCAACTTTTTTCTCATCATTTCGACTTTTTTCTCAAAGTGCACAATAAAAAGAATCTTCCCCTCTCAAATATTCTTTCTCCTGCCTGGCCCTAATACTGTTCCGTACGTTTGTGTCCTGAGAGGGAGAAAATAAGAATTCCATATTATTCTCTTTATTAAGTCAGAGTCCCAGATACCGGGAGGATCCAGGACTTTAATAAGACAGAGAAAACAGACGAGCCTGCAGCACATTTCTTTCCATGGTGCCATGCAATCTAGGTGGATTCCTGAGGGAATGTATGATCAAACACAGCATACTGGCGGCTGTGATGGTGCTAAATACTTTGTAGGATAAAACTAAGAAATAAAACAAAAAGAGCAGAGAAGCCCGAGTATTTCACTTCTTCTCCTCTCCTGCAGCGGGTCCAGCCATCATCGTCTCTCCTAACATGTCCGGCTTTTCCGGTTCGTCTCTTCATTTTGTGAAGGACTGAAGGAGGTTGAATCCCTCATCATTCCTCCAATGGTGAAGCCCAGATGCTGCAGACTGAATACCCAGCATGATGCTGCTGCCACGGCGCTTGGCTGTAGCTATGATGATGATAATGGTGATGATGGTGGGAGCTGCTCAGCTGGCACCTCACAGTCATTATCTATGAAACCGGGCTTCATCTAGCGCTGCCTCTTCTTACACCGGGAGCAACTAGTGTTGTTTTTCTCCGCCCGTTTCAGTTTTAGGGCCAATCCCAATACACCCCCTACTTTCTACCACTAGCCCTAAAAATTAAGCCACAGGCGTAGGGCCCTTGTAATCTTCTCTAGTGATTGGGACACCACTTGCTACGTCACTGCGTGGTTTACGTTCGGGTACGTAAGCGACTGCGTAGTTACGTTTGCACATACGTCACACCATATCAGGAAGCCCAGAGCCAAAAGCTGTTTTAATTTCAGCTGTAGCTCTGTTAATATGCCACTTTATTAAGTTTTAATATTTTTTCCAGGCGTAAAAGTAACCGTTAAGATCCCCAACCTGGGCTCAGTTTATCCAAATAACGCCTGTTAAGAAATTTGATCCGATGTTTTCGGAGATGAGAAGAGCCGCCGGCTCGGGAGCTGATTTATGGTTCCGCGTTAAATCGACTTTTAACGCGGAACCATAAATCAGTCTTTATTCTGGCGAGGTTTGAAAAAGACTTGATTATATACATTCACTGAGTGAATATTATGAAAGTAAAATATATATTTCTCGCTAGAAATGTAATCAAAACGCATTTTTATGCAGAAACTAACTCAAAATATTGATTTTATATACTAAAAAATAATTAGTTTTTATTTTAGTCTAGTTTTAGTCAAAGATTGTATTTAGACAAACCCATTTTATAATTCAAACAAGGTTGACCATTTCACTTCCTACAAATCTGCCATCAACACAGCCAGGTCCACCTACTACTCCCATATCATCAACTCTGCTGACAGCAACACCCGGACTTTATTCTCAACTGTCAACAAACTCCTGAAACCAGCTGAAACTCCCTCTCATCTCATCTCCACCTCACAGTGTCAAGAGTTTCTGGACTTTTTCAATTCAAAAATTGTCAATATCCACCAACAACTGACTCTTCCTGCACCAACGCAACCCACCTTCTCCCAGCGGAACACCCTGGACCCTCCACCCTCCAACACCCTGTCCACATTTCAACTCCCATCTGTTGAAGGTATTAATAGACTCATCAAAGCATCCAAGAACTCTACCTGCCCTCTTGATCCTCTCCCCACTGCCTTAATTAAAGCCTGTCTGCCAACAGTCTCACCCATAATAACTGCCATAGTTCACTCCTCTCTTTCCACTGCCACTGTTCCACCATCATTAAAGACTGCTTCCATCACTCCCATTCTCAAAAAACCTGGTTTAGATCCAATCGACCACAATAATTATCGCCCCATTTCCAACCTCCCATTCATCTCTAAGATTCTGGAAAAGACAGTAGCAACCCACCTCCAGAACCACCTGCACAACAATAGCCTCTTTGAACCATTTCAGTCTGGTTTCCGCCCAAAACACAGTACAGAAACTGCATTAATCAAGATCACCAACGACCTCCTCCTGGCAGCAGATTCTGGCCTTCTCACCATCCTCATCCTCCTCGACCTCAGTGCCGCCTTTGACACCATCTCCCACTCCATACTCCTGGAACGCCTGGCTGGCACTGGGGTCTCTGGTACTGCAATAAAATGGTTCACCTCATATCTCTCTGACAGGAAACAGTTCGTTCAAGGCAAAAATGTACACTCACAACCATCACTCATCACACATGGTGTTCCACAGGGATCAGTACTTGGACCGCTTCTCTTCATTGTATACATCCTCCCCCACTTTGGAATCCAGTTTCACTGTTATGCCGATGACACACAACTCTACATCTCCACTAAACCAAGCACCTCCCTCCCCCCCCCCCACTCTTACTGACTGTCTCAACACCATCAATTTCTGGATGACAAACAACTTTCTTAAATTAAAAATCGTCGGCACAAGGTCCACACTCTCCAAGACCCACCCCTTCAATATCTCCATTGATGGTCACCCGGTCCACATCTCCTCCAAAGTCAAAAGCCTTGGCGTCATTCTGGACAGTGTTCTCTCTTTTTCCCCCCACATCAGTAACATTACCCGTACTGCTTTCATGCACCTACGGAACATCGCCAGAATCCGCCCATCTCTCACCCAGCACAACACCCAGGTCTTGGTCCACGCACTTGTCACCTCACGCATTGATTACTGCAACTCCATCCTCACTGGCCTACCCAAAAACTTCTCCACCGTCTCCAAATCATCCAGAACTCTGCTGCCAGAATCACCACCCGTACAAAACGCACTGACCACATCACCCCCATCCTCATCCAGCTCCACTGGCTACTTGTCCATCACCGCATCCAATATAAAGTTCTTCTCCTCACATTTAAAGCTCTCCATAACCTGGTCCCTCAATACCTGTCAGACCTTCTCCACCCGTACACCCCCACCCGTGCTCTACGCTCCTCCTCAGCTGCTCTCCTGTCTGTACCCAAATTTAAACTGGCCACTATGGGTGGCAGAGCCTTCAGTTGCTCTGCACCCAGACTCTGGAACTCTCTCCCCCCCTGCATCCGTCAGATTGACTCGATTGGACAATTCAAATCTCACCTCAAGACCCACCTGTTCAGACTTGCATATCCAGTCTAAATTTTTTTGTATTCTATTTTATTTCCTGTTGTATTTTATTCGTATTTTCTATGTTTTTTGTAAGGTGTCCTTGGGTGCTCAGAAAGGCGCCAACAAATAAAATCTATTATTATTATTATTATTATTATTATTATCTTATTACTATGGATCTGATTCTCCAACCAGAGGAAACTACTGAAAACATGGACATTAAAGATCTTTGTTAGAATATTTCATTTAGTTTTGGTTGACAAAAATGAAGACACATTTTATCAGAGTTTGCTTCCGTACCCGTGCGACTCGGAATGCGTGTTTAAATAAGCTTGGAAGAGAAAATCTTCCACAGATAGTAGCTTGTTTCGAGTCATGATGGATCGATTAACCAGCCATGGTATCAGGTGATGGATCATTTCCATTATTTAACGGAAACTGTTAGTTTGTGCACAAACGTCAGAGTTGTGTGCAAACTTGTAAGTGTGGCAAACACCGTTTAACATTTATTAGTGGATCTAGATAGACAGAAAAGAGCTCCTTCGAGTTGTATAGTTCTACACTTTTGTAAATAATTGCCATCAGCTATTGAAAACCCCATTCAAGTCCATTTTAAATATTCCAGTTTGTTGTGAATCTTTTGTTCCTTGAAACTGTTCTTGTGCAACCAACCAAATCCTGCCTAAGAGCAAATTATCCATAACTCTGCCAACAAATCATTGTTGTGCACGAAATGTCAGGCTACACATACATTTTTATATGAGTTTATAAATATTACAAATTTGCCAGCATTTTCGTTGCGTCTCGTCTCGTTTTCCTCAGGTGATAAAGGTTCGTTGATGATATTTACTCATAATTTTCCTTGACGGAAGCAACTTTAAGAGCAACTAACATGATCAGGTATTTGTAGGGCTGCCACCTTTCAGAAATAGAAATAAGGGACACCCCGATTTCAGCAGCGCAGGCGCCAAAAAAAGGGACATCCCTAAAACTTCTAAAATGCATAGAAATGTATTTATTCTATATGAACAAACAAACAAAATGCTTTGATTTAAAGTGCTTTAATAGCATTGAAGTTGCATGACTGTACAGACAGACAACCATACTGGGAACTGAAATGCTATGTATGTCCAAATCAGCCCAGATGTGCTGTATGCAGGTAAATATAAATATAGATACAGGTGAAGGTCGGAAAATTGGAATATGGTGTAAAAGTTAATTTATTTCAATAATTCAACTTAAAAGTTGAAACTAATATATTACATAGTCTCATTACATGCAAAGCAAGATATATTGAGCCTTTATTTGTTATAATTCTGATGATTGAATTGTTTATTGATGTCATAAAAGAGATAAAAGAGAGATTTTTTATTTGGGGTTTTCATAAACTGTGAGCCATAATCATCAAAATTATAACAAATAAAGGCTTGAAATATCTCACTTTGCATGTAGTGGGAAATAATATATTTGTTTCATCTTTAGTTGAATTTACTGAATCGAATGAAGTGACATGACATCAATAAATAACAGAGCGTACCAACATACAGGACTGTCTCAGAAAATTTGAATATTGTGATAAAGTCCTTTATTTTCTGTAATGCAAAAATGTAATAAATTCTGGATTCATTACAAATCAACTGAAATATTGCAAGCCTTTTATTATTTTAATATTGCTGATCATGGCTTACAGCTTAAGAAAACTCACATATCCTATCTCAAAAAATTTGAATATTCTGGGAATCTTAATCTTAAACTGTAAACCATAATCAGCATTATTAAAATAATAAAAGCCTTGCAATATTTCAATTGATTTGTAATGAATCCAGAATGTATGACATTTTTGTTTTTTTAATTGCATTACAGAAAATAAAGAACTTCATCACAATATTCAAATTTTCTGAGACAGTCCTCTATGTTGCTGTCTTTAATGTATCCTGTCCTTTATTTTGTTCATTATTGTTAGTTCGTTAGTGTGTGTGCGTGTGTGACAGACGTGCATGGGACAATTGAAATACGGAATAAACGGCATTCCGTATTGGTTCAATACGAAACGCAACTTTTAATTCCCAATTACATAACAATTCTGTATTTCAAGGGACGGACGGTCAACCCTGGGTATTTGTGTGTGTGGTCCAGGCGGCCCCAGGCCAACGTCTGGCCGTGATTGTGAATATGGACGTGCACTACTCACGCTCGCTGCCCGAGGAGTCCTGGCGGTCCGGTTCTGGTGAGGAGCAGCCGCTCTCCGGGCTCTTGGGCTTGTCGCTCTTGTGTTTCCTCTTTGGCACCGTTACCTATCGACACATGCACAAACACAGACATGAGCAGCAGTAGACGGCTCAGCTGGGCTCCACACGGCGTGCACGGCTACACGGATGCACATTTAAACGGAGGTAAATAAAGCAGAAGACGTCCCACCCGTCCAGACAGGTGAGAGGCAGCTGGCACTTCAGTGAGGGATCACTGACAGAAGTAACAACAGCAAGCAGCATCGCCGAGGGCTGGAGGTGCAGGTGATTCATGAACGATGCCTGACAAGTTCTGTTTAAACGCCCCATTTTAAGAAATTAAACTAAGAATTAATCCCTACGAATCCGAGTATTAATCCGAGTATTAGGGCCAGGCAGGAGAAAAATAAAAATAATATTTTAGAGGAGGAAGATTTTTTTTTCATTATGCATTTAGAGAAAAAAGTCGAAATGTCGAGATTAATGCTGAAGTACAATTTCGAGAAAAAAGTAGAAATTAATGTTGAAATAATATTTAAAGAAAAAAGCCAAAATTTTGTGAATAAAGTTGAAATGTTGGGAAAATGGGCAAAAAGGCAAAATTTTGACTTTATAAAAAGAAATTTCGACTTTACTTTTGAAATTGTATTTCAACATTATTCTCGTCATTTCAACTTTTTTCTCAACATTTCGACTTTTTTTTCAACATTTCAACTTTTTTTTCGAAATTTTATTTCAACATTAATCTCGACTTTTTTCTCGAAGTGCACAATAAAAAAAATCTTCCCCTCTTAAATATTTCTCTTCCTGCATGGCCCTAATACTCTTCCGTAAATCCGTCATTACAAGTCTGTGAACACGGAAAATACCATGACCCTCATGATGTGAGTTTGCAGGTCAGTTATGGCTTCTATTTACTTCAGTCTGATCTCATCCAAATGTTTTCCTGGCCGAAGCGAAGAGATTCATTTTGAAGTCAGAAGAAAAGGAAAGATGCGTCTCCCTTTTGGCTGGAAAGATTTGAAAGGTTATAAAACTGTCTGAAGAGATGTGTAGGCCTGTGTTGAAAAGATCTATTTTCTGATTCTAAATCGATTCTCATATTAATTCCTAAAAATCGATTCCTACCTGTATGTCTAAAGATTGATTTTTTTTCATTATTACATTTTCGCCCGGTGAACTTTAATCACAGTAGTCACGTCATTTAATTCACACACATGCTGTTGCAATTTCTTTCTTTTTTTCACTTTAAACAGATATTGAAAGGCATATTTGAGTTATTTATTTCTTAGTTATTTATTTCATACAAATAACTTTTGGAAATTTAGTTTTTGCCCAAAAAAGGAATGTTTTGTTGGACACGAGCATAACTAGTGCCATGTTTTTGCCTTTAAATATGTTTAAAGGTATGAAAATATTAAAATTTTCAGTCCTTACAGCATCATTAGCTGCCAATACTTGTTGAATCTCAATATAATACTAGAATTAATATGTTGCAGAACTACAGTCATATAATTCAGGCAACAGCTCAAAAAAACATTTTTAATAACACTAACCCAAATCAATATCGAATTGAATCAAATCTTGATAATCGATTCTGAATCTTAAGAATCGGAATCGAATCGATTCTTAAGATTTGAATCGATACCCAGCTCTACTTGTGAGGCTGGTTGTTGTTTTAGGATTAGCCAAAAAGACCAGAATATCAAAGTATCTGGAACCAAGCTGTACATATGTTTTCCCCCACAGAACTGCTCATCAATACATTTCAAGCAGTGTAAAAAAGAGTGATAAGCTAAGGATGCTTAATCACAGCCAGATCTAAGGATAAGGACGTCCGATCTGGACTCTGATCCAGCAGACTGCACCTGGTCTCCTCAGATCTGCCCAGTCAGAGCGTAAACAAAGCCTGCAAGATGATGGAGACAGATGCTGATTCATCTGCTGACTTTACTGGCTGCAGCATTCGGCGCGTTGTTGCTCTAAACTCACACTCATGCAAGAGAGAGGAAACAACGCCGTTCATCTGCCGCAGCAGCCTCGAACCTCGGGCCTTCCCCACACGCCTTTAACGAGCAGTGGCCGAGTCAAGAGTTCATTAGTGAACGCAAACATAAAAGATGAAGTCGAGGACGAGCACGGAGGGCATGGCGACCACCAACAGTCCGGTAACGTAACTCGACAAGGAGCAGTCACCGCTTTTACAAACATATTTACTGAATAGGTCTGTGTTGAAAAGATCAATTTTCTGATTCTAAATCGATTCTCATATTAATTCCTAAAAATGGATTCATATGTCTAAAGATCGATTTTTTTTTTCATCATTACATTACAACTTTTGGTATTTTTTTTTTGTTTATGCAGAAAAAAGGAATGTTTTGTTGGACACGAGCATAATTAGTGCCATGTTTTTGCCTTTAAATATGGTTAAAGGTATGAAAATATTAAAGTTTTCAGTTATAAATGCGTAAATTGTCTATATTTCTTTGCTTTATATACTGTCTTGGGGTTACATTTGCATAAAATGCTAAAAACTAAATTCTCATAAATGGGGAAAACTAAAAGCGATTTCATCCGTCTCTCTTTCCTCCCTGGATCTTTTTGGTAATTCTGCCACACAATGTTTCTGTTTGCAGTTCTATCAGCATTCTGGGAGCTGATTGGTCCTTACAGCATCATTAGCTGCAATACTTGCTGTTGAATCTCAATATAATACTAGTATTCATATGTTGCATAACTACAGTCATATAATTCATGCAACAGCTGAAAAAACTGTTTTAATAACACTAACCCAAATCAATATTGGAATCGGATTGAATTAAAGCGTGATAACGATTCTGAATCTTAAGAATCGGAATCGATTCTTGACATTTGAATCGATCCCCAGCTCTATTAGTGAATATAAAGAGAGAAACTTCTTTCCTTTCAGACTTGTGAACTTTACATATTGTAGGTAAATAGTTGTATTTCTAGAAGGAGCTGATGTCATGCATGTCTCCTCCAGGCTGAGGAGTAACTGTCTCTTCAGAAAACACTGAACACAAAGTTACCACTGTCAACTCCACCTCTCTTCCCTCCAAAGGACGCAAGGACAACTCATGGATTCAGTCCAAAGACGGCAATGTTTTATTTGCTTTCATAGTTTGTGAAATGCTGGTTAATCTGGTCAAGTTTATGTTTAACTGCTGTGTGATGGTTAATGAAAGCATTGAAGCATTGACTTCACTGGTTTTGTGTTGAATGAGTTTGCACTAAAATAATATTTCATTTTTCAGTAAAAAATATTTCATTTTGAGTTTGAAAAATTAAAACTATAGAATACAGAAGGATAATACAAAAGTGAAAATGTTACAATTCTGTTGAATGTTAAAACTTTACTAAAAATGTGGAAAGTGGAATGAAATAAGATTTTTCTTTATTCCATTTAAAAAGTTTAAAAGGCTTAAAATGCCACTTTTCCTGAAGAAGTAGGATAAGCAGACTTATGCCCAGCACAATTATTCATTTGTTGTGGGTTTATCCACTTCTTTTGCACTTTTTTTTTTACAATGCACTTTAATGCATTCAATGCATTTTTTTGTTTTAAGGCCTATGTTAATTTTTCAGCAGTCAGTTATAGGCATAATGTAAGCTCAAAGATGGAAAAAAAATATTTTGCTAATGTATTTATTTTAAGTTATTGTGCTTTGTTGGTATAATGTCTGCTGGAATATTTAAAAAATGCTGGGAAATTAAAAAATGTTCAGCTGTTCATGTTCAATAAATATTTCTTGTGATCAAAGTAAAAGATGCCTAGAGCACATTTATTTGATTTATGCAATGGTGAAAAAATTGGCAAAATAACTGAAAAACTGCAAAGAACCATGTTTGGTATGTTATTCGGCCAAGTGTTAATCATTATTTTCGGTTTCGGCCACAAATTTTCATTTCGGTGCATCACTAGTTTAAGTTGTTAACTTTTGTTTCTGTCTTTAAAGGTTTACAACCTATTGTGGTGAAGTGACCTAGCGACCTAAAGAAAAATAAAAGTTTGAGTTGGAAATTGGAATTGAGTTGTCCTTGCGTCCTTTGGAGGGGAAAGAGCGGTGGACTTGACGAGCACCAAGCCACAGCATGCAGTCCACATGATCGTCCATCTCACGGGGAGACAACAGCCAGCGCCAGGACATCCAATAAAAAAAGAGGAAGATGGACGAAAAGACACAGATGAAGGGCAGGCAATGATGGCGGCAGCACAGCGATGGTGACACAACGAGAGGAAGCGACAGCTGAGATGAGGCGCCGGGTGTTGCAATGGAAGATGGCTGAGACGGCGAAGATGCTTTCTGGTAAAGCTGGCGCTGCGATCGGGGCCACATACCTGGCACTTGCAATTGTCCCTCCGCGGCCCCTGGTTACTCAGACTAATAAGACTGCCAGAACGTACCATAGGGGTGCGGTGTCGGACCTTGGTCTGGATACAGCCGTCTTTCTCAAACTGGATCAGGTCGTTGAGCGGGTCCCAGGGCCGTGTGCTGAGGAGAGAGAAGAGAGACCGGAGGAGAGGAGAGGTGAGGACGGACAGAGCTGGTCTTTGTAATTTTAACTAAAGTAACCTGACTCTGCACAGTTCTTCAAACGCTCCAATCTTTTCTTTTTTTAATTTTAATATTTTATTACTTTACTATTACTATTTTATTTATTATTGTAAGGCACAGTAGAACAGGAATCAATTAAATTAACATTATTTCTGTATGGCAATCTACAATATATAGGATATTTGACACTATAACAATACTGTGCATCTCGATGGAATGAGAAAAAGATATACAGTCTACCTTCTAGGATGTTTTTCTTGATTTAAGGAAAGAACATTACACAATTCAACAAAAATAATATTAATAATGATAAATAAATAACCAATTTTTTTTTTAAGTAATTAAGTATTAAAGCTACACAGTATAAATTAAAAAAATAGATGAATAAAAAGGGAAAAAACTAAACAAAACAAAAAAAAACAACCAAAAACCAAAGAAAAAGTAAACAAATAAATAAAAAGGAAAAAGAAAGAGAGAAAAGAGAGCAGCCTGGACGTTACAGGGAGCCGCCACTAGATGGCACTCTGCCCTTTCAGCGCCACTCCAACCCGCTGAAGCACTTGCAGAAACATTTAAACAGGTAGTGTTGTTTTTTTCAGCCTGTTTCTATTGTAGTTTAGTCTAGTCTTTGTGTCGAGCTATAATTTTAGTTTTTATTAGTTTTAGTCATGTTCCTTCTCCTTTTAGTCGTGTCAAGTTTCAGTCGACTAAAAGTCTGAGTCTTATTTTAGTCTTATTTTAGTCAGAATTGTCCAGGACTATTTTAGTCTAGTTTTAGTCAAGGATTATATTTAGCCAAACCCACTTTACAATTCAAATAAGGTTATCTTATTATTATATTATTGTTACCTTATAGACTCAAGAATACATTCATTCCAGATACAGAAGACTCTAATTTGAGTTTACAACATATTTATTTTTCCGCATTTCTCCCCATCTTTTTCTTTTTCCACGACACATTGGGTTTTCTTTTCCACGTCTATGTAGGAAAGTGGATCCAAAGATGGATCTTCTTCTTCTCCAGCCCAGAGCAGATCCCCCGCGTTTCTCTATGTAACTTTGTTTTTAATAAAGTGAACCTAGAGCTCTGCGTTAACGGCATCAGCCTCTAACTCTGCAGCTGCATCTTTTGCAAATTATGTGGAAAGCTAAGAAGAACATTTTGCCAATCAATATACAGTAAAAAATTGAAAAAAGAGAAAATAAGTATAACTTAAAAGGAACAGAGATCTTTAAAAAAAAACAAAATTCAGGACAAAATTAATGGAACGTTGTGTTTCTGTAAAAGGTATCAGTTTATGGAACAATCTGGATACAGAAGCCAAAGAATGCAAATCAAACAATACATTTAAAAGAATAATAAAAGCCAGTTTGATGAAGAAATATCATGATAATTGTTAAGTTAGGTGGGTTTTCTTTTTTTCTCTCTCTCTCTTTTTAGCACCATTGTCATATTTTTTTCTTTCAATCAAAAAATAATATGTCTTCACTACCTGTGTTTGACAAAAGTTATTTTGTGTTATTTTATAACTTTGTTGTAGTTTTTTTTTTTTTTTTTAATTACGTTTATTGAATAGTGTTTATTTTTATTTTTTTTAATTGTGTAATTTGTAATTAAG
Source organism: Cololabis saira (assembly GCF_033807715.1). Classification (NCBI taxonomy): domain Eukaryota; kingdom Metazoa; phylum Chordata; class Actinopteri; order Beloniformes; family Belonidae; genus Cololabis; species Cololabis saira. Next base: position 28,627,921 of record NC_084609.1, read on the forward strand.
GCCCGAGCACTGACAGTGCAAAGGCCCTTTTTTTAGTATTACATTAATTGAAATTTGATTTCTTAGGAAAGAGGGACAGATAAAATTCCCTTTCATTGAAGGAAAGATATTTGTTGTAATTATATTGAACTGTTTTGTTTTTCTTTTAATGAATTAAATAAAGAATAAAATAAAATAAAAATAAAATGTTTGTTAAAGAAAAAAAAAAAGAAAAGAAAGAAAGAAAAAGCAAAAGAAAAAAAAGAAATAAATAAAATGTTTGAGCTGCACGACTGGAACCTGGACTAAAATGAAAGGACTCACTCGGCATATTTGTAATGCCACTCTCCGGTGACCGGGTCCTGCTCAAACAGGGCGGGGTTCCACTCCTCACACTTGGCCTTGCGCTCGCGGGCCGACTTCCTCTGAGCTTCTTCCAGGAGGAACTTCTCGTTGGTGGCGTCGGTCTGGTCCTTGTTGTTGATGGCTCGGGTCACGTGCTGCCACAGTCTGTCGGGGCGGGAAGAGAGCGGCTACGTTTACATGGAGAAAAGGGGAAAAAACGAGCATTAAAACTGGGGAGCAGCTCTGACGTCCCACCTCTCGGACTCAAACTCCCCCTGCTCGTCGGGCGGGACGGTGCAGCGGGTCAGCCGGTCCTGCCTCAGCTCCGGGGTGGGGTTCCAGAACGTGTCCACCGTCCCCGTCTTCTTGTCGTTGATGAAGATCTCGCTGTCCTTTAAGAGGAAAAAAACAAAAACATTTATTTGCTTAATTCAAAGGATAGAAACAGTGGAGCTGTTATCAGTCATGAACAAGAAATAACACTTTATTTTTATTCCAATATCCAACAGGGACACCAGGTCCCTTAGTAGATCGTACAACAACCATCTGACTCAAGAATACTTGGGTATACGGGGAGGAGCTCTCCACACACCATGGTGACTATCCGAGCTTTAAAACTGAACCTGCTGACCATTACCACCTGCAACCTGTGTGTTCCACTCCCGCCCGCATCCGCTAAACTCTGAGAATTCATGCTGCACAATAATAGAGATGCATTGATTTAGTGTCTTCCTGTCCCGCAAGAGAAATGTCCTGGACAAATCTATCTGATTTAATGTTAACATGATGATTGTGGAGCTTGATGGATGATTGACAGTTCATAGGTCACCTGACTGAAAGTTAGATGATAATCCATCATTGTCATCATCCCACAAGCTATTTCACCTTTCACGCAGCATCAATGACTGCGTTTCCCTGCAGTCAATAACCCTTTTAAAACCAGAATATTAGCAATAACCCGGTTTTGCACGGCCATGTAAACACCAATAACTTTTGAATAACCGGACCCCTGGGTTACTCCTTTTAAAACCCGAATATTCGGTCATGTAAACGCCAAATGTAATATCCTAATCAAAAGGAACATGAATTTGTTTTCTGCGCATGTTCTTTTCACAAGGAATCTTGGTCTTTTGAGTCCAGGAAGTTCTTATAAACACGGAGAAACGCAAGACCCGGGGCCTCATTTAAAATGGAGTGCGTAGGATTCATACTAAAAGTGCACGTACACCCAAAAGCCGAAAATGGCGGGCGCAAAAAAAGATCCGGATCTATAAAACCGCGTGCACGCACATTTGCACGCAATGTTCGCACAGTTCAGCTGGAAGGTTGCGCAGGTGAATCCGCCTCATATCCCGCCCTCTACACGCCCATAAATGCATATGAATGAGCCTGCTGAGCATGCGCAGTGGCTTCCTCCAGCCTGTTAGGAATGAATGAGAGGGTGTCCAGCACGTGACACTGACTTTCACGGAGACCTAGATGTTGTAGATGAGGTGGAGGACAGGAAAACCACATTATTTGGTGGTCACAGTAAAAGTTAGAATAACTATATAAATAGTATACAATAAAATAAAGCGAGTGAGTGGCAGCACGCAGTTGCTGCGCTAAACGCTGTGAGTTCCCCGGTGCAACAGGGGGGGGCATGTCCCCCCGTCTTTTCAAAACCATGTTTTTTCCCCTTAATTTTTACAGTTTAAAAACTAACGGTAGGCTCAGCCTTAAATTGCAAATTATCAAGACACTGTATGAAAGCGATACGAGAACGGCCCCGCAGCCCTGCTTCACCCCCCTCCTCCTCTCCCGTCTCCCCTCAGAGCTGCTCAGGGCGGGTTTATGGTTCTGCGTCACACCAACGCAGACCCTACGGCGTAGGTGCGCGTCGCCACGTACCCTACGCCGTAGGCTCAGCGTCGTTTTAACGCGGAACCCTAATTTAGGCACCATACACCCGCACGCAAAGGTTTCACGCGCGCGCAAAACTCATATATATGAAAAAAAATCTGAGTCCCTTTAGGGGCTCCGTGGGGCTCCCTAAACGCAGCCCCTGATTTGCTCTGTCCTAAAGCGGTGGGTGTGAGGAGGTTCCCCGCGTGTCCCCGCGGCTGCAGCTCCAGCAGCACCAGAGTCCTGACTGACTGAGCTTCACACACAGAGGAACACGATCAGCGCTATTTTTATTTTATTTTATTATTTTACTATTTTAAGTCTGACATATGTTGTGATATGTGATGACATTATTAAGAGTATGACATGAATCTGGCTTCATTTCACCACCTCACAGCCTGCGTCGCCAGTTCCCCGTGTCTTAAGTAAATTCTTACGGGAGGGTCCGAGTTGCCGTAAAGATAAGCAGATTTTTCGTAGATGGCGGCTTCCGCAACTTTCAGGCGCTTTTTCTGCGCAAGCAAGCTTTATAGATGAGGCCCCTGATCACTTTTGGAGTGAGGAGGAGACTAATCACTTCATAAATGTAATGAAGGATATGAACATTTCTGCATTTGTAGACGGTAGAAAGTACCGGGATACAAGATTTACAAGAAGGTGAGCAGAAAGTTGCGCAAAGAAGCATTTGTTTTGGATTTGGATACAGGAAGAAGAAGCAGAAATGACGGGAATTGCGTCATCACGTTCTCCATGCGTCGCTGGTTTGATCCAGATATCCTAAATGATTAATTACCATGTAAACGGAATATTCTGAATATTTCAGTAACCGGAATATTAGCAATAACCCGAATTTTGACTGCATGTTAACGTAGTCAAATATGTGATTGAGGTTATAGCAACGAGATTAGGCTGTGAGTGGCTCAAATAACACTAATGAATAACATAAAATAGACAACGTTAACGAATGAAATGAATTATTTAACAAATTAACCACTTGGCCATTACATTACTGTGGAGGAAGAGAATGCTGCTGACCGACTGAGGTTCCAATCCCTGCGTCTCTTCCAAGCTGCTGCATAGACACTAAACGCACTTTCTCCAAATATCTGACTGGCCTTGCTTCGTCCTTGTTTTGTAAAGACCTTGTTTGAGGTTCTGTTCCACATAATTGATTTCCATCTTGTCGCTATGCTACATCCTGATCCTGCAGTGTTTTTTTAGCCGCCCGCAGCAAAGTTCAAACCCGCCTGCTCCCGCCAGATTTGTGTTGAGTCCCAAATCTGAGGAGAATCTGAGGAGAATCTGAGGAGAATCTGAGGAGAATCTGAGGAGAATCTGAGGAGGATCTGAGGATGATCTGAGGAGGATCTTACCCAGTGTCCCTCCAGCGTGGCCAGCACTTCCTTTCCCAGCTTGATCTTCCCGTTGAACTGATTGACGCAGTCGCTGCTGCCCAGGAACGGCTGAAAGAAACACAGGAGCAGGACCGGGACGGAAGGAGAAGAGGGAAGGACGGGGAAGAGGGAGGAAAGAAGGGGCCAGGAGAGATGAGGGTAATAAAAGGAAGGGCATAAACGAGAGGCCGTGTGGAGAGAACAGGAGAAGAAAAGCAAAGGACAAATAGACGCCCACATACGATTTACTGCCTGTAGTTACAGAGCAAAACTCAAGTTTATCTGTATTTCTGTCTCTGTTGGTCGCTTAAAACAAATCATTTGTCTCATTTCAGCTTTTATAGTTTGATTTAAGCTCATAAAAATAAAATAATTTGGTGAGAAATGCCAGGAAAAGGAGGAGAAAAGGATCTGCATCTCATTCTGCTCACTCCTGTGTTACAGATTTGAGTTTATCCGTTAAATACCTGTCGCTAGTTCATGGAATGACGATGCAGTGAATGATGTGAGTCGGGGTCGGGGGGGCGGGATGTTTTTCAGGGGAGGTAAAGGTGTGGAATGGTGGAAAATTTGATGGCATGGGTAGGCAAGGCATCCACAAAAGTCACGTGAGAAACACTGCAGCTTTTGTATTTCTGAAGCACTTAAGAAGCTGCTTCATTATTTAGTTCGAGGCTGAACGTCTCGTCCTACGAACAAACTGGCTACTATTATTCTACTACTATTCATCCAAAGCAGAGATGGAATGATACCTTCAGTTTGAATTCCAGCTGAGCGCTGTAGCCCGTCTTTTCACACGCTATCGTGATCTGACCGCCCAGTTCCAGGGTCATGGTTCCGTACAGGATACCTGACAACAACAAAACAGCAACAAAACAAACCCCATGACTTGTTTCAGTCGACACAGATAAATCTAGGACTGGGGATCGATTCAAATGTCAAGAATCGATTCCCATTCTTAAGATTCAGAATAGATTATCACGCTTTAATTCGATCTGATTCCGATATTGATTTGGGTTAGTGTTATTAAAAATGTTTTTTCAGCTGTTGCATGAATTATATGACTGTAGTTATGCAAAATGTATTATATTGAGATTCAACAGCAAGTATTGCAGCTAATGATGCTGTAAGGACCAATCAGCTCCCAGAATGCTGATAGAACTGCTTTCAGAAACATCATGTGGGTCAGAATTACCAAATAGATCCAGGGCAGTAAACTACGGAAGAGTATTAGGACCAGGCAGGAAAAAAATAAAAATAATATTTTAGAGGAGGAAGATTTTTTTTCCGAGAAAAAAGTAGAAATGTTGAGAAAAAAGTCAAAATTTCGTGAATGAAGTTGAAATGTTGAGAAAAAAGGCGAAATTTTGACTTTATTCACGTAATTAAATTGTATTTCAACATTAATCTCGACATTTCAACTTTTTTCTTGACATTTCGACTTTTTTCTCAAAAAAAAAAAATCTTCCTCCTCTAAAATATTATTTTTATTTTTCTGCTGCCTGGCCCTGATACTCTTCCGTAGCAAACACAGGCCGTATGAAATCGCTTTCATTTTTTCCTCATTTATGAGAATTTGGTTTTTAGCATTTTATGCAAATGTAACCCCAAGACAGTATATACAGCAAAGAAATATAGACAATTGATGCAATTATAACCGAAAACTTTAATATTTTCATACCTTTAAACATATTTAAAGGCAAAAACATGGCACCAGTTATTCTCATGTCCAACAAAACATTCCTTTTTTGGGCTTAAACAAAAAAATACATAAAAGTTGTAATGTAATGATAAAAAATAAAAAATAAATATCGATCTTTAGACATACAAATCGATTTTTAGGAATTAATATGAGAATCGATTTAGAATCGTAAAATCCATTTTTTCAACACAGGCCTAGGTAACTGGGTTGATCTACAGCACTGTTTTCAGTAACACAACACCAGGAGTGAGGTGCAGGGCGACCTCTGACCTTTACAGTGAGCGTAGGGCATATTCATCACGTAGTCCTCCCCTCTGTTGAGGAAGGTGAGCCGGCCCTCTCCGTCTAGGATTGCAGACAGGGAGTTTCCTGGAAGGCAGAGAAACGAAGACAACCGTCAGCAGACGGCGGGGCCCGACCCTGGAGGAGCTGGAGGATGAGTGTCGTACCGTAGAACTTGGACTTGGCCAGGATGCTGCCGCTGACGCAGAAGCCGTCTTTCCTGTTGCTGACGTAGAAGGCTGAGACGGGCGGGTGGTGGGACACCTGCAGGGAGAGGAGAGGAGAGGATGGGTTGCTCTGGGGAACATCTTAGATGGCCCTCATCGGGGGCCCACAACGGCCACAGTTACATGATGTTTTTTAATTCAGAATGAATTATTCCAAATTAAATAATTCTGAATTAAACTATTTTCCTTCGAGTTTACATGGAAATAGTAATTCTGAATTGAGGTTTACATGGAAAACACGTTTGATCGGCTTTCTCCAATTCCTCTACAGGTCTGGGGGTTGGGAAGGTTCTGATTGGATAGGGGGGGGACCGGAAGTTAAACTACCGGAAGAAAAACAAACTTAGCCGCTACAACTTTGAAAAGCTCACAATTTTTATGTTTCCTGTTTCCATCTGTTCTTTTAATTATTTCCAGGTCCTCCAAGCTATTTATTAAATAACTGGTCTCTGCTCTTGACCAGCGTTTACTGCGTGCTGCCATCTTGAAACTTTGTTTGGAAAACCAGCCCAGCGCGGAATAAAATCGTCATGGAGACAGACGGGCGAGGGAACGAGCAGAAAGAAAGACCGGAATTAATTTAAAGAGGAATGAGTGTAAACATGATCTGGAATTATTCTATTGGGATTTAAAATTGGAATAGACCATCCACTTACTTCGGAATTAAGTTTAATTCGGAATGGCCATTTTCATTCGGAATTAGGTGTTTACATGGTGATTTTTACTATCGGATTTAATTTTAATTCTGAATTAAAGAGGAATTAAACTTCCCATGTAAATGCACTCAACGCTGGCCCTCCTCAGGGGCCCTGCCGTTACCTGCTCTGCCATGTAGAAGGTCTTGCTGTTGGTCTTCTCGTGGAGCCACATGCAGCGGAACGTCTCCCCGATGATGGGGTTGTACGGCTTCTTCAGACCCTGGGATCAATAATGGGGACAAAACACAAACTGTGACTTCAGCTGCATTTGTTGCACAGAGAAAAGAAACATGAAAACCACTGAACGAGCTGAACTGACCTTTGGCTTCTTGTAAAACCCAGAGATGTACCATTTCACCACTTTCTTCATGCGGTTGTAGGCGTTCTCCTCCACTGCCGCTCTGGGAGAGAAATCAACATAGACTGATGCTCAACTACAGTCACTGGTGACTCAGTGTTTTCATATACTGGCTTTAAAGTGAAACTTGCTTGAAACCTGAAAATGCAAATCAAACATTACATTTAAAAGAATAATAAAAGCCAGTTTGATGAAGAAATATCATGATCATTGTTAGGTGGGTTTTCTTTTTTTCTCTCTATTTTTAGCACCATTGTCATATTTTTGAATCAAAAAAGAATACAACTATCTGTGTTTGACGACAGCTATTTTGTGTTATTTTGCTGTAGTTTATTTTTTTTTATTTATTTTTTTTTTTAAATTACGTTTATTGGAAAGTGTTTTTTTTTAATTGCGCAATTTGTAATTTTTTTTATTATTATTATTACATTAATTGAAATTTGATTTCTTAGGAAAAAGGGACACATAAAATAAGCTTAGTCTTCTTTCTGTTCCATTTCATTCAAGGAAAGAAATTTGTTGTAATTATATTGAACTGTTTTGTTTTTCTTTTAATGAATGAAATAAAAAATAAAGAAGAAACTTCAAAAATAAAAGCACACAACAAACACAGAAGTATGTTTGGCATGAAATGCCTAGTTAATCTCAAATCTAAAAATAAAAACAAAGAAAAACAAGATAAACTAAGCAGGTAATCGTTAAGGAACTCTCCAAACTTATTTCTAAGATTTTAGTTTGTTTTAGCACTTGGAGGTATGGAGAACTAAAACTAGCTACTGTCTGTTATTTCAACAGAAGAACAAGAACAGAGAAAAGTGCGTTTCCCAGATGTCAGACTACTGCGTTAACCGATGGACAGACAGACGTACTCTGACAGGAAGTCTGCGTGGTAGTAATAGTCCGACAGCTTGTCCAGGAAGGAGCGCGGCTCCAGGATGAAAGTAGGCAGTACAACCTTGGACAGATCCATGCCGGGTCGGACCTGCTTCAGCAGCGTCCAGATCAGAGACTTATTCTCCTCAGACACCGTCTCTGTCTGAGCCGCCTCGCCGGCCTGGAAGGGCAGAAGGAAACAATAAAAGGTGAAGTAGTTTTACCTCATATAACAATGTGCAATACAAACCTTTCTGGTTACTGATGTAAAAAAACCACGACTACATCCACAAACATTTATATTAAATCTGGCTGTTATTGTCAATTTCCTCCTGTCTGAACTTTAACTCCTGTGTTATGTGTTAAATTACTGTATTACATTTCAAGTGTGGAAATGTACTGAATATTAGCAATTTCACGCTTGCTGTTACATCCCCACACTATCGTGGAGACACAGACAGCCATCAAAGACTCTCTACTTCACTGCATCCACAAACTCAGTGATACAATATGGTAATTTCTCATTATGTAACAAACATTATTAAAAAAAATCTTTTGATGATTATTTAATTCAAGCTAAAGATGGAAATGATAGCTAGATATCCTATACCAATATGTCCTGAAGAAACAATCAACTATGTTCTTTCTTGTACATAAAATGAGACAGATTCTATTGCTAAAGGGGCGGTTTGGTTCTTTTACCAGATTCAACACAGCAATACTTCATCAAACACAGCGAGTATTAAGCAGACATGGACGGATGAGCTGAATGTACAATTGGAAGAAAAAGTATGGGATGAATGTTTGAAAAGTATAGCCAGGCACTGTCTTATACAGTTCAAGACGTTACATAGACTATTATTCTAGAGAGAAGCTGCACAGTTTCTTTCCCGACGTAAGACATTTTCCAGATGCAGGTCTGTGACTGGTAATTTAGTACATTCTTGTTGGTTATGCAGTAAGAGATAAGATAAGATAAGATAATCCTTTAATAGTCCCACAGAGGGGAAATTTGCAGTTTACAGCAGCAAAGGGGATAGTGCAAAAACAAGAGGCATCAATAGAAAAGTAATAACACAGTAATAATAACACATTATAAACAGTAAACTGGTATATACAATAATAATAATAAGAAAAATAAATAATAAGAAATACTAGTATATAAAAAGATAACAGACGGATATTTACAGATGGATATTTACATATTGCACGTTGCAGTGAAGGAAAGATATTGCACATTATTTCCCTTTATGTACATTTATTGTCAGGTTGTATGTGGTCTACTGTGAGCAGTGCTGGTTGTGTAGTCAACTTCATACATACTGGAAAGGTATTTTCCAGTGCTTCTCTATGGCTTATGGGAGATGTTGGGAGCCAGATTCTCTGGGCAACTACCCTTTGTCTTTTGCCAACAAATATCAGAAAAAGGCTATTCTGTTTGGAACTGAGATTGCAAAAAAGCTTATCCTCCGGACTTGGAGGGCAGACGCTGCACCAACATGTGATTTGTGGCTGAGAGAAATGGCAGGTATGTTTCACCTGGAGAGACGGAGACTTTGTAACGAAGACAGGGAACATGTTTAAGAAAATGTGGGACCCTGTACTGCAATGGTTTCAAAGAAAATACTAATGTATCAATGGGAACCTGCTTGCTGTGTATAGTAGTTATTTTACTTTTTACTTTGTACAGTTTTCTTTAATTATAATTAGTTTATTATAGTGATTGTGACCTTTACTATTTTCTTACGAGATGTGCTGAATCTGTTCAAGTTTTGTTTGTTTTGAGGGTGGGGGATGGGTTTTTCTTTTATCTTTTCATTTGTCTGTTCTATATCTTTGAAATACTGAAAAGCAATAAACATATATTACATTTTTTTTTTGACAGATTCAAAGTTTGAAAGCAATATAATTGCGGGAGCAAACGCTGTTTCGTACCTCCCCCAGCTCCTCGTGGGACTGCTCCATGTACGAGGTTTCCCTCAGATGTTCGTTGGGGTCCATGTCCACGTACGAGTCGTCCTGGCGCTCCGACGTGTCGCTGTCGCTCTCCTCGCTCTTCTCCAGGCCTTCTGGGTCCGACTCCTCGTGGTCCTGCTCTCCTTCCCGGTCAGATTTGTCTGAGTACAGGTCTGGGTCTTTCAAATGGTCACTGTCATTGAACCTGGGGAAGAAGCGTTGGAGTGGGAAGACATTTACTGGAACATATTGTGCTGAATACTAAAACACACCTCAATAACAGTGTGAAAACCCCCTGAGTGGAACCAGAGGGGCAGAGCTGCTTTAAGACACTTGTTACCTTTGTTTCCTAAATTTGGCATCCTTAATATCTATCAGATTAATAACCTCCTAATTGCTCAATTTGTATATGGTTCTTTAAATAAAACTCTTCCTAACTTTTTCCACAATTTCTTTTCCCCGAACAATGAATTTCATAATTATTAAACCCGTAAAGCCTCCCAGTTTCGGCCCCCACAATCGTGAACTATTTCATCTCAATGTAAGATCTCTTACAGAGTTCCAAGATATGGAATTCACTTCCTTCCCACCTTGTCAAACTTTCTCATGAATTAATTAATAATTAAAAAAATCTGTGAAACATATTTTGCTATATCAATAGCTTAATAATATGATGTAAACTTCTACTTACTCACATTTGTCTTTTTTCCTCATTTTTATACAGTATTGTAATTTTTTCTTCCTTTCCCTTGTCTTTTCTATTTTCTGGGGTATGCACTATTTACTTTTCTTTGTGTGTGCGTGCTGTGCGCGGGGGTGTATGTGCTTGTGACGCGTGTGTGTGTGTGTGTGTGGCGTGTGTGTGCTGCGTATGATATGCATTTATCAGGGTTCATACACATTTTAACCAACAAATTTCCATGACTTTCCTATGACTTGGCAGAAAGTTTCCATGACTATACATGACCTCTAAAACATCGATGTATGAATGAAATATAGAAATAAAACTATGTAAAAAGTCACTACAGTGGAGATCTAATGACAATTATGGTTTTATACAGAAATCTGTTTAAAGCGACACTACGTAACTTTTCCACCTTAATATAATATCAGAGTCATTGTGATGGTACATCAACTTCCAACAGGTTTAATGAACCTCTGTCATGGTCTGAGGGGTCTGTATCGCCTTCACTGGCACTATGTAACTTTGAGGAGCATGGTAGGAACCCTGCCACACTAAAAAACTACAAATCTTTACGTCTTTGACTGCTTTACGTTATACGTCACTTCCCCCTCCTTCCCGATTCGTAGTAGAGACTAAAATGGGCGGGGCGTGGAGCTCAGAGCTCCGCAGAAGCTGGTAACCCGTTGCTGTGTTGTGGCTGCAGCAGCTCCACACAACAGACGTGAGGAAAAGATCGCTAATGGTTTAACATTTCACCGCTTTCCTGCTCGGAGGCAGAACCACGCAGGCCAAGTATCTGATATAACAAAGTAAAAGAGTGAAAGAGTCGTCGGCTCGCTTGGATCGCGGCTGTAACGACCAAACCTTCCACACAGTAAAGCCTGAATTATGGTTCTGCGTTAAATCGACGCAGAGCCTACGGCGTAGGGTACGCGGCGACGCGCAATGTACGGTGCGTGTCGCCGCGTACCCTACGCCGTAGGCTCTGCGTCGATTTAACCCAGAACCATAAATCATCCTTAAACCACAAACACTCACACAGACGGGTCGGATCAAAACACGGGTTTTATTCCCCACTTCGTCAGCTAAACGCAGTTGCTGGCCAGCTCTCTGCGGTGCAATTAACCCCAATCTTCAGATAAAACTAGGTTGTTGAGGAAAATACATTAACTCTTATTTGTAGCTGCAGAGGAAAAAAATAATCTCACGAGGAAAACAAAAATATTGCTCACGCCTCGGAGCCTCTTCAACATAATATAGCAGTCAAAAAAGAAAAAAGTAAGAGTAATACAAAACACGTACTGTATGTTGTTGTACTATTATACAAATTTATTGAAACACATGGCGAGTCAAACATTTACCAAAGCAGCTGCCAAACACTAAACAAGGTAGCCGGAGACGGTGGTTCTGCAGAACTGCGGCAGTAAATCCCTACTAAAGAGTGCAACTCCGACGAGGAGCTCCATTCTTCAGTAGGGATTTCATATGGATCCAGACCGTTAATAATCATTATTTTCTCCATATACCGCTCCCTGGCTTCCTTGTTTAAGGTATCCCGGTAAATTCCAGTTCCTTTCCAGCAGTTTAACATCTTTTTTTTTGCGTTCCGTCTGTTCACTTGGTGAAACAGAAAAGCGTCCTGTCTTCTCTCATCAAAACAAAGGCACGCGACGGGACAGGAGTTTTCCGGCAGTACGCGCTGGTGCTCATGGGAAACGTAGTGTTCTTTCTGGTAAAACACTACCGATTTTGTCCAAAAGATGCCGCCAAACTTTTATAGTAATCTAATATAATCTGGTCACTCGATCGGCATGATGCGCAAGATGCTACAGTAGGAATGTCACGCGTGAGAACGCGCAAGACTTTTCGATACAAAATATTTATTGATCAATTTTAAATCTACCTTATAACTGTTATTACTAAATGTTATCATTAAGTGAGAAAAATTAATTCCATGACTTTTCCAAAACTTTTGGGGTGAACTTATGTTTCCAAAACTTTTCCAGGCCTTGAAAATTACATTTTCAAATTCCAGGACTTTTCCAGGTTTTTTCAAAACGTATGAACCCTGATTTATGTCCATGATAATGTCCATTTTTATGCTCATTTAAGGAAGTCCTCTTGTCAGGCCCCTAGAGGGTTGTTTGGACCTCCTTGAATATATGTTGTCTATTGTTTTTTTTTTGTTTTTTTTTTAAATGGTAATAGTATTACTGACTTTTAATATGTGGTAAATAAACAACAACAACAATTCTAGCACTCACTGGAACCCGTGCATGTTGTGAGCTCGGAGGAGACTGTAGAAGTTAATAGAATGCTCTCCACTGGTGGACACGGTGCTCATGTCCTCCTTCCCCTCCCGGATCATGGTCCTCTTCAGCAGGCCGGAGCACTTCAGGGCCAACTCCAGGGCGTCCATCCAGCACCGGCCTGGGGACACATGTTGGATGATGAGCAAACAGCAACAAAGTGCAACTGGGTCTGGTGCTTTTTTGTGACATTAGTTTTTCTGTGACTACACCCTAAAAGATGGGAATCGAGAACCGGTTCTTATTCAGAACCGGTTCCCAGTGTTTCAATTCCTTGGAATCATTTGCAAATTTTGCAAACGATTCCCTTTTTGATTCCAGTAGGAACGAATGACGTCATCACACATGTTGCATAAGTCAGCAGTCAATAGTACACGGCGCCTAATTAATCAAACGCTCGGCAGTCCGGTAACATTTCAGTAAAAAAGACGACAACAGGGCAACTTGAAATACTTGCTAAGTGAATATTTCGTCAAACGGAGGAAATACTACCAACATGCAAAAACATTTGTGTACACAGCAGCAATAACAATCAATCAATGTCGTGTTTTCGATCCACTCTGGACCAACGTCAGTAATTCTCAACCCAGCAGCAACGTTAGCATGTCCTAGTGAACGCTGCCTATCATGTTAACGCCATTTGCCTAGTGATTTCATGACCGGCGTAATGTGGTCCAGTTTCCTGGTGTTTGTAAGGACTCTGCCGGCAGCGTTCTGGAAGTTTTTCCATATCTTGTTTAGACAGAATCCCCTTAATTCTAGCAATGTTTTTAGGTGGTAATAGGCAGATTTAGTGATAAACTTTAGATGGCTGTTGAAGTTCAGGTCTGAGTCAATAATTACACCCAGATTTCTGGCTTGATTTGTAGCTGTCAATGACATGGAGCCAAGGTGAGTGCTGATCTTTTCCCTTTCATTTTTAGGGCCAAAAATGATCATCTCTGTCCTTTCTGCATTTAGCTGGAGAATACCTCCAGTTACCTCTTGCATCGTCTCCCAGTGTTTACTCCCTCGCTTCCTTCGTGCTGCTTGCGCTGGCATGTATATACTGTGTTTGTGACTTTAAGTATAATCATCTTGCATGAAATCCCAGCCTCCAACTACACTGGCTGTGGGGGGGTCAGGGTTAGGGCGACACTGATTCAGCAAAGTCATTATTTTTGCAAAGAAAGAGAAAGGTTTCTTGGGTCTCATGTGGCCTCACTGCCTGAACTGAACAGAACATTTCACACTATGGATATCTATGGGTATCTCACGTCATTAGATGAAATGGACGTGTGACCTTTCCACCACGACAACACAGTGGGGGGGTCAGAGCGGCAGCACAGGAGGGCTAGGAGCCCAACTGTGGGAAAAGGGACAGTTTTCCTGCGACTTAACTGAAGCCAGGAGCTAGTACTGGGTTGTACGCCAGTCCAACTCAGTAAGGTCTATAGAGGGAATGTGCATGACGTCACAGATGCGACTTCACAGCGGGTTACACCCACTGAGTGGCAGAAGGACTGAAAAATAAGCATAAGAGAGACAAAGGGATCGCTGCAATTCGCAGAAACAACTGGATTCCAGGCACCGAAACGTGGATTTGTGGTTCCCATTTTGTATCAGGTAATGTTGGATTTTTGGGTAGCTAATGTTAAACGGTCAAATCATAAAGTTTGGTGTCCTCATCACTTTAATTTCTACAACAAATCCTGCCTTGAAGACTTTTGTATGCCTTCAAGCTTTGCTTCGTGTATTTCCCCGGCGTAGAAATTAAGCACATATAAATATCAGGAAACTGGATTTGTGGCCAAATATTAATGTCCATGGACCACTGGTTCTTGGTAACTGTACCAAATATTAATGTCCATGGACCACTGGTTCTTGGTAACTGTACCAAATATTAATGTCCATGGACCACTGGTTCTTGGTAACTGTACCAAATATTAATGTCCATGGACCACTGGTTCTTGGGGTAACTGTACGGGTCACTGTCAGGTCCAACTGCCTTTAATTTAAGCTGATAATCGTCTGTTATCCCGTCTTCTCCACTAGTTGCAGCTGTTTTTGCTGATGTTTTGCCACTCAGTGGGAGTAAGGGGGCTGGTCCAGTGGGGAAGTGACGTCCATGCAGACCCTATAGTTTGCTGCTGTTTTAAACTATTTCAGCACCATGGAGAGAGACCTGGTGCAGCGGTAACAGACTCCAGTAAATCTTTCAGCACCATGGACAGAGACAGGGAGGAGAAAGGTTTTCCAAGTGCAAATCACAACCATGATGTATGGAACAGCTTTGTTATTTTTGGGAGTCTGTTTTTCTACAAGAAAAAAAAATTTCACCTACAACCTTCTTTTCATGTCATTATATCTCAAATGTAATACATGCAATACATGTTTTTGGACTTGGGCAATGCGAAGCATGTTTTACGTTACATTTAGCGGATGCTTTTATCCAAAGGAATTTGCAACAAAGGAATACAAAAAGCCACAATATTAAAAGAAACCATACAAAAAACAACAAAACATTGCTATGGCCCACTAAAAATGTAGCTGTGGTTTCCACCAGAACTCCACTGGAATTGTGTTTTGACCCTAGTAGTCGGTATAGTGCCATAAAAAGTTGCTGCAAGGAAACTAACTAACTGTCCTAATGCCGGTGGTGATTCTGCTACAGTATATTACGGGAGTTTTCAGTCAATAGTGTTGAGTCAGGCTAGCAGAGGTGGGGGGTTTGTAACCAGTGTCTGCAGTATTCAGGGCTTTGTTGTTGCATCAAAAAGATGACAATATATAGCAGTGGTCCTCAACCTTTTTTCAGTGATGTACCCCCTGTGAAATATTTTTTCAGCCAAGTACCCCCTAACCAGCGCAAAGTACTTTTGGTTGTAAAAAAAAAAAAGACCTAAAACAGAGCACTGTGCCATCAGTAACTGATTTATTAAACATAAAAATATTGCTGCTATGCTCCAACCACGACTCCATCGTTGGTCCAAGTGATTGACAGGTGAAGCCAGGTGATTGACAGGTTAGGTGGAACCATCCTGGTGTGGGGGAACTTTTAGGATAATAAGTTGAATAGCCTACTCCTGAAGATAAAATTCATTTTATGAATTTAGACTTATATTTTCCTCAATTATTTATGAAATAATTATTTTTAAAGGATTTTTGCATGGATTCTACTTTTTAAATATATGTATATTTTAAAATCTCACGTACCCCCTGGAGTGCCTTCACGTACCCCCAGGGGTACGCGTACCCCCATTTGAGAACCACTGCTATAAAGGGTTCCTAAGCTCCATACATCTTTTTATTGGGAAAATCTATATAACCTGACCAATGATGATCAAAGTGCAGTCAATAGTTTAAAAAAATATTCTTAAGCTGTAAAAGTTATTCATCAACAGATGAAATTAACTAAGTATTACACTGCTGACAAAAATATTTCACAAACGTACTTGTGCATCCCAATTCAATTCAATTCAATTCAATTCAATTTTATTTATATAGAGTATTTTACAACAGAAGTTGTCTCTTTTTCTCGCATCCCTATCATTAAATATAAACTCCTAATGTCGAGCATCAGAGAAGTAGCTGTGAATCATTTATTTCTCTTACCATCAGACTCAGAGGCGGCGCGGAAGATGAGGTGGCTGCTGGGTAACGGCTGCGTGATGGAACCCACAGCTTCTCCTTTAGGACCCTGAAGACGAGAAGAAACAGGAAAGAAACATGTTCATTGTTAAATAATTACTGGGATGAGAGGTGATGGGAATGTTTTATGAGCCAGTTCTAAGATTGGAGATTTCTTTAAGGTGTTTTAATAACTTCTCATTGAACTTGTTGTTTATTGTTTTAGTAATTTGTCATATGAACATTAATAACCATGGATAAGTGCGTAATACACTAGATATTGATATGGATGTTTTATTTTAGTCATTTATTTTTGAAGATACTCACTTGAGTAATTGTGCTAATAAGAATTTGATTAATTATGTGAAGCAGACGGATGTAGAATGAGAGGAAACCTAATAATGCGGAGGATGGAAGGAAGAGTGGGGCCGCTGTGGTGCAAACAACAAGAACACAGCCAACAACACATGGGAGATTACTGATGAAAACCAAATAACAGCAAGAGTGGACAACTGACCCGAGCTGGAAACAGAAACAAGTGATATACGAGCTGTCAATCCTATAAATGGCTGCTTGAATTAATCCTTTTCTTTGTCCTTCCTGTCCTTTCCTTTGTCCTCAAGGTAATATATGTACTTAATCAAATAATGAATCAACATCTGGGTCATTGTTTCCACTGCAGGGAACACATTTTATTTTTAAATGAATGCTGCTTTTACCCCATCAACATTTGTTTGCATTCATTTTGCTTTGTTCTCTGAAGGACAAGAGAGAGCATTCAAATTCATCTATCTGCATTTCAAACCACTCACAAATCCAAAAACACAAGGATTATCCTCTTTTTGCATGACACTTTCTATCCATGTCTTTTGAAAAATAATGTTTGGCACATTTTCCATGGCAACATAGAGCTATATATAATAGCAGATTTAAAGGACTGTTCATTTTCTCCCTTTTTTCAGTTAGATGAGACAAATGCTACTAACTCCATCATATCATATAGCTATAGCTAAATGGAATGTTGTTAAAGTAAAAGTTAAAAGTAAGTTTCCGTTTTTTTTTTAAGTAAAAACTTAAAAGCAAGGAAAAGTTTCTTTCCAAAAGACATCCTGAACAAATACAAGTAAATCATGTCAGTTACCATACATTTTTAAAGACTTTATACTTGTTATTCCTATAGCCTATTATTATTTTACATTTCTGTACTTTTTACTTACTTGTTGTTTTTATTTTAATTGTTTTGCACTGAGCAGGAGATGTTCTACAATTTCATTGTACATTGTATAATGACAATAAAAAGGCATTCCTTCATTCATAAGGGGACTGATACGGGGCAAATGCATAGATAGATAACGCTTTGATTTTACACGGTTGTTTTTGAATCCTTCAAGATAAAAGAGTAAATAGTGTATTAAAACTTTGTGTAGTTCGGGCAACGTAAACTTTTTCATGACTTCTCGTAAATATTTGCGCAAACTACGTAGTTATTCAATATTTTCTTACAGAGAACATAATTTTTTATTTTATTTTATTTAACCTTTATTTCACCAGGAAACAAAACTCATTGAGATTAAAAATCTCTTTTACAAGAGGGTCCTGGCCAAGACAGGCAGCAACACAGTAACATGATAATAATAATACCATACATTTTAACAAAATAGCTACTGGAGATACATATACTTGTGCTTCCAGTCATTTAAAAAAGCTGATGATGTTCCCTTAAGCAGGTATGGTTTCCAACGTTGGCTTGACGGCCTCACTGCACCCGGGTACTTCTAGTTTTTCATTAATGGAGGTATGTCTATACTCGGATACATATTCTGACCTTGACAGCCCAGATTGACTGTTCCAGGGGGTGGAAGAGCTTGAAGCAGAAGCCATCTTTCTTGGAGGGCCTCTCGATCAGCTCGCAGGCGTTGAGCAGCACCGTCCCCACCCACTGGCCGTTTTTGTGGGTTTTGTAGATGAGAAGGACGCCTGGCTTCAGCACACACCACAGCTTGGTCCAGCTCTTTAGACTGCCACGGATCTGCACACATGTGTGTAAGAGAAATCTCTATCATTCTCAGGTCCTGATACATGAAACATCACAGGGGAGGGGGAGTGTGCCTGTTTTTAAACAATATGGAAATTGTGCTTTGTGGAGACATATTTAGTTTAGTTTATTGGTCCTTTCAATTTCCACAACACAAATAATCGTAAGTACAGGTGTAAATCATCAGTGTAATACAAGAAATATATAATTTTTTGGTATATATATATATATATATATATATATATATATACACACACAGTATACATATACATATATGTCGAGAATAATGTTGAAGTACAATTTCAACTTTATTCTCGAAATTTCGACTTTATTCTCAAATTTCAACTTTATTCACAAAATTTCGACTTTAATTCTCAAAATTGTATTTCAACATTAATCTCGACATTTCGACTTTTTTCTCCAAGTGCACAATAAAAAAAAATCTTCCCCTCTCAAATATGTTTTCTCCTGCCTGGCCCTGATACTCTTCCGTAGTTAACGCCACCACACAGGACAATAAAACACAATCATATGTATGAGAAAGTGGGGCTCGACATGTGCTACCTGTTCATCCTGGCTTATTCTGTTGCATGAACGCCAAGTCAGGATGAGAAGGGGCAGCTTTTTTGTGAGCCAGTTGTAACTGTTCAGAGTTTTCTTGAGCAGTGAGGGTGTTCACAGATTTACTGATGCAGAAAGCGTGTTGCTTGAGTTTCATCAAATGAGAAACAGCTTACAGGGGAAACATATGAGGAGGTCAAATACTTCACCTGGTCCAACAATGTAAAAGTTCAAAGAAAAGAGGCAGCTGTCACTGCTGAGCTCAGGGAGTCACACAGCAGATGTATCCCAGGATACAGGCCACACTTAAGGAGCTCATCTGCTCATTACCTCTAACCATGGCTGATGCCACACTAAAACTAAAACTAGGTGTGTGTGAATACACTGGAACTTCATTTAAACATGTAATAAAGTCATTTCATAAAGTGGATATGACGTGGTAAATAGGGCTGTTTGTTGAGATTTCACTGGGGCTCCAAAGAAAACATAAAACATGTTGCTTGTAATAATAAAAATAATAACAGTAATAATAAAAGTTAGAATAATAGTAGACAGTAAAATAAATACAACCCTTCATAATGTTCATCAGCTTTATAATCATACTATGGGGTATAAGCTATAAAACTACGGAAGAGTATTAGGGCCAGGCAGGAGAAAAAATATAAGATAAGATAATCCTTTAATAGTCCCACAGAGGGGAAATTTGCAAGGGTATGATTTTTTTTTATTGTGCACTTCGATAAAAAAGTCGAAGTGTCGAGAAAAAAGTCAAAATGTCGAGATAAATGTTGATGTACAATTTCAAGAATAAAGTTGAAATTTTGTGAATAAAGTCGAAATTTAGAGAATGAAGCTGAAATACATTTCGACTTTTTTCTCGAAATTGCACTTCAACATTATTCTGGACATTTCGACTTTTTTCTCAAAGTGCAAAATGAAAAAAAAATCTTCCTCCTCTAAAATATTATTTTTATTTTTCTCCTGCTTGGCCCTAATACTCTTCCGTGATAAAACAATGATCACTGTGCTGAATGTAAATTTGCCTTTAAATGTTGATCCGGGCTAGTAAAAATGAGGTAACTGTCATAAATAACTGTCAAGTGCTTTTACTTCTAATCTGACAGGCAGCTAAAAGAGCAGGGCAGCCGGGTTAAGACACCCCGGTTGTGAGTGCTCTCAGCCGGGTGAGCTGCACAGGACACATCCCTGTGGGAACTGATCCGGCCCTGCTGTCATGCAGCTGGCTGCAGGATTAGATCAACCTCTTATCTTTCTGCCATGCAACAGCCCTCCTGTCTTAAGCTGCGTCCAAACTAGTTTGTTGTGATTTCAAAATGTAAAAGCTTTGTTTCACAGGAAAATAATGTCAACCAGAAGAAATACCCATTTTTTCTTGTGTTCTGAATGACGCGCACCTTTCAGGCGTCGACTAGTTCCAGGATTCCTCTACTACATTGAGAAGCATCACATCGTTACTTTTGTTTTTTAAGAGTTCAGGAATGAGAAATGAAGACATGAATGATATTGTACAGCAGCAGGTGGACGGTGATGTCAGTCTATTATTTGAATGTCAACAGAGCACAAACTAAGGATTGTACGGAAGAGTATTAGGGCCATGCAGGAGAAAAAATATTTGAGAGGGGAAGATTTTTTTTTATTGTGCACTTCGAGAATATAGTGGAAATGTCGAGATTAATGTTGAAATACAATTTCAAGAATAAAGTCGAAATTTCGTGAATAAAGTTGAAATTTGAGAATAAAGTCGAAATGTTGAGAATAATGTTGAAATACAATTTCAAGAATTAAAGTTGAAATTTCGCCTTTTTTCTCAACATTTCAACTTTATTCACGAAATTTTGACTTTTTTCTCAACATTTTGACTTTTTTCTCAACATTGTACTTCAACCTTATTCTTGAAATTTTGACTTTTTTTCTCGCAATCTTGACTTTTTTCTCGAAATTGTACTTCAACATTTACTCGACATTTCAACTTTTTTCTCCACATTTCCACTTTTTTTCCACATTTCCACTTTTTTCTCGAAGTGCATAATGAAAAAAAAATCTTCCTCCTCTAAAATATTATTTGTATTTTTCTCCTGCCTGGCCCTAATACTCTTCCATAGGACTGAACTGGGTTTAGTGGGAGCAGATACTGAAGCCGGGCTCACCTTTAGCCAGTCGGCCATGACGATGCCCGAGGGGTCCGTGATGGTGCTGAGCAGCTCCTTAGTGGCCCGTTTCTTCTCTTCCCTGTAGTTCTTCTTCTGCACCTGCAGCGAGCACAGAGGGGATACTAATGTAACTATCTGGACCGCTCCAAATGCTCATTTATCACACACCATTTCTCTCTGAATTACATTTGCTGCTAGGAAATCTCTAAAACTAAAAACTTTCTAACTGATGGGTGAGTAATGATTTGCACTTAAATTGACCTAATTTAATGCCATTTATGGGCTTTATTCATCTCTTCTTACTGCGTATTCCTTTACTGTGATAACACCTATACGCTATTCGGAAAAATAAATTACTTTTAGTGACATCAGACGTTTTAAAATGATGCATGACAGGCCATGTATACGGAAGAGTATTAGGGCCAGGCAGGAGAAATATAAAAATAATAATTTAGAGGAGGAAGATTTTTTTTTCATTATGCACTTCGAGAAAAAAGTTGAAATGTCGAGAAAAAAGTCAAAATGTCGAGATTAATGTTGAAATACAATTTCGAGAAAAAAGTCGAAATGTATTTCAACTTTATTCTCGAAATTTCAACTTTATTCACGAAATTTCGACTTTATTCTCTAAATTGTATTTCAACATTAATCTCGACATTTCAACTTTTTTCTTGACATTTTGACTTTTTTCTCAAAGTGCACATTAAAAAAAAATCTTCCCCTCTCAAATATTTTTCCTCCCCCATGGCCCTAATACTCGTCCGTACATGTAACATCCTGCACGAGTGAGTATTTTTATAATCATGCCGACTCTGAGAATTAGCATCTGGATACTCCGGAGCTAAGCTGCTTAAAGCTGTCTTACCTTGAGCGACTCTTTTTTGGTGAGCTTTCCTCCAGACGCTGACACATCCCTGTCTGAGCCATTGTACAGCTTCGTCTCCGACTTCCAAGACAGGGTTAAGAGCAGGAAATTAAAAACTGAGCACAAAATTAGAATGGATTCATCTCTGAGAACGTTCCCTCCCTGTTTGATGTATGTGGTGATGTTGAACTGAGTAGAACCACTGGAGGAGGCTGTTTGTCTCTGGTCATTAGAAGGACCCCGTAGGTTAAAGCATCCAGTAAATGACTAAATATTATCTGCTGTGTGTGTGTGTTCCCTCATAATGACAAACCACTGACTTAAACTGTTATGATCAACATCATTTACTGAAATCCCTTCATAACAACACCAATAAATAGCATCATCTTTCAAGTGCTTTAATGGCTGATGCATGTGTGTTTGTGTGTGTGTGGGGGGGTAATTCTGCCTTTCCACAGACAAGATTAATAGCCTTGTCTACAGATTTATGAATCATAACAAAAACATGCTCAGATTTGTGTCTGGTTCAGTAGTTGCGGCTGTGACTCGGGGAACGGAGACGCCCACCTTTGCACCGACATTCTCTATCATTCAGGACTTTGGCAGATAACTACATGGACCTCCTCCACATCACGCTCACTCCACAGAGGAAGCTCGCTTAGGGCTGTAGTAGTTGATTAATGTTTGATGTGTATCACAGCGTACGGGATGAGTGAGTCATCTCAATGTAGGCTATATGTCGTGCCTCAAGCCAGATGTGGAAAATGAAAGAAGCAAAAAAAACGGCCTCCACACGACAGCAGCAGCCAGTGGCCACGTCACACTCGTCTTACCTTGCTTTTAGAAATGGAGTTGGAGTCCTCTTTCAAAGGCAGAGACAACAGGTCCTCCTTCCCTCTCTCGAAACCTGCAACAAACAAACTTGCAGCGTGAGAAGATGCTCAGGTGTGCACCGTGAAACCTGCAGACAGGACCGGCCCAAGCCTCCGCTTGTAAAACTAGATGGAAGAACTTTTTGTTGTAATTAGATTGTAATCCACAGACCAATCTTTCAATTGATATTTATCAAAGTCAGCAACTGCCCCTACTGGCCACACAGAGAAGCAACAGATAAAAGGTGAAAGAGCTGCACAGTTGCAGCAGTGTTGTTTCCATCATCCTATTGTCAGTCTGGCAGGTTTTTACCATCTATGGTTTTTAATCTGAAATGGGAGCAAATTCAGCTACAAGAGCAGCCTGCGGTGGATTTACACTTAATATTTAAAGTGATATAGTACTAAGTGTGATACTGAGTGTCATCGACAGTGTAGGCCTACTAAAAGAAACACAATAATCAAATAGATCATTTATAAACCATTTACTGTAAACACGTTATCTACTTTAGTTTTGGTTTTAACTTTTTAACAACTTGTGCTTTCTATTATTTTACCTATTTTCTTGTCATTTTATTTCATTTTATTTGTTATTTATGTTTTAATTGTGTCTTGTCGCTTTTAATGTTGATGTAAAGCTCTTTGAATTACCTTGTGTTGAATTGTGCTATACAAATAAACTTGCCTTGCCTTTTAAATAAACTGCAACAGAAATGTGCAACAGCAATTAAGTGCAACAACAAAGTACTACAAAAATTAGAACTATAATATAAAATCACTCAACTTAGATAACAGTACCTCGTCAATATGTTCTCCATATAAGAATAAATTCAAATGTACAAAAACAGACATTTTAAATAGAATAAACAAATGAATAAAGAGTGAATGAATAAACAGTGGAGCTCTGGAGCCGAGAGGCAGTAATCAATATGCCAGCAGTATCTACTCTAGTCTGTTAACATAATATTGTATATTGTTTATGTATATGTTGTTAAAGTAGGTAAACACACACGCGCTCTTGGCTCAGCTTTAAATCCAGTTAAAAGGAAAATAAACCGAGAGCCACATCAAACCTTGTAAACGGTCATCAAGCCATGGAATTCTGCGCTGGCGGATATTTTTTTAGAGCAAATGTTTTTTAATTAATGTGGAGATGGAACAAGCCATTGCTTATTCAATCAGTCTTCAACTGAAATTGAATGAAACTTGATTAACTCCTGAAGGGAAGTAATATTTGTGCAGCTACAGGCTTGTACGGTAGCAACTAGGAAGGTTCACCACTTACTCTTCCCCTGATACACCCATCACTCTGGCTCTAGATCTGCACTAAGACCACAGGATCTTTTTTCAAGGGTTTGGTCTTTCTTGTATTTTTACCCAAATAGCCTCACTGACAGTATTATTAGCAGGATGTCAAAGTAATTCTCTGAATATCCTCCAGCTGATCCTAAATGAAGAGTGTTGACAGGAATCAGCAGGAGAGACCACGTCTCTCCAGTGTTAGCCTCACTCCATCAGCTCTTCCATTTTATAACTTGCGTATAAAGCCCAAAACGGCTTAGCTCCACGATATCTGCAAGACCTGATAGAGCCTTATGTTCCTAACAGAGCTCTCCGTTCTCAGAGTGCAGGTTTACTCATAGTTCCTAGAGAATCCAAATGTAGATTTGGAGGGCGGGCGTTCTGCTATCAGGAACCGTTACTAAGGAACCAACTTCCAATCTGAGTTAAGGAGGCTGACACCACCTCCACCTTTAAAACCAAACTGAAAACATTTATGTTTAGTAATAGAATAGTATATATATGTATAATAGTATATAGTAAACCTAGAGTTAGTGTTCAGTAAACCTCTAGTTAGTGTTAGTAAACCTCTAGTTAATGTTAGTAAACCTCTAGTTAATGTTAGTAAACCTCTAGTTAGTGTTAGTAAACCTCTAGTTAGTGTTAGTAAACCTCTAGTTAGTGTTAGTAAACCTCTAGTTAGTGTTAGTAAACCTCTAGTTAGTGTTAGTAAACCTCTAGTTAGTGTTAGTAAACCTCTAGTTAGTGTTAGTAAACCTCTAGTTAGTGTTAGTAAACCTCTAGTTAATGTTAGTAAACCTCTAGTTAGTGTTAGTAAACCTCTAGTTAATGTTAGTAAACCTCTAGTTAGTGTTAGTAAACTTCTAGTTAGTGTTAGTAAACCTCTAGTTAGTGTTTAGTAAACCTCTAGTTAGTGTTTAGTAAACCTCTAGTTAGTGTTAAACCTCTAATTAGTGTTAGTAAACCTCTAGTTAGTGTTTAGTAAACCTCTTAAGCCTAAACCACCTTAAGCCTGAATTAAAGTTCTGCGTTACACCAACGCAGAGCCTACGCCGTTGCCGTGACGCCGTTGCCGTGACGCCGTTGCCGTGACGCCGTTGCCGTGACGCCGTTGCCGTGACGCCGTTGCCGTGACGCCGTTGCCGTGACGCCGTTGCCGTGACGCCGTCGTGAACCCTTCGGACTTCGGTCACTCCATTTCGCCGCGGTGCAGTACCCCCCCAGAGCGCTAGTTGATACTTTGTTTAGCTTCCGGCTTTTCCGGTCACAGTGAATCAAAGAGATAAGGACAATTATTGTGCAGCAAAAAAAAAACACACACACAAGAAGAAAAGAGCGCTGAAAGTTCACGACTGCTTCACAAACTGGAACTGGAAATGCGTTGCTGCCAAGCAAACCAATCACAGCCTCTCGGTCTGCGTTGGATCTGCGTCGCCTCGACACGTAGTTACATTTTTTGGGAGGTGCACGTCAGGCTACGGAGTAGCTACCGAGAGACCCCCGCGTAGCAGCATACGGCATAGGTTTCACGCAGAACCATAATTCAGCCTTAAGTGTAAGTAAACCTCTAGTTGGTGTAAACTCTAGTGTGTTAGAGTCAGTAGTCATTGCTGCAGCTATAGAACAAGACTATAATAGTTAGTCTCAAACAGAGCTTCGTTGTAGATATGCTGCTATAGATCTAAGCTGCAGGGGGACACTGACATGATACCCCTCCTTCTCTTCTATCTCATCACCATAATTGTTCTCCATTGTTGTTGTAGTTTGTTGTGCTGGTCTACCCCCTCTTTTTCTCTTCTGTGCATGTTTGCAGGCCAGAGCTTCAGGAGCTGCGTGCTGACCTGCAGTCCCCCCTCTGATCATCCCACTGCTGCTTCCACCTGCCTGTGTGGATGTCTGGAAGATGCCTGCTGACATCCTGGCTTGATTTGCTTACTCTTAAAATGACAACGAATCGGCCTGAAAACTGGGTATATTACAGTTGAAGTACATCTTGAACCTTTAAAAGTGACTATGCCGGATCTTAAAGCCTTTAAAAAAACTGAATGACTTGCATAAGTATAGCAATAAAGAAACTGTGACTTGCATAACTATAGCAATAAAGAAACTGGTGAAGCAGAAGTACTCAGACTTCAGTTCCGCGGCTGACTGTAGCAGTTATTATGCTTTTCAGCCCAACTTTGCTCCGTACATCCACCACCTCTGTGTGTGATTTCCACTAGTGCGACTCCTCTCACACTTGTCAGAATCGCCTCAGTGGCCAGCTGGGATCACATTACATAACGCCGGTTAGAGATGCACACTGTCCTTGACAGCAACACAATCTGACTGCCTACAAGCTGGCACCCTCTACGAGCGACTGATCCGCACCCAGCTCAGATACGGGAGAAATGTGGCTCCGAGGAGCGTCCACGTTTCTCTGGAGCTTGGTTGGAAGAATGCTGCTTTCGAAAGTGGATCGGATGCTCACTCACCTACATACTCACTCCGCAGTTTTGGGGGACAGATAATCACAGTAGCCTAGCTTTGATTCAGTCTCAGGGACCTGGAATGGTTGCTGCTTGTGTCTCTGCCTGTTCTTGTGTCTGTGTTTGTTTTGTCTCTTACAGATCTCCAAGGCTTGTGTGCTCATTGTGCGTTTCCTTGTGTTTCTCGCGTTTTAGACTAGCAGCGGATGTCACCCCTCACCCCCCCTTCACATAAAAAAAAAATATATAAAATAAATATATATGATATATTAAAATATATATTATATATCCAAAATGCATATATATATGCCTTAGGTTTTTATCAACATGGTATTAACCATTAATATATATTCAGACAAAAAAAGAAAAAAAAGAAAGGAAAGTGGATCAAAAACTATTACATATCTATATATCTATATATTAATATAATATTTATATTTTCTATATACTTATATGGATAATTATGTAGTAATAGGCATGTTTACGTAGTATTTATATAGACTATATTTATATGGATATTGTGTAGATATAATAATAACAATAATTCATAAAAAATCATAGAGTTATAAAAGGGTAGGAACTCTTCCTACTCCTTTTTTCAAAAATATGTGAATATGAAGATGTTACTATTTATTTTTATTTTTTTATATACATGTTCGAAATAAAAAATAATTCATTCATTTTTTAATTCATTCATTCATTCATTCATTCATTCATTCATTCATTCATATCAATCAAGGATCTCTGGAAAGAAGCATACATCTCCATAAATACCACACTGGGAAATAAGTTGTACAGGATGAATCCAGATGTGCAGCTTACTCAAACTCAAGCAACAGATTCCCCCTGAGACCATAACATCTGGTCACAGCTCGGTCACAGTGACCAGATGACAGTTTTAAGGTGACAGAGAGCCTATAAATATTTGAAAGCATCTGTCTCTCTCTCCGTCCCACCTCTTGCCATCAGTATTCAGCTGTAAGAGTGAAGGAGCCACTGCAGTCTCACAGAGTTTTGATGTTTGTTATCTAGAAAGGAGTGAGCAGAGTTTTCTGAGGGGACGGCGAGGGGATCTGTTGCCGTGGCGAAGCAGGTACAGACTCTGCTCTGTCTGCTGATGTGATGCAGACATCTTTGCTGCTGGGTTCCTCCCTGGCCTTTAGTGCAGTCCAGAAACCTTTTGGCTATATCTGTATCTATAAATATTTTGTTATTGGTGCCTTCTCCTTTAATTCCTTTCAGCAGCCGCCTTCAGAAATAGTTTGTGGCTTATGCGTCCCAAAAGGAACAAGAACAAACATGATAATAAAACAAGAGCATCTACTGAAGGAAGATGCAGGAGTGCCTTTGTATCTTTCAAGAAACTTTAAATGAACATTAGTTCTATTTATTTTAAAATGACCCACAAACATAGAGTCATCCATTAACCGGAAAACATTCAGCGCTGTGATATGATCAAAGTAACCTGGTTACTAAATGAGACCTGAAGAGCCTGAAGGTTAAATCCAGTTACGGGTCTAAAACAGAAGCAGGATGGAAAACAGCAGCGATGGATGGATGCCAGTGAGGTTGGAGTCGTGGCTCGTGGGCCAAGAGAGGCCAACACCCCCTTCCCCCATCTGCAAATCAATCAATCTAAAATCAATGCCTTTTGTGTCCTTCTGCATGGATTTCATGTCACTGCCTCGGACGTCTGGACCGCCTCGACGTCATAGGTCCAGATTACAAGCTGCCCTTGGAGCCAGGGAAGGAGACAAGCATCACAGAGTTACCTAGGCCTGTGTTGGAAAAAATTTATTTTCCAATTCTAAATTGATTCTCATATTAATTCCTAAAAATCAATTTGTATGTCTAAAGATTGATTTTTTTCTCATCATTACATTACATTGTACATTATTGTTTATGCCCAAAAAAGGAATGTTTTGTTGGACACGAGAATAACTGGTACCATGTTTTTGCCTTTAAATATGTTTAAAGGTCTGAAAACATTAAAGTTTTCAGTTGTAATTGCATACATTGTCTATATTTCATTACTTTATATACTCTCTTGGGGTTACATTTGCATAAAATTCTAAAAACCAAATTCTCAAAAATTAAAAACCAAAAAAACATAAAATGGAAAAAATTTAAACAGAATGTGGGAAAAAATTAAACCGATTTCATACGGCCTCTGTTCCACATGATGTTTCTGAAAGCAGTTCTATCAACATTCTGGGAGCTGATTGGTCCTTACAGCATCATTAGCTGCCAATACTTGCTGTTGAATCTCAATATAATACTAGTATTAATATGTTGCATAACTACAATCATATAATTCATGCAACAGCTGAAAAAACTGTTTTAATAACACTAACCCAAATCAATATCGGATTGAATCAAATCTTGATAATCGATTCTGAATCTTTAGAATCGGAATCGATTCTTGACATTTGAATGGATCCCCAGTCCTAGTGTTACCTGATTAAACTCTTTATTTAAAAAAGAAGAAAAGAAAAGAAACAGCAACATGTGGTCTGGTGCTTGTCACACTTTGTTACATCTCTCAAATAAAAAAGATTTTTTTTTAAATGTTAAAAAGCAGCACGGGTAGAACAGACGTCAGGGAACAGCTCTGGGAGAAACTAGACCTAAATTCTGGGAGTCAATCCACCAAACCTTGTTCCTGTCATATGAACATGGACGTCAGGGCCTGTGTGTTCGTGTTTCTGGTGTTAGTTGTGTGTGACTCACACCTCGCTGCAGACCGACTCAAGCAATTCCCTTTAAAAAAAATATAAATGCAACTGCAAGATCGCACTGCAGACGGGCGGAGGGAGAGTGCAAATGGACTGAAAGGGCGAAGAGACAGAAAGGGCTGCGTGCTGAAACATTAATGTTTTCCTCATTTATAATGTCAGATACAGAATGAGAGCCAGCTACGGTGGACAGCAGCACGCCGTGTGTCACCCAAACGCTGACTATCAGAGCGGGGGCGACGACAAGACTCATTAAAGCTCTTTTTCACATCCCAAAACATGTTTTATGAAGCACTTGACACTGCAGATTAAGACCAAAAGGACGTGATCGCTGCGCACCGAAGCTTTCAACCAGACCTCTCCAAAGATGCAAGGAAATATAAATCAATACAAACAAAAAGACTGGTCCCGTAAAAGCAGCATTTCCAGGTTTTAAACTGGCTTTCGTGAGGCTGCAGTAATTTGAGGGAAGTATGGCGGTAGCCATGGCAACAACCGAGCTGAGAACAACAAATGGAGGAGAAATCTGTCAG
This sequence comes from Cololabis saira, assembly GCF_033807715.1. NCBI lineage: Eukaryota > Metazoa > Chordata > Actinopteri > Beloniformes > Belonidae > Cololabis > Cololabis saira. The sequence goes on from NC_084609.1 coordinate 28,657,764, forward strand.
ACCAGTTCATGCTTCAATTTTAAAAGTGTTTGACACAGTAATAAAATGATGAAACCGGGAAGAAACACTGTCAAAACCTGTGAGGAAACGTGTTGATTGAATGAATTAATTACTTAAGTTTCTAATAGAATTTCACGTTTTCACTATAGCCACGTTCCTCTTCCTTTGGATGTTTAAAAATGTCTCACAACAGGCATCATCTTAATGGTCAATGATTCCTCCGATTGTACCAGCTCTCTGCAGTTCATGCCGACCTCAGCAGCCATCTAATTATGGACCACAGGACCACCGTTTTGTCCTCCCTTTTATTAGTCCCCATTGTCCCTCTAGAGGTCGGTTTGCCCTGCACTTCATCCCCGGCTACAACACTCCAACCCCCATTCAGATTAATGAGAGAAAGCAAAAACCTCAAGACAGGTCCATCTAAAAACAGCCAAGTATAACACAATTAGAATATAATTTTTCTCTCATTAAACTGAATGAAAAGAATGAATTAATTTATAGTTCAACTGATTCTAAGGAGAGTATAAATTCGGTGTAATTCCTCATATTTGTATTCATATAGTACCAATCAGTATAAAGCAACCTAAATGGTTTCTATAGATGAGGAAACCAACACAGTTACATCTTTAATTCCTTTAAACCGCCCTGTGCTGAGTGTGCACAAAGCAGCAGCAAAACCGGTGAGGAAAAAGTTCCTTTTAACAAAGAGACCTCCAGTGGGGATTTTCCACTCGTACCTACTCGGTTCTACTCATCTCATCTCGGCCTGGTTTGTTTTCCACTACGATTCAGCTGTGACGTATTTGATTGTGTATCTAAAGGAAGAAGACAACAACACTAAAGATGTAGAACCTGGAGGAGATGATAGATGTGCTGCTGGGTCTGTGACTTGTGTTTGATATCAAGTTAAAAAATGAGAGTGAGAGAAGCTATGAAGAGACAGAGCTCCTGTTAGATCTGGTTGTTCCTTATCACCGTCTAGATCCCTTTTTAATTCTCTCCTCAGCACCAGGTTTATGAACATCTGCACCTCAGAGTTGGATCATCAAACAGACTTTTGCTGCCATTGCTGGTCGAATAAAATGAACCAGAAGCCGTCAGAGTCGGTTTTTCCACTGATTTCCTCCTCCTGACTCAGACGTCTGACTCCAACCCCCCGACCAATCGGTGGTCTGTAGTGTGATGATGTCAGATACAGCCGACTCAACCGCTTAGAACCTCAGCAGAATAGATACAGAAAAAGTATCTACTCTGCACGTTAGACCCCTAGTGGAAAAGAACCAAACCGAGGCGAGTGGAGTCGTGCCGAGTAGGTACTAGTGGAAAAGCGCCACAGCAGAACCCAGTCCGGGCAGGGTGGCCATCAACCTCAACCGGACAGAGAAGAATCAGAGAAGCCACAATAGTGCAGGAGTACGCACCATGAGAAACGTGGAACTGCAAAGCCACACCGACCAGTTCCCCACTGTTGGAACAGCCTCTCTGAATTAACACAAAATGAAACTGTTACTCCAGCTTGTAATAGAAGGAAGCGACGGGTCGAGAAGTGAATCGGCCAGAACCACACTATATATAAAATACTATATGTAATACTGTACAGCCGGCGTTTACCTTCAATATTCAACCAGGATTCTGGTGTTTTTGTCAAAGCAACAGCACTAACCAGGGAATCATGAGCCCTGACTGGCACTCCGAGCTCCGATCAACTGCTGGATGATTTATTTATTTATTTATTTATTTATTACGGATCCCCATTAGTCCTCACTGCAGTTTAATTATTTAATTGTTTAACTAGGATCCCCATTAGCTACAGCATGACTGCAGCTATTCTTCCTGGGGTCCTCCAACATTTTAAAATAATACAGTACTAAACATAACATAATAAAAGCAAACCAAATACATGTACACTAGATAAAGAGAATATCAAATTAAAAATACTCTGCAAAAAGGCAGAGACATTCCACAAAATGAAGACAGCGAGTGAGGACATAAATACTAACAAAAACACTGCACAGTTAAGAGTTCATGTGAGGTCGTCAAAAAGTCTGAAAAGCAGTCCACAATTTCATTTCATTTGTAGTCTAAAACTTCACAACTGATCTAATACAGAAAAAAGAAAGAAAAAAATACATTCAACAGCAGTCATAACCAACTATGTTTCCATTTCCAGCAGGTCAGACAATCAGTCTCAGCAGCTGCTTGTTTAAGTGCAGTGAAGACTGTTCTTCCTGGGGTCCAACATTGCGAACATAAAACAAAAAATACAATTCTTACAATTAAAACATAAATAAATCTTTCAACCCTTAAATTGTTAAAACCAGCCAGAACCAAACAACAAAAAATATTCCATTTTATAAACTAACTAAAACTGACTTCCTTGCTAAGTAGTGCTTTTCTTAATTTATTTTTGAATCTAGCTTTATTGTTTATGGTTAAATGTGGTGGAAGCTTATTCCAATACGATTCAGTGAATTCATCTAATGAACCAATCAGTTTAATGAGCAGATTGTGGTGATACAGCACACTGAGGAAATGCTGAGTTACGATGGAGTTGACTTATTGCCTGGATGCAGAGAGACGTGAGGCCGTCCAGGCCTCGCCTGGCCTCAATACGCTCGGCTTTGACTCAAAGCTGGGAAAGAGGGAGGTGTCGCACATAGGCATGGGACGATATGAAAATTTCATATCACGATATTAGTGGACAAAAATATCACGATTACGATATTATCACGATATTAGCGTGTCGCTTATAAAATTCTTAAAATGCAAGGAAAAACACTAACAGTGGATCCACTGGTTCCTTCAGAACATTTATTCTCAAATCATTCTCAACACAGTGACACTTGAGGTAGAGAACAAATAGTGTACTGTAAATGTTATGCATTACAAAGTGTAAACTATAGTACCGGTACTTATTTGAACTTTCTTTTTTTGTAAGAAAATACTTCCCTGAGAGTCGAAAGAAATAAGTGACAAATAGAAATAAAGTGACAAAGTAGAGCCAAATGCACACTGATTGTATTACTCTCTGAAACTTTAACAGTGGCTGGCTGCCTGCTACTTAGTACGGCTCTCTGGAAAAATAATAAAATAAAGGCACTGCTCTGTAGTATACAAAACAAAAGCTGCATGGCCAACACAAAGATTGAGTGAAAATAAAGTGCCACAGTAGTCAAATGCACACGGATTGTACTACTCTCTGAAAAAATATTAAATAAATAATAATAATAAATAATATTAATAAAATACATGAAAAAAAATAACACTGGCTTCTACCTGGCTGGTAGCCTTGTGTGACAAAAAAAAAAAAAAGAAAATATTTGGCGATAATTACAGTACCCCACGATAACGTTATCGCGGCCGTTTTTTATTGCTATATACAATAATATCGTATATCGCCCCATGCCTAGTCGCACAAGAGAGTAGCCTGATAAGTGAAGGCTCTGCCTTCTACTAGGGAAACTCTAGGGAACATGAGTCAGGGAGGAGGAATGTGGCCCTTACAAGGGAACGCAGCCCTAAGAGGCTGCATGTGTGAGGAGAAGAACTGTCACTGCTGTTGACTCTATCAGGAAGAGCATGAGGAGAGTAGATCTCTACTCTCATGAGACCTCTGCACTGCTTTAGCTCCGATGGGAGAGTCCTAGTAACTTTGAGACAGTCTCAAGTAATATTCAAACAACACAGCTAAGACCAAAGATATCCTGATCATTTCCAGTACTCCAGTCGATTCCGATATTGATTTGAGTTAGTGTTATTAAAACAGATTTTTTTGAGCTGTTGCCTGAATGATATGACTGTAGTTCTGCAACATATTACTACTAGTATTATATTGAGATTAAACAGAAAGTATTGTCAGCTAATGATGCTGTAAGGACCAATCAGCTCCCAGAATGCTGATAGAACTGCTTTCAGAAACATCGTGGGGCAGAATTACCAAACAGATCCAGGGCAGCAAACAAAGGTAGGGCTGTATGAAATTGTTTTTATTTTTTCCCACATTCCGTTTGAATTTTTTTAATTTTCTGTGTTTTTTGGTTTTTAATTTTTGAGAATTTGGTTTTTAGCATTTTATGCAAATTTAACCCAAAGAAAGTATATAAAGCAATGAAATAAAGACAATTTATGCAATTATAACTGAAAACTGTTTTCATACCTTTAAACATATTTAAAGGCAAAAACATGGCAGTAGTTATTCTCGTGTGCAACAAAACATTCCTTTTTCTGGGCAAAAACAAAAGAATTCCAAAAGTTATTTGTATGAAATAAATAAATAACTCAAATATGCCTTTCAATATCCGTTTAAAGTGCAAAAAAAGAACATGTGTGAATTAGATGACGTGACTACTGGGATTAGAGTTCACCGGGCGAAGATGTAATGATGAAAAAAAAAAAATCGATCTTTAGACATGGGAATCGATTTTTAGGAATCGATTTAGAATCGGAAAATTGTTTTTTTTCAACACAGGCATAATCACACGCACACATAACAACTAAAAGTAGCCCAATGCACACTGAATAGATGCACTCTAAGACAAAGACAAAGGCCCATCACGTTTGATGGAGCGATATTTCAAGTGTGACGTGTCTGAGTGAGAGAGGGGCATTAGGCCGCCTGTATCACCATGGTGCTGTTGTGTGTGTGTGTGTGTTCTGTTCCTGACAGCTGAGCTGAGTTCACTTGTACTGCCCGGTCCGAGGCTGCACCTCCGTCCCTGCAGTCTCAGACTTACCCGCCTTTTCTTCTCAAGACGGAAAAGGATGGAAGAGGTTCAAACTACTGAGTCGTCCTAACAATATAGCCCAAAATAAAGTAATACAAAGAATCGACTACTTGATCGACATCGGAAAAAAAGGGATTGATCAACGTAAATCACAATTGAAGATATTGATGCTTTTCAAACTAAATATTTGGCATGTTGGAGTTATAATTTCAAACACAGTCCCTAAAAATTAGCTCTTCTGTGTTTTTACTCCCTCAAAGCAATTTAATTGAATTTTGAATTGAAATTTTTATTTCGAACATGAAACAGTAGTGAATACAAAACAAAACAATAATAATCAATAATAAAAAAAATATATATATAAATAAAAACATACATCCATCATAGTTAACATGCTCGAAAAGTGGAAGAAGGAAGAAGTAAAAAGTTAAATCCTACCCCCTAAACTCTATTTCATTATAATCAAAATTAATTTAATTACTATACAAAAAACAAAAGATATATATATATATATATATATATATATATATATATATATATATATATATATATATATATATATATATATATATATATATACACACACACACACATACACACACACACAAATGTTATATGAATATCAATAATAACACATCCTCACACCTATATACACTGATATTATAAATTAATATATCAGCAATGACACAGAAACAATACATCGTTTATGCACTTGTAATCTCCTGTTTTTAGCAATACACCACCAAACATAAATGGGAAATGAGGCACAATGGAGTGGTGGAGAGGCCAGTGTAACCATCAAGGAGCCATTATTAAACTGTCTACGTAATACAGTTGCAAAGAGTTTTGTCTGCAGACATGAGGTCATGAGGGCGTAACAAAACAGTGTGAAAAGCACAAAGAGAAGTCAGTGGGTACAAGCAGGCTGCACCGGCAGTCTCCTGCAGGAAATCTGGGCGGAATGAGGCAGCAAAACATGACTCAGGCATCTCGTAGCTTAGGAGACTTTTACAGCTGAAGGAAGCGCTACTTTGAAAGGGGAAAGGGCGCCGGGCCGTGAGGTCACCAGAGCAAATCCCAGACACAGACAAGCCTTAGGGAGAAAGATGATGGCAAACCACGGTTGTTGAGAGGACCTAAAGTCCCAGACGCCAGCCGAGGACCATGAATGTACCAGGACATTTTAAATCCTGCTTTAAAGTGCAGCTACTCCACATCAGATCCAGCATTTGCGGAGCTAAAAGCAGTCATCGGAGAAGGTGGAGCAGGAAACACCTTCTTTTTGAAAGCACGGGTGGCTGCCAGCGCTCGGCCTCCACGTACGTGTGCTTTTTAGCAGGATGAACTAAGTGAAGATCACGCAGTGAGCAATTCCACAAATCGACAATGAAGTGATTAAATCCTTCATATTCCGTGGGATTAAGTGCACTTTTAAAAATGAGGATTACTTCTGCACTTTGGGGGATCACAGGAACTGTGGAACACTGTAAAACCACATCAGCTAAGCTGAGGGTGATCTCTGCATTAGCACATGCTTAAAAGCCACAAACCATTTGGCTCTTAATGTAATAAAACATACACAGATATTAAAAGTCTCACAAAACCCCCCAAAAAACAACGGTGTGCAACACCAAAACCCTGCAAAGAGCCCTACGGTCTTAACCAGGGGTGGCCAACACGCGGCTCGCGAGCCGCATGCGGCTCTGTGCCCGGTGTCAGGCGGCTCTTGCGACTTTATTTGATAGGTGCATTGAAAGACAGACACGCAGGAAGTGGGGGCAAAATATGCCGTAACTGGAATCGAACCCGCGTCGTTGTACAGGGGAAGGTATTCATAGTCGCATGCTCAACCCGTTGAACTATACGGACGAGCGCTCATGTTTGTGACGGAAATAACTCGAAGGGAAAAAAAAAATAGTCCCATCTCTCCAGATTAGGGCTGGGCGATATATCGAGATTTTAATATATATCGATATATTTTCAAACGCGATATGGTATGAGACAATATCGTTTATATTGATTTATAAAAAAAAAAAAAATGTATGATTTTGATATAGCTTATTTTGTGACAAATTGACTTGAATGTTTTATTTGAGATTTGCACAAATGTTTTGTTATTTGTACGACTGTCAACCTCAGTGGAAAAGTCTGCCTGTTACTGTCTACATTGTATTAATTGCACAGTGTATTTTAATTTAATTGTTATGCAGGAAAGGGATATTTGTTTTATTTTATTCAAGAAACATTTTTATTCTATATATGCAGGCAGTTTATTTTTATTTCATTTGTTTTATACATGTTGATATTGTGCAGACCTCTGTTAATAAAGGAACCTGTGTGACATTTGGCACGAGGCTTTGTATTAAAACTGACTGTTTTTGTAAGGGTTTGCCTCAGAAAAAATGAAGCTAACAGAGATGCTATGCTATAATGCTTTGGGGGAAACCCCAATTATGGCACAGAAAAAATATCGATATATATCGAGTATCGCCATTCAGCTAGAAAATATTGAGATATGACTTTTGGTCCATATCGCCCAGCCCTACTCCATATGTAGCTCCGCAAGCCGTCTTTTGCTCGTCTTTTTTTTTGGAGACAGGCACCCGTCAATCCATTCATCCATCGTTAGCTCCTCCCCGGAGATCAACGTTTACCGTGAACATGCCTTATTAATTGTTAACGAAAATAAAAAATAAACTTTAACACCAGCTACTTTTTGCTACCTGCTGTAGCTGTCAAAAAATAACAGTTGGTTGTTGTCATGGATACATTGGTTGCTTTCCTGACGCGGAATGATATGCTGGGATAAGGCTTTAGAATAGAAGTCGTGGTATATAAGATAAGTCCTTTATTTCTCCCTGAATGGGGAAATTCTCAAGGTTCAAAAAGTAAAAAATATATAATTACGAAATATAAACAGTATACATTGGAATGAAAAATAATATGCTCATAATACCACTCTTAACAACCAATCAGATTGCAGGATTTCACCTTTTCCATTTTATAATGGTATTTTTATGTCTCAGAGAGAGCAGGGAGTGAGAGATGGGGTAGTTGATGTTGCTCTTTGCAGTAACACAGTAACCAATTGTGGCTCTTTGCCTCTGACTGGTTAGCCACCCCTGAGCTAAACAATAACCACAGTAGCTATACTATAACATGGTGTGCAGCAGCAGAAGTTAATGCAGTTAACCTGTTACATCAGTCACATTTAGTGTATGAAAACACTGAATAACCTGCCCGTGAGGAAAAACCCAAACTGGGCAACATTAAATCTGGAAACCCATTAATAACAAGTGTGTCACCCGGCTCCCTTCCAGGTGTAGAAGTCTGACCCCAATATGGCTCTTTTTTGGAACAACTGCAAACACCTCAGACTTCGGGAGCCGATATGGATTCACTCAAATCAACAAAAACCTTTCCTTAAACCGCATTCATGAATTTACAAGAACATCCTGTATCTGTGCAAGTGATGCCTAGAGATGTGACTAAGCGGTTACGGCAGTAAAAGCCGAGAAACATTCCTGGACGCGCTGGGAATCATCCTCTGAGAGGACTGTGGGTGCTGCGCCAGATCAGAGTTCTGACAAGTGGTCATACTAGGCCTGTGTTGAAAAGATCGATTTTCCGATTCTAAATTCTAATTTGATTCTCATATTAATTCATAAAAATCGATTAATATGTCTAAAGATCAATTTCTTTTTATTTTTTTTTATCATTACATTACAACTTTTAGTATTTTTTTGTTTATGCCAAAAAGAGGAATGTTTTGTTGGATACGAGAATAACTACTGCCATGTTTTTGCCTTTAAATATGTTTAAAAGTATGAAAATATTAAAAGTTATCAATTATAATTACATAAATTGTCTATATTTCTTTGCTTTATTTACCGTTTTCGGATTACATTTGCATAAAATGCTAAAAACCTAATTCTCATAAATGGGATTTCATACGTCCTCTGTTTGCTGACCTGGATCTGTTTGGTAATTCTGACCCACACGATGTTTTTTGAAAGCAGTTACAGTATATCAGCATTCTGGAAGGTTTTCTTTCTTTTTTTGCACTTTAAATGGATATTGAAAGGCATATTTGAGTTATTTATTTCTTAGTTATTTATTTCATACAAATAACCTTTGGAATTTTTTTGTTTTTGCCCAAAAAAGGAATGTTTTGTTGCACGCGAGAATAACTACTGCCATGTTTTTGCCTTTATATACATTTAAAAGTATGAAAATATTAACGTTTTCAGTTATAATTGCATAAATTGTCTTTATTTAATTGCTTTATATACTTTTTGGGGGTTAAATTTGCATAAAATGCTAAATACCTAATTCTAAAAACCAAAAAACACAGAAAATGGAAAAGAATAAAAATGGAATGTGGTAAAAAATAAAAGCGATTTCATACAGCCTCTGTTTTCTGTCCTGGATCTGTTTGATAATTCTGACCTACACGATGTTTCTGAAATCAGTTCTATCAGCATTCTGGGAGGTGATTGGTCCTTACAGCATCATTAGCTGCCAATACTTGCTGTTGAATCTCAGTATAATACTAGTATTAATATGTTGCGGAACTACAGTCATATAATTCATGCAACAGCTCAAAAAATAGTTTTAATAACACTAACCCAAATCAATATCGGATTGAATTAAAGCGTGATAATCGATTCTGAATCTTAAGAATCGGAATCGATTCTTGACATTTGAATCAATCCCCAGTCCTAGTTCATACGGACCCGTTTCATTCCCATTTTCCGATCCGGGCGACTGACGGTCCACAGATGAGTGGCATTTTAACCTCTGAGGATGTTAGGACAAACTTAACGGAGGGAGGCGTACTGTACCTTCCTACAGGAACTGTGAGGTAAAACTACAAGGGCAACAAACGCGTCTGCGATCCCCGTCACCCAGGAAAGAGCGTCCACCCTGCCGAGCACCCACCTGGCAGCGAGATGGGCGACAGCTCGTTGTAGCCCCCGAAGGAGGCGTTGCGGATCAGCTTGCGTCCGTCTGGGTGTGGAGGTCGAACGGATGTTGTCCCGCCACACGTGGAGAAGCGGCGGCGGCTCAGCAGACCCTCCTCCTTCATCATGGGGCCGGCGGCAGCTCCCCCGGAGGGCCAGGGGGAAGGGGCGAGGGCTGGGGGGACGGCCAGAAAAGCCCGAGGGTGGAAGGTCGAACGGTGATCCACTGCGCCTCACTCAGCTGGTGTGTGAGTGAATAAATCAATCAACACGCAGAGAGAAAAGCCAAGTCCAACAGACACACTGGCAAGCTCAGACGAGCAGACACGGAGCCGGGGCAGGAGGCTGTTTCCCTCTCACTTCCTCCAGATGACTGTCCCTCTCTCCCTCTCTCTACTCTCTCCTCTCTGTGAGTGAGAGCTCCTAAGTATTTAATAACGGATACGCTGAGCCCCGCCTACTGCCTCTCCTCCGCATGGGAGGGGAGCTGCATCTTGGCTTGAGGAAAAAAATATAAAAGCCCTGATATTCCAGGTCACAACTTCTACTGAGGCTGAATTTATCACTACGTTTTTGTTTTAAGCTCAATATTTTATATTCAAAAGGGACATCCCACTGCTTTTCAACCAAACTTCAGTGGTTAATCATTGCTCTGACTCTGACACCCAGCATACAGATACCAGCATACCTTTTCTTGTTCTAACGGGACTGTAATCTGGACCAATACCAATTCCAAATAGTGTTGTTAAATGTAACCACAGCATTAGAGACCCCAGCGGGAATCAGGGACTGGAGCATCAGCCACAAACTGTGGCAGCGTTTACTCACACCCAAGTACAGGGTGGAAATTACTCTGAAATCAATAGACGAAGCACCTGAGACTACGCTAAATTCTATACCTTGCATCATATGGCGCTTTTCCACTAGTACCTACTCAGCTCTACTCAAGTTTCTTTTCCACAACAATTGAGCACCTGGAGCAGAAGTAGGAGGTTGGAGAGAAGCTGCTGTGACGTATTTGATTGTGTATCTAAATGAAGAAGACAACAACACTAAAGATGTAGAACCTGGAGGAGATGATAGATGTGCTGCTGGGTCTGTGGCTTGTGTTTGATATCAAGTTAAAATATGAGAGTTAGAAAAGGTTCAAGCGGCAATGCTTTTTAATATTTTTTTAGTTTGTCTGCGCTGCTGAAAAGTCAGCTGGAGCCGTGAGCAGCTATGAAGAGACAGAGCTCCTGGTAGATCTGGTCGTTCTTTATCGCCCTTCTACATCCCTTTTTAATTCTCTCCTCAGCACCAGGTTTATGAACATCTGACCCTCAGAGTTGGATCATGAAACAGACTTTTGCTGCCATTGCTGGTTGAATAAAATGAACAAGAATCCGTCAGAGTCTCTTTCTCTGATTTCCTCCTCCTGACTCAGACGTCTGACTCCAACCCCCCGACCAATCGGTGGCCTGTAGTGTGATGATGTCAGATACAGCCGACTCAGCCACTTAGAACCTCGGCAGAATAGTTACAGAAAAGTATCTACTCGCCATGTTAGACCCCTGGTGGAAAAGAACCAAACTGAGGCGAGTCGAGTCGGGCTGAGTAGGTACTAGTGGAAAAGCGCCAAGAGATAGAGTTGATAATATATATCTAGCTCTCTAGCTGGTAGCTGCTTAAAAAGTTTCAATGTGGATGTTTGACTTTGACAGCAGCAAACGAGAGTATCTTAGGTACATAACGTGATCTTCATCAGCAGAGTTCAGTAGAATGCTATGGGTTTGTGTCCACGGCATTCAAGCCTTTTAAAATGATAACAACAACAAAACTTTACTTTACTTTACTCTGAGATGCTGCGTTGTGGCTCAAAGATGCCACCGAGCCGTCACAAACTTCCTGAAGTAAGAACTAATCTGATGAAGACTCGCCGGTGATGTCGGCAGGCTGGCAGGGCCTGCGAGACGAGTCCTGGGGGTTAATGCCCAGCAGCCGCCGAACTTAACATCCTCGTGAATAGCAGTGAAATGTCCCTTTACGAGAACTGTTCCTTTTTAATCCTCACAGCTTATAACTGCTATAAAGACAGGAGTCACCACACATACACACACAGACACACACACACACACAGAATACAGAAGCTCTGTTGAAGACAGAAGGAAGTCATCACACCACCACCACACCAGCCCTGCGGTGCCGTCTACATGCACACCAGCATTTAACATTTTCAACACCATGTGTCCTTTAGGTGTAGGCCTGTGTTGAAAAAAAATCGATTTTCTGATTCTAAATTGATTCTCATATTAATTCCTAAAAATCGATTCGTATGTCTAAAGATCGATTTTTTTTCTTCATAATTACATTTTCGCCCCGTGAACTTTAATCCCAGTTGTCAGGTCATTTAATTACGGAAGAGTATTAGGGCCAGGCAGGAGAAAAATAAAAATATTATTTTAGGAGGAAGATTTTTTTTTCATTATGCACTTTCAGAAAAAAGTCGAAATGTTGAGAAAAAAGTCAAAATTTCATCTTTATTCACGAAATTTTGACTTTATTCTTGAAATTGTATTTCAACATTAATCTGATTTTTTTCTTGACATTTCGACTTTTTTCTCAAAGTGCACAATAAAAGAAAATCTTCCCTTCTCAAATATTTTTTCTCCTGCATTGCCCTAATACTCTTCCGTATTTAATTCACACATGCGTGTGGTGTGAAACTATCAAACAATGAACATGGCGTCGAAGAGTAGCATCAACAAAGCGCTGGTTTTTAAAACTCCTGAACTAAATTAACTTTTCTTTCAATGTGAAATTAGTGAAATTATTAGTTCACTAGTTATTTTACAGTCATATAATTCAGGCAAGAGCTCAAAAAACATTTTTAATAACACTTACCCAAATCAATATTAGATCGAATCGGATCCTGATACTCTATTCAGAATCTTAAGAATCGGAATCGATTCAATTCTTGACACTTGAATCGATGCCCACCCCTTTTTTTGGTGTGTACAAATAGCTACGTAAATAGGAGGAGCATTAAACCCAAACACAATCCTAGTCTACCATACAAAGATGTTAAAGTTGTTTGCAGTGTTGACTAGTCGTATCTAGACAGGAAGATGGAAGATGCTGGATGATTTAGTGCAGATGCAAGTCTGTTGTTGCTGCGCTGACATCACAAGCACAAAGAGCTGTCTGGCAGCCGACGCCGACACCAATACAGCTGTGTGTTGATGTAGCTGCAGCTTAAACGATATATTTATTCAACATGACCCCGGCGTTCAGGCGGACATGACAGGTGAGAGTTATCAGCGTGGTTTATAGAAACTGACAGGATGTGCACACGGAGGGCAGAGCGAGTCGTGAACAGAATCAGCCTCGGGCATCGTCTCTGAAACCTAATCTGGGATGGAATTGATCAGCTGTGCAGCTGTCGGTCTCATCGTGTCCCGGCCAGCCGATCTGCTGGGTCTTTTTCTTCCAGACCTCTCCACCAACTTTTCAGGAAGACGCGTCACCTAAGATTGCACGTCCAGATAAACGCCGTAATCCCCTCCCAAACTGCGGTAACTAATTACTCCACACGGCTGTTAAGTCTGCGGCTCGACCTCCCCGACTCAAATGTAGATTAAAACAAGTAATTAGATGTCCTGCATGTACAATTCACATCCCAGCCCTAATTAATCCGCTTGCGGAGGGAAAGTCATTTTCCACAGGGCCAACAGCATTTTCGAGGTACTTGAGAAACCTTTTCTAAATATAGTCACTATCTGGGACATTTGTCGGGCTGATTCTGATGAAATTAGGACTGATTCTGGCTCATCGGTTCCACCCCTAGAAGCTGAGCCCCTACGCGCTCACTGGGGGACCGGGAGCCCATCGTCAGTCTAGCCCGGGGGTCGGCAACCATCGGCTCCAGAGCCGCATGCGGCTCTTTAGCGCCGCCCTAGTGGCTCCTAGAGCTTTTTCAAATATGTTTGACCTTTTTTTTTCCTTTTTTTCTTCTTTTTTTTGTTTTTTTTTTCCTTCTTTTTCTTTTTTTTCTCTTTTTTTTCCTTTTTTTGTCTTTTCCTTTTTTTCTTCTTCTTTTTCCTTTTTCTTCTTTTTTCCTTTTTTTGTCTTTTCCTTTTTTCTTCTTCTTTTTCCTTTTGTTCTCTTTTTTCTTCCTTTTTCCTTTCCTTCTTAATCTCAACATTCCGACTTTTTTCTCGAAATTTTGACTTTTCTCTCGACATTTCAACTTTTTTCTCAACATTTTGACTTTTTTCTCGACATTTCGACCTTTTCTCGAAGTGCATAATGAAAAAAAAAAATCTTCCCCCAGTTCTAACTAATATAGAAACATGCAGCATGTGTTTTCCTTCATTCTAAGGCTTATACAAGACTTTTCATTTTTTGCGGATCCAGACATATTTGTTTTTTGTGTTTTTGGTCCAATATGGCTCTTTCAACATTTTGGGTTGCCGACCCCTGGTCTAGCCAGACCTGCCTAACGTAAAGATCCAGTGTAAATCCACCTCTCACGTCCTCAAAGATGGTCTGGTTTTAGACAGGACTGTTGCCACGTCTCCTAGAGGTTTCCTGGGATATAAAACATCTTTCATGATCCCACAGAGCGAATGTAGCACCCAACATCCTGGCATTTTGGGTTCCGAGTGAAATCGTCAAGAGATAATCACGATTCCTCCAATAATGAACCACATAATTGTGGATAATTGTTTACTTTCTCATCAAACCCAATCGAGACAAAAAAAAAGGTCCCTTTTTTTCTTGTCTCTACAGATCCTATCATGGAAATGCTCTGGCTCACGTGTACTTTGTGTTTAACTTACGCTACAACGATATCTCATGTTGACTGTTATCATATAACCATTCAGGTCAAAACAGACAAATATTCTCACTGGCCACGGTTACATGATGTTTTTTAATTCGGAATTAATTATTCTGAATTAAATAATTCAGAATTAAACTATTTTCCTTCCAGTTTACATGGAAATAGTAATTCCGAATTGAGGTTTACGTGGAAAACACGTTTGATGGTCTTTCTCCAATTCCTCTACAGGTCTGGGGGTTGGGAAGGTTCTGATTGGATAGGGGGGGGACCGGAAGTTAAACTACCGGAAGAAAAACAAACTTAGCCGCTACAACTTTGAAAAGCTCCCAATTTTTATGTTTCCTGTTTCCATCTGTTCTTTTAATTATTTCCAGGTCCTCCAAGATATTTATTAAATAAATGGTCTCTGCTCTTGACCACCATTTTATTCTATTCTATTATTCTATTCTATTCAATTATTCTATTCGGATTTAAAGTCAGAATAAACCAGCCACTTACTTCGGAATTAAGTTTAATTCGGAATGGCCATTTTCATTCGGTTGTTTACATGGTCATTTTTACTCATTTTAAATCAGATTTAATTTTAATTCTGAATTAAAGAGGAATTAAACTTCTTATGTAAACGCACTCAGTCACAATTCCTCCAATAATCAACCACATTACCGTACTTTGAGTTTTGTTTTTGTATTTGCCTCATTTAGTATGCACTTATTTATCTTTAATTGTACTTGGATTTATCTTTAATCTATCTGTTTTTGGTTGTTATTTGTTTTGTTCATTTTCTTTTTTTCATTGTTTTCTGCTTTTTATTATCTTTAGTTTTTATTAGTTTTTGTTTTTTGTCTTGTTTTTCTTTTTAGTTGTTGTTCTTTGTACTTGTTATCTACTTTGTTTTATTCTGTTTAACTAAGATTTTATATTGTACTGTAAAAGTTTTTTAGAAATGTATATTTGTACTGTTGGACCCCAGGAAGAATAGTTGCTGCTGAGGCAACAACTAATGGGGATCTGAAATAAATAAATAAATAAATAAATAAATAAATAAATTACTGTGGATAATTGTTTACTTTCTCATCAAACACAATCAAGACAAAAAACGTTGACTGCTATCATATAACCATGCAGGTCAAAACAGACAAATCTTCTCTATGAAAAGTAAATCTGCAATAAATAAAAACAAAATGTCTTTGTGACATGTTGATGTTAGCAATAAATCCTTATCAATACGACAAAACCACTGGGAATTAAAACCAAAGCACCTACAGATAATAATATTGTTATTTTTACATTAATTCAAAGTAAATGTATATTGTTTCAAAGAGTAGCGTGTCGAAATGAGGTGTATTATCATACACCAGTCCAGCCATGACATGTCAACCAATGAGCTGCTGTCTATCCGACACCGCGGTGCAAGTGAAATATTTACTGCAGGCCGCCGGTGTCACGTGCAGATAAACAACTATAGTCTTACATAAAGTCTGCAAGGAGACCATGTAAGCCTGGGATTAGCTCTGGTTGAAAGAGGCTTTCCAAAACACGGCCCTGCAGGCATCTCTGGCTGCACCCCCCACCTCTGAGATGCACCGAGACGTCCCAAACCTGGCCGTCTTTTTTCACTTCATATCTAATCATTCATGCTGGTGTGATTTCCCTTCTGTCGTCAAGAGAGCCGTCGCACATATATGTCAAAAACATGCACACAGACAGCAGACAGCACAAACCTGTGGGTGTAAACTACAAACAGCACTGCTCTCTACTCTCTACTCTGGGTCTGATGAGCACTGGTGCTCATTACTGTACCTTGCCTTCCTCGGCTAACGCTTACAAGAAATGGTCCAAAGCTGAAGGGCAGACATCCGTTTGACGTCCAATTCAAGGCTACAATCCCTTCTGCTTCACACCCGAGTCGCATGAGTCCGCAAAAGCCCGTGGCTGACGGAGCAGAGCTCCCGAAGTGGAGATACTCCCCATCACGTCCCGGCGTTTCCACCATGTATGACATATGCTGTATCCCTGTGGGAGCTCAGTCCCTGCAGGGCCCGGCCACTCAGCGGACGGTACTGCAGGTGAGAGACAGGACGGTGGACCAGCCGTGGCCCAGGGTGCAGGTAAGACCGGCCCCCTCCGTGTGGTTAACCCCGTCTGACGGGCCGTAATCCCATCAGCTGATCCTAAATCCACGCTAACCCCACCGCCTCCACTACTTCCGTGTTTGTCATCTCAAGTGTCTTCTTTGATTTCAGTTCCCTCAGGCGGTTTCCATCGTGGCCACCTCTACACTAGGCCTGTGTTGAAAAGATCGATTTTCCGATTCTAAATCGATTCTCATATTATTTCCTAAAAATCGATTCATATGTCTAAAGATCGATTTATTTATTTTTTTGGTTCTCAGTGAGTCCCCAGGTTAAGACTTGCTTGTCTGACAAACTAAAGACACAAACACGGTTTGTCTGTGAAATCTTAAATTGATTTTTTATTTTTTTAATTTGTATTTAAAATAAAAAAATTAAATAAAATTAATTATTAATTAATAATGATTAATTATTATAATATAAATCATAATTAATAATATAATAAATAATGATAAAAAATATATAAATATAATATAATAAATATCAAATAAATATCAAACAAATACAATATATAAATATAATATATTATTATTATTATTATTATTGTTATATAATAATAATATTATTATTATTATTATGTATTATTGTTATTATATTATTTATAATTATTAATAATTATTATTAATTCATCATTAATTAATTATTAATTAAAATATACATTTCACATTTTTTTTTTTTTTATTTTCATGATGAAGCAACACCCAGATTAAGTGATACAACCCAAACAACAATGCAAATATTTCATGAGAGCACTGAGTGCTAAACTGCGTGTGTGTTAATAAAAGTGTTGTTGCACTTGATTAAAGCTGAACTGCTTTCAACAACAAGTACCCTCTGGAGATGTAGAAAAAATAAAACCGTTGTTTCAAAACAGAGTTGTCTGAGGGGGATTGAGACTCCATGAATACGACCCAACACACCTCAACCAGCTCCAAAAGATGGAGGGAATTTGGTTAGAAAAATATAATTTGTTTTTTTATTACTCCAAAAATTTTAAATAAACAACTGGGTGAGCAACAATATTGCTGGAGACAGTGTGGGCAATTGAGCGCCAACCACTCTCACATTTCCTGCTCATGTAAGAAAGTACAAGCATTTTGGGATGGGATCCTGAGAGCCATGGAGAAAGTTTTGGGATTCCTAAAGATCCCCGGGTTTGGTTTAGTTTAGTTTATTGGTCCTTTCAATTTCCACAACACAAATAACCCAAAGTACAGGTGTAAATCATCAGTTTAATACCAAAAAAATA
The DNA here is from genome assembly GCF_033807715.1 of Cololabis saira. Taxonomy (NCBI): domain Eukaryota; kingdom Metazoa; phylum Chordata; class Actinopteri; order Beloniformes; family Belonidae; genus Cololabis; species Cololabis saira. The sequence continues at coordinate 28,675,658 of NC_084609.1, forward strand.
AAAAGATTTTGGTGTAAATATATTCAATTTTAACTAAAACCAAGGACCAAAAGGTGTAGACTGAAGCCTAACTTTATGACGCCTACCCTTTTCACAAAAAATAAATAAATGTTAGCTTTTAAAAACTGGTGCATTTAGGATTTAGATAATGAAATAAAATACATAAATAAATCCATATGAGAAGTTGCCCGAGTATAAACAAAATAACTGTACACATACAGCATATTCCACATGTCATGTGTATTATACCTTTGTTTTATATGTATTAATCATTTTGTATTTATAGGAGCTTTTGAATTGTAATAACGTGCTACACATTTTATGAGTTATTTACTTAGGACTGATACAAGAGGATGTAATAAATAAAGAGGACATATATATTTTTAAAATTCTATCTATTGCGGCTCAGAAAGCCATTACAAGAAATTGGCTGAAGACGGATTCACCTGGACTGAGCCAATGGTTGGACATTGTAGAAGAAAAACGATCAATGGAACAAATTACCTACAGCCGACGACTTAAAACAGAGTACTTTGCAAGATGGACAGAATGGCATTATTATATAAGACAGTAGTGCCCCCCCCCTTGTTTGACGGGAGGCAGACAACGACCTGCCACCCACTGATGGATCGATGGCCAACACAGTAATGTCATTATTTCCAACCGTTCTAACAGTACTTAGGATTCCACCGGGCCCAGCGCCGTGACACTGGATGGACCGGACTCATCGACTGCAGGTACAGAGACACTGCAGCACAAGCAAAGTAAAGATTTGTCTCAGCCTCAAAGCCACGTCTGGGAAAGAGAAGAGAACATTCTCTTCCACCAGTGATTAGCTGGTGATTAATGGCTACAGTCATGAAAAAGAAACATTCTTATATATTACAGGGGATATGGACGTTTCATCTGCTCTGTTTCAGGCTTTGAAATAAGGTGCACACAAACTCACATACAAGACTATATATTTCTATTCATTTAACAAAAACGAAGCCAAAGTTGAGTCTTGTGATTTGTTCAGATGCGGCTTTGTTAACCTGAATTGTGCAACTGTCTTAAATGTTTTGTTTTTTGTTTTTTTTTGGGGGGGGGGGGTGTAATGATGTAATCAAAAGGGAATGCGTTAAAAGGACTGAGAATTACCCCCAATAACCTACTAGCCGAGCAGCACCAAGCTAGCACCCATCAAACATTTAAACTAATCAATACAGATATTTAAAAGTCCATCCATCTTCACAGCTTGAAGATGGATGTGAATCTTCTCCTCGTTTGAGTTTCAGAAACTCTGCACGTTGTGAGTGTACAACTTCCCTCACGCTAATATAAATAAAAGTTTAATGTCCCAATATTAAAAGATTTACATGCAGTTTTACTGTCATAAAACAAGTGAGCAAGAAAAAGAAGAAGAAATCTCTAAGCCCATAACACTGGCCTTGTGTCAGCACTACTGGGAGTAAAATCAGTTGCTATGGAAACAGATTTTATACTGCCCATGAATGCTGAGCCATTGAAGGCTATTTTATGCTATTATTTTTATGCTTTTAACCTGTATTATGTTTAAACATGTAAAGCACTTTGTGCTACATTTTAACGGATGAAATAAAGAAAGAGAAATAAAGACGTATTATTATAATGATCATTATTACTGGAGCTTGCACGTTTTCAGCTGACGTGTCACCCTTGTGGATAATTGTCACAAAGCTATTACATGAATAACGAGGCCTATTTGTCGTTTATTATTCCAGTAAGATTGAACAGGACAGCACATGTTCCTGGACCATGACTGAGTGTACAGGAAGGACATCCAGTCGTCCTGCTTATAAAAAAGGATATAAATACATATCAGCGTATTTAGATGGAGGTAAAAGTCTGAAGCTGTTAAGGAATGACGCAGCGCCAGGTTTTACTGAGATACTAGTTACAGTAAACACAAAGTCTAATAAGCATATCCAAACATAGCGTTAGCACTAGTCAGACAGGGCCCACTGAACTCTTTTATGACAGCGCCCTCTTGTGGAACAAAGGCCTTCCAACACACAGATGTGTTTATTTATTAGTTTATGATCCCCATTAGCCATCTCTCCGTTGTGGGAGTAATGGCTATTCTTCCTGGGGTCCTCACACAGGACACAATTATATACGTAATAAAAACATACAGAATAAGAATAAAGTATAGAATTATACATGGTAGTAACACGGAAAAAACTACAATATTAAAATGATAATAATAATTCACACCAACTCAATACCTAGGCTTATGAAACCAAAAAACAACAAAAGCTTACCAAGAAACCAAGCACTCAGATATTAGTCAGATATTATACACAGACCTTTCTAAAATCCTCTTTTTCAATTTGTTTTTAAAACCACTTATGCTTTCAAGTAATAAGAGCTCAGGTGGAATTAACAGGGCGGGATGCTCGGAGGTAAGTTGATACACCGAGGCCTCAACTCAACACACACAATCACCTGAAACTAACGTCTCTCTAGGACGGCACAGAAGAGGCCCCGAGGGCCTGAGCCCCTCACTGCAAAACAAGCCCTCATCAGAAGACTGATGAGGGTTTTAATAGTGAGTGATACCTGTAAAATATCTGATCAAACGTTTAGGAAGTCGTGAAGTCCTCACTGAGAGACTCCATTCAACTACAAATCATTTTACTCCCGGCAGGTGTGATTTGTTCTGGTCAATGTTTACATCCCATCTCAGGCCTGTACGATCTAGGACATGGCTGAGCAGAAAACAGACGAGGAGAGAACATGACCAGATCTGTGGTCATACTTAAGCCTGATTTAAGGTTCTGCGTTAAACCAACGCAGAGCCTACACCGTTGCCGTGACGCCGTCGTGAACCCTTCAGACTTCTCAGTCACTCCATTACCCCCCACAGAGCTCTAGTTGATACTTTGTTTAGCTTCCGGCTTTTCCGGTCACAGTGACTCAAAGAGATAAGGACGACTATTGTGCAAAAAACCAAAACAACCCAAAAAAAACAAAAAATTCACACACACGAAGAAAAGAGCGCTGAAAGTTCACTACTGCTTCACGAACCGGAAATGCGTTGCTACCAAGCAAACCAATCACAGCCCTCTCAGTCTGTGTTGAGTCTGCGTCGCCTCGACGAGTAGTTACATTTTTTCTGGAGGTGCAGGTCAGGCTACGGCGTATGCTACGGAGAGACTCCCGCGTAGTCGCGAACCCTATGGCGTAGGTTTAACACAGAACCATAATTCAGCCTTTAGGGATCTTAACAGAGCAGACCTCACAAAGGAAGCCCACGCCTCACCAGAGACACAGGCACACTGGACTATTCAATCAGAAAGCATGGTTACAACTGTTCTCCGTGCAGCTTTGGGTCTCTCTGATTACCGTCAGCTCCATCCCATCCTGGCCTACAGCCAGACAAACAAAGCTTCTTCGCCTGTGGTGGGGAATGTGAGGAAATGGACTGAGTACAGGGCTGTCAGTCTGAGGTGGGGGTGTGTAACACCGGCGCCCCACAAGGAACTGTCCTGGCCCCATTTCTCTTCACCCTCTACACCTCCGACTTCCAATTCAGCTCACACCAGGGCCACCTGCAGAAGTTCTCTGATGACTCCTCTATTGTGGGCTACGTCACAGACGACAGGGAAGAGGAGTACAAGGCCCTGGTGGAGAACCGTGTGGAGTGGTGCGACATTTTAGGAGGAAGAGAGGGAGCTCAGCCCCCATCACCATCAAGGGAGTGGAGGTTGAAAGAGTGGACTCCTACACCGAGGCTCTTACCAGGAAGGGGCAGAGCAGGAGGTTTTTCCTGAGAAGGCTGAGGTGGTTTAAAGTTTGTAACAGGCTACTGAGAATCGGTGCGTCCGAAATGCCATACTTAACAGTATATACTCAAAAAGTATACTTTTGTTCCGCAAACTTTTGAGTAAATATCAGTATTATGCATTAATTGGGATGTACTACTCAGAGCCACACGGCACTTCCTGCCGTTGGGAGGGGGAGCTGTTACCATGGTAACAACTCCTGTCACAGCAGCAGTAGCAGCTCTGCTCCGCTCTTTCCCCTTTATCCTGGCCCAAACAAGATGACATTTCTCCTGCGCTGTGTGGTTTTATTCTTACCTCTTCAACTTCTAACGAGAAACAGAAGAAGAATAAAAATAATGTGATACATGATGAACTCATCTGCTTAATATCTTATGGAAACCAAACCGAAATCACACCTAATTCCTCACATTTGAATTGTAGCGTGATGCTGCTGCTGCTGCAGCTTTGCTTGCTACCGGTAACGTTATCCTCCATTTTTGTTGGTTGCTAAGTATCTGCGCAGCAGTTAGCAACCAAACACCGCTGCATTGCATTGTGGGAAGTTTCTGCTTAGATAGTGTCCATCAATCCCATGGATCTATTATAAAACACACTTATAAATTTCTCCGGAATGAGTATGGGTAGTGTATACTATTGTGTACGTACTAATGTTGTAAAAAATCCCACATACTGTTTTTGCTACTCATTAGGGTGGAAGAATGGAATTTTGGATGCAGGTAATGTTTTACCAGTCAGTGGTCTCCAGTGTCCTATGACCGTGGCCTGCTGGGGAGGCAACGTCTGTGCCAGGGATGCTACCAGGCTGAACAAGCTCTGTGATGGGGATCGGGTTGGACAGCCTGGAGGTGGTGGCTGAACAGAGGATGGGGGAAAAACTGGCGGCCATGTTGGCCAATCCCTCCCATCCACTGCACATGGAGCTGACGGGGATGAGGAGCAAATTCAGTGACAGATTTGTCCTCCCCCGTCAGAGCACAAAGATTTGGACAGTCATTTATTCCAGCTGCAGTCCGACTCTACAACCAGGCCCTGCAGGCCCAGGGAGACCTGGAGCTGGAGCTGATAGGTAACTGACTTAGACTCTTATCTGCACATGTTGCACTTTGGCAAACAACTACCAGCACTTCGTGTTTGTTGGACCAGCAGTGTGTTTATATGTATTGTTGCATTGTCGGCTCTGTTTTTCTGTTTGTCTTCCTCTTTTTGAATGTCATGAGCTGTTTGGCAACTGATTTTCCCCAGAGGGGATAATAAAGGTTTCAATCATCAATCAAATGGACCAGTTTTTAGGGAGGACATGTGTGTGCAAACCAAGACATTCTGCATTCGGTCTATCCATCTCTGTGCACTTCCATGGCTTTTTATGTGATTCTGCCACCAAACAGGACAGGAAAGACTAGCACGGTCTGGGACTGGCCTTGTTTTCCACCCAGGACCAGCACCGGCCCAAGGTCGGGAACAGAGCAGGAAAGGTCACTCCAGACCCCTCACATCCTGGACCCCAACTGTTAGAATTCCTCCCCTGTGGTAACTGCTTCACGGTTCCCATGGCAACACGTTTCCTCACACGTAGCTCAGTGACTGAGGGTATTTGACGTTTACTTTCAACCAAGACTTTCCATTAAGAGATTCAACACTGATTCCGTTTAAATGTATCTCCAGAAGCAACAAATAAATTCACTGCTGAAAAGATGGAACCAAGATAGCAGCCTATTAGAATTAAAACTGAATTATTTTAAATTTCCATCAGTCATTCGGCAACCCAACAGTATCCAACATCCTTTTTTCTGTTTTTGATATTAATTTGTTTATTTTTTTGTTCTCTCTGCCTATAAAAGGATGCATAAAAACAAACATACAGGAAACCTGAGAGGCAACCAATCCTGAGGAAAACCTCAGAAATGTGGGCAGACGACTCACAAAAGTCCACAAGGTGTCACTGTGACACAAGAACGAGAACACCAGCAGTTATATAAGACCCCTCAACTGTACCATCATCTCTCAGGAGCCATAAATCCTCAACTTGACTCGTCCCGTTTCTTCTGGATGTGGACCTTTATCAGCGCGGGGAACATTAATCCAACATGTCATCTATAACCACCATACAGCGCAGAATTGATTTCTGAAGCACTGAGGTTAAGGGCAGCATCAGTATGAGGATGAACAGCAAGTGCACGTTCAAATCTGAAACTAGATTTGATCATAAGATCTGACACACAAGAATACTGAGGAAATTAAGTTTGTGGATCTGCTTGAACCAGTTCAACGTCGTGGTGAGGGTGGAGCATATGTCAGCTCTCACAACGGTGCACACTGAATCAGGGAGTAATGGAAAAATAACAATGTATTCTACATTTAGGATACATGGTAATTCTTTATATGATGCATTTTGAATCCAGACTTGTACTTTGAATGAACTCACTGCCTGAGTCTTGGAAATGCAATCATCTTATCTTCTGCTCTTTGTTTGTTGTTTAACTTAATCTGAATCCAGGAAGGAACCACTGATCACCTGTCCATTGTAATTTCTTTCTTGACTGTTTACAGACCCTATGACATTTGGCATTACACCACGCCTATAGATTATTATACATTTACTTACACAATCTTTTTCTTGGAGCAAACCATCAGTGTGCAGTTATACTTTGTTGTGATTGTATGCTGATCCCTTGCAAGGTTTTCATTAAGTGATATAAAGACCATTTGGTTAATTTGTCAGTCTTTATTTTCAGATTTCCACCACAAGGGCTCCTGAAGTCCGGTCCTCAAGGGCCGGCGTCCTGCATGCTTTAGGCGTTTCCTCGCATCAACACACCCTCATACAAAAGGCCGCGTCATTAACAGACCTGGATGGGAAGCTGATGACAACCATTCATTTGAATCAGGTGTGTTGGTGCAGGGAACCATCTAGAAGGTGCTGGACAAGGACCGGACCTGAAGAGCCTCGCTCTCAACCGTTATCAAGAAATCCCTAAAGCCACGGAGCTGCTTTTGTTTTGAGTATTAGGGCCATGCAGGAGAAAAAATATTTGAGAGGGGAAGATTTTTTTTATTATTGTGCACTTCGAGAAAAAAGTCGAGAAAAAAGTTGAAATGTCGAGATTAATGTTGAAATACAATTTCAAGAATAAAGGCGAAATTTCGCCTTTTTTCTCGAGATTTCGACTTTTTCTCGGAGTGGATAATGAAAAAAAAAATCTTCCTCCTCTAAAATATTATTTTTATTTTTCTTTATTGTGCACTTCGAGAAAAAAATTGAAATGTCGAGAAAAAAGTCAAAATGTCGGGATTAATGTTGAAATACAATTTCAAGAATAAAGTCGAAATTTCGTGAATAAAGTCGAAATTTCGAGAATAAAGTTGAAATACATTTCGACTTTTTTCTCGACATTTCGACTTTTTTATCGAAGTGGATGATGAAAAAAAAATCTTCCTCCTCTAAAATATTATTTTTATTTATTGTGCACTTCGAAAAAAAAGTTGAAATGTCGAGAAAAAAGTCAGAATGTCGTGATTAATGTTGAAATACAATTTCAAGAATAAAGTCGAAATTTCATGAATAAAGTCAAAATTTTGAGAATAAAGTTGAAATACATTTCGACTTTTTTCTCGAAAGTTTGACTTTTTTCTCAAAGTGCAAAATGAAAAAAAAATCTTTCTCCTCTAAAATATTATTTTATTTTTCTCCTGCCTGGCCCTAATACTCTTCCGTATTGGATCAGATAATACAGGTAGACTCACACAAATAACAAGAAACACAAAGGAAGCGATATTAAAGGACTTGAGAGGCTCCTGCTGCACTGTGTGCATCTCTTATTCCAGTTCAGCAATGTATGCATTGAGCAGAAGTGTGTAGCGTATCTCTAGACTAGTGTGTGTTTGAGCAGAAGTGTGTAGCGTATCTCTACACTAGTGTGTGTTTAGATCAATCTATGATGAACTATGTTTACACTCTAAACACCTTGTGCTCTCAATGAGCAGGTGGGACTTTAATGACCTGCATGATGCTCAGTGGGCTGTATGATTGCCAACCCTGTGATTCAACAACCAATCATTATTTCTACATTTCATCAGGGAAACTGCTGAAGTAGATTTTGCAGCTGTCATTTCAGCCCACACACACCTGAGGTCACTTTCAGATAGAACTTTCTGGAAGCACGTGGCCACATCCTTCTGAAGGGGACATTTCAGCGAGAAATGTCTCTAAATCCCTGGAAAAAGTTAAGCATTTTCAATCTTTTGCCGACTTGTAGTGATAAAATGATTATAAAATTTTAAAATGCAGTCTGAAAACAGTAAGTAAGACGTCATAAACACTGTCTTGTAAGCAACTTGAACGACACGTTTGCTAAGATTGCCAGAGATCACAGGGCAGAAAAGAAGGAAGATTACTGGTAAAACTAGCAAAAACTAGATTGTACAAGAATAAGAACAGATATGTTATCTCTTATTTTATTCAGAATAGTTTAGTTGAATTTAGCTCTAATGTGGAACAAAGTGGTGATGTGGTGAAGAGACTGTTTAGTGTGTGTTTATTTATTTCCGATGTTATCTGAACATTTTAGCCACCTTTTTTTTTGTCAGCTCAGAATATGCACTGCACTCTAAGTTGTAAGAAAGCTTTCTTTGTTGATTTCTTTTAGTTGTTCTTTATTTTTTTGCTGTTTTTTTTCTTCTTTTTATTTTGTTTTTTTTTTCCCGTCAGTTTTTAGGCTGTTTTGTGTGTGTGTGTGTGTGTGTGTGTGTGTGTGTGTGTGTGTGTGTGTGTGTGTGTGTGTGTGTGTGTGTGTGTGTGTGTGTGTGTGTGTGTGTGTGTGTGTGTGTGTGTGTGTGTGTGTCACAATGATCTGTAATTATGTAGTCTAACCTTCTTTGTGTTTTGTTTATAGTTTTCATCTTGTTGTGTTTTTTGGTTTTTGTTTTTTTTTAATTACTGTTTTACTTCCTAAATTGAGGGGAGGTCCGCTGCTTAAGCCTGTTGGCTTTTTGACCTCTCCTGTCACATTTGTTTTACTGTTTTGATCGTAAGTGTTACTTTTATTGTGTGCAAACTAATAAAAAAAATAAATAAATAAATTTAAAAAAAATTTAAAAAAATTTATAAATGGATGTATATGTCCCTGTTTTTATGCTATGTATGTCAAATTGCCATGTGTGTCTTTTGCCGTATTTTCTGGACTATAAGCCGCACCTGCATATAAGCAGCATCCGCTCTATTTAAAAAAAAAAAGATAGCCGCAGATATTTATGTTAGATTAGATATTTATTACATGTACAGAAGGATTTTGAACTGTAAATGATGTACATGTATGTACCTAAATAGATCCTTTCCTAACAGTGTCTTTTAACACGGCAGCAACTTTGCTGATTAAAACGGGACAGAACCAAGAGAAAGAGATAACCGGTATTTATTTATCTGTTTGAAATCTGCTTCTACTTCTATCTGCTAAAGAAGAAGTAGCGTATTCTTCTTTGCATTTATTTTGTCTTAGTTTTGATTCTAATTCCGGTTAGAGTGCCCCGAGCGGTGGAAGAAAAATCCACAGAATAGCTGCACCTTTGTATAAGCTGCACGGTTCAAAACCTATGAAAAAAGTAGCGGCTTATAGTCCGGAAAATACGGTATCTATCTAGAGCCCAAAAAAATCTTCTATTATCCAATTTTATTTTATTCTGCAGTAACTTATCTTACACCTCGACAGTCACCTGGTGGTATATCACCAAACGATGAAAGGAAATACAAGTAAATGAGTCTTACCATGGCAGTAGCTGACCCCTGGGCTGAGGCCGGAGGGGGTGGCCACGTGCTCCCTGCTGGGTGTTAGGAGACCTGCCTCCTTCTCCTTCTCCCTCTCCTTCTCCTTCTCTCTCTCCTTCTCCTTGTCCCTCTCCTTCACCGGCCTCTGGCTCATGCTGCCGGGGGTCAGAAGGACGGTATCATCCCCGCTCGCTACGACCGCTGCAGACGGAGAGAAGCAGCCAGGACGGGGAGGGAGGGGGGGGACAGAGAGAGATGAAAAAGGGAAGACATGATGACTTCCTACTTCTAACAGAGAACATCCACACAGACGGCCCTCTTGTGGACGTTTCTGAGGCACAGCCTCGTGTTTCATAACCCTGTTTGATGGCTTACATAACATCTGCTCTTGTCCATGTCATATGATTGGAAAAGAGGGAGTTTCATGGGGCAGATAACCTCAATATTCCACAGTTTCATTTCATCCATCAATCCATCCCAAATTTGAGAAACTTAAATGTGACCTTTATGGTTTTTTTTCTCTGCTGCAGATCTAAATAGCACTTCCCATATTTATAGAGATAAAGGCCCACTGGTGGTAAAATCAGTAAGTAAGTAAGATTAATTCATTTCAGAGATTTACACTGCAAAAACTCAAAATCTTACCAGGAATATTTGTCTTATTTCTAGTTAACATGTCTCATTTTTAGTCAAAAAAATCTCATTACACTTAAAACAAGACTCATTACCAGAAAAATAACTTGTTATTTGACAATTTTCACCTGTTTCAAGTAAACTTTCACTTGAAATAAGTAGAAAAATCTGCCAGTGGGACAAGATTTATCTTCTCATTACAAGCAAAAAAAATCTTGTTCCACTGGCAGATTTTTCTACTTATTTTAAGTGAAAATCTACTTGAAACAGATGAAAATTGTTGTTTTTCCAGTATGAATGTTATTTTAAGTGTAATGAGATTTTATTTTGACTAAAAATGAGACATTTTAACTAGAAATAAGACAAATATTCTTGTTAAGATTTGGAGTTTTGCAGTGTATGAAGTATTTTTGAATTGAAAATGATGCTACAAGACATGCTGATGCTCACTATCTTTTTAGATCAATTACTTCCACAACTTTATGTGAGACAATGTTGTTCATAACCAGTTAAGAATGTCTGCTGGGAGTCATGAATGTGGGTAAACAGACATGACCCCTTGCTAAAGAGCACAATTCCCTCCCTTTCTCAGTGAAAATCCTCAAGATCAATATCCTAGATCAGAACCCAGATCAGTGACTTTCTGATTCCTCATCTGGGCTATGTTTCCTCCATGGCAGAGGGAGCAGAGTTTTGACCAGGTGATCCCGACGCAACGCCGCAAACTTCACACAGCCAGGAGTTGAACCAGCAACCCTCCCACCGCCAAGTCAACCATGTTGTCTAAATCCCACGGAAAGGGGAGACTTTTATTGATCTAGGTGGACAATCAAACATTTAACACGAACATCTGAGGTACACGAAGAGAAAATATTTGCACGTTTTGTCATTTTCACCACGGAAAATAACAACAAAAACAGCAGAAAAGTTCATGCAGCCACACAATTACTAAAGCTGGGAATTTATTATGATCAGAGAGAAAGAAGGATAAAGAGATAGAGAGATAGATAGAAGGATAGAGAGAGATAGAATGATAAAGAGATAGAAGGATAAAGAGATAGAAGGATAGATAGAGAGATAGAGAAAAAGATAGATAGAGAGATAGAGAAAAGGAGAGAGAGAGAAAAGGATAGATAGAGAGATAGAGAAAAGGAGAGATAGAGAAAAGGAGAGATAGATAGATAGATAGATAGATAGATAGATAGATAGATAGATAGATAGATAGATAGATAGATAGATAGATAGATAGATAGATAGATAGATAGATAGATAGATAGATAGATAGATAGATAGATAGATAGATAGATAGATAGATAGATAGATAGATAGATAGATAGATAGATAGATAGATAGATAGATAGATAGATAGATAGATAGATAGATAGATAGATAGATAGATAGATAAACCTCTTACCAGCTGTGAGCAGCAGAGATGTAAATGTGATAAATGTGATAAATGTATCACTTGTTAGTGACTTAGCACTTCCCATCACTGAATCATGTGTGATCTTACAGGAAGCAGAACAGGAAGTAGACTCTTCAACCAGATAACAACAAACTCTGTGCAGTGGCAGGATCATAAAAGTCTTTCCATGTTTGTTGGAGAGGGATTTGAATTATTTAAACTTATTATCAACTATCTTGAATAAACTGTCCTTGAGTAATTAAAAAAAAAAAAAAAAAACAACAACCTGACATCAGAGACAGAATAACAAACACACAACTATGCAGGATCTACTAAAATCAAGCCCTCATGACAAACACTGGGCCATGACAGTAGAAGAAAGGGGAATAACGTCACACATTACTGACCCCGTGCCATAAAACACAAACAGGAACACATTTGAAAGACTGAAATTCCAGAGCAGCAGTGAGAAGTACGGAAGAGTATTAGGGCCAGGCAGGAGGAAAATAAAACAATATTTTAGAGGAGGAAGATTTTTTTTTCATTATGCACTTCGAGAAAAAAGTTGAAATATCGAGAAAAAAGTCGAAACGTCGAGATTAATGTTCGTTCATTCATTCGTTTTCATTTATTTCCAACATGTATAAAAAAAACAAGAAAAAAAGATAAGAGAAACAAATACAGGTGGGCATTCCACCTCATAAATAAAAAAAAACATCAAAACACATATTTCAGTTACATGTTCGAAAAGCAGTGGGAGGAAGTATAAACTTATTTAATCCCACCCCCTTTCCACAACTAAACATAAATGATATGCCTGTATTTACTTTTTATACTATACACTAATTTGTATAAATAAATATATATAATTTTTACAAAAATAACCTGTTTAATACCAGATGTAAGCCCTATCATAAATATAATATAACTATGATATAAATATAATATGACTATGATATAAATATAATACGTATATCTATACAATGTTGAATATATGTTAAAATACAATTTTGAGAAAAAAGTTGGAATGTACTTCAACTTTATTCTCGAAGTTTCAACTTTATTCTCAAAATTTCAACTTTATTCACAACATTTCGACTTTTTTGTCGAAATTGTATTTCAACATTAATCTCGACATTTCGACTTTTTTCTTGACAGTTCGACTTTTTTCTCGAAAAAAAAAATCTTCCCCTCTCAAATATTTTTTCTTCTCCTGCATGGCCCTAATACTCTTCCATAGAGAACTAGTAAAACCACTTTAGAAAAGGTCTTTGGTATTTCCACCAAAACAGCAGAGCTAAAAACTGTGAAATAAAGTTTAAGGACATAAAAACTTGCTTGAACTTGCTCAGCACGATCGTTTAATATCATTTCATTCATGAAAAAACACCCTTGTAGGAGGAATGTTACTGCTGGCACAAGCCCAAGAAAAGGGGATTGACTGTTTTCATAGTGAGGAAAGTTGGGCCATGACGGTTCTCTTTTATGCGATGGTTTAAATATCCATCCGTGATAACTGTAGTCAGCCCTAAATAGCAGCCACCGCCCCGAGCTCTTCCTCTGAAAGGTTGCTTGCTTACCGGAGGTGGCATGATGCTTTCTGGACTCTGCATGGGGCTAGCAGGGGACAAGGGGCGGCAACAGAAGAAGAAAAGTCAAAGAAAAGGCAGAAAAGATGATGGGGGAAAGACAGAGAGAAGCGGAAGGGATGGCAGGTACAGAAAGAAGGTGTCAAAAGTTTGAAGGATGAAGATCAAATGAAGCAGAGAGGTGTCCGCCATGTGTTGTTGAGCAGATGTTGGCAGGTTTGCGTGCAGCAGGAATGACGATAGTGGTTAGGATCAGCAGCAGCAGCAGCAGGGGGAGGTTGCAGCCGCGCGGGATGACAACAGATGATAATCATGAAAAAAAAGGAGACAAAAGACAGAGAGCAACAGTTAAAACGGACATTAGTGCAACCAAAAAGATAATCAGACACTGGCAATGGGGCTGGGAAGGAACGACAGAGCATAAGATCAAACAATAGGGACAAATAAGACCTGAGACTTGTGATTTTCATGTGTTTTGCTTGAAAATGACTGAAATTAATCAGAATCATTGTAATGTCAGTGACCACAACGAGAACTTGCATCATGAAGGAAATGTTTTCTGCAGAAATCAATACAGACGGACACAAACGGGCCGGTAAATGTCTATTTCAGTGTTAAGGAGTTATCCTCCGATTCAGGTGAAATCAAGAGTTAGCGACCTAAAAAATCTGTAAGGGAAAAATGATGTGTAAAGGGATGAGCATCACAACATCTGGGGGATCCAACTTGGGTTTTCAGACTAAGACACATATCATAGAATACAATATACTTTGTAAAATAAGGATTTCAAGAAAAATATTTCAAAAAATAAAATAAGGATTTCATTTATCGAGGGAAAAAAGGTGATCCAAACCAATGAATCCAATCAATCATATTAGAAATACATTTACTGCTTGATATTAACTCTCCCAGCGTGGTACAAAAAAAGTCTCCCCATCAGAGTTAACATAGATGTAGAATCAAACGACTGAGACCAACCCGGTTTTTAACCAGGCTGAACATACGTTTATTTCTGCTCTAAAGCAGGGCGGGGGATCCATTCAAATGTCAAGAATCGATTCGATTCGATTCCGATTCTTAAGATTCAGAATCGATTATCAAGATTTGATTCAATCCAATTCCGATATTGATTTGGGCTAGTGTTATTAAAACTGTTTTTTGAACTGTTGCATGAATTATATGACTGTCTAGTTATGCAACATATTAATACTAGTATTGAGATTCAACAGCAAGTATTGCAGCTAATGATGCTGTAAGGACCAATCAGCTCCCAGAATGCTGATAGAACTGCTTTCAGAAACATCATGTGGGTCAGAATTACCAAACAGATCCAGGGCAGCAAACAGAGACGCATGAAATCGGTTTTATTTTTTCCTACATTCCGTTTTAACCGCAAGACAGTATATAAAGTGCTGAAATATAGACAATTTATGCAATTATAACTGAAAAGTTTAATGTTTTCATACCTTTAAACATATTTAAAGGCAAAAACATGGCAGCAGTTATTCTTGTGTCCAACAAAACATTCCTTTTTTGGGCATTAACAAAAAAATACTAAAAGTTGTAATGAGGGGAAAAAAAAAAAAAAAAATCGATCTTTACACAAATAGTTCCTATTGTTACACCGTATCATTATTAACAGGGAACGCAAACGAAAAACGTGCCCCCATGTTCCCTAAGGGGCTCTGTACGATCATTGTGCATCATGATCATTAAAAGGTTCCAGAAATGCCAAGCATTTATAAAAAAAATGCTAAATGTCATCCTGGGGACTGGTGAGAACCGGATTGTCACCGGCAGCAGAGAAATAGTGAAAAGCTATGATCTGCTTACTACAACGAGGTGAAAGGATTAGGAAACTGTGAGTGAATGTTAGAGATTAGTTAACGAGACTAAATCTCGTTCAGCTCATTGGAAAACAGTCAGACCTGGACACAGCCACTTTCCTGCTACTGCACTGGGGGTGGGGGGAGTACATTCCTAGATACTTCCTAAATAATCCACAGATCTTCTTCTGACTTCCAAATAAAAAAAAAAAAGTCATCATGGTTATTGGTGCTGAAAAATAAATAGGAAATGAAAAGCCAGGAATAAAAACCTAAAACCTCCAGATGTCACTACTGAACAATATGAACGGACAGGCAGCTTGTGAAGCCCAGCACTGCTTCAGCATGATGAGAGTGCACTAATTATAGCAAGTGGCTCACTAGCATCAGCATTTGTTAGGCTTTCTTTAAAAAAATGACAATCAAGCAATTGTGTCTGCTTGTGGTAAATCTACAATTAAAGTAATCCTAAAAAGGTGACGACGTTCTGAGTCACTCACACTTATACAAATGTATATTTATAGTCTGCTTCTCATGTTTGGACAACGCTGGTGCTTTCCACTAACCGTGGAGCACGGGACTAAAGTTTAGGACTAACTCTAACATTCACTTCACTTTGTCCTTAAGCACTTTACTGATTAATAAAAGATTGCGTAATAAACTGACATCTTAAACAAATGGACAATCTTTCGTTTAAAGCAGGGGTGTCAAACTCATTTTGCTTGGCGGGCCGGATTTGACCAATTTTTTTCTCGCGGGCCGCACGCTCAAAATAACAAAAATGGTGCGAAAACATTTTTTTCTAATTTTTTTTTTTTACTATTGTTATCTAATCCAATATCAGTTTAGTTAATTTTAAAGGAAATATGCACTTTGTTTACACTCTAATTATGTAAAATATATTTCTTCAGGATCTTTTCTTGAAATTTCTCGTTTTTTTTCTAATTATGTAAGATACTTTTAATATAATTTTACAAAGATAAAGAGAAACAAGTATGTTTTTTTTATATTTCGCTTTTTTATAGGAAATTTAATTAAAAGCAAAATCTTTCTTATTACATACGAAAGTGTTTCTTTGTGATTTAGAGATTTTTCCAGTACAATTGTGTATGTATTTTTAGAAATTGGCGAGGATATTTACGCCAGTGTGCCAAAAAAGTCAGCACTTCTCTTCAAACTGTTTTACTTTGTCACTATCCTCGTATTCAAAATTGAAATTCTCAGAATAAATATCTTCTATCATCTTTTTTAGCAGTGATATTTTTCCTGCAAGAATATATAATAGTAGTCAGTTAATAAAAATAAACGACCGTCTAAAAAGAAATAAAATTGGCAAATGCATTCTAGAAAACTAAAAAAATTTTGAAAACTGCTCTCTTTGTGGAATAACGATGGATTTGTAGAAGAAATATATTATCGGATATGCTGCGATTCATGGCAATTATTTATGCCTTCCTTTTTAGTAAATTAACTTCTCGCGGGCCGCATGTAAATCTCTCTCGGGCCGCATGCGGGCCGCACATTTGACACCCCTGGTTTAAAGGGACGAAGTGTTTTTTTTAAGTAAGTAGCTTGTATAGAAGTTGGCGAGCATGTTTTCCAGCTCATTTTGACCACACAAGGGTCACTAATACTAATATATGTCACTAATGAAGTTGATGAGTGTTATAATATAATACGGCTTTCTTTTTCAAACCACTGATTCCAAATATGTGGAGGAGATGAAACACGGGGAATCAGAACAGAGCAACAATTTTTATAAGTAATACATGGTTGTGCTACTGGAACAGGAGCCAGAACGTACTCGATAAAAGTTAGCAAATACTCCTTCAGATGGTACTGAAACTGATATTTCCACGTGAACAAATGTCCTGTGCTCGGCTTTAAAGCCGCTTTGATCCTTTTTTTTTTTTACTTTGATATACACGGCCTAAAAAAAAAAAAAAAAAAATCAAAAGGTGCACTTTCAAAACAAATCCCACTACAGTGGGAGAAAAATCACAGTGAATATATTCAGTGAAGCAGACTGTAAATTGTTAGGACTAAAAGGATGCCAGTATCAACTAACAGAGTAGGGATGGCTCGGTCCGATCACATGATCGGAGATCGGGGGGGGACATAAGGACATGATCGGAATTTCTTTTTCTTTGATTTCACTAAATTACATTATTTATTGGTCTGTTATCAAGTTACTCCCCCGGCCCAGGGCCCAATGGGGCGAGATTTCTTTTTCCAGGGTTCATACACATTTTAACCAACAAATTTCCATGACTTTTCCATGACTTTCCCATGACTTGGCAGCAAGTTTCCATGACTATACATGACCTCTAAAACATCAATGTATGAATGAAATATAGGAATAAAACTATGTAAAAAGTCACCACAGTGGAGATCTAATGACAATTATGGTTTTATACAAAATAAACATTTTAAAACTGATATACCACCACTATGTTGTAGTATATGTTGTATAGTAACCTAATATAACTGTAATAATAACCGATCTGCATGATGCGCAAGATGCTCGGCAAGTCACGCGTGAGAACGTACGAGACTTTTCTATACGAAGTATTTATTGATCAATTTTAAATCTACCTTATAGGCTGTTATTACTAAATGTCATGATTAAGTGAGAAAAATAAATTCCATGACATTTCCAAAACTTTTGGGGCGAACTTATGTTTCCAAAACTTTTCCAGGCCTTGAAAATGACATTACTTTTCCAGGTTTTTTCAAAAACGTATGAACCCTGTTTTCTTTTTTTTTGTGGCACCACTTGGTTCATATTAGGTATAAAGCATTGTATTATATGTTGTGCTGAGGTTTTCACACTCACAGTCAAGATTAAAGCAAAGGTAGCAAGTGAATCTCCAAATGTATTTTGGGTAAAATCGTTGGTCATCAACAGCCATCTATCAACGTCATACATCATCATGGATCACTTGTCAACAGAGCAGTAATCCTGCAGCCTAAACATGAGTGGGAGTTAGAAACACAAAAGTGGAGCGATAAAACACAAAGAAAAAGAAAAAAAGGGAGCAAGAAAAAGCCAAATTGCCCAAGCTAGACGCATATTTTGTTGGCCCTAATCTTCCTCCTGTGGGAGATGAAGCTGACGTTGTTAGCAGTGATTCAGTGTTCGTTGACTTTTGTTTTAAGAAAAACCTTCAGGAGTTAGGCTTCATTTATCATCTGAAAGTTGTTTCCCAGTCCTATCAAAGATGCTGGGTTTTACATCCACATACATTAGCCTATTAACTCCATGAAAATGTTGTCCTTCCTTTGTCGTCTTAGCACCGCTCTATTTTATCAGAGCTGAGCACACACAGCAAGTCTTTCTCTGGACCTTATTTAGCAACACCTTTAGGTGATTCAAGATAATTCACCGATGCAAATCATCATTAACAAAGAATCCTCTCCGACCCACTTGGGCTCATGGTTCTAATCTGAGCCTGCTATAGTTATATAAGGTAGTGAATCAACTCTTCAGTTACATCTCACTGCTGTCATGGAACAGAAAGTGACAGACAGTGAAAACAGAATAGTCTCTCTGAAGAGACGGGGAGTGCTTACACGGGACAAAACAGCAATACATTACATAATGTTTAAACATCACTTGCAGCACATTTCTGACCTAGTTTCTCTCCAGCAGCAGGGGGAGAAGAGCTCATGGGCTGGTTTTCTTTTGTTTTCATATCTGAAAGAAGATTTGAATTGCAAACACTGTGTAATGACACAAAAGCTAAAAATGGATCTTATTTATTTAAATGCATGTGAAGCGCAGTGCTGTTTGTTTGAGCTGTGACTCAGAGACTTACAGTATGGCTTTACTCGCCACACTGCAGCTAGATCTTTCTCTTTTTTAAACCAGGAAACTGTAGCAGAGCAGCGGTTACTTAGAGGTAAAGCTTGGCATCATCAGTCAGGTGATGACAGACTGGAGCTCCTGCATTAGAGATGACGTTGACGGGTTTCTTTCTTTCCTTTTCTTACTGTATATATTTAAAGTGAGTTTAAGTCCCCAGAGGAAACACTTTTTCTCATCACATTTATGGCCTGTTATGACTGCCGTGTCGGGGGGGGGGTTTCACCTCAGGCAAACATGTGATGCGTCCTATTTTTTCTTTTAAGTATGAAGCAATTTGCATTATTTTTTTTTTTTTTCGTCAGAGATGGAAGACAACCCTACGGTAGAGTATTAGGGCCATGCAGGAGAAAAATAAAAATAGTATTTAAGAGATTTTTTTTTCATTATGTTCTTCGAGAAAAAAGTTGAATGTCGAGATTAATGTTGAAGTACAATTTCGACAAAAAAGTCGAAATGTTAAGAAAAAAGTAAAAAATTTGTGAGTAAAGTGGAAATTTCCACTTTATTCTTGAAATTTCCACTTTATTCTACAAATTGTATTTCAACATTAATCTCGACATTTCAACTTTTTTGTCGACATTTCGACTTTTTTCTTGAAGTGCACAATAAAAAAAAAATCTTCCCCTCTCAAATATTTTTTCTCCTGCATGGCCCTAATACTCTTCCGTACGATCCACCTATCAAAGGAGTATCTTACTTTCTTTATGTTTCCTTTATCCTTCCTTGGATGAGGAATGAACTCCCACACCGCTACGGATTGACATTATTTTCTGCACAAAGGAAGAATTAAGTATCTGGCTGATGTAATCAGGAGAAAACTGATGTTTTCCTGCTTGATATTAATATGCTCCTGACATTTTAATTCTGGTGGCAGTAAAAGTATTTCCGCAGTACAAAGGCCGGAACTTGAGCATCAGTGTCAACAAACGTGTGGCTTGTTAATTATAAACCTTTTCTTAATACCACACAGTCAGAAGTTAAAAATATACGTCAAACTGCAGCATCTGGGCCACAAAATGTTATTTCTATTGTCTTCCTTTTTGTTGTCTTAAACATCAGGTTTACTGTTCCATGATTTCTCCATTTGTGGATAAAGGCTCTCACTGACGTTCCCTGGAGTCCCAAAGCTTTAGAAATAGCTTTGTAACCTTTTCCAGACTGATAGATCTCAATTACTCATTTGATCTTGAATGTCTTTGGATCGCAGCATGAGGTCTAGCTTTTGAGGATCTTTTGGTCTGCTTCCCTTTGTCAGGTAGGTCCTATTTAAGTGATTTCTTGATTGAGAACAGATGTGGCAGTAATCAGGCCTGGGTGTGATAAACCACAGATACAATAGGGCCTTCGCACTGTAGAATTTTTTATTTTTTTTCCAAATTTTTTATTTTTATTTTTCCGATGAAATGAGGGTCTTTTTGCCCCCCTAAACGTGCCCCAAAAGTCACCAACTTTTGCACGCAAGCCAGGCCTGGCGAAAAATATGATATTTCATGGTTTGCATTAATGGGCGTGGTCTAATGGCTCAACAGCGCCCCCTAGAAAACTTCGTGCCTCAAGCCCCACAATACGGTTTGACGTACATGCACGAAAATCGGTACACACCTGTATCATGTCGCAACTTAAAGAAAAGTCTCTTGGCACCATGGCCGAAACCGAACAGGAAGTCGGCCATTTTGAATTAATCGTGTAATTTTGGCACAATTTACGCCATTTCTCCGGCCGCTTCTTCGCCCGAACCGTAACGTGCACCCAGGTGTGTTATACATCAAAATGTGCGTCTCCATCCTGCGACGATGCGCATTACTTTTCTTTTTCAAAAGTGTTACCGTGGCGACGATAGAAGCCAAAAAGCACGCCCACCCTTCATCTGATTGGTCCATATTTGATAGTTCCTACTTTCTGCCATAACTTTTGAATGGTTTGACATAAAGACTCGTGGGTGGTGTCATCGGACTCGGTTTTGAGTCTTTGAATATAATTGGTGCAAATTAGCCCCACCCCTTTGGGGCTAATTTGCTAGGTTTGGATTTTTGTTTCCCCTTAATAATAAAAACCTTCATTTAAAAACTGCATTTTGTGTTTACTTGTGTTATCTTTGTGTAATATTTTAATTTGTTTGATGATCTGAAAATTTAAGTGTGACAAACATGCAAAAAAATAAGAGATCAGGAAGCGGGCGAACACTTTTTCATACGATGTTGCTATGATGAGTCAGTGGCTTCGCTGTGGACGACGTTAAACTCAGAAACACTACTGCAGGACGGCAGGTCCTTTACAACGCCGACTGATTCATGGACTCCTGCCTTTCACGTGGGCCGAGCAGACGCACCGCTTTTAGCAGCACTCGTGAATCATGCTGTCGTGGCGTTACACATTTCATCTACACAAGGAACTGGGCCTCTAAAAGAAAGGAGAAATTACAATCAACCACGAGCACCTCAAGTCTGGAAACGTAGTTCTTTTCCTTTTTTAAACTCGGATCGTCGGAACTCTGATTTCACATCTTGTTGTCATTTCAAAAACTGGGGATGTTATGTCACAGAGAGCTCTGACAGAAGTTGACAGATAATCTAATGGACCAGGACCGATGTCCTTCCTGAGTGCACAAGGAAGGATGACGTCCCACAGGACACAACTAGCACTGTCTTCTCTCTCTTTTACTCCCAAACGAAGCACAAACACAGAAAATCTTCCCCAATAATTTCCAACTCACATTGGTGTCCCTTTGGAAATGTTACTGCAGTGTTTTAGAAAACAATCGAACAGCAGCAGCTTAGGGCCCTGATGTTACGTAAACAACAATAGTTGCTTAAAACCCTTAAGACAGAGCTATGTTGCGATGAACTGTCCAACTTTTCTCAACAAATTACTGATAATCCAAAAAAGATTCTTAAGAACGATCTCTCAGTCTGGTAAACACGAACCATCTGCACCTCTTTTTATGGATTATTCACTATTATCCATTCATAAACTTCATGTTTTTCATAAGTTTCATAATTTTATCAATAGAAAAAACAAGATCTTCCTGTCACTTTCCAGCAGTTTTTGACTTTTTCATCTCATTTTAATTCATATCCAACTAGACACAGTGGGAATCTTCATTTACCCTTCTGTCCAACATCTGGTCATCAATTTAATATTACATTTAGATCTAAAACTCTGACTTGAATGACTTGAATGTGTCACCGAAGTCAACATTATCTTTTACCTCCTTCAGAAAGTTATTAAAAAAAACACCTTATTCTGTCTTAACTTTCAATGTCTTTATCTTTAATGTAATCCAGACCTCTTTTCTCTCTTCTACGTTGATATTTATATTTTTTTTACATTATCTTTGTTACTTCATCACAGTTGTTGATGGGATGGAACTCTGTAAAAGCCCTTCAGGCTTTGTTCCTTCCATGCACTGTTTTTTTTTTTTAAATTGTGCTAAATAAATAAATGAAATGAAATGAAATGAAATGAACGCACATCATGTCACAGAATCAGAATTATGGCTGATAAATCGTCGGAAAAGAGTCAACACTGCAACTCGGAGGTTAGAGAGGTTAGAGAGTCACAACCCACTGAGAGAAGCAAACTCCCAGGGCGAAGGAAAAGCTCAGTGGAGTGATTCTGTGCAGAGAAATGGTAACGGAGAGTGTAAATCCTCCCTAGAGACCTGGCAGTGTTACGATATTTCCCCAGAGACCCCAGGATCAACAGGTTACACTTCAAGTAGTCAGAAAAGGACCGACTCCCTTCTTCTTTGGAGATGGGACCTATCTGATCAAATATCGGTGTCAGGGGCTATGCTGACACGATTAGCTGCTCAAGACATCCAAATCACAGCACTGCTTGGAAATATTAAACTCAAGCCCAAACCTTTAAGTTTCTATTGTTACAATAGCCCTTCTTAAATGAATCCTGGGAAGATGAAGCATTGCTGATTCTGCCGTACTTGAGAATGAATAATGTTCATTATTTTTCTATAGTTTATTTACTCTAATGGCGAATATTACATCTGAAAACTGCAAACATCATCATCAACAATGCCCTTTTGAGAGCAGAATCTCGGGTTATCAGGAGGTATATATCAAAGTGTTTGAAATTCAAAATAAGTTCCTTTCTGCTCCTTGTCCTGTTATAACTCCCATGTTGCACCAACAGGACTCTGCACTCCTCCCAACACGCTGTCAGGCTGCTCCGTTCAGACGCTCGGGAGCTGAAGCTGCAGCTCAAAGCTAACTGGATGATTTAATCTGATGGCTGCGCTTGAGATTCCACATCTAAACGGTTCAGCTGCGTTCAAACAGGCGCCCCTCTGTTTGCTCGGTGCAGCTAGTTAAAAAGGTCGGAGATCTTCCAGTGAGGTTCCTAAGGGGCGTGGATGCTGCTCTCCGATGAAATGACGGGCGTGCTGTCCGTGCACCATGCCCACATGCAAAAACTCAAAATCTTAACAAGAATATTTGTCTTATTTCTAGTTTAAATGTCTAATTTTAAGTCAAAAACTCTCATTACACTTAAAATGAGACTCATTACCAGAAAAATAACTTATTTGACAATTTTCACCTGTTTCAAGTAGATTTTCACTTGAAATAAGTAGAAAAAATCTGCCAGTGGGACAAGATTTATCTTCTTATTACAAGCAAAAAAATGCTTGTCCAACTGCAGCAAACGGTAAAGCAGAAGAGAGCAAAGAGTCCTGATAACATCTTTCTACCTACTACGTCCAGGACATATATTATCCAGAAATCAAAACTACTGACTCAAGTTCCTTCATGGCTACTTATTTTACATGTAGTAGTGCATTATGTCAAAATATATAGATATTTTTTTATGTCAGCACCACATGCTCTGCTCTTTGCAGCAGCAAAGAGTCTCTCACAGCTGGGAATAAAAATATTGATTAACCATGCAACGCTGAACATTGTAATTATGGTTCTGTTGTGAGGTGAAGAAGCAGACTCTTGGCTAAAGTCTGACTCCATAATTAAATCCTGAAAGGAATTGCTGGGACGTTGGCTTCATCAGAAGTGATTATAATGCCTGACTGGGAGCTTTGCTACTTTTCTAGCCAATTACCGGAGCACATGTGATTGGATTTAGGAAATGTAACGTTAGACCGGACGGTTCGATTAAACTCATGTGGTCAGGAAAACTACAGCATGTGATGATGAACAGGAAGTCTTGGGATTGGATTGGCTAGGATTGGTAAGGGTTTTAAAGTCCAAAGATTCTGAGATACATTCGACTTTAAAAAAAAAAAAACTGTGAAATTTATGTGAGCCTTATTTCCCAATAAAGACGAGCAGAAATGGAAAACTCCTGACGTGGAAACTGAACAGAAAGGGTCCTCAGTTGTTGAGATAACCGCCGCGGGGAGCCGTTCGTGTTCACATGAAGGAGTTCTAGTAGCAGCCAGTGAACTGAAAGATAAAGTCATGTCATGCCAGAACTGTGTCTCCGATACCGACAGTGACATTAAGCTTTTTTGAGAGCAAATTTTCACTGTCTGTAACGAGTACAACCTCCCAAATCTCACGCGAGTTGTGCTGAAGGCTGCCCATCACTGGTTAGATTAGTGCTGGGAGTCACAAGACAGCTGGTTAGTCTGTTTTCATCCTCACAAGATGAAGGTTTGTGTATCACCGAGTGACTGGGTTGGATACTTGCAAAAGAGAAGATTTAATTCAGGAATCCACCAACTGTTAGGCTGGACAACCGTCAACTTTCTGAATTTCCTCTGGCTCTCTTCATTCCGGGATATTGTACACTTGGAGCCACAGCACGTTTGCATTATGCCAAAGTACAAAATATTATTTGTTGGTCGAACTTACTGAAGAAAATCAGTGTGTTATTATAACCATCCTTCGTCAACTGTCTTTTACCTATGGTTCTAGGTGTTTTTTATTTTGCTTGTATGTTTGGAATACTTTGTATGTGGGTCAATGACGAATAAGGATTTTCAACAGGTCAATTTTAAAATAATAAAAAAAAGAATATCTATTGCAGTAGTTCAAACATTAAGAATGTTGTGTACACATAAATTCATATAAAAATTTTAAATTAAGTGATTTCAGAGTTTTTTTGTCAAGATGAATTGGCACTAGCCTTAAAAAAAAATCATGTGGTGCAACCATGATTCATATTAAAATAAATTAATTTCCTTAACATCTTGACATCTTTTTTTTACAAGTTTTCAGTATTATACAGAAATGGTTGTTTTTTTAAATGGTCACGCCACATGATATTTCATAAAATAGGCATCGTCAGTCAAACTTTGTTTGTATATTATGATGGAAATATAAATACAAATGTGTTGCAATCTTACACACTACAAGATACTTGGAAATCATGCCAGATAGGGCAGAAGATTGATTTAAATACATTTAGAGTGATTTCAAAGAAAGTTTTCAAAACAAGAGTCATGGTCGGACGGTCGCACCACATGACATTTAGACGCTTAAAAACAACAACAGAATCCCAAATAACTAGTATTTTTTGTCAAATTCGAGTCCATATGTGGGACAGGTAGTTCATATATCTGGTATTTCTTTTATCCATTTAAACCTTTTTTGAATTGAAAAAAAAAATCTGTTTTTCAGAAAATATAGGCATCACGCCATTGACCTATACACATTATATATACATTATGTGCACTTTTTGTTCATTCTCTGGTGGATACATATACTTTCTGTGGATATCAATGTAAATGGTGGAGGAAATTAGCATTGTTGTGCGTTATTGGCTATCTTAATGTTGATGGTTTGTAGAGATACTGGGATTCCTGGGTAATAGGGGGAAGGGTTGGGGTAGTCAGGATTTGTTTATCTTCTGTTTTGTTTTTGCTGTTTGTTTAGTTTTTTTTGTCTGTTTTATTATTGCTGCTGTAGTTTTTTTGTTTTGTTTTGCTCTATTTTTGCTATTTCTTCCTGATTTCATTCTCTATGCCAGAGGTTTTCAACTGGTTTTGTCCCAGGGACCACCATTATAACCAAGAAGCAACTCTGGGACCACTGCTTTAGGGGATGTTTGTTTTATTTTGCACCTTGATTTTAAATAAAAGTATGGCCCTATATAGGCTATTTATTAGCATCAGTGTATATTTTTATTTGCACCTTTTGCTATAAAAAACAAAAAAACAAAAAACAGTCAATGAAAAATGAACAATAGGAAGCCAAGAGGGCATATAATATTACAAAGTTAACTCTCACTCATTTGACATCATTTGGATGGGTAAATTATTCACAAAAATGAATAGTAAATGGAAAACAAATTGAGTCTAAATAAATATATATTTTTAAAATTATTGTTTTCCATTTACAATTTCACGGACCACCTGCAATACCGCCACGGACCACCAGAGGGCCGCGGACCACCGGTTGACAAACCCTGCTCTATGCCATTTATGACAGTACTATCAGATATGACGATCATCTTTTTACCATGAGATTCTTAATAAAAAATTGATCACAAAAAAAAACTTTCTGAATTTCCTGTGCAATCCAATTCCCCCCCGGCCAAGTAAACAAATCCTGCAGGCACAGACGCTCAGGCCAGCATGGACGTTTCCCTGAGTGATGAAGACCCAGGATGCTGAATGTCTCTCTAAAATAATATCTGATGAAGACCAACGTTAGATCAGTTGATATCCTTCTTAAACAAAAATCTGATTCTAATGTCAGCGTGACGTTGGACACTGCTGCAATGATACTTGTTGTTTGTACACAAAAATAAAAGAATAAGAAGTGGTTCTCAGGTCCAGATTAGCTCTCCCCTACTTTTCAATTTTCAATGTTACCACTTGGGTCCATCATTCGGCATCATAATATTCAATATCATTCTTATGCTGATGACACACAATTATATGTATCTGTTACTGCCGATCCTTTGAGCCCAGTCAATGACCTCATTCAATGCATTACAGATATCAAGTATTGGATGGCAACAAACTTTTTACAGCTAAATGAAGAACAAACAGAGATTCTTTTAGTTGGTCCAAGTGCTCTGAGGCAACATATTCTCCCTCTATTAACTCCTCTGTCAGTAAAACCTTGTGAACTTGTCAAAAACCTGGGTGTTATTTTAGATGCTGATCTTAACTTCCAGAAACACATAGCTAATGTCTCCAGGACTGCCTTCTATCATCTCAGAAATATATCTAAAATAAGATGCTTTCCGTCACAATCAGACTCTGAAAAACTGGTTCATGCCTTTATCTCCAGTAGATTAGATTATTGCAATGCACTTTTTGCAGGACTGACAAAGCAAGTGTTACATAAACTCCAGCTTATTCAAAATGCTGCAGCCAGAATTCTAACAAAAACCAAGAGGTATGAACACATCACTCCTGTTTTATCCTCTCTGCACTGGCTCCCTGTTAAACAAAGAGTAGATTTTAAAATACTTCTTATTGTCTTTAAATCTATGAAGGGCTTAGCTTCCTCCGAATACATACTGGACAGATCCCTTAGATCAGGGGTCGGCAACCCAAAATGTTGAAAGAGCCGTATTGGACCAAAAACACAAAAAACAAATATGTCTGGAGCCGCAAAAAAGGAAAAGTCTTGTATAAGACTTAGAATGAAGGCAACACATGCTGTATGTATCTATATTAGTTAGAGATTTTTTTTTTCATTATGCACTTCGAGAAAATAGTCGAAATGCAGAGAAAAAAGTCAAAATGTCAAGATTAATGTTGAAGTACAATCTTGAGAAAAAAGTCGAAATGTTGAGAAAAAAGTCAAAATTTCAAGAAAAAAGTCGAAATGTCAAGATTAACGTTGAAATACAATCTCAAGAAAAAAGTCGAAATGTCGAGAAAAGTCAAAATTTCGAGGAAAACAGTTGAAATGTCGAGATTAAAAATGAAAGGAAAAAGGAAGAAAAAAAAGAAAAAAGAAAGGAAAAAAGACAAAAAAATAAGAAAAAAAGGTCAAACATTTTTGAAAAAGTTCCAGGAGCCACTAGGGTGGCGCTAAAGAGCCACATGCGGCTGTAGAGCCGCGGGTTGCCGACCCCTGCCTTAGATCATCAAATAAGAGTTTTCTCATCATACCTAGAATCCACACTAGATCTGCTCATGGTGTTTTCAGTCACTACTACACTCTCTGGAATTCCTCTCCACAGGAACTAAGGTCTGCTCCAACAGTGCCCTCTTTCAAAAGCAGACTAAAAACTTACCTTTTTGCACAGGCGTTTGACTAAAAACTCTACATGGTTGGCTGAGTGATCGCACTTTTGTTAAAATTGAATTATGGTTGTTATTGTTGTTTTTCTCTTTTCATACTTTTTGTCTATTTCTGTTATTGTAAACTTGTAATTTTCTTTGTTTGTTTGTATATGTATTTGAGCACATTGAGTCCATGCTCGTCGTGTGAAATGTGCTTTATAAATAAATTTGCCTTGCCTTTGCCTCTAGAGGATATTCCTGTAATTCTCCTGTTTGCCACATGGTTGCAGCAGCTGTACATGATTCAGATAAATACTACCATCTGCTCTTTGAGGAGAAAAAGAAGTCTCATGATGCCGCGAGTCACAAGCTTTGGTCTCGGTGTTGAACCAGCGCCTACTAATAAACTTATCAGAGAATGGATTTACAATGCGAGGAAAATAACACCACGAGGGACATTTGTTTGGAATGCTATTTTCGTGGATACTAATTGGCACAAGGCGTGGCTTCTTCCTTTCAAATTCTGTGTTACAAACAAAATCAGAGAACTACATTTAGAAATACTACATTATACCCATCTGACACATTTATCTCAAAATTCCTTGACATCGAGAACAAATGTACCTTTTGTAAAACTGAACCTGAAAGTGTAACTCACTTGTTTTATGGTTGCTCATATAGTAGTACTATTGGAAAGAACTTGCATATATTATGTAAAACAACACGTAAAATCAACATTGAAGGGAAGAACATTACTTATTTTGAATTCAAAGAAAAGAAGTTATGTACTAATGTCAATCTTTATATTTTATTAGGAAAACTCACATCCATAAATGTACATTTCAAAATTGTTTTCCATTATTTAAGTTGTTTTTGATTGACGTTGATTATTATTAAGTCTCTTAAGTTAATTACAAATAAGAAATGTATATCAATGATGGATATCTATTCTGAGATTTTCAATCATTAAGCTGTCACAAATATAATTCTCATTTTATACGAGATATTATGAAGACTTTTATGTATTTATTCTTTTTTTATTCTTTTTATTTTATTTATTTTTCTTTAACTTAATTTATCACTCCTTGTAATTTATAGTATGTTTTATGTTTTGTTTTTGTCCTTGTTTTTTTCATTCTATTCTTTTTCAATGTTTGAATCCAAATTACTAGTTTTGTTTTGTATAAAACCTCCTGAGTCGAGGTTCATAAAAGGGTAGGCATAATAAGCCTTGGCTTCAGCCTATACCTTTTCGGTGCCATTTAAAATATTGGACTATTTTTATGTTGTATTATGTTGTATCTAAATGGACCGAAATAAAACTCAAAATCAATCAAATCAACTGTCATTGGTTGTTGTTGTTCATGATGCATGACTGTGCACTGACGCTGATGTTGCACAGGTTGTGAACTGAAATGACTGATTGTTGTACACTGTTTGTATATTGTAAACCTTCAATAAAACATCAATGGTGAAAAATAATAATAAAATGTTGGACCATCGCCGTGGACTCTGCAGAGCGCTCCACTGCACACGGCTGCTTGAGCGAGCAACTGGAAAAAAATACTGGTAGGCAGAAATATAAACTACGACAGTGACAGAAGAGAAGGCTTGGTTACATATTGGATAAATGTTATTTGTTCACTTTTGGTTATGTTTGTTATCTCTAGATAAAATGGACCTCCATCCGTCCATATTTAGGCTGACTCTGACCCCACATATTAGTCCACAGTTGTTTTAAAAGTCCGGTATTCCATCTCAGACAGGACTAAGAGTGCACACATCCAACAGATGTGTGTAGAAACAGATGTTTTGACACAAGAGCTCAACAAGAGTCATGCAAAATGGTGCAATCTCAAACATTCACGCTGATGGTTTCAGTCCAACTATCATTCTGTTTTCCATTTCTCTGGACCAGATATTATATGGACAGCAGCTCGTGTCATTTGGGACTTCGTGGAATATAAACTGAGACCTAACATCTCCATGGAGACATTTCAAAACTAGATTTTTAGCTCGAATACGAAGAACTAGAAACTTTGAAATCATAGGAATATTCCAAGGAGCAAACTTCTGACTGCAAGACTGCTCCAAAGGGTCCTCTTCTGTTATTTCTTAGCTTACTAATGCACTTATTAAACGTTCACAATGAAATCGCAGATCAAAAGGTTTGCAGACATGTGCATGATGTCTGTGTTGTGATGGTGAATTATTATGGAATGTCTGAGTTAATCAGAAGAATTTAACTACGGAGCATCGTAAGCGAGTGTGACTAGTTTGTTTGTCGGTTGTTGTGTGGATTCTGTTCTCACTGCAAACGAACCGCTCCAGGTCTGGAATGGAAGCGAGCCGAGACCAACTCTCGTAGAAGATCTCGGCCCGCTTGTTTTGTGCCGCATCCGAGCGCGATTGCTGTGTTCACATATACCAAACCAACCGATCTTTAGGGGGAAACGCTCCCTGTTTCGGAACAACTGCTCTAAACGGGACAGGTGTGAAAACACCTTCAGAAGCAGGCCAGAATCTGCACCATTAAACTCCCTTAAAGCTGTCAGAAAAGTAAGATGCAGAAAAAAATGTCTGGATCTACTTTTAAAAGGGGGGGGTGCAGGGTAGTTGTGTGCTACAGTTCCATCTGCAATGCCTCAGGGCCGGGATGCACCATGTATGTGAGTAAAGAACCATTAGTTAGTTGGTTTCAATTTATTGTCCTTTCGGAAATTCTTTTTGCATCTGTGACTGCGTTTCCATGCAGTCAATAACCCTTTTAAAACCGGAATATTGGCAATAACCCGAATTTGCACAGCCATGTAAACACCAATAACCCCTTTGAATAACCCGAATTTGCTCATATTCCGGTTTTTAAAAACCCCAATATGACCCCTGGGTTACTCCTTTTCTAACCCGAATATTGGGTCATGTAAACGCCTAACGGAATATCCCCATCAAACGGAACAGGAATTTGTTTTCTGCACATGCTCTGTTCACAAGGAATCCTGGTCTTTTGAGTCCAGGAAGTTCTTATAAACACGGAGAAACGCAAGACCAGGAGGAGACTAATCACTTCATAAATGTAATGAAGGATATGAACATTTCTGCATTTGTAGACGGTAGAAAGTACCGGGATAGAAGATTTACAAGAAGGAGAGAGAAAAGTTGCACGAAGCAGCATTTGTTTTGAATTTGGATACAGGAAGAAGAAGCGGAAATGACGGTAATTGCGTCATGATGTTCTCCGCGTGTCGCTGGTTTGATCCAGATCCATCCCTAATTATTAATTACCATGTAAACGGAATATTCAGAAAATTTCAGTAACCGGAATATTAGTAATAACCCGAATTTTGACTGCATGTAAACGTAGTCTGTGGTAGTCAGAATACATGGTCAAAAACAGATCAATATACAAGACAATTTGGCATAGAACGATTAAGTGCAGTATAGTACAACACTATACAATAACATAACTTAACAGCATGATCCTAAAGTGCTTCACACCAAACCTAGTGGATTATGAAGTTAATAATGCATCTATAATTTATTTAGCAGAGCTATACTAGAGGGTATAAAAGATCTTTTGGCCCGGGAGGTCCGCATTGTTAAGGAGCAAGGTGAAAGAAGAGCGTTCCCCTTGCAGGGCACATCTCATTTCTTGAAAAACAGCCACCGTGCAAGCAGCCTGTAGCAGGAAGATGCAGCTCTGCGTTACGGCGTCTGAGCCCTCAGAACTGCTCTTTGGGGGGATCTGGACGGCAGCAGCTGTTCAGCATGAACGGGCGCGTGTTGCCAGTGTGATTACGCTCAGCCCGGTCCGTCTGGATGCAGCCAAGGCTCCGGCGGAGCCGCTATTGTGGGGTGGGAGGCACAACAGACACACAGCCGTCCCTGCAAGACTACTATTACACACACGGATGCCACTAACACACAGCTAGTTTATTCTGCCTCAATCACAAGAACCAGGCACTCGGTCATTTAGGTGGCAATTAAGATCCGAGATGGCCTATTTTCTTGTTAATTGGTTTGGGTTCCAGATAGGAAATAATTGCACTTCATTGAAGTTTTGTTGTAAGCCTCATTAGGAATGTCATTAGACTAGAGAGCTGTGCATTCTTCTGTTTCCTTAGTGTCACTGGAACCCCGTCTGCAGCAGAGACAACCTTCACCCACTTCCTTGACACCAGGACATTAGACAAAGCTTTGGCTACCAGCCTGCAGACACTTTCCCTGCTCGTCTGCATGCACACAATTCTGTCGAGTCACTTCAAGCAAATATTATGGCGTGAAAATCTGCCCATCATCGCTGTGGAAACAATGTAATCTGTCTGTGCAAAGTGTGCAGTGAGTGCTGGCCTTCATTTAGCGCCAGCAGACGAAGCAAACGTGAACCCTTGCGTGGGGCGACGCTGCAGCGTCAGCTTTCCCAGGTCAAAACTTGTCATCAGACTGCTCAGATACAGATACCAGCTTTTGTGGCGCTACGAATAATCAACGCACAGTTTCATCACCTTAGCCTCAGTGTGACCCACCCGAGCCAGCGTCGGTCAAGGGTTACGGTTCACTTAGAAAGACAGGAACTAAATAAATAAATAAATAAATAAAAATGAAAGAAATAATAAATAATTAATAAAAAACATTTAAAAATAATTTAAAAATGAATGAATTAATTAATAATAAATTAAACAAATTAAAGTAAAAAAATAAAAATAAATTTAAAAAAAGAAAGAAAGAAAGAGGAACTAAAGAATAAATAAATAAATAAATAAATAAATAAATACTAATTAAAAAAATAAATACAATTAAGAAATAATGAATAAATAAAAACATTTAGAAATAATTTAAAATTAAATATTATATTACCTATAATTAATTAATTAATAATTAATTAAAGAAATTAAAGTAAAATAATTTAAATAAATTTAAAAAAGGAAAGAAAGAGAGGAACTAAAGAATAAATAAAAAAATAAATAAATCATTAAGAAAATAATAAAATAACAAAAGAAATTAAAAATATTTAAATAAATAAATAAATAACGAAAATAAATAAAGAAATAAAAAACATTTAAATACAAAAAAACTAAAAATAACGAAAATAAATTAACAAATTTAAAAAATTTTATTAAATAAAAAAAATTAAGAAAATTAAAAAAAAAAAAAAAAGATAGAGAGGAACTGCGTACTGCGTGACCGTCAGTCAAGGGAGGCAGGTTCGGCTGTGCTCGCCATCGGACCGAGAAGACCAAAAGTGGTATGACATGACACTCAGCACACACACACACTAAACACTGAAGGGAGGAGGCAGAGCAATGAGAACATGAATGCAAGAGAATTCCAGCCTCTTTTCTCTCTCTGCTCTTCTGCCTTTCTTCCTCTCCATCTTCCATTTTCAAAGCCCACAGCAATTTTCTTTTTTACTTGCTCCTCATTTGTGACATCACTGCCGAACAACACACCATCATTTTCCCTCTAGTTTCTTCTCATCCATGATGCCTTCGCTGCTGTGTATTTCATCTCTTCCCCTCCGAGTACAGACTAGAGGTTTACCTACAGCAGTCAGACAGTTTTACAACCACAGAGCTCCAAATCAGGGTTTTCGGTCTCGCCTCATCTGACACACCGACTTGAAAGACACAGGACGCTACAAAAACAAGGAAGTGGGCCATCTGAAAGCCTGCACTCAGAGCCACAGTTTAAATCTAATTTAAAAAAAGATACAAAGAAACTTTTTTTTTTCAAAATACAGATGCAAATAAACATGTAGATATGTACATTTATTAATATATGTAGATATATAGGTTTATGTTATGGATATAGATATGTTATATGCAGGTATGTATATAGATATATTGAGTTATATTATACATACAGTATTTATATATACCGTAGTTGTATGTAGATATGTCGATATATAGATTTATAATATTTTTTATGTATATAATTGAGGGTAAATATATGAACCAGTATATAGCATATCTACTCTTATATAGTTATTCAAGTATATTGTTATATCGTTGCTGTCTATTTCCTTATCTGCTGTCTATATTTATTTGTATTTTATTTTTTTACTTTTGTATTCTTCTTTTTTTAACATGCATGTTCGAAATAAAAATCTTCAAAATAAAAAAAAATAAAAAATCCATGAACCAGCCATGTTTCCTTTTCAAACCATTCAGCATTTGTGCAGTTATAAAGGAGGCTGGGTATTGCCATGATCAAGCCTGGCTGCAGAAACGGTACCGTGTTTCTCTGGAAAGTTCAAAACGTAAATCTCTTCCATGGTGTGAGGTGCACGTGTGCTTGTTCTGCACCCAGACAGCTCAAAGCTGCATTTCCCAGGAAAACAAGTGTGTCAGCTTCAGTCCCCTGGGTGCATGATGCTACTATGGGGAAGGTAGAGTCATCAATCAACTGTTTTCCTGCAGTAATTAACTAAACGGTTATTTCAGGATGGCTATTATTTAGATTTAAATAGAAACCGGTATGTGGAGTTTGGCAATCGTAACACCTGGCTGTATGAATAATGGACTTAAACTCACCCAGACGCCAGTTAAGGCAGGAAGTCCGGTCTTATTTAAAGTCACTGTAACTTCAGTTTGTTACAAATTATAAAGACACTGTGTAGAAATACTTGTAATTCTCGTATCCTCTCTTTAGAACAGCCTGCTGCCACAGATTCCCAAAGCAGTGGTTGTAACCGGGCATGTAACGTCTCGTTTACCGAGAGAAGCTCCTCATTCACATCACGGGAATCTAAATTGTTTTAGTTGAAGTTAATGTTACACAACCCCCGAGTTCCCCTCAGGAGCCTGGAAAATCCTGGAATAAACGCCCCACAAACCCCACACACAGTGCTCATCTGAACACTGGTGGTCATATTCAATTCAATTACATTTTATTTATATAGGATCTATTACAACAGAAGTTGATATACATACATAACATAACATACATTACATAAATTACATACATACATACATACATACATATTAGGGCTGGGCGATATATCGAGATTTTAATATATATATCGATATATTTTCAAACGCGATATGGTACGAGACAATATCGTTTATATCGATTTAAAAACTTTTTTTTTTTTTTAATGATTTTGATATAGCTTATTTTGTGACAAATTGACTTGAATGTTTTATTTGAGATTTGCACAAATGTTTTGTTATTTGCACAACTGTCAACCTCAGTGGAAAACTCTGCCTGTTACTGTCTACATTTTATTGATTGCACAGTGTATTTTAATTTAATTGTTATGCAGGAAAGGGATATTTGTTTTATTTTATTCAAGAAGCATTTTTATTCTATATATGCAGGCAGTTTATTTTTATTTCATTTGTTTTATACATTTTTATATTGTGCAGACCTCTGTTAATAAAGGAACCTGTGTGACATTTGGCACGAGGCTTTGTATTAAAACTGACTGTTTTTTTAAGGGTTTGCCTCAGAAAAAAATGAAGCTAACAGAGATGCTATGCTATAATGCTTTGGGGGAAACCCCAATTATGTCACAGAAAAAATATCGATATATATCGAGTATCGCCATTCAGCTAGAAAATATCGAGATATGACTTTTGGTCCATATCGCCCAGCCCTAATTTGAAAAAGATTCCCGTTAAGTGATATAGATATAGATATATATATATATATATATATATATATATATATATATATATATATATATATATATATATCACTTAACGGGAATCTTTTTTTTTCATTAGCATATTCATAAGTTAATCACCTAGAAAAAGAAAAGTCTCCATGATTGCAGCTCTGGTTTAATTATCTCATTTCTCAACATTTAAACCAAAAGGTAACATCCTTCATCATAATCTCTCTTCCTGTGCTGATATACAAGCTTAGGAATTAATATGTGCGTTTGCCAGCTTTTGTGCACTGAGCAATTCAGACCAAATAATAATAATAATAATAATCACATATCAATGAATTTGGTTGGTTATGACTGTTGTTGAATGTATTTTGTTCTTTCTTTTTTCTGTATTAGATCAGTTGTGAAGTTCTAGACTACAAATGAAATGAAATTGTGGACTGCTTCCCAGACTTTTTGACGACCTCAGATAAACTCTTAACTGTGCAGTGTTTTTGTTTTGTTCTCATTTCGCTGTCTTCATTTTGTGGAATGTCTCTGATTTTTTTTTTGCAGAGTATTTTTAATTTGATATTATCTTTATCTAGTGGAAATTTATTTGGTTTGATTTTATTATGTTATATTTAGTACTGTATTATTTTAAAATGTTGGCGGACCCCAGGAAGAATAGCTGCAGTCATGCTGTAGCTAATGGTTAAACAATTAAACAATGAATTCCTGTACGGTACTTTGAATCTTGTTTTTTAAGGACAACAGTTAGACGGCAGAGACCAGCACACGGCACCGCCACAAATCAGTCACGTTACACAATTCTACAAAGATGACGTCTTTTTTCCTCTCGTTTGTCAATAAATCCATGTTCTTCTTTACTACCGCCCACGGCTTGGCCCACCCAACACAGTTTTTATGTCTGGAGCCTCTTGGCAGGAGATATTCTGCATCTTCCTCTGCACTTAGTTAACTCTTAAATTCTTAAATAATCAATTGCATGCAAGCAAGCACACAAGCACACACACACACTTTGTGACCCTTTCAAAGTTACTGCTTATTTTCATCTTTCATCTGCAGTTTCTCTGCCAAACCAAAGCTGTGGAGGATAAACTTGGTTTTCCTGTTTACTTCAATTCGTCGACTTCAGTGGTGAGAATGTGTCTCATCAGCGAAGGCCAGCAACTCTTCTGTCAACAACCACAGAACCACCGGTGAAGCACCTGCCTCCTCGCTCTGTAAGAGAACCCCGGGGTTAAGCTTCACTTCTGGCTCTGTCTTCTCTTTCACATTACACTGACGGCAGTAATTACAAATATTGAGTTCTGAGTAATCCATTGTTTAAGTCAGGGGTTGGCAACAAGCGGCTCTAGAGCCGCATCTGGCTCTTTAGCGCCGCCCTAGTGGCTCCCTGGAGCTTTTTCAAAAATGTTTGACCTTTTTTTTTCTTTTTTTTTCTTCTTTTTTCCCCTTTTTTTCTTCTTTTTTCTCGTTTTTTTCTTCCTTTTTCCTTTCCTTTTTAATCTCGACATTTCAAATTTTTCTCGACATTTCGACTTTTTTCTCGACATTTCGACTTTTTTCCTCGACATTTCAACTTTTCTCAAGATTGTACGTGAACATTAATCGCGACATTGACTTTTTTCCCGAAATTTTGACTATTTTCTCGACATTTCGACTTTTTTCTGAAAATTTTGACTTTTCTCTCGAAATTTTGACTTTTTTCTCAACATTTCAACTTTTTTTTCAACATTTCGACTTTTTTCTCGACATTGACTTTTTTCTCGACATTGACTTTTTTCTCGACATTTCGACTTTTTTCCCGACATTGACTTTTTTCTCAAGATTGTACTTCAACATTAATCTTGATATTCCGCCTTTTTTCTCGAAATTTTGACTATTTCCTCGACATTTTTCTCAAAATTTTGACTTTTCTCTCGAAATTTTGACTTTTTTCTCGACATTTTGACTTTTTTCTCAACATTTCGACTTTTTTCAACATTTCGACTTTTTTCTCGACATTTCGACTTTTTTCTCAAGATTGTACTTCAACATTAATCTTAAAATTTCGACTTTTTTCTCGAAATTTAGACTTTCGAGAAACTAATATAGATACATGCAGCATGTGTTGCCTTCGTTCTAAGGTTTATACAAGACTTTTCATTTTTTGCGGCTCCAGACATATTTGTTTTTTGTGTTTTTGGTCCAATACGGCTCTTTCAACATTTTGGGTTGCCGACCCCTGGTTTAAGTAAATGGAAAAGTGACGTCATGAAAGCTGCCTGCTTATAATTTGAGACCATCATGTGAAAAAAACAACAACAAAGCAACACTTTTTGTATCTGTGGCATGTTGCTTATACACTGAAACAAAAGGTGGAAAGTGCATCATTGCTGAGAGGAAGTAACAAGTCTAATTCCCATCTTATGTTCGATTCTGTTACCATGGGAGCCAAAGTGCAGATCCTTGTTCCTGCACATGGAAAGATACACATCACACGATCCCGTGTAAAACCGGTCCTAAGAAGAGATTCTGTATCAGTTTTATAATCATAACATTTAAAACGTATTTGTTGAAAGAAAAACAAGAGCAAAGAGCTCCAGCGCTGACTAGTCTTGTCTGGAAATGTCTCGCTGGGTGGGCCGGATGTTCCAACTGCTGCACCGTCTTCGCTCTGACCCCTGAACAACTTGTGCTTTTTATCATTTTACCTCTTTTCTTATCATTTTATTTCATTGTATTTGTTATTTAAGCATACTCTTAAATTAAATACTTGATTTTTGATTTTGATTTTTGAAAACTGCGTGAAGTTACACTAGTGATGGATAAGCCCTGAATGCAGGCATTGTGACGTAGAATTGTCAAATTGGTTTAATTCACAGCACTAATCGGCACAGATTACTTTTGTAATACTGTATTTGACCCGGTCCGAATGTGAGATGAAAGAAGAAAAAAAAAAAGGTCTTAGAGGGCCGAACTGATATTATTAAACTTCTTTAAGTATCTTTTAAAGATGTAATACAGACTTTACATTTCATCAGTCACAGCAGCATACTCTATTGGTGCTACAGGAAATTGATAGAGACACAGCTTATTTAAGATTTCTTATTTTTCTTTGTTTTAATGAAAAACATTTAAATTTCCTATGTTGATATTTGAGTAGAAGCGCTTGGAAACCTCTAGGGCAGGACATCACAAGTCTACATCTAATGTTGTTACTATAGAATCAGTTAGGGTGTATTTTTTTTAAAACAGCTCACAGCAACAGTGGGGATTCCGTGAGAACTGGAACAAAAACCATCTCGACAGAAACACACAAAGCTAGCCAGGCCGAGAAAAATGGAAAGCAGCATGTCAAAACAGGAATATCAAGTGAAGACTAAATCAAACCTTATGAAGAACATCAAGAAATTAACTCAAACAAAAACAGAGATTCAAGTATTGCAAAGGGTCAATGTGGAATCCAGAGACAAAGTAGTATCTAAAGTATCTAAAAGCAGACGCCAAGGGCCGAGGTCAGGAAAACCTGTACTCATCAACAACTGGCTTGGTGAGCCAGCATCAAGCAACCAGACAGGTAAGAGGAACACGTTTATGTATTTCATAAAAGTAACATACATAATCCTAGCACAATAAGTAAGGAAATTTGTTGTAACACTGACTGCGTTTCCATGCAGTCAATAACCCTTTTCTAACTGGAATATTAGCAATAACCCGGTTTTGCACGGCCATGTAAACACCAATAACCCTTTAATAATCGGAATTTGCTCATATTCGGGTTTTTAAAAACCCGAATATGAGCCCTGGGTTACTCCTTTTAAAACCCGAATATTCGGTAATATGAAGCCTAACGGAATATCCCGATCGAATGGAACATGAATATGTTTTCTGCACATGCTCTGTTCACAAGGAATCCTGGTCTTTTGAGTCCAGGAAGTTCTTATAAACACGGAGAAACCAAGACCAGGAGGAGACTAATCACTTCATAAATGTAATGAAGGATATGAACATTTCTGCATTTGTAGACGGTAGAAAGTACCGGGATAGCGAGATTTACAAGAAGGTGAGCGAAAAGTTGCGCGAAGCAGCATTTGTTTTGGAAGAAGAAGCGGAAATTACAGGAATTGCGTCATGATGTTCTCCGTGCGTCGCCATGTAAACAGAATATTCAGAATGTCTCAGTAACCGGAATATTAGCAATAACCTGAATTTTGACTGCATGTAAACATAGTCAATGCCTCTTGGCAATAAATGTTATCCCTCTGTAATGAACCAAGGGCCGAGCTCAGGAAAACCTGTACTCAACAACTGGGTTGGTGAGCCAGCACCAAGCAACCAGACAGCTGCAACACCAAAGTCCACCGAGGAACCAAAACGCCCAAAGGAGGTTTCTAAAGCATTGGATGTGAGCCTTAACACCGCTGAATCCAGAAACCTCATCCTGAAAAAATGCTACCAAAGACTAAAGATGAGACATCACTGACACTGAAGAAACTGTTATAATAAAACTGTACCCACATGGAAAAAAAAAGGATATGAATGCATATAAAGTGCGTTATAAATAAAATGTATTATTATTTGCTCTGAATGCCCCCTTACTGGACACGTAAGAGAGATCAATAAGGTAGTAAATAACAGAGTCTTGAACACGAAGCAGAACCGTGAGGTGGTCTGGGCTTTAATGGATCAGAGTTAAAGGTCAATACTGCAGTAACACGTTCAGAAATGCAGTGGACAGAATCATATTTCAGCTTTGACTCCAATCTTTCCTTTTCCGCCAGCAACTTAAACACCTTTTCTCTCCCTTTTCTCCAGCAGCTGACCTGCATTTCCCTCCAAGCACACTCAGTTTTGTACTGTTAGCAGCTACACTGCAAAAACTCAAAATCTTACCAGGAATATTTGTCTTATTATCTAGTTAAAATGTCTCATTTGTCTCATCCAGGTAAATAACTTGTTTGACAATTTTCACCTGTTTGAAGTAGATTTTCACTTAAAATAAGTAGAAAAATCTGCCAGTGGAACAAGATTTTTTTGCTTGTCATGAGAAGATAGATCTGGCAGATTTACTTGAAACAGGTGAAAATTGTCAAACAAGTTATTTATCTGGATGAGACAAATGAGACATTTTAACTAGAAATAAGACAAATATTCCTGGTAAGATTTTGAGTTTTTGCAGTGTATAGAGCTAATCTGGAACGATGGGCTTAACGCACCTTTCTAAAAGGGGCAATTTAATAGCAAGCAAGGATAAAAGTCTTTTCTCATTCAT
Organism: Cololabis saira; assembly: GCF_033807715.1. Lineage (NCBI taxonomy): Eukaryota > Metazoa > Chordata > Actinopteri > Beloniformes > Belonidae > Cololabis > Cololabis saira. The sequence continues at coordinate 28,716,575 of NC_084609.1, forward strand.
TACAGCCGTGCAAATCTTTTCAGAGACGACCTCCAAGTCCCCGAGCATCCCTCCTTACCTCTGCACTACGTCAAGCCCATTATTCAGGGACACAATGGTTGCCTTTTGTGCCATTTGAAGAGCTCCTGTTCTTATCGACAGGCTACCATGCTTTTATTATATTATGCACAATGCAAATGACAACAGGCTGATGGGGGTTATTCTAAGGAGGGAGGCTGGCGGCCAGGCGCCTCCCGAAGCACCTCCTGCATGTAAAAGGGGAAGTAGCAGCCGCCTTAAACTGGGCATACACTGTGCGATATTTTAAATCGTTTGATTCAGCCCCATCTCACACTGCACAACTAGATCACTGAGATCAAAAGTTCACAGCCCACGATTTATGGTCTCACACTGTACGACCCGATGCTCTGATGCGACCCGTCTGCTCACACTATACGATCATAAACGGACTTCTGTTACTGAAACTGCAACGTCAAAAAGAAGTAGAAGAAGAGGAGGAACCCTGAAGTGGGAGACACCGAAGATGCTCAGCAAAAACAAACGCGCTGCCATAAGCCTGAATTATGGTTCCGCGTTAAATCGACGGTGTAACCATACGGTGCGCATCGCGCGTACCTTACGCCGTAGGCTCTGCGTTGGTGTAACGCGGAACCATAAATCAGCCTTTAGCAATTTGTGCCATTCTGAGTGGCGATACATGAAAAAAGATTAGACAACGCCGTGATTGGACAAGGAATTGGCTGGGCAGACGTGGGAAATGCGGTCTTTTTTTTCTGCTATTAAAACATGATTTGTAATGTGAATTTGCAACACTTTAAACTACAAATAATAGTTTTTGACATGACATCAGAGATTGTGCATGCCCTCTGCGAAAGGATGAGTCCAATTGGGTCGTAGCTGCTTCAACTGTGCGATTCCTTCACGAGGAGCGACCAGGATTTCAAACACGTTTGATTTTTTTATTAATTTAAATACATTAAAATTCTGGGATCTAGTTAACCTTCAAACCTTATTGATCATATATAAAGCACATCATAATCTCCTCCCAAGATGTTCTCAGAGGCTGTTCCAAATCCACAACAGTAAATATGAACTAAGGAACACAGGTATGTTTAAGAAGGCATGGGGAAGAACCAAAAGTAAAGAAAACTGTGTATCCGTGAAAGGTGTGAAATTGTGGAATTGCTGTGATGAGGATTTAAGAATGTGTACCTCAATTTATGTTTTCAAAAAAATGTTTAAATATAAAATGATAAACAGTTATAAAGAATTTTTTTAATTATGTTGGTATAGCTTATTATAGATTAACATGAAAATAGCTCCACGATATACCCCTTTTTGCATTATTGGTTTTACTATTTTTATATAATGCAATGACAGTTTCTCTTTGTTTTCTTTTTATATATTTCTTTTCTTATTTGTGTATTATCATCCACCGAATGATATACACCGCACAGGATAGGCTATAATAAGCCCTTGGCTTCAGCCTACTCCTTTTTCGGACATTTCTATTTACCTTTTATTTTATTTGTGAAACTAACATGTAAATGTTTCATTCTGTCCGAAATAAACCATTCATTCATTTTCTTGCGAGCACACGATTCATGATCGGGAGCTCGTCGTGAGGTGTTAATCTGTCGTCGTGAGGTGTTAATCTGTCGTCGTGAGGTGTTAATCTCTCGTCGTTACCCCACGTATACTGCACGAGGCACGACCAACGATTGGGTCGAAATTTGGCCCGATCCAAAAAATAGTCGCACGACTGGAAAATCGGCTCAAAACGAGCCGATAATCACACAGTGTCTGCCCGGCTTCACGGGCTTCGTGGAGCCTTTCATCTCCTGTTGGAAGCTATCGTCTCTATTAACAGACCATTGTAGCCAATCAACAGGGAAAGCCCGCGTTACAGCTCACGGTCCAAGTCCGGCGTCGGACTGGCACTGTTGTCCCATATAATATACGATAACGTGATAACACTGCCCAGGAAACAAAGCTCAAAAGGTTGATGCCTAAAATGCAAGCAAATACTCATTGGGCATAATCCATCCCATCAGAAAGAAAGGACTCAAAAGTAAATATACCAAGGAGACTTTGCAATTCATGCAGCAGCAGTTAAATTATGCAGCCCCTAAAATAGGCAGATGATGGGGCAGGGAAAGGAATTAGTGCAATAATGAAAGTGTTTTAGTAAAACAGCTCTCACTTTCAGTGGCAAAGAAATCAGTGAGGATTTAGGTCTGCACTCTTATTATCACTGGGTTTCTTACAAGATTCTCTTGTAAGATTTGTTAGTTAGTTCAATATTTAGAATCAAGAAAGTCCCGATTACAGTATTTATTAAGACATGCTTTGCAGATGAACGTGGTAAATGCTCTTGCACTTATATATAGGCCTGTGTTTAAAAAAAAATATTGATTTTCTGATTCTAAATTGATTCTCATATTACGGTAATTCCTAAAAATTGATTCGTATCTAAAGATCGATTTTCTTTTTCATAATTACAGTACATTACAACTTTTGGTATTTTTTTGTTTATGCCCAAAAAAAGTGCCTTTAAATATGTTTAAAGGTATGAAAACATTAAAGTTTTCAGTTATAATTGCATAAATTGTTTATATTTCATTACTTTATATACTGTCTTGGGGTTACATTCGCATAAAATGCTAAAAACCAAATTCTCAAAAATGAAAAACCAAAATTGACCGAAAATGGAAAAAATTAAAACGGAATGTGGGAAAAAATAAAAGCTATTTCATACGTCTCTGTTTGCTGCCCTGGATCTGTTTGGTAATTTTGACCCACGATGTTTCTGAAAGCAGTTCTATCAGCATTCTGGGAGCTGATTGGTCCTTACAGCATCATTAGCTGCAATACTTGCTGTTTAATCTCAATATAATACTAGTATTAATATGTTGCATAACTACAGTCATATAATTCATGCAACAGCTGAAAAAAACAGTTTTAATAACACTAACCCAAATCAATATCGGAATCAGATCGGATCAAATCAAATTGTGATAATCGATTCTGAATCTTAAGAATCGGAATCAAATCGATTCTTGACATTTGAATCGATCCCCAGCCCTGCTTATACACCACATTTCAAACCTCATCCAGGTTGGACAAAACACCTGAAAATGTGAGCATCAGCTGTCTGGTGAGTATAGTAACCAAATATAAACATTAATAATTTTATTTAGCTTGTGGGACTGTTTGGCTACAACATGGGACCCTAAGCAACGTCACATGACACGCAGAACAACGATCAAGAACCGTGGCCCGCGGTGCCCTTTTCCTTCTCAAGTCGCCTCCGTAATCGTAATTGTCCCTCGCTGGGGAGGATGTTAAATCCACGTAAGTGTGCGTGACCTTCAGTCATCAAACAGAAGCTGTCCCAGAAGTTCAACTAAATGCAGCAAAAACAGGATTTGCCACAGCGAGCCAGACAGGCCTGCGGCCGGCTGACGACATTAGCACCTTAAGCTGATCATTAAAGTCCACACAAGGTATTCTTAGAGCAGACGCCCTGGCGCTGATTCCAGGGAGAAACAGCAACTCCGTCCCAGTGAAAACAACCAGTTATTAGGGGCAAATATTAGCCCGTAGGAAAAAAACCAGGCCCGGTTATCCTGATGACTGATTATCCTGAATTAATCAACCGTTACTGTATAATGCATACTTGCTAAATCCTTTCCTAATTTCTATTTTGAGCTACCGGGTAACACCCCTGTTGTAAATACAGGACTGTCTCAGAAAATTAGAATATTGTGATAAAGTTCTTTATTTTCTGTAATGCAATTAAAAAAACTAAAATGTCATACATTCTGGATTCATTACAAATCAACTTAAATATTGCAAGCCTTTTATTATTTTAATATTGCTGATTATGGTTTACAGTTTAAGATTAAGATTCCCAGAATATTCTAATTTTTTGAGATAGGATATTTGAGTTTTCTTAAGCTGTATGCCATGATCAGTATTATTAAAATAATAAAAGGCAGTTGATTTGTAATGAATCCAGAATGTATGACATTTTTGCAATAAAAAGAAAATAAAGGACTTTATCACAATATTCTAATTTTCTGAGACAGTCCTGTATAATGAAATATAATTAAATCGTATAGTATGTGGATAGTTACAAAAACAAATGTAATTTTACTGTTATCAAAACATATTTAAATGACAGTAATACAAGTAGGAACTGAAATGGTAAACAGACTGAAAATAACTGCCCTATGTGCTATTTTCAGTTGAGAGGTGTAAAGCCGGCTGAAAAAAATAAACACACCATCCTTACAATTATTTCCTCTAAAAGTGTAAAAGGAGGCAGACAGAATCCCCTGTGTTTTAATGACAAGCTGAACAAAGTGAGGAAGATTCTCTAATCGATAGACACGTCATTAAGAAAGTTTACCACAAAGGGAAACATGGCGCAACAAGCAAAAGAGAGGGTTTGTCACAACACAATTCAAAAGCCTCCAAACGCAATATTCATCTCCCCAAGAGATCATTTTAACCCAAACGACACATTTTACTAAGGGATTTTTCTAAATGTAAGCTGCTTGGAAGAATATTTTGATGTGCATTCCAAAAACTGCACAAGACCGGATGAAACTTTCAAAATTAATAGAAAAGAAAACTTCCTAAATGTTTCAAGGCAACCACAAAGCTGGAAGTTCACCTGCTTTACACGGGCTTCATAAACGGTTGATGTGCAGAATAAATCAGCACTCACCGTCACTGACGGGGGGAAAAAAATACACCAGATAAAACATAATAAGAAAAAGGAGACCTTCCAGCCCAGATCAATGCATGGGGGAATTACTGGATTACTGGATTTGTGTGCGGCTGTTTCAGCATCTAAGTATCAATTTTCAAGGCTATTTCAGGAACTGGATGAGTGGGACTTGCTCCGGGCAACGAGTCGCCTCACCAGCTGATTTGCTGCTATGAACAGTCATGACTGCATCATAATACACGGTTCACGAGAGAGGTGAACGGCATCAATTTGTCTGCAACATTATTGCTCAGTTTATTATTTCAATATACACGAAAATGTGTGAAAGTTTGGGGGAGATGGGGCAAATCTTTGGAAATAAATATCACTCAATCAAGGAATGATTCTTTCAACATCATATTATTATTATTATCACCAATGTCCTAAAATATGTTGAATTATTTGCAAAAACCTTTTCAAGTCAGACTACAAAAGGACACTGGACACATTTTGCAGGTCCTTTGCTCAAGGCTACGTGCATATAATGCATTCTGTCTGACAAACAAATAAATAAGTAACACTATTGTTGCTGCACCTTGCTTTAGCTCTGATCACGGTGCACATTCTTTGGGCCATAGTTTCAATAAGGTTCTGGATCAGACTTCTGTCAACCTTTTCAATAAAGCTTCATGAAAAGAAAAGGAGCTCCAGTTTCCAGTTACAGTGAACTGAATGGCTGAGATCTACAGTCTCGTCAACACTTTCACTATTTGAACCTGATAAATCCTTTGTCTGCCATCTTTAAATGTATCATCTGGGAATAAAAAAAAGATGAATTGATGGAAACAAGTCAAGTTATCAGATGACCTATTTTATTATGCACATAACACAAGCCTGAGCAACTGATCAGACCACATGTCCGATGTTTACCTCTCAGTAGCCCCTCCGATGCACTGTATCAGTAGTTTTATCAGTCTCTTATTTTATTTGCTCCATAATGAGTTGACCTTTCTGAAACAGAGTCACGTCTTGTCTATAACGACAGGAAGCTACTTCCAAAATGGTACTTTAGGGAAGAGAGGCTGCTGCTCGGAGTCATTCTGGGTTAAATCACTGCGGTCCTTTTCCAATGACAGGTTTACTGTTTACTTTGTTAATCCCAAGCTGTTTTTGATGGGTTTCAGGAGGATGGATGGTGCATATTGAAAATTATACATAACTATAAATCATTTGAGCTGTTAAAGTACTGAAATTAAGAATTTTAAGCCAATTATTTCCTCCAATTTGGATGTAAATATCTCTAAATGAACGGTAGAGAGGCTGCTCTCCATACGCATGTTCATCATCTAACTGTGAAGTGTGTAAAAAGAACAGATAAAGACAGTTGAAATTCTAAATTAAATATGTTAAAGTCCAATTCTTTCTGCTCACCAAAGTTTTGTCTGGCTCCTGCTGGGACTCAGAAGAGGACTCCATGGTGGTAGAGGCCGGAGTCAGGCTTCTCCACGCTGCATGGCTGCCAAAGGGGAATAGAAATGGATTAGAACCTGTATAACATTTACCGTGTGCAAATTCTAACTAAAGTTAACATCAGCTGAACGTAAGCAGAGTAGAAGTTTTTTACTAGCCCACCTTGATTGAATGAAACTTTGTATTTATCGAGAGCTTAGTACATTTCTGCCACACAACATAAATTAATAAAAGTATACAGTACACAATGCTGGCCATTACTTGGTTGAAAACAAAAGGAGCTGCTGAGTGGTACAGATTACTGTAATGACCCAAACATGTGGCCATCAATCCTTTGAATTAATTTATCATCTTTTTGTTCTTATTCCATGTAGCCCATCCACCCGGTTTCTAGGCCTGTGTTAAAAAAAAAAAAATACATTTTCCGATTCCAAATCGATTCTCATTAATTCCTAAAAATCGATTCGTATGTCTAAACATCAATTTTTTTTTTCCATCATTACATTACAACTTTTGGTATTTTTCTGTTTATGCCCAAAAACGGAATGTTTTGTTGGACACGAGAATAACTACTGCCATGTTTTTGTCTGTATATTTCTTTAAAAAAGGTATGAAAACATTAAAGTTTTCAGTTATAATTGCATACATTTCATTACTTTATATACTGTCTTGGGGTACATTTGCATAAAATGCTAAAAAACCGAATTCTCAAAAATTAAAAACCGAAAAAAAAAAAAAATGGAAAAAAAATAAAAAAGGAGTGTGGTAAAATATAAAACTGATTTCATACGTCTCTGTTTCCTCCCTGGATCTGTTTGGTAATTCTGACCCACATGATGTTTCTGAAAGCAGTTCTATCAGCATTCTGGGAGGTGATTGGTCCTTACAGCATCATTAGCTGCAATACTTGCTGTTGAATCTCAATATAATACTAGTATTAATATGTTGCAGAACTACAGTCATATAATTCATGCAACAGCTGAAAAAACTGTTTTAATAACACTAACCCAAATCAATATCGGAATTGAATCGAATTGGATCGAATCAAATCTTAAGAATCAGAATCGATTCTTGACATTTGAATGGATCTGCAGCCCTGCTGGTTTCCTGGCTGCATTGTGAAGCCACTGACTGCTAAACGCTCAACATGAGTTCATGAACAAGTGGGACCATCTGTTAATTACACAATGCTTTTGAGGGGATTTGTGTGAGTGGCCAGCGTTGTGCACGGCGGCTGGACAAACTGCTGGATTACAGTCATGGTGACTGCAGGTCTGCGCTGATGTTGTTGTGGCGTCAACCCAGTGACATGACCCATGAGATGACATTGAAACAAACTACATTTATTGTTGTTGTTTTTCTAAAGCTGCACTGACCCGGCAACAATCTTTGCAAAATTTGGAAACAAATTAATTGAGTAATTTCAAACTCTTTGCTTTGAAAACAAAACAAAAACTGTCACTCAGGAAGAAAAAAAGAAATCCTTCGGTGAATGACTTTGGATTAAGTGGGCAAAGAAAGCCGTTTGGTGCTTAAGAGGAAATTTAATCATGTTTTGACCTTTGTGTGGATAAATACAAAAAGACATAATTTGTCCTGCCCCTGTCTGCCTTCATCCCCCCTGCTGAGATTAGTAATTTGATCATGAGAAAGAGCAATCTCATCCAGAGCAATCAGAGCTCTCCAGCCGCGCAATAAATACCTTATGAGAAAATGGAGACTGTTTAGAGTCCCGGAAAAGCACAGACACATGGTAAACACAATGCTGCGATAGCGGCCATCAGGGGGAAGAGCAGTTGGCTTTCAGCAGGTTGTAATCCGTTTATGCAGGACAACAGTCATCGCAGCTTTGCAGTTAAATGACATTCGACCAATTAAGTAAAACTATAAAAACCCCACAGTTCCCGGGAGAATTTACCATCCGCCGTTATCAACTTTTGTTTTGGTAGCATGTGGGGACGTGACTATTGCCAATTTCAGTCTGAGAGCTTCCTGCTGAAGGCACTGAGATGAGATATAAACAAACATAGAAGGGAGGAAGGAGATCCGGAGACGCCTCAAAGACAAATGATGGCTCCTATCAGACGGGAGACACGAAGACCTTCTGACAATCATATAGTCACCAAGTCCCTGGAGCCGTTTCTCTACTGATGTGATGCTCCAGCGCGCCAACAGCCTCTTCGCTCAAGCCAATACACATTTCTGGCTTCAATTCCCAAGGAGCTATCACACTAAAACAGATGCTTCGCTCTTTTCTGCAGGTGGGAAAATAAAGAAATCAGGCGATGCTTTATTCCTGTGTGTGTAGTGTGCCTGTGCCTGTGCGTGTGAATTTGTGTGTGTGTGTGTGGGTGTGTGTGCGTGTAACCTCTGGACTCATCCCAGGGGTGTCATCTGGCGTGTCACCCTATGCACAAGGTAATATCAATCCCCGCAGCTGTTTATTTCTGGTTCCATGATGATGGAATAAGCTTCCCAATGCTATCTGAGCGGCTCATCCTTCCCTCCCCTTCAGTCATTCGGAAGTCTCGTGTCTTTCAAGAACATCTAATCTCCTGACACTTCTAAAACGCTGCACAGCTGCTGAGCTGCAAACCGGGCAACCGGGGGTCACGCAGAGACTAAAATAATAAAACGACTCCATCACCCGGGAACTCTGTGAAGTCTTCAAACCATGTCAACAAAAACTAGCCAGAAACAACAGGAAGAAGCCACACACAAGTGTTTTATATAAGGAATGGACCAAGGGAAGAAAAGAAGGGTGCGAGCTATGTGAGGATTCATGGAGAAGACCAACAAAAATGAGGGTTTGTGACCTCTATGTTGAACCTCTTTGTCTTCCTTGTGGTGATGTCACCATGCTTTCTCACTGTAGTTTTATGGCGCTTTTCCACTAGTACCTACTCAGCCCAACTCGACTCGCCTCGCCTTTACGCTTTTCCACTAGGGGTCTAACGTGCCGAATAGATACTTTTTCTGTAACTATTCTGCCGAGGTTCTAAGCTGCTGAGTCGGCTGTATCTGACATCATCACACTACAGGCCACCGATTGGTCGGGGGGTTGGAGTCAGACGTCTGAGTCAAGAGGAGGAAATCAGAGAAAGAGACTCTGACGGCTTCTTGTTCATTTTATCCGACCAGCAGTGGCAGCAAAAGTCTGTTTGGTGATCCAACTCTGAGGTGCAGATGTTCATAAACCTGGTGCTGAGGAGAGAATTAAAAAGGGATGTAGACGGGAGATATGGAACGACCAGATCTAGCAGGAGCTCTGTCACTTCATAGCTGCTCACGGCTACCAACAGACACAGACCCAGCAGCACATTTATCATCTCCTCCAGGTTCTACATCTTTAGTGTTGTTGTCTACTTCATTTAGATCACACAATCAAATACGTCACAGCAGCTTCACTCCAACCTCCTACTTCTCCAGATACTGAATTGTTATGGAAAGAAACTTGGCCGAGTTGAGTTGAGTCGAGCCGAGCCGAGCTGAGATGAGTAGAGCCGAGTAGGTGCTAGTGGAAAAAAGCGCCAATCAGTGTATAGTGGCCAGACACCCCGAAACATTTGGCATGCCTATCGACTACGGCTCTGCACTCACTCTTCACTGACGATGATGGACTACCAACTGGCAACCATCCACAGCTTTTGCCAGTTGGCGAGCTTGGGGACTGGGGATTTAAAAATCAATAAAAGCGACTGAACAAAGCTAACCTGGCCTTGCTTTGAACTTATGCACCTAATCTTCCTGTACCGTTACCTGAAAGGTTTTAGCATTCAACGCGTATACCAGGGTTTCTCACTGAAGCCGGAGTCTCATTCTGTACCTATAAGTGGTAATGCCACGTTTACACAGAGCCGGGTATTTACAAAAACGGATATTTCTCCCTTCTACGTTTTGAAAAATAACATAATTTACATCTGATCGTTTTCAAAATCTCTTCATTTACACGAACCCGCATAAATACGCTGTTAAGGTGCTATGAGCATGCCAAACCTACAGGGGGCAGTGTAACGAGAAGCATAAAGTCATGCTAGCCAATCAGAATCCTGGAAAAAAACATCAACAAATGACACGAGTAACTACGGTGGCCAAACAAATTATAAACACAGGTCGCACACATGACGCTGGTGACGTTTCTGTCCGATAATGTGACGTTCTGAGGCCTAAATGTCCATTTCCCTCTGTTTACAAGCAAATTTGAAGACAAAGTTTTTGCAAATCTCCACTCTCACGCAATCTCCTCCATTTTAAGAAATTATCGTTTTTGGTGACTTTGAGCTTCGTTTTCGTGTAAACGAATGGCCAAAACGCATGAAAACACCACCTTCATTTAAACACAGTTGTTTTTACAAAATTACTTCCAATCTGACCTATCGTTGTTGACAATGAAAAATACATGTACAATATCACTAGAATTAAGTTCATGATTTCGTCCTACTGGACTTACTTTTGGTTTAATTCAGAAAGACGTATTTATTATCATCCCCATTTGGAGGACAACTACTCCCTTTAGCCGAGAAAAAGTCAACATATACATTCAAGAGTCCCGTGCATATTGAAGTAGCTTTCCCACAACAGTGCCACTACATAATGTAACAATTGGCACATTAACACGGGCAAATAGAGGACTGTCCAACATCCTTTCTACCGCTGGCTGAGCAGAGAGAGATATGCCTGTGGTGGGAGAGCAAACCGCAGGCTTACAAAGTACTTCTGATGGCTGTGCACTCACAAGCTTACTTGTAATTTGGTACATTTAAAAGTCAGCAAAAAAAAGAAGAAGAAGTGGAATTACTAAGGGTGTAACACTACAAGATGAAGTGCTGTTAGAAGCAACAAGGTGACTCTGAATTGAGCAACGTTCACATCTCTGATTCATTAGAACAGTGGATCAGAATGCTGATTGGGGAGGAAGAGAATGGGAAGGACTCAACACACACGCTGTCAAGGACACTGTGGGAACCTGCTAGTGTGCAGCCCGATAACAGGAGAAGGAATCCTGCTGCCTGGGATTGTGGCTGACTGTTGGCTCCTACCACCCAGAACAAGCCACCGCTCCCACAAGAGAGGGGATAGATCACAGGGAGAACGCTCCCAGAGCCCCAATACAGACCTGTATCGTGAAATTGCGTATGACGCATTCAGCTACAGTAGAATTACAGACAGCGTAGTTGTGTATACAATACCTCTTGCATAAGAGGAAATGGAAAAAAGATAAGGGGCAGAAGTGCCAGCACATGCAGCTCAATAACGGAGTCATTTCTATGACACATATTGAACGATTTGTGGGCTTTGGAAGGAAGTTCAGAGTACAAAGGTCAAAAGCAATATTCCTGTGACAAAAGAAAGACCTTACTGAAGGGAGAGCTGGAAGATTGCATGCTAGACATCATTTCTACGCGATTACTGATATGCAACAGTATTACATGTTGCATATCTTCATATCAACCTGGGATTTGGACAGTAAGTCTGTAGTCTGGCACCAGAGACTCTGAGCAGCTTCCCAGCATCAGGACACGTCATCCAGCTATGTATTATTTTATATCATTTAAAGATATCTTACACACAGAAAAACCCCAAAACCCAGTAAATGTACAAAAAGAGTAACGCTCTTGTCTCGCACAAGACCGTACAGAGACGACACGGAGCAGACCGAGTGCCGGTAAACCAAATTACATAAGCACAGAGGCATGGACGGAGTCGGTCCACGACAGCATGCACGTGCACAGGAGAATGGCGGGGGAATGGATGGAGGACCTACCTCAATCAGCTCGGGGAGCAGAAAGCACCATGAAGTTCCACAACAGAATCAGAGAAAGGAAACGAGCGCGAGTCGAGAGAGACCTTCAGATGACATCACCATATTTTTTCTCCCTCCTCCTCTGAAATGTAGGCTAGCGCTGCAAGGCTGCCAGTGTCAGCAACAGAGGAGCATTGAGAGCTCCCTCTGTGTGTGTGTAATGAGAGAACAGAACCTCTAAATATAAGCTTTCCCTGCTGTTCGGTACTGATGAGGTTTCTGTGTGTATGAAGCTATATATATACACTTGCACCCAAACCCTGCCTGCAGACCACAACAGGGCTGCTGAACATGCAAACACATGCACATAGGAAGCATTAAAGCACCACACATGGACACGAATCAGCATGACCTATTCTTAAAACCATGATTAGACTATTTCACATGCAAAACATCCGACGTACATCTACTAGGTTTATTTTAAGTGCTTGGACTTGGATTGAAGATCAGTTAGCCTTTAACAAGACACTTGGCAAGATAATAGAATTTATGACACGTGTATTTATTGATTTATTGTTTAGTCATCTTTGGGCCACTTATGAATATCAATAATCATTACCTACAGCTCTAATCATTACCTACAGCTCTAATCATTACCTACAGCACTAATCATTACCTACAAGTATGCCTGTGTTGAAAAAAATCGATTTTTTTTCCATTCCTAAAAATCGATTCTGCAGCTTTTCATGAAGAATCGATTTATTTTCATCATAGCATTACAACTTTTGGTATTTTTTTGTTCATGCCCTAAAAAGGAATGTTTTGTCGGACACAATAACTGGTGCCATGTTTTTGCCTTTAAATATGTATGAAAGGTATGAAAACATTAAAGTTTTCAGTTATAATTGCATAAATTGTCTATATTTCATTACTTTATACTGTCTTGGGGTTACATTTGCATAAAATGCTAAAAACCAAATTCTCAAAAATTAAAAACCGAAATAAACCGAAAATGGAAAAAATAAAACCGATTTCATACGCCTCTGTTTCCTCCCTGGATCTGTTTGGTAATTCTGACCCACACGATGTTTCTGAAAGCAGTTCTATCAGCATTCCGGGAGGTGATTGGTCCTTACAGCATCATTACAGCATCATTAGCTGCCAATACTTGCTGTTGAATCTCAATATAATACTAGTATTACTATTTTGCATAACTACAGTCATATAATTCATGCAACAGCTGAAAAAACTGTTTTAATAACACTAACCCAAATCAATATCGGATTCGAATCGAATCAAATCTTGATAATCGATTCTGAATCTTAAGAATTGGAATCGAATCGATTCTTGACATTTGAATCGATCCCCAGCCCTACCTACAGCACTAATCATTTCCCATTACATTATCCCCATGATCGAGTGGACCTTAACAAGAAAAAACATGGGTTGATTCTTGTTGATTATGCACCGTACTGTCTGTTAAAAGAATTAAATAATAATCTTACTTATCTGGGTCTTGGTGACCAGTGACCACACAGAGAAATATTTATAATCAGGTTGCAGGCTGCAGCCTGAGAGAAAACAAGATATTCCTACGTCAACAAGGCCATGTCATGCTTCAATCAGATATCGTTTTCCTTGGGGACTTTTCCAGAAACCTTCTGTTAACCTAATCTTAACGTTTAAATCACATTGGGTCATTTTGTCTTTCTTCCGTCTCCTCCTGGCTGAACAGACCGACTGTGTGACCTTTGCATGTAATGGAAGTAAATCTGACTCGGTTCTAGTCAGCATCAAGTCTTGAGACACATAGTCAGAGAGTCATTGATATAAATATGTAGAAAAAGGGCCTTTTTTTCCACAACACTGTCCTCTGGTAAATTTACAGATAAACAAAAAACAAAAAAAACTCTTATTAGAGCTGCATGGTGTGACATACATCCTAACAATGACCGTGTGCAGTGATCACCAGAATCTGGTTTTGAAAACAGCCTGGGAGGCAGCATGTCATCTGATCACGTTGTGTTTCTTTTTAGCAACATATACATGTGGACAAATGCCCCTGCTGGCGTTTATGCTCATCTATTATCATTTGTCCAATATCTGTAATTACACCTCAAACTGCTAGGTGGTGCCGTGGGTTCTTTTCTGCAGTGATGCACATTGCAGGGATGTTCTTTGTTTTGTTTATTTCAAGCACCAACTATCTAACACCGTGTCCTAACTGCATGCGATGCGAGCAAGCGTCAGCAACAAAATCAATTCCATTGCTTTATTTTCTATTGGACTGTCCTAACTGGCCACGAGCGACGCTGCGCAGCGTGACGCGGCGCGCCGCTTTGAGCTGAACATTTGTCGGATGGCTTGCTTCTATTCTCTTCCTGTCACTCACGTTGAAAGCCGGTTGAAAGCGCTGTAGGAAACAGTCATGGATGAGGAACGGCTGATCCATTTAGTTGAAATGAGAAGTTATCTCTATGATTCCTCCTCATTTCACTACAAAAACCTCAATAAAGTGGCAGCTGCTGAAGGGAAATGGACAGGGAGCTGGAAGTTTCACAACTTATTATCTAAAGCTTGTGTCTTTTTCATTTACCTTAATGTGATAGTCAGTCTCTGCTTAGCGAGAGACTGACCAATGGGAGTCGCAATCGCTTCGTCTCGTCCATTGACCTCGCTGAGCTGCGCGGATTCCAGCCAATCAGCGCGTCGCGAGGTGCTGCCACTTTAGGAGCGCACGGGCGGGTAGTGCGGTGAGTAAAAGGCGAGTTTCAGCTGTCAATCAAAATAACGTGGGGGCCCATAACGGTTTCAGTGTGGACAGAGAGCGTCCGATGCCACGCAGTGCGACGCGATAGTCGGACGCTCGCATGCAGTTAGGACACGGTGTAACTTCCACAATGAGCCCAGCCCTAACCCCTGTTTCAGTCAACGTGTTAAACGGTGTACCCCGCTGGCCGCGCTCAGCTGAAGGAGGAGCTGGGAGAAACGCCAACTTTGATTGACATGTGGTGGGCGTGGTCCCCTCAGCTTGCTGAGCAACATGGCTCCGCCCCATATGAAGGAAAACAGGCTTCAAAATTGGTCTTCAGAAACCAGTGGGTCATGTGACCTAATGCTTCGTCCATTGTTGTATACAGTCATGGTTTAGTTTGTCGAGAGTGTGGCTAGGTAGGTCCCAGATGCAGGAGACGAGGCAGGAGTTCCAAAGAAAAGTGATTTATTTAACTTTAGAAGGCAAATACGCTGCTGAGCAGGGTTAACCTAAAATCACAAGATCTTAAACTTGACCAAATTACAAAAACCTGACCTGATACCAAAACTGTGAAAAACCATGACCTTAACTCAATAATCGTGACATTCTTTCTATATGTAACTCAACCACAGCAACAGAACAAATAAAGTATATCTTATAAAGTATTAATATACCCATAAATATCCTAATTCCACACACACATCTATCTATATATATATATATATATATATATATATATATATATATATATATATATATATATATATATATATATATATATATATATATATATATATATATATATATATATATATATATATATATATATATATATATATATATATATATATATTAGGGCTGGGCGATATATCGAGATTTTAATATATATCGATATATTTTCAAACGCGATATGGTACGAGACAATATCGTTTATATCGATTTAAAAAAAAATAATAATAATTTTTTTTTTGATTTTGATATAGCTTATTTTGTGACAAATTGACTTGAATGTTTTATTTGAGATTTGCACAAATGTTTTGTTATTTGCACAACTGTCAACCTCAGTGGAAAAGTCTGCCTGTTACTGTCTATATTGTATTAATTGTACAGTGTATTTTAATTTAATTGTTATGCAGGAAAGGGATATTTGTTTTATTTTATTCAAGAAGCATTTTTATTCTATATATGCAGGCAGTTTATTTTGATTTAATTTGTTTTATACATTTTGATATTGTGCAGACGTCTGTTAATAAAGGTACCTGTGTGACATTTGGTACGAGGCTTTGTATTAAAAGTGACTGTTTTTTTAAGGGTTTGCCTCAGAAAAAAATGAAGCTAACAGAGATGCTACGCTATAATGCTTTGGGGGAAACCCCAATTATGGCACAGAAAAAATATCGAGATATATATCGAGTATCGCCATTCAGCTAGAAAATATCGAGATATGACTGTTGGTCCATATCGCCCAGCCCTAATATATATACATATACATATACATATACATATATATCTAATGTTTCAACAAACTGCTCTTCTTTGTAGTGTCGTGTAGCCAACAGCAAACACTTTATTTTTCTATGTTGTCATTGATACATCTGCTTGCTTGTAATTGTCCACTAGAGATAACAATTCTCTGCTAAAAATATAAGAACATCTGGACTCATCTATACTACAGTCTTGAGACGGATCCGAGCTCCAGCTGAACGCCTGACTATCAATATAGTTCCAAATCATGCCAATTCATTGCTTTTTTCTCTCTAAAAGTCACATCTAAGGCCGTCTGTCAGTAGCAAAGTCATCCATTTCACGTTTCCGTTTTATTGCAACAAGATTGTGTTTCCTGCAGATGCACCTGTCTGATAATGAGCTTAGTGTTCCGTCACTGGCCATGCTGATCGTAAAGGAAATGACTCAAATTGGGCCATTGCCTGAAGCCAGAAAAGATTAGGTTTACTGTGGCGCCGATTCACCGGGTCTCCGGAGCTCCACAGCAGGGAGAGAAAACAACCACGACGAAAGAGAGAGATCTCCCTGCTCCTTGTTTTGATGAATATGGGTGAAGGTTAGGGATGGGAATTGATACGATTTTTACAATTCCAATTCCATTTTCGATTCTACTTAACAATTTGGTTCTCTATCGATTCCCTTAAGCTGGGCATACACTGTGCGATATTTTAAATTGTTTGATTCAGCCCCATCTCAACTGCACGACTAGATCCCTGAGTTCAAAAGTTCGCAGCCACGATTTATGGTCTCACACTGTACGACCCGATGCTCGTAGCTGCTTCAACTGTGATTCCTTCACGAGGAGCGACCAGGATTTCAAACACGTTTGATTTTCTTGCGAGCAAACGATTTGTGATCGGGAGCTCGTCGTGAGGTGTTAATCTCTCGTCGTTACCCCACGTATACTGCACGAGGCACGACCAACGATTGGGTTGAAATCTGGCCCGATCCAAAAAATAGTTGCAAGAGTGGAAAATCGGCTCAAAACGAGCAGACAATCGCACAGTGTATGCCCGGCTTTATCGGTTCTCATTTGGGGAAAAAGGGAAAACAATGAACCAAATGGTGATGATATGATAGGCTGTGTTCGTTAGTTAAATAGTTACCAGCAGTATTATTAGCCAAGGACATGCTAACGTTGCTGCCTCTACTGGCTTAAGAATTACTGACATTAGTCCGGAGCAGGTCGAAAACACGACATTGATTGATAGTTATTGCTGCTGTGTGCACTAATGTTTTTGCATGTTGGTAGTATTTCCTCCCTTTGATGAAATATTCACTTGGCAAGTATTGCAAGTTGCCTTGTTATCGAGCTTTTGATCACTTGGGCGCCGTGTTTACTATTGACTGCTGACTTATGCAACGTGCGTGGTGACGTTTGTTCCCACAGGAATCGAAAAGGGAATCGTCTCCAAACGATTCCAAGGAATTGAAACACTGGGAACCGGTTATGAACAAAACCGGTTCTAGATTCCCATCCCCAGTGAGAGTAGTCTTTTGGCTCTCAGGTGGACCTTAAACTTGGTGCACCTAAACTATAACAGTTTTTTTGTTGGCGGGAGGTGGGAACTAAAAGCACGTATTCAGGTAGCAATGTGTTTTGCGTACAATGACGATGCATCTGCTTCTACATAAGTCTGTATGCGTTTTCTCTATTAGAATTATGGAAGCAGAGATACATAAATAGGTTGCAGGGGAAACATGCTAAATCCTAAGTCCTCCGAAGTTATGAATTTTAAATGTTCTTGAACTCCATTACCCTATGGAGAAAACCTGTTCTCAAAATGATTTCTTATAACCAAGCCATAGCACATCTGTGACCTTTACTTGCTTGTTTGGTTTCCCTGAAGGAGTAAACAATCCCATTTCTAAACACCATTCATGCAAAAATCCAATTAACTGTTTCAGGGCAAATCAATATTTTGTGGAAATGAACCAAAACATAAGAGGCGAGAAACGAGACAGGAAAGACCTTCATACTTTAAAAAAATGAAGTGAAAATAACGTAACACAAGTGGTCTATACACTGTAAACCAGATAGCTAATCAGAGATTCTCTGAGTTTTTAGTACTCTCTTTTATCATTCAGACCCATTTTACCATGGAAGTCTGCCACGGACTCAGACTGAGCTCTTCTGGTAGAACACTCTTTTTCTGCAAACATTTCTCTTTAAATCATTTAAATCACCAGGCTCCTTGAGCTTAGAAAATCTGAAAGTAAGCCTTTAAACAAAATGCTTATTCACAGACTTACCAGAAGCAAAAAGAGTACTTTGCAAAAATCAAAGAGCTGCAGCTTTTCATGAAGAAAAACTAACCCCAGTCACTGAACTGGCATTTATGTAACTTTCTTTTTGTAATCTTGTGTGTTCAAGGTTTGTTCCTGCACCTTCTCTATTTACTATTCTCACTTAAATTTGAGGTCAAACCTTTAAACTGTTTGTGATTTTCTCAACAAAACATCCTCAATGCTTCCACCAGAATTAGACCATACTTGTGGTCGACCAAAACTGCGTCTGCCTCCATTGCATCGTCTATATTTAGAGCTCAGCGATATGCTCATCATCCTCTCAGAGCCAGCAGCAGGACCAGACTTGCTGCTGGGTGTCCTCTTGAGGAAAAAGTAGCTTCAAGGGTAGGAAAAACCATTAAAAGTTGCAAAAACAAATAAAACCTTATTAGGTAAACAGTCCAACCCAACAAACATGCCTCTCACGCATGTTCATTTATTGGGTTGGGATGTTTATTAGCTCTGAGCGGAAATGTTGATCTAGCGCGAGAGCATGTGTCTGAGGCAGAGACGGACAAGCGGATAAAAAAAAA
Organism: Cololabis saira; assembly: GCF_033807715.1. Classification (NCBI taxonomy): domain Eukaryota; kingdom Metazoa; phylum Chordata; class Actinopteri; order Beloniformes; family Belonidae; genus Cololabis; species Cololabis saira. The sequence continues at coordinate 28,735,588 of NC_084609.1, forward strand.
CTCCTACTTAGCACAGTAAAATGTGTATGCGTGTTAGGGCTGGGGATCGATTCAAATGACAGTAATCGATTCAATTCCGATTCTTAAAGAGGACCTATTATGAAAAACAGGTTTTTTTCTTTCTTTAACATATATAAAGTGTTCTCCCCTCAGCCTGCCAACTCAGAGGAGGAAAGCAACCAAATTCTGCAGTGTCTGTACAGCCGCCCAGATGAGCCGTCCAGTGAGATGTGGATCTACGAGCCAATAAGATTCCGCCCCTGTCGTTACGTAACGACGGGAGCGATTTACATAGGTTGGCCTCCGATGCGTGAAACCACACCCACAACTAACTCCGCCGGCCGGAGCTTCCGCCATTTTTTCGTAGCGGTGTATCGCGTCATTCAGGCAGCCAATCAGCACAGAGCCTCATTATCATAGCCCCGCCCACTCAGAATCCTGCATAGATAATGAGGTTAGAGAATGGGAAGATAAAGACATGGTTTAGAGGCTGAATTTCTAATTTATTTAGCAAAAACAATCAAAAGCTTGTTTTTAAGACATTAAAGGCCTGTTTAAAATAGGTATTAGATACCATAATAGGTCCCCTTTAAGATTCAGAATCGATTATCACGATTTGATTCGAATCCAATATTGATTTGGGTTAGTGTTATTAAAAATGTTGCTGCATGAATTATATGACTGTAGTTATGCAACATATTAATACTAGTATTATATTGAGATTCAACAGCAAGTATTGTCAGCTAATAATGCTGTAAGGACCAATCAGCTCCCAGAATGCTGATAGAACTGCTTTCAGAAACATCATGTGGGTCAGAATTATCAAACAGATCCAGGACAGCAAACAGAGACGGATGAAATCGGTTTTATTTTTTCCCACATTCCGTTTAAATTTTTTGGTTTTTAATTTTTGAGAATTTGGTTTTTAGCATTTTATGCAAATGTAACCGCAAGACAGTATATAAAGTAATGAAATATAGACAATTAATGCAATTATAACTGAAAACTTTAATGTTTTCATAACTTTAAACATATTCAAAGGCAAAAACATGGCACCAGTTATTCTCGTGTCCAACAAAACATTCCTTCTTTGGGCACAAACAAAAAAAATACCAAAAGTTGTAATGATGAAGAAAAAAAAAAATCGATCTTTGGACATACGAATCAATTTTTAGGAATTAATATGAGAATCGATTTAGAATCGGAATATCAATTTTTTCAACACAGGCCTAGTGTGTGTGTGTTTGCTGCATATACGTTGTCATGTTCCTCAACCATTGTAAAAGTTTGGAGATTCCAGAGTCTTTGTTTGGATCATGTTTAACGATCACCGTCTGACTGCATGTTAACTATTTTTATCCTGGAAGTGTGTTTCATCTCAAACCCCCTCAGGTGCTTTACAGCACGCCTGCATGTGTACAGTACAGCGCCGGGCGCGGTGATTGATTAATCACGTCTGTCAATGCATCACACACCTACGCTTTATTGGGACAGGTCCAGCAGGTTCAACAACACCCAAGTATAACTCATCATATTGTAATGGTTTTAGTTCCTTTTGTTTCGTTTTGTTTGTTTTGTTTTAAATATTTAAAATTTGATCTCAAACACACTGACTAAAGAGCCATCTGTAAACTTTTCCAATGTGTTCACATGCTGAATGAAAGCATGTTAAGTCATAGAAGTACATACTGATTTTATTTAAATAACCAGAAGTCAACCCTTGAAGTGGATCCAAACCACACGTTATCCTAGAATCGTAACCAGTATCGCTTCTTGTCTAAGGCCACGTTTACACATAGTCGGGTATTTACAAAAATAGATATTTCCCCCTCTACGTTTTGAAAAATTCCATCATTTACACGAGATCGTTTTCAAAATCTCTTCATTTACACGAACCCCCATAAATATCTGTTAAGGTGCTATGAGCAGCCAAACCTGCAGGGGGCAGTGTAACGAGAAGATAAAGTCATGCTAGCCAATCAGAATCCTGGAAATAAAACATCAACAAATGACACGAGTAACTTCCAGTTACTTCCAAGATGAACGAGAGTATTTCGTTTGTGTATTACTTTTAAGTGTGACGTTAGAATATAAAACAGGTAAAATACAAGAAAATATTGACGGTTACAAACAAATTGTAAACACAGGTTGCACTCATGACGCTGGTGACGTTTCTGTCTCATAATGTGACGTTTCTGAAGCCCAAATGTCCGTTTCCCTCCGTTTACAAGCAAACGTGAAAACTGAGTTTTTGAAAATCTCCACTTTGGCGTTTTCAGAACTGATCGTTTTTGGCGACTTTGAGCTTCGTTTTCGTGTAAACAAACGGCCAAAATGCATGAAAACACCACTGTTTTTGCTACGTGTAAACGTGGCCCAAGGACAACTTTCAGATGAGGTTGAAACCGTTGCAGTTTTGTCGCATAATTTTGCAACTTTGGATTTTCTTGTTTCTTCCCCACTAAAATGCAACAGCCTGGGAAAGTTCACAAAGTTCCCCTCCCTGTACTGAGTCAAGCTTTGGCTCTGCCTGGCATTCGTGAGTTGACAGATGAGTTCACACTGTTTTTTTAAGGTACCGGTAGGCTGAAATCACCGTCTTCTGACAACCGGCTCGGCGGCAGCGTGTCACGGCCAGGATCTGACTCAGTGCACGTAGAACATTTAAAACAAAGTTCCTTATGAATTCAATATACAATATACTGTTCACACGGGAATGTTCACTTGTAGCACAGCCAGCTAAAAAGTGTCTCTTTTCGCATCTTCATAGTTTCTACTGACCTTTTTTTCATTAGAATATTGATTTTTAACTTTGGGTGATGTGCTGCTTAAAATATTTCTGCTGGTAATTCTGGAACAAACATCTGTCATGATCAGTAACTAGGGCAACAAGAAAGTTGGCAATGGCAAATTGAACCCAAAACTTTAAAAGGATGGAGTTTGTCCAAGACGATTTTATTCCCATCCAACATTAGTTTGATTCCTCAAACGGTTTTTTTTCTCCCCCCATTGAAGCTTTAATGCTCAGCTTTAAAACGTGCAGGTATTCCTGTCATACAGAAGGAAGCAGCGGCTCAAGTGGAAAGAACAAAGGTTCCCATAAGGCCAAAGCTATTCCCTCGAGGTTTTATGGGAAGGGACGGTGGAGTTAAAGGGCTTCCACACACACTCCTTAATCATGTACCAAACGTAGCTCGCTGGTGCACCTGCTGCAAGGCTGAGACAGAAACCATGCTCAACTTCTTCCTCTGAAGGTTGTTACTCGCTGGTGTAGACACGACAAGCAAATTAAAGGCGTGTTTGTTCAGTTTTGTTTGAGCAGACTACAAGGTTTTGTTCAATTTACTGTGATCATCAGCTCGTTTTCTCATAGGTGCAATAAAGGCAGGCTTATTTTTGTTGGATAGATCCACACTAATGTGTAACTAGGTAGCAACTATCTTGCTCTGAGCACATCTGGTGTTTGTCAGAACAAATGCTTCCCATCAGCCAAACCCCAGCCAGTGGCCGGCGCCTCGGCTGGGAAGATTATACCGAACAACCGCTCTGGCTTGGCACTTCAATAACTTCCTGAGCATCCGAGCATTAGTTATGATCCCTACCAACGTGCAGGCAGGGATAACAAGGCTCCCGTTGACAGGGGAGTGTGTGCTCGGCGAGACCATCCAGAGGGTTCTTGTAAAACCTTATAATAACAGTATCATTATAATAAAATAAATGATACAAGACCAAAGATGTGTACTTTATTTCCCTTTACTTTAAAGTTAAAACCCTTTTCATGTCATTCTGGTTTGAGCTGATATGAGCACCAACTGTTCTTTCTTATCATTCAGGAGCATAAATGTCAGCAATTTTATTTTCTACTTCAGAATAATGTGCTAATAAAAAGTTGCTGTTCTGCAGAATAATGTACCGTTGGTAAATTTAAGACTAAATGGAAATGCATATTTCCCTTAGACAGCATGCTTGTGATTCTCACAAACCAGGGGCAGGATGAAGCACATTAAGCAAAGCATCTGTTTTTTCAGGGGGCATCAAAAGATTATTATGAATAAATAACAGTGTTGTCCAAGCAGCATTCCAATGTGTGGAATCTTTTCCAAACATCATTAAGTGCGGCACTCAAACTTTTCTTCAATCGAGTTTGACCTAAACAAACAAATAAAACTATGCTGGATAGAGCTGGGGATCGATTCAAATGTCAAGAATCAATTCGATTCTGATTCTTAAGATTCAGAATCGATTATCAAGATTTGATTCGATCCGATTCCGATATTGATTTGGGTTAGTGTTATTAAAAATGTTTTTTGAGCTGTTGCATGAATTATATGACTGTAGTTCTGCAACATATTAATACTAGTATTATATTGAGATTCAACAGCAAGTATTGCAGCTAATGATGCTGTAAGGACCAATCAGCTCCCAGAATGCTGATAGAACTGCTTTCAGAATCATCATGGGGCAGGATTACCAAATAGATCCGATGAAATCGGTTTTATTTTTTTTATTTTTGAGAATTTGGTTTTAGCATTTTTTGCAAATGTAACCCCAAGACAGTATATAAAGCAATGAAATATAGACAATTTATGCAATTATAACTGAAAACTTTATATTAACTTAATATTTAACTTAATATTTTCATACCTTTAAACAAAAGGCAAAACATGGCACTAGTTATGCTCGAGTCCAACAAAACATTCCTTTTTTGGCACAAACAAAAAAAATACCAAAAGTTGTATTGTAATGATGAGGGAAAAAAAATAAATAAAAAATAAAAATCGATCTTTAGACATATTAATCTTATTTAATTTTTTTTCTGCTGCCATCTTGACCAGGACTCCCTGGCAGAAAAGATATTGTATCTCAATGGGACTTTACTGGATAAAAAAAAAAAAAAAAAAAAAAATCGATTTTTAGGAATGAATATGAGAATCGATTTAGAATCAGAAAATAGATCTTCTCAACACAGGCCTAATGCTGGATGTTCTTCACTGAATTTGCAGCCTTGTGCTTCTCTGTCAGACACACACACAACAACGGTGATGGTAGATAGTTAGGGGTACAACTACACTGATCTGGAGGAACCTGCTGTATGTTTGTACGCCAGGATGCTGGTGAGAGACCGGCACTGAGGCTGGAGGAGACAGGAAATACAGCAACCTTCTGTATCAGCTGCATCACTGGTTGGTGTTGACCATGGCAATTTCCATTTTTCTGTTGAATCTGAAAACTCTGGTGAACTAAGATTTTCTGTTTCAGCTAGCAAAGCTATTTGAACCTGAGAAAGAGGGTTAACTCAAAAAGTGAGGTGAGTTGCGCTCGGAGTCTGTTACCATGGAAACTGTGAGATCACACAGCAGCGGCGCAGTGAAGCTTGACAGGCGATGTTACCGACACAGGTTTGTCGTTTTCTAGGACTTTCATTCGTCATTTACTGACTTTATCATGGAAATGTTAACATTTTCATGTAAACTTAAACTGCAGCCTTAACAACATTTCAGACTGAATAGAAATGACTCTAAATACTGTTAGAGAACAGTTTTCACCACAAACAGCAAAAAGATCCTGACGTTACTTCAATAACTTATTGTTTCCTGAAGGCTATCTAGTATAATTATAGTACAGGACTGTCTCAGAAAATGAGAATATTGTGATAAAGTTCTTTATTTTCTGTAATGCAATTAAAAAAACAGAAAATGTCATACATTCTGGATTAATTACAAATCAACTGTCTTACAGTTTAAGATTAAGATTCCCAGAATATTCAAATTTTTTGAGATAGGATATTTGAGTTTTCTCAAGCTGTAAGCCATGATCAGCAATATTAAAATAATAAAAGGCTTGCAATATTTCAGTTGATTTGTAATGAATCCAGAATGTATGACATTTTTGTTTTTGTAATTGCATTACAAAAAAATCACAATATTCAAATTTTCTGTGACAGTCCTGTAAGTTATTATAAATACGTGTTAATAAATGATAAGTGAATGGGGGTAGGATTAAATAAGTTTACACTTCTTCCTACACCTTTCTGCACATGTAATTAAGATATTAAGTGTTAAAGTATGAAATTCTTTGTTTTGATGTTTTTTTTGTTTGCTTTGTTTTGTTTTCTCATCTTCTCTTTAATTGTTGTCTTTTACATGTATAAAATAAAATAAAATCAAGGCCGTGCATGAGGCGTGTGTGCCACTCAAAGATCAAGAGAGAATGTGGGGAAACAATGATCTTTGAGAACCAAAATATAATCGCAATTAAAATTTGATTGACATACCTAAACCTGGTCAAAAACACGTCTGCATAAATATTCTTGTAAAATGTGCCCACATGTGCCGAAGGATGGTGCTGATGAGCACCAGTACTGTTCCCCAACTCTAAGGAGATGAAATATTTGGGGAGTGCTAGATGAGGCAGCCGACCTGGACGTGAGCCAGCGACACCACAACAAGCTGCTCACACAAAGAGAAACCCACACAGCAGGCACAGATGGCTGCATTCATAAAATATGACAAGTGTTATTGAGAAACCACTAAAAGTGTAATAAACTTCTTGGACAGGAGGCTGTTTAGTGCAGCAGAAACGATGAGCTTCAAAAGAATTACAGCGGTCGTGGAGCCCAGACACCGGCTCCCAGCTGGACCAATCAGATCACATTACAATTAAACTATTTCAGACCGAGCGTCTGGGTAAAGCTGCAAATACAAGTAATGTTTAAAATCAAAAACAATGACAACGTTAAATAGTAATGTTCTGTTTCTATTATGAATCTTATATCCAGGCCTTTGTTTCATCCCTCCTAGACTAGTGCAAAGTCCTGTATGCAGGCGTTAGCTGCTCCTCTCTGTTCAAAGTGCTTTATAAATAAACTTGACTTTACATGAATCTAAATAAAAGGTGACACATGATATTTTTGTACCATTATTATTTTTTTTTTAATATTATATATAGGACTGTCTCAGAAAATTAGAATATTGTGATTTTTTTGTAATACAATTACAAAAACACAAATGTCATACATTCTGGATTCATTACAAATCAACTGAAATATTGCAAGCCTTTTATTATTTTAATATTTCTGATCATGGCTTACAGCTTAAGAAAAACTCAAATATCCTATCTCAAAAAATTTGAATATTCTGGGAATCTTAATCTTAAACTGTAAACCATAATCAGCAATATTAAAATAATAAAAGGCTTGCAATATTTCAGTTGATTTGTAATGAATCCAGGACATTTTTGTTTTTTTTAAATTGCATTACAGGAAATAAAGAACTTTATCACAATATTCTAATTTTCTGAGACAGTCCTGTACAGTTTTAAATGGAGTTGATGTTTATTTTCTGGAGTATGTTAATACACACATCCTTTGTGATTTTCATATCCTCCAAATTAATATTGGAATTATATTTTATCAACCAAAATTAAGAAATATGGCCACATCATCCAGTCCAATGTAATAAAAATAAATAAACTTTTTTGATTTTGCTTTGTGCAGAGAAATACTACTTGTGTACGACTTTTATCATTGAGTTATTGATTTTCAACAAACCACATCTTAATTATTGATATGGTTCTTTCCAATAAATATCAGAATTAAGGATGCTATTATAATACTCCAAAAGTACACTCTGCATTTAAATTTATAGCTACATACGCGCGCAGTCTGGGCAGCAGGCGGGCAACATGCTGCGGTTGGAGAAGGGCCCAATGGAAACTCTATTTGACTTGCAAATGAGTTGGTTGTCCTTGTGACCTCGTGCTGCTCCTTTTAACGAAGGTTTGCATGGAAAGTCTGGGATCGCCCTTCTTTACATGATTATGAACCATGGATGGAAATATGGAAATACTGCTGAAGACTGAGAAAGCGGAGGTTTCACAAACGTGCACAGAGTAGCATCTTCATTTGGGAACATCTCTTTAAGCAACATAGATGAGATTGTACTGGATACTATGAAAAATATTTCATAATTTCTCACTACATAAATACAGTAGGATGAATAGAGATGGTCGCATTGAAATTTACTTTCCAGGTTTCTTGGGGGTCTGTAATTGTGTTACCGTTTGACATGCAGGAGGTATATCCTTGAACATTATAAGCACTTTGAAAAGTTATACTGTATATTGCAAGTCTTCAGGTCATGCATTTTGCCGAATTGACATATTTACTAGTGGTAATATACTCGGTTTTTTTTTGTCTTGTTTATTTTATTTGCACTATGAGTGACGTTAAACATCAGAATCTGATAATTGTACATCCTATGGTAATGTCATTTTGTTTAGCTCAGTTAATGAACTGAATGTTGATCTATTAATGCAGTCGTAAACTGATGGGATTAAGATTTTGTTACGGTGAAATGGGAAGTGTGTGTTTTGTTTGAGAGCAGAAGCAGTTGTAATAAGCTGATTCATTTTGTTTCATTTTTGATATGATGGATTTTGTATTGACAAAATTACATTTGAATACAGAGATAAAGAAAAGCAAATATTTAGCATAATAGCAAATACAATTCTGCTGAGTGAAGCTGCAGTGAACAGAAGCACTCGTCGCCTGTTTCATTCGTTCTCCTGTTTTTACAGGACTCTTATCTGTGTGCAGACTCTCAGCCTGAGACCTGTTCCACTGACAGGAGGAGAGAGGACGTTTCATGACGTGGCAGTCGGGTTACAAGGCTGGTACCTGATATCAGGCCAGGAGCTACCGGATGCAGCAGCTGCCAAACACAATTAGGAAGAGTTCTCCCACTCAGTGTCTCGTTCCCACTAGTGACATTTATCAAGAGAAAGTGGTAACAGATCCCCAGGACTGAGGAGGCTGGAGCTGGTGTTCTGTCAATCCATGCTCCCCGCCGAGAACTACTATTTTGAGGTTCTGTGCATGCGCACAGTCGATTTTCAAAGTTTGGTTGCCACGCCCATCATTTCTTGCATCCTTTCAGTGTCTGCCTTTACTTTTATTATCAATCCAAAAATATTGATTTAAAATGGATTAACAGAGGGGGGCACGGTGGCGCAGCTGGTAGTGCAGCGGTCTCACAGCAAGAAGGTCCTGGGTTCGATTCCCGCCGGGGGACGCTGTGGGTGCTGAAGTGCGTGTTAGTTCCCCCATGACTTCAGTGCCCTTCAGTGCCCTTCAGTGCCCACACCATGGGTGGGGTTGGCGAAAGGATCTTTCTGTGTGGAGTTTGTATGTTCTCCCCGTGTTCCCCTGGGTAGCTAGTGTGAGCTACCCTCACAAAAACATGCACACAGTCCTGGGCTATACATGCCCCCTCTGGCCAACCGGGGCGCCAGATGGGGTGGGCAGGATCAGGCCGGAATAACGTGATCCTTCCACGCGCTACGTTCGGCCGGAGAAACCCCACCCTGTCTGGTGAAAAGATGCGGCCTGCTCACTCCTCAGGTTAAGGAGGAGACCTGAGCTCAGTGCAGGGCCCTCCCGGGGTTGGTAGAGGATGGCAATGCCCAGGACTGTCAGTAGGTAGGAGCACGGGGTGGTAAAAATGGGAAAAAAACCGGGATAAAAATATAAAAAAAAAAAAAAAAAAAAAATGGATTAATTGAGGAATAAGTATGCTTACATTCATCGTACAGTGGCAGTGAGTTGATTAGTATGCGGTGGCTCTTTAGCGCCGCCCTAGTGGATCCCTGGAGCTTTTTCAAAAATGTTTGACCTTTTTTTTCTTTTTCCTTTTTTTTCTCTTTTTTTCCTTTATTTTAATTTTTCTTCCTTTTCCCTTTCCTTTTTAATCTCGACATTTCGACTTCTTTCTCGACATTTTGAATGTTTTTTCTCGACATTTCGTCTTTTTTCCCGACATTTCGACTTTTTTCTCGACATTTCGATTTTTTTCTTGACATTTCGCCTTTCGCCATTTGCCTTCAGCTCCAGACATATTTTTTTGTGTTTTTGGTCCAATACGGTTCTTTCAACATTTTGGGTTGCCGACCCCTGCTCCAGACCCAATAGCAAGACATACAACATAAAAAATAAAAAACAAATAACAAATATATAAACATACAAACATACTCTTATTCATGAGAGTCTTAAAAGGCACGCATACCAATGTTTCCATAAATATATTTGATATCTGACCGAACTGCACCTGGGGCTTGTGAGCTTCATTATGATACAGTTTTGTGACTCATCAAGTCGAGACATAAACTTAAACATCAGGTTCCTCAAGAGAGCCTGTAAAGTGCTTAGCCCTGAGTCACAAAAGAGTTAACTAGCACTGCTACTCCTGGGCTTTTCCAGCAGTATCCTCAAACAGTCATATGCTTAAGTATCTTACCTGAATGCTTTAAGTGACGGGAGCATTATTTGACAGGACGTTACTGAACTATCAAATTATGCTACCCCAGAAATGAATTGCATTATTGCATTATACGATAAAGAGAAAAAGAAACAATTCTATCGCTTTATTTGATATTCATTCAGTCATTGGCCTTTATTTAACCAGGCAGGTCATTAATAACATTCTTATTTACAATGACGGCCTGGCAAGTGACAAGGACCATTTGGGGGGAAAGGAAGTGGGCTAGGGAGGAAAACAGTAAAATTGTAGCTCTAGACCAGCCAACCTGCTAGACCAAGCAGCAGAAATCGACAAGAACACCGTTGTTCTGCCAATTTCTGCTGCTTTGCCAAAAAAAGCTCCCTAATGGTTTTCTACCTTTGTAGAGCTACAATTTTACTGTGTTTTACTCCCTAGCCCACTTCCTTTCCGTCATGGCCGTCATTGTAAATAAGAATGTTCTTAATGACCTGTCTGGCTAAATAAAGGCCAATGACTGAATGAATATCAAATAAAGCGATAGAATAGTTTTTTTTTCTCTCTTTATCGTATAATGTTCACAAAGTGTAATGCAATTCATGTCATGGGTAGTGTATTTTGAAGGATCAAATACTCAACATCCCATATTATCAATTTTACATCGTGCAAGAAATGATTGGCGTGGCCAATCAAACTTTGAAAATCGACTGTGCGCATGCGCAGAACCACAAAGTAGCAGTTCTCGGCAGGTAGCAGGGATTGTCAGAACACCTGTAGCTCGGTGCAGAGGTCACGTGACTGAGGACCGTGCAGGAGCAGACAGCTGGGAAATAACAGCCAGCAACAGTTTCCTCAGGTCCTGCAGCTTAACGCTGATTTATGGTTCCGCGTCACACCGACGCAGAGCCTACGGCGTAGGGTACGCTGCGACGCGCAACGTACGCGCATCGATTTAACGCAGTACCATAAATCAGGCTTTAATGTGCAGATCTGCCTTTCTGTCCAGGGTTTCCCTTCACTCCTCGGGTTGTGGGACACTAATGGAGGTTTATAAACCACCACCTGCCTCCACCACTACACCCCTGAGGGTCCAGGAGAGGCAGAAGCCGCCACACTACCCACTAATCCTCACGTATTACATAATAACAGTGCTGGAAACAGCAGTCACGGCTGTCAGGGACATATTAGCGATTAAAAGCTCAGCTTTAACAGCTGCAGTTGGGTTTAGGATGTGTTCTGTCTGCCACTCACCTCTGCTCTTGTTGGTGGTCTGATCGCCTCACAGGGGAGGTTTAACCAGCCTGGTAGTAAACAGTGTTGTAGTCCCGGGGAGCGTGTTAGCCGCTAGCTGGTTAGTGTTTACTAACGTTACCAGCGACCATCATCATCTCTTCTCCCGGGGTTCTGGGTCTGAGAGGGTTACAGCTCCTCTGGACCAACTCCGCCCTGGTCTCTCCTGTCCTGTGACTGCTAATGTCCAGTTATTTGATGCCCCCAGCGCGCCCGCAGGACTGTTTCTGGTGTTTTTGTTGGAACTGTTCAATGTGGCCGGATAACACAACACTTCCGGTGTCACCTTTCAAAATAAAAGCCGCGGAAATAACTTCTTTTTTTTATTGAGCATTTTAGAGATTTAGAACATACAGACATTCAGCCAAACATTTATACACAAAAAACGTATGCAATACACAAAAACCTGTTCAATACAGTATACAATTAATGATATGTATACTCAGTACTCGAGTTGTAAAAAAAAAAATCAGGGGGGATGGTGGATTTTATCATATGGGGACAGATAATTTTTTATGATTACAAATAATATAATGTATTACAAATAATAGCACTGACCAAAACACCTGCAGAAATACTGCAGGAATGACATAGCAGCAGTTAAATGCAGCTTTCTGTAAGCTTTAAATATCCACTGGGCTTACATCAAATACATCAAAACACAACAATAAAAAACAGTTTTCTGAACTTATCAATATGATTCTGTCCTTCACAGGATAAGTAAAATGGATCACTGCAAAAACTCAAAATCTTAACAAGAATATTTGTCTTATTTCTAGTTAAAATATCTCATTTTAGTAAAAAAAAATCTCATTACACTTAAAACAAGACTCATCACTGGAAAAAACAACAATTTTCACCTGTTTCAAGTAGACTTTCACTTAAAATAAGTAGAAAAATCTACTTATTTTCTACTTATTTCAAGTGAAAATTTACTTGAAACGGGTAAAAATTGTCAAATAAGTTATTTTTCTGGTGTTATTTTTCTGGTGATGACTCTAAATGTTATATATTATATATGTACAGCACTTCATATAATATTAGTTCCCACCCTGGCTCTGACCTGTTTGACCTGCTGCCTTCAGGAAGACGCTACAGAGTCATCAGGTCCAAAACCAACAGACTGAAAAACAGCTTTTTCCCTAAAGCCATAATCGCCCTGAACAAAATGTGAATGCCTTCATGTGCAATTACTGTTTTTACCGTGCATAACTTTTTCCCGGCCTATCTGTGCAATATTCCACCACATGTGTAAATATGTGTAATTATCTGTAGATAGGATCTCACGTCTTGATTTGACTATTTAAAAATGCACCTTATGCACCTTAACCTTTTTATATTATTTATATTTCTTGTATCTGTTTGCACTGTCTTGCACTGGAAAGGTGATGCTTCTTTTAATCTCACTGTACCCATGAATAGTGACAATAAAGTATTCTATTCTATTCTATTCTATTCTATTCTATTCTATTCTATTCACGGATCCACCAACATGCTCGAAATGGAGTAGTAATGAAGTAATCACTTAACGAGTCCTACCCCTGAATCTTGAGTACATTCTTACATATAATTAGACGAGTTTCAATAACTGTTCAATACAGTGATATAATACTCAATTATATGAATATATAAATATAGTCAAAATCAAAGCAAATCAAGGCAAACAAAAGAAAAGAAAACAAACACCCAGCATTTAGTTGTGCTACTATGTATGTATGTACTAATAGAAGTTATTATAATGCATGGTATTACAATATTATTACTTTATTATAATACTACAATATAATAGAGAACAATAGACAGCAATGGTATAACAATATACTTGAATAACTATATAAGAGGAGATATGCTATACACTGTATATAGACTGGTTCATATATTTACCTCCAATTATATACATAAAAATTACTATAAATCTATCTACATATAACTATAACTCAGTATATTAATAGAGATATAGATACACAAATACTGTACGTATAATAACGTTCACAAGCTTACAACCTGCTTTATGTAATTCAGTTAACGGGACCAAAAGCTCGCTTGAGTGTGGATATTAATAATCATATGTTAATCATTTTGTGTTAGATCTAACGAACATCTCAGAAAATTATTTATTTTATTTTAATTATTTTATTTATTTATCTACTCGCAGTTTGGGTAAAAGTAGTTTGTTTTTTTTGTACCATGTATGTGAATATATTTTGAACCTCAAACCGCCTCTGTTTCATAAACGCATTTTCGTTTGCAACTAACATAAGATGATAGGTATGTTTTCACCGTGGCGATAATTATGGATAAATACATAATAAATGTATGACCCCCATCAAATAAGTTATGTGGGGTTTTCTTTAAAATTAATATACAATTCGATATTGGCAGATGAGTGGTATTGTCTTGTCTTGTCATGTGTTTATTTAGACCATTTCCTGTGGTAATTATAAGGTCAAGTCTATTTACTGAAACTGCATGGGATGAATACAGATGTTTGGAATTTCTCGTGTAAGTGGTGACATCTGGAGGCTGCTGGGGCTTTGGTCAGAGATCCATGTGGAGGATGGAGCATGAACGCCACCTACAGGCACAACCTGGTCACTACAATATGTAAACTATGTTTATGTACAGTTATTTTGTTTATACTCGGGCAACTTCTCATATGGATTTATTTATGTATTTTGTTTCATTCTCTAAATCCTAAATGCACTAGTTTACAAAAGCTAACTTTTTTTATGAAAAGGGTAGGGGTCATAAGCTTAAGCTTCAGTCTACACCTTTTGGTCCTTGGTTTTTAGTTAAAAATGTGAAAAAATTATATTTTTTGTATTACACTGACGATTTACACCTGTAATTTGGGTTATTTGTGTTGTGTGGAAATTGAAAGGACCAATAAACTAAACTAAACCTAACTAAACAATGCTGTCTATGACGGCCGTAAAATTTCAGATTAATATTCACTCATGCATTCGCCTGAATTTGGCTTAACGCCACCTCAGAATCCCTTGTTGGCATGTATGTGAGTGGAAACCAGATTACCTGGAGGAAACCACAGGTACTAGAAGAACACGCTGGTTTTAAGCAGCACAGGCTGTTACTGGACACAAAGAATCACCAGAGGTCATTTTGATTTCATTAATAAACATATTATTATTACTATTGTACCCCAAAGAGAGCTGGGACAAACATAACATGCCAAAAAGAGATTTCTTTCCAATTTTAATTTAGAATTAAAAAAAAAAAAAAAGATAGTTGATTGCTGTGCAAACAATTGCCCTGAAGGAGAGAATAACTTTTTGCAGACCTTCCCTCATCATTTTCTTTGACTGTCGCTCATATAACATATCTAATACCCACCTACCTTAACTATGCCATGTTAAATATGGAGGCTTTGATTATGACATATTCAGGCCATTTTGGATCACTGGGGTTCAGTGTTCTTATTTATTTAAATTTTTTTGTTCTCTTTAGACTAGAAGCACATACAACAACTACCCTCAATGCCAATATTTTGATGGTTGTAATAATGACTTGATGGCTAATTTATTCTGCTTTACAGTTCACAGACATACAGTAACTAAAGGGAATTGGAATAAAATCCCTCACACAAAATGCAAAACTGCAATTTTGGAAGAAAAAGAGATATAGAGGAGTTCTATGTTTGATTTTCTTTTCCTGCATAACCTGCCCGCCGTTATATATCTACGGTGGAAGATAGATTATACTGATTCAGTGTAATTTAAACAACTAACGATTCAGAATTGTATTTCCTTCCGTTGGTTTCCCTGTGTTTATGATATTCATTCTTTTGTCCTATAAAAAAGTATGAGTTTATATTTATTCTGTAAAAATGCATGCACCACATTCTTTTTTCTTTCTTTCTTTCTTTTAAACTCAGCAATTCCAAAATAATGCCAAAATATTAATCTTCTGCCAAATCTCTCGGGAATGACAGTCATCTTGAAGCAGATGTCCATCTGTTGTTCAGAGTCAGGCTGTGTAAGTGGTGAAAGTAGTTGTAGTATACTAGTATACAACAACTACAACTATATATATATATATATATATATAGATATATATATATTAAAGAGATATAAAGAGAATATACTCTTTATATATTAAAGAGAGAAGGCCTGACCTGGTACTATTGGTAATAAGTTGGACAAAAAAAGTAGACATATTAAATGAACATTAAATAATATTATATTAAATTATAAAAGATATTAGAGTAAAGATGTAGTAATGATGATGCAGTGTTTATTAAGCCTGCATGAGCCGGTGTTCTGCCAATCCTTGCCACCTGCCGAGAAATGCTACTTTGAGGTTCTGCGCATGCGCACAGTGGATTTTCAAAGTTTGATTGGCACGTCCATCATTTCTTGCACGATGTAAAATTGATAATATGGGATGTTGAGTATTTTATCCATTAAGAACACATTCTTATTTACAATGACGGACTGGCAAGACTCAAGCACCACTTGGGAGGGAAAGGAAGTGGGCTAGGGAATAAAACACAGTAAAATTGTAGCTCTACAAAGGTAGAAAACCATTAGGGAGCATTTTTTTGTCAAAGCAGCAGAAATTGGCAGAACACCACCCCCCGGTGTTCTGTCAATCCTTGCTCCCTGCCGAGAAATGCTACTTTGTGGTTCTGCGCATGTCCACAGTGGATTTTCAAAGGCCCAGTCCCAATACTCCCACTACCCCTACTTTTCAGCCCTACCCCTAAATTCTGCGCGTTCCTGTGAGGGTAGTGGTGTCCCAATTCCTCTTTTCACCTAGGGGGAGTGCACATATCGAGGGCTAGGGGGCATCAATCTAGACCTACACAGCGAGGGATTTCAGATGCACACTAACTGACCTAGGGCCAGAAAAATTTCCCAGAATGCTTTTCGTCGTCATTTGCGGACTGAATCAAAAAAAGAAAACATGGCGGACATTTCTTATTTTTTAGTGAATAAAATCAATATTTTGAGTTAGTTTCTGCATAAAAATGCGTTTTGGTTACATTTCTAGCGAGAAATATATATTTTACTTTCATAATATTCACTCCGTAAATGTACATAATCACTTGCTTGCTCGTTGTTGCAAAGTGTTTTTCAAACCTCGCCAGAATAAAGGCTGATTTATGGTTCCGCGATACACTCTTTTCATCCCCGAAAACATCGGATCAAATTTCTTAACAGGCATTATTTGGATAAACTGAGCCCAGGTTGGGGATCTTAACGGTTACTTTTACGCCTGAAAAAATATTAAAACTTAATAAAGTGGCATATTAACAGCGCTACAACTGAAATTAAAACATCTTTTAGCTCTCGGCTTCCTGATATGGTGTGACGTATGTGCAAACGTAACTACGCAGTCGCTTACGTACCCGAACGTAAACCATGCAGTGACGTAGCAAGCTAAATTTAGGGGTGGTGCTGAAAAGTAGTAGTAGTGGGAGTATTGGGACAGAGCCCTGGGAAGATTTCAAGGGCCCTAAAATTTATAGCTTGATTTTGTGGTAGTGAGTGAGGGCTAGTGGTAGAAAGTAGGGGGTGTATTGGGATTGGTCCAAAGTTTGATTGGCACGTCCATAATTTCTTGCACAATGTAAAATTGATAATATGGGATGTTGAGTATTTGATCCTTCAAAATACACTACCCATGACATGAATTGCATTATACTTTGTGGACATTATACGATAAAGAGAAAAAAACAATTCTATAGCTTTATTTGATATTCATTCAGTCATTCGCCTTTAATTAGACAGACAGGTCATTAAGAACATTCTTATTTACAATGACGGCCACTTGGGGTAAAAGAAGTGGGCTAGGGAGTAAAACACAGTAAAATGTAGCTTTACAAAGATAGAAAACCATTAGGGAGTATTTTTTCGCAAGGCAGCAGAAAGCGTCAGTACACCCCCCCCTCCGGTGCATCAGCGTGTTTGTTGACAGCTCCTCCTGAACCCCCTCCCTCAGCATCTCGTTACCCACAATGCAGAGCGCGCAGCAGCACCAAGATGGCCGGCGCTATGGAGGAGTATGAGAAAGAAGCTGGCTGCGTCCCGATCCTCCATCCAGAGGTAACGCTCCCCCCCGAGGCCGCTGCCCATGCACGGCCGCGGGCGCTCACACGACACCGGGGCGGCGGGTTGCAGTGCGGGGACGGCGGGATGCTGCAAAGCTTATTTCAGTGGTGTGGAAAAAACTCCGATGCCCCCCTTGTAAAAGCAGCCGCGGGGGGCGGCAGCAGGCTAGCGGGGCTAGCGGGGCTAACGGATGATTTATGGTTCCGCGTCACACCGACGCAGAGCCTACGGCGTAATGGTGCGCGTCGCCGCGTACCCTACGGTGTAGGTTCTGCGTCGATTTAACGCAGAACCATAAATCAGGCTTAATGCTGCAGCTCTCTGGCTGTGTCCACGCTAGCTGTCGGGCTGGCTGCTAACTGTATATGTATATATAAAAAGATACAGCGATTATAACACGTTTTCTCTTATTTATTTATGTTATTTATTGCAGATCCCCATTAGTCACTGCATCAGCAGCGACTGTTCTTCCTGGGGTCAATTAAAAATTACAATGCAATTAAAAAAAATACACAAAAAACCAATTGAAGAAGAAATATAATGTATGCATTCACACATCTACCAAAGGAAAAAGAAAACCAGAACTATTATCCTACATGACAAAGAATGATACATTAAAATGTGACATAAAATACATACAAAAGTTAAACATATATTAATATACAGGGTTCCTATGGGGGCTTGAAATCCTTGAAAGTGCTTGAATTTCAATGTTGTGTTTTCAAGGCCTGAAAATTGCTTGAATTTTAGTTAAAGTGCTTGAAATTATAACTCTGTGTCTTTCACAAAATTGGGATCAGACTGTATAGTTTAGTTAATACAAGGAGAAATAAAATCAGTAAGATGAAACATAACTAGATGTTTACAGCACGATACAATGTAGATAATTGTGATAAAAAGCGGAAAAAATAATTATGAGTATTATATATACTCCTGTAGATATTTTACCCCAGCGATAAGGTGCTTGAAGATTTGGAAAATGACCCTTAAAAGTGCTTGAATTTGACCTTGAAAAATGTGTAGGAATCCTGAATATAGTAATGATAACCTCAGTCAGCACTAATTTGATTAAACCAAAAAAGTATAAAGAAAATCAAACATTCATAACCCCTAACAGATTACAATTAACTGACAAAAACATTACTCACATTCTACAACATCCTCTTTCTGCATTACAGCTCTTCTGAGTATTTTCTTAAAATCAACTGTATTGGAAATTAAAACTAAATGTTGTGGAAGTCTGTTCCAGTATGTGATTGCCCTGTACATCACAGTTGTTTTTGAAGCCATCAGTTTTAGGTTTAAAGGTGAAAACACCTCTCAAGGCCTGTCTAGTGCCATAGTTGTGACTGTCACTAGTGAGCAACAGCTGAGAAGAGAGACTAGTAGGTTTACGTGACATATAAATGTTTTTCAAAAATATAATGATGCTACAAACTAGTCTCTCACCGACTCTCATCCATGACAATTGATTGTGCATTTTCTTCCACACTGTATCCAAAAGAGCAATGCAGAGCTAATTTGCAACTCTATTTTGGGTAAGCTGGATTTTGTTTAGTTCTTGTTTAGAGGCATTTGACCAGATTGCTGGGCAATAATCAAGATATGACAAGACAAGGGATTGTATATTACTGACAGTTGTTATTTCCTCCTGGTTTGGACTGACTGTTGAATTGTCATCCAACTTTCATTTTTTTTTTTTTCTGCCAACATGCCATGTAACGAGATGCATACATTAGTTATTGGACCTAGAATTTAAAGACGCTGTTGAATTTGTAAAGCAGTTGTTATTAAACATGTGTAATATTCTTGCCAGTCTCTTTAGCTTGCCACCCACTAACGTGATTGTGACGCATTCGTTACTGTCTTCCCCCATTTAGGTGAAAGTCATTACAACCCATTAATTTATCTTTCAACATTTCCACAAGTGTAAGTCATAGCTACTATGTGCATTTTTATTCTCTTTATTTATTCTTGCCAGTCAAAATAGATACAATTTAGATGAATCAAAAAACGTGTTGCATCACTGTAAGGATACAGTTATTAATGGTCAGTTTTAGATATATGACACTGTTCTGTACCTGTCCCTCACAAATGAAAATAAAAATAACCATCTGAACAGTTCAGGTTCCTGCTCTGAATAGTGGATGGATACTAACATAAACACATTAACAGACACCAAGAGGAATGTAAAGCTCGGCTGTGATACAGCAGCATGATGGTAGCTGGACAGTCACTAGTCTGATATTTATTATCCACTAAACCCAGGAGCTGCCTGCGTTTAGCTGTTGGTAGGTGATCACACGGGAACTCGGTGGTAGGTGTTGCATATAGCCGACAATGTGGTTATAACTTGTGTTTGTCTCTGGTATGATAGGTAGATAGATATGCAGTTTAGATTTATTTCATAAAATAACATTAATCCTAATTTGGGAATCAATTATGAAAAATGGATGTCCTGACATACGTATGATGTTGGGCCATTATATATCAAAGGTAACTACAGCCATCTAGCTAACACAGCTAATTGGGAACTATGCAAGCTAGATCAGCTCTTACTGCTTTAAATTGTGCCATCCTGACCCAAACCGAACTGTACTCTTCAGCGGAAATGTGTAACTTGACTTGTTTGAAAAGATTGAGAGACAGCAAGAGCAGTGACCTGGAAAGCAAAAGGGATGCTGTTTAATGAAAGATGCATGTATCTTGGAGGTGTGGTGGTTGATAAGCTGGTGATCGGAATCAGCAAGTTTCCCTCCATTTGGGATCAATATTACTTAACTAGGAACTCTTAAGATATTAAAAATGAAGTTAGCAGAGCACACAGTTTGCCGCCTCTATCTTTTTATTGCTGATCAAGTCAATGTATGCAGTTAATTATAATGAATTTGACTCCTCTTACACTTGAGGACACAGAAGCCACTTATGGCCCTTTTCCACTAGCACCTACTCAGCGCGCCTCGACTCGGCATGCCTCGTCCCGCCTCCACTCGCCTTTGTTTTTAAACACCCAGGTGAGAAGTGTTGAGAAGTGGGCGGGTTGGGGTGAAGCTGCTGTGACGTACTCAATTGCGCAACACGTTTGTTTGTGTCGGCGCTGATCAGAAATCAGCTGAGAAAAAACGGAGCGCCTGGTAGATCTGATCGTTCCTGTCTGTCGGATAAAATCGCTGCTAGCCGTTCGCGCTTCCTGATTCAAACGTCTGACCCCCACTAATCGGTGGCGTATTGTGATGACGTCAGATACAGGGCTGACTCAGCGCGCTTATGGCCCTTTTCCACTAGTACCTACTCAGCGCGCCTCTACTCGCCACGCCCTCGTCTTGCGCTTCTCCACTACGGGCTGAGGCGGGTAGAGGCTGGCCGAGTAGATACTTTTTCTATACCTATTCTGCCGAGCTTCTAAGCGTGCTGAGCCGGCACTATATCTGACGTCATCACAATACACGCCACTGATTGGTCGGGGGGCGTGGCCGTCACGTTTGAATCAGGAAGCGGGAGTCAGCGGGAGAGCAGCCCGCGGCTTCCTCATTTTATCTGACAGGCAATGGCAGCGCAAAAGTCTGTTTGGTGATCCAACTCTGAGGTGCAGATGTTCATAAACCTGGTGCTGAGGAGAGAATTAAAAAGGGATCTAGACGGGCGATAAGGAACGACCAGATCTACCAGGAACTCTGTCACTTCATAGCTGCTCACGGCTCCAGCTGACTTTTCAGCAGCGCCGACGAACAAAATAATAAAAAAAAAAAAAGCATTGCCGCTTGAAGCTTCTTTAACTCTAATTTCTTTACTTGATATCAAACACAAGCCACAGATCCAGCAGCACATCTATCATGTCCTCCAGGTTCTACATCTTTAGTGTTGTTGTCTTCTTCATTTAGATCCCACAATCAAATATGTCACAGCAGCTTCACTCCACCTGGGTGTTTAAAAACAAACGAGGACGAGGCGTGCCGAGTCGGGGCGCGCTGAGCAGGTACTAGTGGATAAGCGCCATTAGAACCTCGGCAGAATAGGTACAGAAAAAGTACCTACTCGGCCAGCCTCTACCCGCCTCGGCCCGTAGTGGAGAAGCGCAAGCGAGTAGAGGCGCGCTCAGTAGGTACTAGTGGAAAAGGACCATAAGGGGACTGGCAGCAGCCATTGTTGCTTTATGCAGGGCTTGATGGACATTAAATGGCACACATGCGTATGTCATTTCTTTAGTTATTTGATGGGTCAGTCAATAACAAGCTTTTTTCCATGAGCTTGGTCCATACATGGAAGAAAAGGCGCAGAGTAGAGAAGGTTGTCCTTCACATTACACTTCAACCTGAAGGTCGGTGGTTTGAACCCCCAGCCGCCTTGTGCTAGAGCAGGACACTGAACTGCGAGCGACCCTTGATATGGTCATCAGGTTGTAGAAGCCTAGAACTATTGTATAGAGCCACAGCTTATAGTTTAGGATTTTTCGGTTTTCAGCACAACGTCAAAGCTCTAAAAACTTAAACTGATGTTGATCAAAAGCTGAGAATACTGGAAATATTGTGGAATCATTGTATCAGGAATTTTTACATAATAACCCAGACTTACAAGATCAAAAACATAGAGGATTAGGCAGACTTGCCATGTAATGACGATAAAGTAATCCCTGGGAAAATGTTAAATAAATTATTTATTGGCCCCAAAAAATTATACTGAACTGGGTTGTCATGATTTTCCTCAATGAGATGTATGGGATTATCTTGATTAATAGGAAGCTTCATAGTTGAGCAGCTCCGGTTTTGTAAGTGGTGCTTTGATTAACAATATTTGGACCCCCTGTGGTAGCTGTATTGTAAAATGCTTTATGTCTATAAAGAATTTTAGTTCCCCAACCGTATTATTCATTCGTGCCCACTTACACACAGGCCTTGTGTACAGAGCAGTCGGGATAAAACATTTGGCGCCGCAGCATATCAACCTGCCATTGAAATAATTTCTTAAACAGATTTCATCTTTTTTTTTTTCTTCATAAATTTCATCCAGTTTAGGCCAAAAGTTGTTCCTCCTGTTTAACAGGGTGCCGTTTGAAATCTAGGTCATTGCATAGATTATATGAAGCGATCGAGGTGAAAAGTATGAGGCACCTGACTGGAATTTCAGGTGGAATATAAAGATTAAACATTTCTTTTCTTTGGTGAATGGAATAAATATCTGGTTTGTAAATGCAAACGAGTGTTCTGTGATAAAAGCCACATAAAGGTAGAAGACAGGCCTGGACACTTAATGAGATACCTCACTTGTAGAGCAGTGAAATATGCAAATTCCTTTTGCTTGGAGCATTGCCATTATCTCTGTTGTGGGAATGGATTTTCTCCCCTGCTTGCTCCTGATCCATGGGTTGTAATTGTGCCTTCAGTATTGAATTAGCTCCTTGAAATGACCCTAATTTCAGACGGAATGTGATTGTGAGCTAAAGCTACAGCCATTGAAAGGAACAACAAAATGATGGTGCGGCGTGGTTGCATGAAAGTGTTCACTGCAGAGACTGAGAAAACTGTCTTTCTCTCCTTTTCTGTTCCAGATTGAAATACAAATGTTGGTCCCATGTTGTGGAGCAGTTATCTGATTCTTAAACAATATCTGCTACTATGGTGTTTGTCTGCTGTGATCTAATGAGTATAGATTTTCAGTGACACGGTCACACATTTTTAGCTCAAGACTCCTAACCTCAGCACCCTGGGGAGTGGTTGCCATATGTCTCACTGACCAGTCAGGGACTAAAGCCACACCTGCTGCATGGCAGGACACACGAGGTTCCAACTAGGACTGTGTTGAAAAAAATTTCCGATTCTAAATCGATTCTCATATTGATTCCTAAAAATCGATTTGTATGTCTAAAGATCGAATTTTTTTTTTTCCCCCCATCATTACATTACAACTTTTGGTATTTTTTTGTTTATGCCCAAAAAAGGAATGTTTTGTTGGACACAAGAATAACTGGTGCCATGTTTTTGCCTTTAAATATGTTTAAAGGTATGAAAACATTAAAGTTTTCAGTTATAATTGCATAAATTGTCTATATTTCATTACTTTATATACTGTCTTGGGGTTACATTAGCATAAAATGCTAAAAACCAAATTCTCAAAATTAAAAACCGAAATACACCAAAAATGGAAAAAATTTAAACGGAATGTGGGAAAAAATAAAACCGATTTCATCTGTCTCTATTTGCTGCCCTGGATCTGTTTGGTAATTCTGACCCACATGATGTTTCTGAAAACAGTTCTATAAGCATTCTGGGAGGTGATTGGTCCTTACGGCATCATTATGTGCCAATACTTGCTGCTGAATCTCAATATAATACTAGTATTAATATGTTGCAGAACTACAGTCATATAATTCATGCAACAGCTCAAAAAACTGTTTTAATAACACTAACCCAAATCAATATCGGATTCGAATGGAATCAAATCTTGATAATCGATTCTGAATCTTAAGAATTGGAATCGAATCGATTCTTGACATGACTTGAATCGATCTCCAGCCCTAGTCCAACCTAAGATTCAATGGACAATTTAAAATTCAGAATATGTTTAATTGCTTTTTTCAGCACTTTTACCTGTATGTTTATAGCCTCTTGGTAAACATGTAGGTTTGAGAGGCTTAAAAATGCCCAGGCTCAACATGTCTCTAAGGTTAAATGTCAGATTTTTACAGAGCTGAGGTGGCAGAGCGGACTACAGTAACAGGCCAAATAGTCAAGGTATCAAGTCATCTCATTCTTTCTAGATAACCTTACATCTGGTGAAACAAAGATATTTTCCTCCCGTTTCTCATCTTTCAGGCAAGCAGTTTCCTCCTTGGCAAAAGATACGTGCTCATTTCTCCTTAATTGAGTGTCCAGATGAGGAAAAAGTCTGCACATTTTCCCTGAACAGCATGAATAAATGGTTGACTGAATTAGATATCATATTATGTGTGAAAAAAAAAAAATCTTTCATTGAAAACA
This sequence comes from Cololabis saira, assembly GCF_033807715.1. Classification (NCBI taxonomy): domain Eukaryota; kingdom Metazoa; phylum Chordata; class Actinopteri; order Beloniformes; family Belonidae; genus Cololabis; species Cololabis saira. The sequence goes on from NC_084609.1 coordinate 28,760,197, forward strand.
TTTTTCATTGATTTTTTGAGCTGTTGCCTGAATTATATGTATGTAGTTATGCAACATATTAATCCTAGTATTATATTGAGATTCAACAGCAAGTATTGGCAGCTAATGATGCTGTAAGGACCAATCACCTCCCAGAATGCTGATAGAACTGCTTTCAGAAACATCCTGGGGCAGAATTATCCAACAGATCCAGGGCAGCAAACAGAGGTAGGGTCCCATGAAATCGGTTTTATTTTTTTCCCGCATTCTGTTTTTATTTTTTCAATCTTCTATGTATGAAATAAATAAATTGCAAAAAAAAAAGAAAGAAATTGCAACAGCTCAACTGCACGTGTGAATTAAATGACGTGACTACTGGGATTAGAGTTCACTGGTTGAAAATGTAATAATGAAAAGAAATCCATCTTTAGACATACGAATCGATTTTTAGGAATTAATATGACAATCGATTTAGAATCGGAAATTCGATTTTTTTCAACACAGGCCTAATATATATATATATATATATATATATATATATATATATATATATATATATATATATATATATTATACAGTTGTACACTCACATTATTATGTACACCTGCTCTCTATCATAGGTACACCTTGCTAGTACCGGGTTGGACCCCTTTTCCCTTCAGAACCACCTTAATCCTTCGTGGCAGAGATTCAACAAGGTTCTGGAAACATTCCTCAGAAAGTTTGGTCCATATTGACATGATAGCATCTCGCAGTTGCTGCAGATTTGTCGGCTGCACATCCATGATGTGAATCTCCCGTCCCACCGCATCCCAAAGGTTCTGTTGGGTGGAGATCTGGAGACTGTGGATCCATTTGAGTAGTGAACTTATTGTCATGTTCAAGAAACCAGTCTGAGATGATTCTTTGACATGTTATCCTGCTGGAAGTAGCATCAGAAGATGGTCCACTGTGGTCATAAAGGGATGGACATGGTCAGCAACAATACTCAGGTTGGCTGTGGCGTTGACACGATGCTCAGCTAGTACTAATGGGCCCAAACTGTGCCAGGAAAATCTCCCCCACACCATTACACCAACACCACCAGCCTGAACCGTTGATACAAGGCAGGATGGATTTATTCATGTTGTTGACGCCAAATTCTGACCCTACCATCCGAATGTCGCAGCAGAAATGGAGACTTATCAGACCAGGCAACGTTTTTCCTTCTTCTGTTGTCCAGTTTTGGTGAGCCTGTGTGAATTGTAGCCTCAGTTTCCTGTTTTTAGCTGACAGGAGTGACCCGGTGTGGTCTTCTGCTGCTGCTGTATCCCATCCGCCTCAAGGTTCGATGTGTTGAGATGCTCTTCTGAAAACCTCAGTTGTAACGAGTGGATATTTGAGTTACTGTTGCCTTTATATCAGCTCCAACCAGTCTGACCTCTGGCATCAACAGGGCATCTGCGCCCACAGAACTGCTCCTCACTGGATATCTTCTTTTTTTGGGACCGTTCTCTGTAAACCCTAGAGATGGTTGTGCGGGAAAATCCCAGTAGATCAGCAGTTTCTGAAATACTCAGACCAGCCCGTCTGGCACCAGCAACCATGCCACGTTCAAAGTCACTTAAATCCCCTTTCTCCCCTGTTCCGATGCTGGTTTGAACTGCAGCAGATCATCTGGACCATGTCTACATGCATAAATGCATTGAGTTGCTGCCATATGATTGGCCGATTACAAGGTGTACCTAATAAAGTGGCCGGTGACTGTATGTGTATATATATTCCATCCGAATGATATCTCATATTGCATGTTTTCCACATATAATGCAGCCCCTATATAGTGAATTTCATTTGGAAATTTTAATAAGGATGGAAATAAGATGTGAAAGTTACTGCAGGAAGCTGTTACTATTGTGGCAGACAAGAAGGCTGTAAAGGCCCAACTGACTCTGCAGGGAACCCCGAGGGAAACGGTTGGGAGAGATGGTAGAGTTTCAGCCTCTGCAGCCCTGAGCTGTTGCCTCAGGTTACCCAACAACTCCACCCAGCTACTGTCATTTAGATGAACAAGAACCTGCCTTTGATGCCTTTCCTCTTCCCAGATAGTTTTTCAATTATGCAGCATACTTGCTATATTTCTAAATCTTGACGACCTCTGTGTACTGAACTCTTCTTCCCCTTCAATTGTTCTGACCGTCCCAAAGTGAGAATGTCCGAGGGAGGTGTAGATAGATGCTAACCAGATGCTGGCCCCGTTTCTGGGTGGTGCAGACTGAGGTTGGTTTCTGTGGCCGTACTGTGGAGGCTAATTGAATGTGAACGGCACAATCACTACATCTGCCTAACAGATTAGATCAACAGGCCGACGGGTCCTGTTGCAGTTATTCACCTTTTCTAATTTGATACTGCAGGCACCGTGTCCTTTCACAACTACCACAATATCGTTCTTGATGCATCGCCTTTCGTACAGCTGGTCCTCTTATCCATTTTTTCCTCTTTCATCAATAAATTAAACATAGCATTTCTTTTTTTTCTTCAGTTTAGGCATTTCTTAGGCCCGCTTTTACAGCGTATTCTGATTTATCGTGGAAGATAAATCATGGTTAAAATAACAAATGAGATACTGCTGTAATCCAGCTGTTATCTTTGTAACACAACAACTAATAGTTTTACAAGGTGCACATGCACGCGGGAGTTCCTCTGTCTGGTTACCTGAAATGACTTCTTCTCTGTGCCGAGTCTGGCGGTGCAAATGAAGCCTGTCAGCAGTAGGCCTGTGTTGAAAAAAAATACATTTTTCAATTCTAAATCTATTCTCATATTAATTCTTAATAAAAATCGATTCACATGTCTAAAGATCTATTTTTTTTTCATCGTTACATTTTCGCCCGGTGAACTTTAATCCCAGTAGTCACGTCATTTAATTCACATATGCGCGTGGTGTGAAACTGCGCTGGTTTTGAAAACTCCTGAACTAAATGAACTTTTCTTTAGAGAAAATGCTGGATATTTTAGCTTAAATTTCTAAATGTTATATAAGGTCAATGAAGTTCATATTATCTATATTTACTATAGCTTGTTTAGTTTCTTCTGTTATCGGACACAGATTGTCATGACATACCTGAAAAATGCCTGGTGCTTCATGGCCAGCTGTGTGTCTGGTGACAGAATAAATCAGACAAGCTAAAATGATTTGTTTACTGCATGAACTGTTGCAATTTCTTTCTTTTTTTGCACTTTAAATGGATATTGAAACTAAGGCCTATTTGAGTTACCGGTATTTATTTTTTTGTTATTTCACAATAATTACCGTATTGTGAAATTATTATTTCACTAGTTATTTTACAGTCATATAATTCATGCAACAGCTCAAAAAACATTTTTAACAACACTAACCCAAATCAATATCGGATCGAATCGGATCAAATGGTGATAATTGATTCTGAATCTTAAGAATCGGAATCGAATCGATTCTCGACATTTGAATCGATACCCAGCCCTAGTCAGCAGAGCGGTTTATCCCATAATCAAAGTTAGCTATCTAAAGTGTTTGCTGAGCTGTAAAAGCCAACTCCCAAACTGCCTTAAGATTGTAGATTGTTTTTGAGGTTTTTTTGCATCGTCGTTGAACGTTTCAAGACCCAATTTCGACCCAGTTTTTGTTGTAGGAAAGACATTCTCATATCTCTTGCTAGAATATCCTGTCATACATAGAGTTCATGTGATAGGCCTTTCTGTTGACATGCTGCAAACCACAGTTATCCTTGCATGTTCTCTTTTAGAAAGAAGAGACTTTCTCCCTGCAACTCTTCCAACAAACCACCCCGTTCAGCCGTCTATTCATCGTGCTGTCATGGACTTTAACATTTAACATGCTCAGCGAGGTCTGCAGTGTCTGAGATGTAGCTCTCGTAGCTCGCTTTCTTTTTTGTATTTTCTGGACATTTCACAGTCTGATCTTGGGGTGAATTTTCTTGGATGTCTGCTCCTAGGAAAACTGGCAATCGTCTCGAATGCTTTCCTCTTATGAAAAATCGTTCTCACTGCAGAACGTTGAACTTTTTTAAAGTGGTTTCACAACCATTACTGGATTCAGGCAGCGCCAGAGTGTTGTATACGTCTTAAGCTTTTGATGTTGTGTTAACACACACTTGAATACTCTACACCAGAAAACTGTCAAAGCTTCTGCTTTTCAGCCCAGTCCAGTAAGACTTTAATAATCCCTGGAGGGAAATTGCGTAACGTGAGTTGGCACGTTTACCAGTTGTAGTATTCCAACGGTCCAGATAGCAGTATTACTATCTGTACGTGGCTTTGTCCTCACCGCTTTATGCGGGAAAAACCCTGATTCACACGGCATGCGATGTGCTGCTAATCGGGGAGTGATACGTTTGGCCCACGGATTGACTGGGCTCCATCACAGCTCTGGTACATAGTATTTCTTCATATTTTCTTTTTGGCTTTTGTTGAATAAATAAGTGTATGATGGGAAGTTGTACGCTGTTGTTCCTCCTATGTCATATTTGACTATTACTAAGACCTATGATCACATGATTTTTATGTTATGGGTCAAAGACGTATAAGGCCTTTGAGTAGCCCATTTTTAAAATACCTAAAATAAAGATATTTTTGGCCATTTTCCAAACATTTGAAATGTAGTGTACACATACATGTATGTGAAAACTTCAAACAAAGGTATTTTAGTGTTTTTAAACCTTTAAACCGTCATTTGGGGCGACCATTTATCTCAAAATTAATAGATTTCCATAACAAAATGTATATTTTAATAAGTATCAGTAATTAAATTAACTGTTCAAGAAAGATAGACAAATTTTTCCTTTCATTTTTTGAAAACCATTTTTAAATACATTCTATCCATAATGGCAGTGTCACCCTCTTACTTACTCTAAAATTCATAAAACTGATTTAAAATGTGTACAAGGTGTATCCACTTATGCATGCTATACCAATAATTTATATTTGAACCAAAACTGATAGACATTCAATTTTGAATTTGATACAGAATTGCCATTTGTTGGTTACCCCACATGATGCTTTCAAGTTTAATCAAATATAACAGGCTAACAGTTAGCTATATGATCTAAGCTAGCTACTTCTCACCACATATCACTAACAAATTTACCTTCAAAATATAGATTTGCAAATAAAACGAATTATTTACAGTTTTAGGGTGGTCACCCCACATGATATCAAAATGTGACGTATACACTGCAGCAGTTAGAAAGAGGATTTATTTGTAAAGGAGAGAGAGACTACTGACCTGCAGGTTGTCTCTCTGGGACCCTCATAGAGTAACTGGCTGATGCAACATCCTCTTTGAGATGATTGTCAATATAAAAGTCCCTCAATTGTATTTTTTTCATGTCACCCCAGATGATAATTCAGACAATGAACATATTCGGACAAGATTAGTTTGTGTATTATGATTGAAATGTGTGTACAAATGTTCCATAACTTTAAACATCTAAATCTAAAACAAGTTTGAAAGTATGCCCAATAGGGCAAGCATTATTTTTAAATTGTTTTAATGTGATTTAAAACCAGTTGTCCAAACAGAAGTCAAGGCCGGACGGTCACCCCACATGATGTTTTCACACTTCAGATGGCAGAAAATGACCAATAACCAACATGTTTAAATAAAATAAGAGTGGGCACATGTAGAAGGAACGTATTAGACATACATGTTATATTTTTTATTCATTTTTATGTTTATTATTAGGTAAAAAGTTCCATCGGACAGAAAAAGTAAGCGTCACGTCTTTGACCCTTATACACAAAAAACACACTTAAAAGGGTGTATAACCTTTTTTTATGGAGACAGGAAGAGAGAGGGAGGGAGGGAGAGAGAGATAGAGAGAGACTGACTGACTGACTGAATTGGGATGAAAGAAAGAAAGAAAGAATGAATGAATTGGGACGAAAGAATGAATGAAAAAATTGGGACGAAAGAATGAATGAATGAATTGGGACGAAAGAAGGAGAGAATGAATGAATTGGGACGACGGAAAGAAAAAGAATGAATGAATTGGGACGACAGAGAAAAGGAAAGAGTGAATTAATGAATAAATTGGGACGGGACAAAGAGAGAATGAATGGGACGAAAGAATGAATGAATGAATTGGGACGACAGAGAAAAGGAAAGAAAGAATGAATGAATGAATGAATTGGGACGAAAGAAAGAGAGAAAGAAAGAGAATGAATGAATGAATAAATTGGGACGACGGAAAGAAAGAATTAATGAGTTGGGACGACAGAGAAAAGGAAAGAAAGAATGAATGAATTGGGACAAAAGAATGAATGAATAAATAAATAAATTGGGACTACATGCAGCGAAGGGCTGCAGAGCGGGATTGGAACCTGCAATTGCTGCAGGACTGTACCTCAGTACACGGGCCGCTGGCTCTAACCACTGTGGTCCTAACCAGAGGTCCAGGGTGCACAACATTTTCCACGTGACTACAGCCTGTGCCTCTTGTTGTTCACAGCAACTTAATTTATATTTTGAAATGTTGGAAACACGGTCAAGACAAAATGGCGTCACGTCCAAGATGTATATAATCACTTTATTTTCACAACTGGATATTTTCCCCTTCAGTGTTTTATTATATCACACACAGGTGTAAGATACCAGGTTCCTTTTTAGTTAACATTGAAGGTTTGCAGGTTTCAGACTAACCTGTGAACATCATTGTGCTTCCTGGTGCTAAAATAAAGCCGATGATATAATAAAACAGCACATGCTAACATATCTTTATGTTTTTGTTCTTTTTTTCCTCCTCCTCCAGGAAATTAAGCCCCAGACTCATTACAATCATGGCTACAGTGAGACCGTCAGCCGTAAGAACCACGTGGACGACTACAGCACGTGGGACATCGTCAAAGCCACGCAGTGAGTGCTTCATATATGTTCTCTGTTTATTCCCCACCTTGTTATTACTGGGGTCACATCCCTTCGCTTGAGTCTCGTTCCTTCTATTTCTTACCAAGTTGTCAGATCCTCCAATGCCGAATGCTAATAAACGGTGTTAGAAAATACATTATGAGAGGTGCAAAAAAATTTGTCCCTGAGAAGAATTAATATGATTTTTGAGCTGTTGTTGGCATTAACAACAGATGGGGCCCTTTTTCATTAGATGATTGGATGAAGCACTTGCTAAACAAAGCAACATTGGCCAGGGTTAGAACTATTTTCCTTCGAGTTTACATGGAAATAGTAATTCCGAATTTCCTTCCGAATTTACATGGAAAACCCGTTTGATCGGCTTTCTCCAATTCCTCTACAGGTCTGGGGGTTGGGAAGGTTCTGATTGGATAGGGGGGCGGACCGGAAGATGCATCTACCGGAAGAAAAACAAACTTAGCCGCTACAACTTTGAAAAGCTCACAATTTTTATGTTTCCTGTTTCCATCTGTTCTTTTAATTATTCCAAGCTATTTATTAAATAAATGGTCTCTACTCTTGACCACCGTTTACTGCGTTCTGCCATCTTGAAACTTTGTTTGGAAAACCAGCCCAGCGCGGAATATAAGTGTCATGGAGACAGACGGGCGAGGGAACGAGCAGAAAGAAAGACCGGAATTAATTTAAAGTGGAATGAGTGTTTACATGATCGTGGAATTAATCTTTATTTAAAATTGGAATAAACCAGCCACTTACTTCGGAATTCAGTTTAATTCGGAATGGCCATTTTCATTCGGAATTAGGTGTTTACATGGTAATTTTTACTCATTTTAAATCAGATTTTATTTTAATTCTGAAATAAAGAGGAATTAAACTTCCCATGTAAACGCACTCAGTGTAGCAACGTTTTCTTTTTTGTTAGTCAGTTTAAATGCGTTGGATGTGTTTAAGGCTTGGCTCCTCTGCTTGTGCTGTGTGTGACCGTCCTCCGTCCTCCGGTGCAGGTACGGCATCTTCGAGCGCTGCAGGGAGCTGGTGGAGGCGGGCTTCGACGTCCGGCAGCCAGACAAAGAAAACGTAACGCTCCTCCATTGGGCCGCCATTAACAACAGGATAGACCTGGTCAAGTAAGTAGAAACCTTACATTACATTTGAAAGAATAATCAAAGCCAGTATGATGAAGAGATATCATGATAATTGTTAAGTTAGGTGGGTTTTCTCTTTTCTCTCTCTCTCTTTTTAGCACCATTGTCATAGTTTTTTCTTTGAATCAAAAAAGAATACGACTATCTGTGTTTGACGACAGCTATTTTGTGTTATTTTATAACTTTGCTGTAGTTTTGGTTTATTTTTTTGTTTGTTTGTTTTTTTAATTACGTTTATTGGAAAGTGTTGTTTTTTTTTTAAATTGCGTAATTTATTTGTTTTTGTTTTTTTTTAATTATTACATTAATTGAAATTTGACTTCTTAGGAAAAAGGGACAGATAAAATAAGCTTAGTCTTCTTTCTGTTCCCTTTCATTCAAGGAAAGAGGTTTGTTGTAATTATATTGAACTGTTTTGTTTTTCTTTTAATGAATGAAATAAAGAATAAAATAAAAATAAAACCAGCCCACAATACCAGAGCTAAAGATTCAGGTGAATAATACATTAAAAAATGAAGGATTTTAACCATTTTTGCTCTTTACTATCATCATCAGAAAAAAAAAGTCACCGGTATTTAGCTTTTCACTTCTGTGGTCAGAACTGTATGTGAATTAGAGTTGTAAATGAATGATCTCTCTGTCCAGCTGTGACAGCAGACTTCCACATGTAATGTGATATTTCTAGTCAATAACGTTACGCTCGCCCTCCTCCACCTACAACAAGACTGATGGGCTTCTCTGAATCCCTTTAACAGCTGCTGGAACTGAGCAAACAACTGAACTGGGTTTATTTCCACCATCAAATTATACGGTAGTAATAAGTGAGCTAGCTTGGACTTGGTCTTTAATATTTAGAAATGAGAGAACTCTTCAGTTTGATTATTGGTGCTTTAGCTATTCACACTAAAATAGTTGACTCATTTAAATATGACAGATTAAAAAATGAGCCTATATGTAAATAGTTTCTGTTTGAAACCATCAGTCTTTTGTTTTTTTACCACTTTGGTGATTTTAGAGACAGAGAAGGACCCTAAACAAAGAACAAAACTGCTTAGAAATGTATATTTGGCTCTAAATCTGTTGCTCAAACTTCTTTTATGATTATTCTCGGTCACAGCTTCTCTATTACTTGTGTAAGCTGGGACTCATCACTTGGTGTTGCATACATGAAATCATGGACCCCCCCCCCCTGTTGAAGTGAAGGCTGTTTTGCTGGCTTTCTGTAACAACGGGGGTAAAATGATTACAATAACCACTTGCTAGTTGCTATTATAGTGCTGCAAAGCTGTTCTAAAAAGTAAGATGTGTGTTTTTCTACTGATATATCGGTAGTTCCAAATAACTTTACTTTCGTCCAGCGAACCATCTGGCATCTTTTTGAAAGTGAACTTGCCGTTCAAAAGTCCCTTTCCATTCCACATCTCTCCTCACTTTTCAAAAAAGTTCACGCAGTAATCCCCCATACTGTTCCTCAAGCTACGGTGCTGTCTACCGCCAGAAATTATATAATGCGCGTTTTTCTTTCTTTTTATCCTGCGCCTTAACTGTGCGTTAAAATAAATTGGCGGCGTTAAGAGGACGTTAAGTTAACGCGTTATAAACGCGTTAACTTTGACAGCCCTAAGTGGAATAATATAATAATATAAGCTATGTTGATGTATCTAAGTGTCATTAGTATATTGTAATATTAGTTATACAGGAAGATGAACAAACAGCAGTCCCATTCATTGAAAGACAAAGTATTGAGTTCCACTTGCTGGTTGTTTGTGTGCAGGTATTACATATCAAAGGGAGCCATAGTGGACCAGCTCGGGGGAGACCTCAACTCCACACCTCTGCACTGGGCCACAAGGTAACACACAAATGACATGGTCCATGCAGCCTCTTTTTCTTTGTTCTTTCCTTAAATTACAGACAGTAAAGTTGGCATAAGAGCCGTTATTAGGGCCCGAGCACTGACAGTTCGAAGGCCCTATTGCACATGTGTCAAACTCAAGGCCCGCGGGCCAGATGTGGCCCGCCATGTTATTTTATTTTATTTAAAAAGTACAAAGTACAAAATTCAAAGTACAAAATTATTTTTTAAGGATTGCAAAGAAATGAAGAATCCAAGAATTTGCTTACAACTCTAAATAATGGTGATATTATTCTGACCCCTTTAGCGTTTGTTTCCATTACCCCATTTTAATTTCGTCAGCTTGAGCGACTGCCGCTCAAGGCTGATTTATGGTTCCGCGTTACACCAACGTCGCCGCGTACCCTACGCCGTACCTTACGGCGTAGGGCCTTTCCGGCCCGCCTCTGCAGCGCAACTCCCCCGGGAGATGAGTCTCCTTCTCGGGGAGGCCGAGTCTCCCCGTCCGCCCCAGGTGTCTCGTAGGCTACGGCGTAGGGCAGGGGTATTCAACTAGATTCGGCCGGGGGCCACATCTGCAAAAGGACTGTATGGAGAGGGCCACACAATTTGAAAATTTGGGGGTTTTCAAAATGTATTTTGCACTCAAAGACGAAGACTTATGTAAATATAATACATTTGTATTATACATTTGAATATATCTAGTTTACATATGGATTAGGTATTAATTGTCTCCAGATTTAGTCATTGTGAATGTTAAATATAATATTCAGATAAAGAAATATTATTTTGAATGCAAGTTCATTTTGAAACCATGCATTGTGCAAACTTAATGACATTGATATTGACCTACTTTTAATAAAACACGCCATAATGACAAAGCACCACTTTCCACCAAGATTTCCTTATTTGAATATTATATTAAGAATTGAGCACAACCATTTTAGTCCATAGTAGCCAATTATAAAAATATTATAATTTTTTTTTTTTTTTTTTTTAAACAAACACCCCCTTTTTGAAATATGACCATGGGCCACATAAAAGCTCCTGGCGGGCCGCATGTGGCCTGCGGGCCGCCAATTGAATATCCCTGGCGTAGGGTGTGCGTCGCCGCGTACCCTACGCCGTAGCTCTGCGCCGGTGTAACGCGGAACCATAAATCAGCCCCCGCTGTGCTTTTCTCACGGCAATAGCCTACATTTTCATTTAATGTAAGACTTTAATTTGTAGCGAGTAACGACGTGTCCAATTTTAAATATAGGGGATTAAAAGTAAGATTTTTTTCCTTGAAAATGTAACGAAGTAAAAGTAAAAGTACAGAAAAATGAAAGTATCAATAAAAGTACAAATTCTCAAAAATCTTACTTAAGTACAATAACGAAGTACTTGTACTTCGTTACTTTACACCACTGTTTGATAGTTCCTACTTTCTGCCATAACTTTTGAATGGTTTGATATAGAGAGTCGTGGGTGGTGTCATCCACTAAATGTCCAGGCATGAAGAATCTACATTCAAGTCATACAAGCTTCCACTGCAGCCTGAACGTGCAGAAGGGTGCGAGGGCCCGTTCATCGCTGCTTGCAGCTTTAATTTATCTGGTTTCTGTTGGACGGCAGCAGCATGCAACAGAGATCCCAGGAGATCTACCCCCCAACCCCCTTATATCCGGGCAGACGGGGCCACATGACGCACTCAGCCTGAATTATTGATGGCTTCAACAACAGGCATCGGCAGCATCGCTGCTCCTCAAAAGTTGTGTGTCCCCCTCCAGCTGCCGGTGACCTTTAAGAAGCTGTGAGCCTCTTCTGCCTGAGAGCAGCTCCTCAGCGTTCAGCTTAAACTCACTCCTATCCAATGAAAACCACTTTAAAAAGAAAAAAAATGGTCCTGATCAAGTTTCAGCTCCTTTGTAATCAGATCTCCACTGCTCTATGGTTGTTAAGACAGTTGTCTTTATGCCAGGGGTTCCCAAACTTTTCCTGCTGCTCCCTGTGGTTCATAAAAACATTTTTAGCACATAAAAGCTTCTTTTTATTTTATTTTTTTATCAAAGTCTTTTTATTTGTTTTTTAATCATTATAACAGGACCATACAGTCAAACAGAAAAGAGAAACAAAAACAAGAAAAAAAATAACAGACAAGAAAAATAACTCCCAAAAAGTAGACATAAAAACAAAAACATATACAGGACTGTCTCAGAAAATTAGAATATTGTGATAAAGTCCTTTATTTTCTGTAATGCAAAAATGTCATACATTCTGGATTCATTACAAATCAACTGAAATATTGAAAGCCTTTTATTATTTTAATATTGCTGATCATGGCTTACAGCTTAAGAAAACTCAAATATCCTATCTCAAAAAATTAGAATATTCTGGGAATCTTAATCTTAAACTGTAAACCATAATCAGCAATATTAAAATAATAAAAGGCTTGCAATATTTCAGTTGATTTGTAATGAATCCAGAATGTATGACAGTTTTGTTTTTTTAATTGCATTACAGAAAATAAAGAACTTCATCACAATATTAAAATTTTCTGAGACAGTCCTGTATTTCCAGATAATCGTCAGACACAGGGCCAATATAAATGAAAATGAATGAAAACCTTTCCATTATATTATCAGCATCCAAACCCTCCATAAAGTTCAGGAAAGGCTGCCAGATCCTATAAAATGTCTCAGTGGATCCCCCAACAGCGTAGCTGATCTTTTCCAGTTTGAGATTAGCCATGACTTCCCTGATCCAGTGATTAGATGATGATGAGTCTTTCCATTTAAACCAAATCAGTCTCGGAGCCAGGAGGGAACGAAAGGCCATCATGTTGGTTTCCCGCTGCATAAATACAGGAGAGTCCACAGGAGCCAAACAGAGCAACGGCTCCACCGTTTTCCCACATACTTAAAAAGTGCCAAAGATGTTTTGCCAAAATAAATAAAGTTTAGGACAAGTCCAAAACATGTGCAGAAGAGTAGCAGGAGCTCGGCTTAAAATGCTTTTTTTTTTAGTCCCAGACCTTTAAATGACAGGAGCGATTAGCCGTGTCTGTCCTTATCTTTCAGTGGAACTTGACGGTAGCCCTCTGCATCTCTGGTACTTTACTGTGTGGTTTTCTGCTCTAAGGCAGGGCCATCTATCCATGGTGGTGCAGCTCATGAAATATGGCGCAGACCCGTCCCTGATCGACGGCGAGGGCTGCAGCTGCGTTCACCTGGCCGCCCAGTTTGGACACACCTCCATTGTGGCCTACCTTATTGCAAAAGGGCAGGTAGGAAAGCACCTCACACCTTTTTGTATTGCTACTGCTTCTAATGTTCTGTGCTTGGCTGTAATTTGGGTTTAAGGCACTTCAAGGGCTCTGTGTTTTGGCAACATTTTCTTGCTGGGGTCTTCCACCAGGGGGCGCCCTTTTACTTCAGCTGTCACCTCTTCTCAGTCCTGTACCACCTGAAGTTGTTTAAATGCTTGTTTCTCCTGTAGGATGTGGATATGATGGATCAGAACGGCATGACCCCTCTGATGTGGGCAGCTTACAGGACACACAGGTACGTGAGGTTCACACATGGAAGTCTGAATAAACCTGACAGGAAGGTTTTGAATGATCGGGTTTGGTAACACCCACGTCGCTGTTGGTAACACACAAATGACATGGTCCATGCAGCCTCTTTTTCTTTGTTCTTTCCTTAAATTACAGACAGTAAAGTCGGCGTAAGAGCTGTTATTAGGACCCGAGCACTGACAGTGCGAAGGCCCTATTGTATCTGTAGGAGATGTTTTTATTATTTTTCTTCTGACGAAAGGAGGGTCTTTTTGCTCCCCTAAACGTGCCCCAAAAGTCACCAAGTTTTGCACGCAAGCCAGGCCTGGCGAAAAATGTGATATTTAATGGTTTGCATTAATGGGCGTGGCCTAATGGCTCAACAGCGCCCCCTAGAAAACTTCGTGCCTCAAGCCCCACAATACAGTTTGTCAACAATACATACATCTTTATCGCATAGTTACTTGTTTCAACACAGTGCTCCAATTGGTTTTTTTCCCATTCACAAAACAGAACACACGAACATGGGGTGTTTTTTATTATAGTAATACAAGAAAATAGATACTTAAACAAATCTTGTTTAAAAGAGGTAAAAAAAAAGAAGATTAAACAAAAGCAGGGCGTTTCAGGGAAATATACATTTTCCATTGCTCCCAGATGTCTTTGAATTTAGATTGCTGCTGCCTCATCCATCACAAATATATCATAAATTATATTATACCATTCATCTATAGATGGGATGTCTGGCTTAAGCCATTTCTTTGTTATTGCTTTTCTTGCAGCTAACACCATGTGATAACTGCATGCGATGCGAGCGAGCGTCAGCGACAAAATCACTTCCATTGCTTTATTTTCTATTGGACTGTCCTAACTGGACGAGACGCAACGCGGCGTTTTGAGCTGAACATTTGTCGGACGCCCTGCTTGTATTTTCTTCCTGTCACTCGCGTTGAAAGCCGGTTGAAAGCGCTGCAGGAAACAGTCATGATGAGGAACGGCTGATCCAGTTAGTTGAAATGAGAAGTTATCTCTATGATTCCTCCTCATTTCACTACAAAAACCTCAATAAAGTGTCGGCTGCTGGAGGGAGATGGACAGAGAGCTGGAGCTGGAAAGCTGGACCGTTGAGGGAGGGTAGTTAGCAAGTTCAGCACAATAATATGGCCTGTTAGAGTTGAACAACAATTAATATCAATGGACGATTTAACATCAGCATTTATCTGTAGTCTACTCTGCACTGTGCAGCCGTCCCTCAAAACGGCGCGCAGCCAATCACAGCGGTCGGTCCACGTGGGTTTGACACGTCGTCGTCTGAGACTGACCAATGGGAGCTGTCAATCAAAATAGTTGGGGGCCCGTATCGGACCCTCTCTGTGTGGACAGAGAGCAGCAAAATGTGGAAAAAGTGAAGCGCTGTGAATACTTTCCGGATGCACTGTATGTCATAGCGGTTCAAGGCCGGCTGGGTCACTGAAAGGTGCTCAGGAGCTCGGACCGTTTGGGCTGTGTGGTGCAGTTTTCAGGTTGAACTTTGCTGCTTCACTTGATGCTGGTGTTTATCACCGTAGTGACGTATGCTGGAAGCTTAACCTGGAAGGTGTAGCGCTTAGAAATGTAGTGTATTATTTTTGCTATAATTGAGCCACCTAATTTCTCGTCTTTATCAAAATCATGCAGGATATGAATGCGAGTGTCTTTGTTCTTAATCATATCCACATCAATCTCAATTCGTTCTTTTAAAAATAGTTAGTCATTGGAAATCCAGTACACTTAAAAAAAAAAAGAAAAAGACATTTCAGAGTTCAATAATTCCACAGACTGGTTGAAATCGTTGACATTTTTTATCCGTATTTATTTCTTTAAAGCAGAGAACATTGTAGACCTTTACTACAGACAGCTGATCTGTGGTGTTATTGTTCAGTTTGTTCTAAGTTGAAGAAGATTGTTGCGGTTTGTTCGGATGAAACTTCAAATCTTCTTTCTAGTGAACCATCTACAATCCAGAGTTGTTCAGCCTGCCCTTGTCCAAATGCTGTGGCTTGAATTTTAATATTTAACTGACTGACGTCTTTAAAGTACGTGAGTGCACGTTCTGACATGAAGGTGAACTCGCTGCAAACCCACATCTGGGATTTGCAGCTGTCATGTATGTCTTCCACTTGTGAATCATTTTTCTGAGCATGGAAAAATGGACTCTAGGCTGAATAAATATATATATATTTATTCAGCCTAGAGTCCATTTTTCCATATATATATACATTTTGTCAAGTAAATAATGAGTTTAAAGTTCTTCAGAGCTTCTAGTTATTTAATGTGTGTGTGTGTGTGTGTGTGTGTGTGTGTGTGTGTGTGTGTGTGTGTGTGTGTGTGTGTGTGTGTGTGTGTGTGTGTGTGTGTGTGTGTGTGTGTGTGTGTGTGTGTGTGTGTGTGTGTGTGTGTGTGTGTGTGTGTGTGTGTGTGTGTGTGTATATATATATGTATATATATGTATATATATGTATATATGTATGTGTATAGGAAGAGGAAAAGAGCTTTTAAGGATAATTAATAGATCTGACTATTATGAACCAACAAATAATCTCTTTATTAAATATAATACTCTAAAATTCCTGATACAGTAGAGCAGAAAACTGTTTTATTTGCCTTTAAAGCCCAGCAGAAACTGCTTCCAAACTGCATTCAGGATTTGTTCCAAATAAAAGAAACCCACTCTGACCTGAGGGGGAAACTCACGTTTGAGACGACGACAGCAAGAACAAATGTTAAAAAGAGATGGACATCAATTAAGGCTAGAGAAATATGGAATAGTTGTAGATAGAACTGCACATTTTTAGGTCGTTTAAGTTTAAGAAAATGTTTAAAGAAAATATTGTAAATATAAAACACTATAACTATAAAGTACATTATCAAAAACATTCTAGAATGTGAAACATCAATTTTAATATTTGTCTTATTTATTTTTTGTCTTCTTTATGCATTGTTTGTTTCCACGGATTAATGATTAATGCTAATGTTTCTGTTTTAAGCTCATCACAAGAGAAAAAGGGTAGGCACTATAAGCTACGGTTTCAGCCTACACCTTTTCGGCAAAAGCAATGTTTATTTTACTTTTTCATTTTGTTTTGTAAAATAACTTGTATAATTGACCGAAATTAATTAATTAATTCATTCATTCATTCATATGTGGGACGTAGCTAAAAAACAGTCTGTTTCGACAGTTCAGCATCTTTTCTGGATCTCTTCTACTTATAACCCATCAAACCACCTGGGGAATTGTGTTGTACACCAGTTGAAATTTGTTTAAAGAGCCAGCTGTTCCTCTCGCCTGCGTCGGGGCAGACCTGTAGATCAGATGCCCCGTGCTGGGAGTTTGCTTGACTTGATTTCCTCTTCCTCCCCAGCGTGGATCCCACCCGGCTGCTACTGACCTTCAACGTCTCCGTCAACCTGGGCGACAAGTACCACAAAAACACGGCGCTGCACTGGGCCGTGCTAGCAGGCAACACCACGGTCATCAGCCTGCTGCTGGACGCCAACGCCAACGTAGATGCTCAGAACATAAAGGTAGGGCTCTCGGGGGAGCTGCACCCGCCGTCTTTGTGGAACTGGAGTTCTGCTCAGCCCGTCAGTGACAGTCCAATGGATCTGATGGTGTTTCTCTTAATTTGTCAGGGGGAAACCCCGCTGGACCTGGCCAAGCAAAGGAAGAATGTGTGGATGATCAATCACTTACAGGAAGCCCGGCAGGCTAAAGGCTACGACAGCCCGTCCTACCTGAAAAGACTGAAGATGGACAAGGTACAGCCACGTACTCGCCTGCTGCCATCACATAGAAAGAAAGAAACAACTATGCTACTTAGGGATGGGAGTTTAGAACCGGTTTTGTTCAGAACTGGTTCCCAGTGTTTCAATTCCCTGGAATCGTTTTCAATTCCAGTGGGAACGATCGACGTCATCACGCACATTGCATAAGCCAGCAGTCAATAGCAGTGGCGGCTTGTCAATAGGGGGCGCTAGGGCGCCGCCCCCATTAAAATTACAGGGAAAAAAAATATATACACAGTACACATAAATTACGTAATAAAAAGTAATTATCACATCTGTGCACTCATAAAATGTGTAACTTTTAATTTTTCAAGCTTATTTCTTCATGCTGGTCTCTAATTGGTTACTCAAAGACTCTCCTCCGGGCGCAGCTCTCTGCGACCGTGGCCAATCAGCGTGTTTCCTGTCATTCTTCATCCAATCTGATTGATTCATAAGCTGTCAATCAAAGTCACATCCCTGACAGTGTAGACGCGCAAATGCGTCTGTCACTCGCTACAAACGGAGTCACAGCCATAGACATGTATCCGTATCCGCCCCATGGAGCTGCTGCGATACGTCAACGTCGCCGCCATATTGGATGTTCAAGACTGCGTTGTAAACTAATACAAGTAAATGGACTTATTTTCATAAAGCGACTTTCTACAAAGAAATTTACGTTTTACGTCTCATTTATTCATTCACACACTCACTAATATACTTGGGAAACAGTTAGGCACCAAATATAATATATTTAATTTTCTGAGATGGCAAAAATAAGAACTTTATTGATCCCACATAGTAATTCATGTTATATCAGCTATAGAGAACAAGGTAGTGCCGAAAAACAATATATATCCCCCCTGACAAAAATAAGAAAAATAGAGAAACATATTTTCTCATCAACCAAACAAATGTAAAATTTTTCAAATAACAAAATAACATATTTGAACCATTTTTCAGACGATAAAATAACATCTGAACCATTTTTCAGACAATATCTGTCAATATCTCCTATATAATAACTGAAAAAATCTGAAAAATGGTTCAAATATGTTATTTTGTTACTTGAAAAATTTTAAATATGTTTATGTAAAATATGCTACATTTATATGTAGTATATGTATATGTAGTAATATGTAATAAAAAATAACAAAAAATGTGTTCAAGTAGAGTTTATAGTTGTGTTGTAATCCCCACTCGCCATTGCGCGCCCCCAAAAGTTTTTATCACCAGCCGCCACTGGTCAATAGTAAACACGGCGCCCAAGTGATCAAACGCTCGAAAGTCCGGTAACATTTCAGTAAAAAAAACGACAACAGGACAACTTGCAATACTTGCCAAGTGAATATTTCATCAAAAGGAGGAAATACTACCAACATGCAAAAACATTAGTGCACACAACATGCAATAACTATCAATGAATGTCGTGTTTTCGGACCAACGTCAGTAATTCTCATCCCAGCAGCAGCAGCAATGTTAGCATGTCCTTGGCTGACGCCATGCGTTACTGCAGGTAATTAATTAGCTAACAAAAACTGCCTATCATATTAACACCATTTGCCTCATTGTTTTCCTTTTTCCCCAAATGAGAATCGATAAGGGAATCGATTTAAGAACCGAATCGTTAAGCAGAATCGAAAATGGAATTGGAATCATAAAAATCATATCAATTCCCATCCCTAGTGCTACTTAACTACACTAAATCATCCAGTAGCTGGACAAAGCTCCAGTCTGATCCACTGGACAGCAGCACTAACGTATGGGGTTTAACTGTTAACGGTGGCTACGTGGGAAGCTTTGTCAGTTCCAGACATGATCAGAGCAGATTTCCAGGGTAGTCATTACCTTGGAGCCTCTTCAGCTGCTGCTGTCTGCTGCTGTCCGTGTGTCTGGCAGGAAGGACGGGGTTCATCATGTCTTCAATCACCGGCAGACAGAACAAAGCACAGATTAGCGTGTTTTCCGGACTACAAGTCGCACCAGCCATAAAATGCATAATAAAGAAGGAAAAGACATATATAAGTCGCGCTGGAGTATAAGTCGCATTTTTGGGGGAAAATGTATTTGATAAAATCCAACACCAAGAACAGACATGTCATCTTGAGAGGCAATTTAAAATAAAAATAGAATAGAGGCAACAACAGGCTGAATAATTGTCCGGTATGCTTACGTTACATGAGACAACTGAGACCGTGTCTGGTATGTTAACATAACATATTAAGAGTTATTCAGATAACTAGAGCATAAATAACATGCTAAGAAGTTTACCAAACCATCCGTGTCTCTTCAAATAACTAAAATCCAATTAAATCTTCATCCTCAGTGTCACTTTTAAACAACTCCGCTAACTCCGGAGGTAGAAGATACGGCACTTCCTCTTCTACGTCGCTTACGCCAGACTCATCTTCAGTTGCAGTTCACCCTCTTGTGGTTTAATGTGAAAATAACAGGTGAAATGATAAACCGGTGATAATGTGTTAATAATTTCACACATAAGTCGCGCCCCCAGCCAAACTATGAAAAAAACCGCGTCTTATATTCCGGAAAATCTGGTACTTGTGTCTGTTCTGAGCACACTTGGTGGTTGTGGATGTTCGTCTTGATGAAGCACATCTTTGATTGTTTCACAATGTTTTTATTTTAATCTTTAAACACGGTTAAACATGACTCTACGGAAGAGCCATGCAGGAGAAAAAAATATTTGAGAGGGGAAGTTTTTTTGTTTTATTGTGCACTTTGAGAAAAAAAGTCAAAATGTCGAGAAAAAAGTTGAAATGTCGAGATTAATGAAATACAATTTCGAGAAAAAAAGTCGAAATTTCACCTTTTTCTCAACATTTCATCTTTATTCACGAAATTTTGACTTTTTTCTCAACATTTCGACTTTTTTTCTCAAAATTGTACTTCAACATTAATTTCAACATTTTGACTTTTTTCTCGAAGTGCATAATGAAAAAGAAATCTTCCTCTAAAATATTATTTTTATTTTTCTCTGCCTGGCCCTAATACTCTTCCGTACTCCTGATAGGCCATGTTCAAATATTGACTTTTCTAAGAGTGTCTGATGCAGCAGGAACATAACTGGTAGTCATGTTGTTCTCTGAACATTTCTACGTTTTTTTAGAGTTTTAGGTTTTTTTTGAATGATGCTTTTCTATTTTAATTCTGCTTAAATCTTTTGTCTTGTATCTCATCTTTCCACTTACCTCCGGTGTTATTAGATAATAAAGGTAAATGACGTTAGGATAGAAAGTATCCCTGTACTAGTGTTTGGTTTGGTTTTGTAGATGTGGCAAGTAGATTGTAGACCAGATCTCCCATCAGCCCGCCGCTGTAGTGAGCAGAGCTTCATAGGTGGTCAGACCACAAGTCCCTCCCTTCCTCTCTGTCCTCATAGATGATGCTGGGTTCAGAACGCACACTGTCTGGATTATATCCAGTTATAACAGTCATTTCATCAGAGAGGTTGACAGGCACGTTTGTTGCAGAGCAGATTTAGGAGGTATTGTCTGATCTGTGTTACTGAGTAGACGTGACCAACAAGCAATGGCATGAAAAACCACCTAAGATCCGTAGGAACCGTAGGTTCTTTATTGCCCGTCTAGATCCCTTTTTAATTCTCTCCTCAGCACCAGGTTTATGAACATCTGCACCTTTTGCAGACTTTTGCTGCCATTGCTGGTAAATAAAATGCGAATAAAATGAAGACGCCGTCAGAGTTGCTGTTTCTCTGATGTCACATGCTGACTCAGACGTCTGACTCCAACCCCCAGACCAATCGGTGGCCTGTAGTGTGATGATGTCAGATACAGCCGACTCAGCAGCTTAGAACCTCGACAGAGTAGTTACAGAAAAGTATCTACTCGGCACAGGTAGACCCCTAGTGGGAAAGAACCAAACTGAGGCGAGCCAAGCCTAGTAGGTACTAGGTACCACTTTTTAGTAGGTAAAAGTGCCATAAGTGCACGTACATGTACTGCGTGTGAACCCAGCCGTGGATCCCCAAAGAAAAGAAGAACAAAAAGCCTGGATATGCCTGTTTTGTCTTTTCCTTGTTTTGGATGCTTCCTATTGTCAGTCTCATTGTTCTGTAATGTCCACACTCATCCCTCCTCTCCTCCTCTCTTCCTCCTCTCCCCCTCTCTTCCTCCTCTCCCCCTGCAGGAGTTTAGGCAGAAGGTGATGCTGGGAACGCCGTTCGTGATCATCTGGCTGGTGGGTTTCATCGCTAACCTGGACATCGACTCGTGGCTGATCAAAGGCCTCATGTACGCCGGCGTCTGGGTCTCCGTGCAGTTCCTCTCCAAGTACGTCCAAGTAACCGGTAGACGGGTTCACCCACAATCAGAAGGACTTTTACCTCATTTTTCAGTTGATCCTTTTTAAAAGTCTGTAGTAAAGGTTAGCACTACAGCTCAGCAATCCGCACGTTTTGCAGTCAGTACAGTAATCCCTGGCTATAATGCGGTTCACCTTTTACAGTCTTGCTGCACACGGATTTGCATTGTGCATCGTTTTCTGCATTCTGATTGGCTAAATTGGCTAAACAGTCTCCCCCCTGTGTCAATAACGTTGGTCGCTGAGAATGGCCAATGAGCTTCAGCAGCAGCTCAAGAACGGGAGCCTTAGATGAATCGTTCATTACAGTCTCAGATATAATCCATGGTGGCTTGTCGGTTTATAAGAATCTTTTTGCCCAGAAGAAAAAAGAGCGACAACAAGGACCCATAACTATGTTCTTCTCTTGAAGAATCACACCTGCACCGCGGGCTTTAGAAGAATAAGACACTACAGAGCGAGTCAGGATGCAGTGGAAGAGTATTAGGGCCAGACAGGAGAAAAAATGTTGAGAGGGGAAGATTTTTTTTTTTATACTTCGAGAAAATTTCGAAATTTCGAGAATGAAGTTGAAATAAATTGTACTTCAACATTAATCTCGACATTTCGACTTTTTTCTAAACATTTCGACTTTTTTCTCGAAGTGGATAATGGAAAAAAAATCTTCCTCCTCTAAAATATAATTTTTATTTTTCTCCTGCCAGAGCAGTGAAATACGCACCAGTCACAATTTGTCCTACTGTACTTATTGTATTGTTTTTTATAATCATTTTTCATTTTCTCCCGTTCAAATCCAATTACTCGGGTCACGGTGGGGCGGGGGCTGATCTCCGCTATTTGAAGCCTTGGATAATAATTTTAAAAGAAATAAAGGTTACTGCTTCACGGATTTCACCTATCGCGGGTTCTTTTTGGAACATAACCCCTGCGAAAAACCAGGGATTACTGTACTCTAAATACACTCTCTACCTCATCACTGGCTAAGTTTCCATGCAGTCAATAACCCTTCTCTAACTGGACTATTGGCAATAACCCGGTTGCGCACGGCCATGTAAACACCAATAACCCCTTTGAATAACCGGAATTTGCTCATATTCTGGTTTATGAGCCCTGGGTTACTCCTTTTCTAACCCGAATATTGGGTCATGTAAACGGCAAACGGGATTTCCCCATCAAAAGGAACAGGAATTTGTTTTCTGCGCAGGTTCTTTTTGCAAGGAATCTTGGTCTTTTGAGTCCAGGAAGTTCTTATAAACACAGAGAAACACAAGACCAAGAGGAGACTAATCACTTCATAAATGTAATGAAGGATATGAACATTTATTTATTTATTTATTATACGAACGCCAGACCAGATCAAGCTCCACTGGAAGACGCTGAAAAAGGCGACTTCTACTGGGCTGTTCATTATCCTCCGTGCTGCTGTTATTGTTGTTGTTTTGGATTTGGATACAGGAAGAAGAAGCAGAAATGACAGGAATTGCGACATGACGTTCTCCGTGCGTCGCTGGTTTGATCCAGATATCCCAAATGATTAATCACCATGTATACAGTGATAACCCTGTTAGCTCACGCATGGAAACACATTATTCCCAATGTTTCAGTAACCGGAATATTGACCTTAACCCCAATTTTTCACTGCATGGAAACGTAGTAACTGTAAATACCCATGTTCTTTCATGTGCACAGTATGTACAGTTCTGCTTCACGCAGTGAGAAACACACACACACACATACACACGTGCTGCCTGAATCCCGGCCGGCCATCTGGTCCCGTTGGGAGGTGGTTGTTCCTCTCACGGCGGTTGGCTCCGTGACGGCAGTGACGCTCCTTACCTGCCGTGTTAGCGTTATATTTACGGACATTCTTGAGATGTTTGCTTGCTGAAAAGCAGCTGTGAATAAGTCCAGCCGCACGTGTCGCCAGGTGAACGCCTCGCTCTGCTCCTGCTGCAGTCTGACTGCAGGATTCAGATCAAAGCCCCGGCCCAGATAAAACCGCATGTGCTCCGGGGGGCTACAGCTTTACATCTGCAGGGAAAAATGCCTTCATGTGTTCAACACACGAGCTGCCACTGCAGTTCTGTCTGTGGTGGTTAGCGTGGAGGATAATGCTGGGAAAAGTTAAATGTTTGATGTCGGTGCATTAATGGCGGTTTGATCACCCCCGAAGAGCATAAAACCAGAGTTGTAATCATGTAGAATTATGGCTGGAGCTGCGGTGCGGTAAATCTGCAGGGTTTAACCGATGACTACTGAAGAAAATTGCTCCTAATTAAAACTCTCCCCGTCTCTTCTCCCCGCAGGGCTTTCTTCGACCACTCCATGCACAGTGCCCTCCCTCTGGGAATCTACCTGGCAACCAAGTTCTGGATGTACACCACCTGGTTTTACTGGTTCTGGAACGATATCCTTTACAACAATACAAGAAAACAAGGGGGGGGGACACTACCGTCTTATATAATAATGTCATTTTGTCCATCTTGCTAAGTACTCAGTAAGTGTAGGTAATTTGTTCCATTGATCGTTTTTCTTCTACAATGTCCAACCATTGGCTCAGTCCAGGTGAATCCGTCTTCAGCCAATTTCTTGTAATGGCATTCTTAGCCGCAAGAGATAGAATTTAAAAAATGTATATGTCGATAAACGATAAAGCAACATTGCGGCTCATTAACAGTGAGGCCAAAGTCAAAAAATAAGAAATAAAAGACAAAACAGGATAACAACTTGGATAACAATATGGATATCAATGTGGATTCTTACAAATCAATAATCATGTCAGTAATCAGTAATAAGCAATAAGATAAAGGACATGTTTTCGAGGAAAAAACAAAAAAAATAGTAGTGGACTAGGGAAGAAAGAAAGTTAGATACCTAGACAATGTCCTTTATTTATTTATTTTAGACTTGATTCTTCACTTTTATTTATTTATCTTTTTATTTTTGTTTGGAATCACATGTCAACAATACATACATCTTTATTGCATAGTTACTTGTTTCAACACAGTGCTCCAATTAGGTTTTTTCCATACTAGAACACATGAACATGAGGTGTTTTCTATTATAGTAATACAAGAAAATAGATACAAATCTTGTTTAAAAGACGTAAAAGAAAAGAAAATTAAGCAAAAGCAGGGGGTTTCAGGGAAATATACATTTTCCATTGCTCCCGGATGTCTTTTGAATTTAGATTGCTGCAGCCTCATTGAGAAAGTAATTCTTTATTGCTTTTCTTGCATCCTCTTTATTTATTCCATCCTCTGGTATCAGTCCTAAGTAAATAACTCAGGGATCTTTAGGAATCCCATATCCCAAAACTTTCTCCATGGATCTTAGGATCCCATCCCAAAATGCTTGTACTTTCTTACATGAGCAGAAAATGTGAGAGTGGTTGGAACGATATCCTTTTCAGTGGCCGGTGCCAGCAGTGTGTTTGTTAGCTCAGCGGCCGCTGGCAGTGCTGTTAGTAGGTCTGTGATTTTGCCTCCTCAGTCTGCTAGTTCATTCATATTTACCCGCAATACAAAAAAAATACTTTGTTTTGGTACAGTTCTGTCAGGTTCCCTCCAATGGCGTTTTTCCACTAGTACGTACTCGGCTCTACTCATCTCAGCTCGTCCTGGTTTCTTTTCCATAACAATTCAGCACCTGGAGCAGAAGTAGGAGGTTGGAGCGAAGCTGCTGTGACGTATTTGATTGTGTATCTAAACGAAGAAGACAACAACACTAAAGATGTAGAACCTGGAGGAGATGATAGATGTGCTGCTGGATCTGTGGCTTGTGTTTGATATCAAGTTAAAAAATGAGAGTTAGAGAAGCTTCAAGCGGCAACGCTTTTTTATTTTGTACAGTGGACTTTAGTCAGAGCAGAGAGCTTGTTGTGGGAGTCATCTAATTTAACGGCTGGTTGCTGCACTAATGGGGGGGGGCGGGACTCTGACCCGAGCTGAGTGAAGTCGTGGTCGTGAGCAGACGGGTTGACACACGTGCACTCATCTTTAAACAGCAGAGGCTGCGTGAGATCAAGTCCTGGAAAACCACTTTACACGGGCCATTAGTCACGTGGAGGAGTCGGTGCGGCTCGGGCGCTTTTCTTGTCCTTGCAGGCCCGTGTTTGGACAGAAAGGTCCACACTGCCTGACTGTCACCTGACAAAGTGCTGAATGATTGACCCAGCCCAACATGACTGATCTAAACGTGAGGCAGGTCTGCACCGCTGGGAGAACACGAGTGGGTGTCGGGTGAGGGATGGGCCGGGATTCACACGAGCTCA
Organism: Cololabis saira; assembly: GCF_033807715.1. Taxonomy (NCBI): domain Eukaryota; kingdom Metazoa; phylum Chordata; class Actinopteri; order Beloniformes; family Belonidae; genus Cololabis; species Cololabis saira. The sequence continues at coordinate 28,786,033 of NC_084609.1, forward strand.
GACGAGCCACGGCAACACACCGCAACGTTTGTTTCACAACTAAACTGCTTGAATAGAAAACCAGGAACATGCTAAGCAGATATGAGGTTTTCACTCCAACCTCCTACTTCTGCTCCAGGAGCTGAATTGTTATGGAAAAGAAACCAGACCGAGTTGAGATGAGTAGAGCCGAGTAGGTTCTAGTGGAAAAGTGCCATTATTAAATGCAGTACGCATAAAAGCATTTATGAAGTTCCTTGAACTAGTGTGCATCCCTCCAACCTCTGCGCAGCTGCATTTCAACTTTGTTGTCTCTTATTTTTATTCATTTCTAACTCCTGCTGATTCCGTTGTTAGCAGTTGAGTGTATGGTTGGCGAGAGGAGTCATGTGACCTCGGCTGATGCTCCTGTTTTCCTCTGATATCAGGAAGGCATCACTTTACTCTCTCTGACCCCCAGTTTTATTTATGTGAGAACTAGTGTTGTTTCTGTCAGCCTGTTTCAATTTTAGTTTTAGTCTAGTCTTTGGCTCAAGCTATCATTTTAGTTTTTATTAGTTTTAGTCACGTTCATTCTCCTTTTAGTTGTGTCAAGTTTCAGTCGACTAAATGTCTGAGCATTTTAGTCTTATTTTATATTATATATTAGTCAGAATTGTCCAGGACCATTTTAGTCAAAGATTGTATTTAGCCAAACCCATTTTACAATTCAAACACATTTATCTTATTATTCTATTATTGTTACCTTATAGACTCAAGAATACATTCATTCCAGATACAGAAGACTCTAATTTGAGTTTACAATGTATTTTTTTTCCGCATTTCTCCCCATCTTTTTCTTTTTCGACGACGAATTGGGTTTTCTTTTCCACGTCTATTTAGGAAAGTGTATCCAAAGATCTGAAGACTAAACTGGCATAAAGACTAAACCAGAGGAAACAACTGAAAAAATGGAATGGATTAAGGATCATCGTCTCATTTTGGTCAATGAAAATGAAGACACGTTTTAGAAGTTTTTATTTTGTTAATCTACGTTTTAGTCTGGTTTTTATTCCTCTACGATATTGCATTATATATTTAATTATCGTTATCGTCACGTGACCAGCATGTTTGTTGCTTCGTTTTTCTGAGGTGATGAAGGTTCGTTGACGACGATATTTAGTCATAATTTTCCATTGACGAAAGCAACTTAAGTGAGAACCCTCCCGGCCTGATAATCTGTTGAAGAATGAAGGTTTTTGATTTATTTTACCTTACAAAAGGGAACTATAATTTAAACTTGAGATGATATACTCTCGAAACACATCTGTTCCAACCTGCTGTTTTATTTGTGTGTTGGGCCTCATGTTTGTCAGCTCTGACCCATTTCTCTCCCTTTGTGGGCTCATTATGGGCGTGGGGGGGGTGAAATCAGATCTAATGACACGGAGATGTGGAAAGGATTTATTTCTGTTTTTAAATCTTTGTTAGAGTGAGATCTCTTTTTTTTTTGGAGGAACAGTTAGGATTTAGCTCTTACGTGGACTTCTGACTCGTTTTCCAGAGACTCCAGTCCCCCAGTAACATGATCCACAGGGTGTATCACTTATTGGATACCTTTGGTCTGCAGGAATATTTTATTCCTCTTTTGTGTCCACCCTCAGGAATGACGGTTTCTTTCTTTCCGAGCTTCAGGGGAACGCTCTGCGAAGCATTTGTTCAGCAACGGGTCAAACCACAGAAACGGTGCGTTGATCTGTCCAGAGGGCACGGAGATGCTTACGGAGGTCAATGGATTCATCCGGGCAACATCTCAGAGGCCTTTTTACTCGCAACGCTCGCGATGCTTTTCCACATCTGGATTTTTACTCCAGAAATGTGTCACGCGCTCAAATCTAATGAAGCGGACCTCTGAGTGTCCCTCTGGGATTCCTCTGACTCCTGCACATCTGCACACTGGATTAGCCTGCTGATCAGAGCGACCGGAGCAGGAATTCCTGTCTCAGGGCCTATCAGCTGGAAGCTTGTAGAGTTTCTGCTTGTTTGGAAGAGTAGGTTTGTACGGAAGAGTATTAGGGTCGTGCAGGAGAAAAAATATTTGATGGGAAGATTTTTTTTTTTATTGTGAACTTCAAGAAAAAAGTCAAAATGTCGAGAAAAAAGTCGAAATGTCGAGATTAATGTTGAAATACAATTTCAAGAATAAAGTCGAAATTTCAACTTTTTTCTCGACATTTCGACTTTTTTCTCAACATTTTGACTTTTTTCTCGAAATTGTACTTCAACATCAATCTCGACATTTTGACTTTTTTCTCGAAGTGCATAATGAAAAAAAAATCTTCCTCCTCTAAAATATTATTTTTCTCCTGCCTGGCTCTAATAATCTTCCATAGTTTTGACCATCATCTATGCTGAAATAATCTTATACACGTATGTGCTCTTTTACTCCAAACATCAACTACTTTTTCACAGTTTTTAAATTAGAAAATATGAAATCTGTTTGACTGTATGTAATGTAGAGTTTCTCCTACATCAGGATCTGTGAGTCTCTTCTCCATCAAATGCAACACCGTGTTCAGCAGCATCCCCTGTTATTTCCAGGGCTCTGGAGCCGAGCAGGGGAACTCTTAACAATAACAATAATGTTTGACTGCAGGTTATGCAAGGCTGCGGCTCCCAGAGGTGGCTCCAGAGTTACTGAGAGGAAAACAACTTTGTTTAAGCGCGTTGGGGAAAGGGAGCAAAGAGTTTATCAAGTCAAAGAGAGAGACGGCTCCGGGGTTCGTTTGTCAGAAACAACAGAATGTCCCCAGAGAGGGAGGAAGTAGGATTCACTCCTACACTGCAAAAACTCAAAATCTTACCAGGAATATTTGTCTTATTTCTAGTTAAAATGTCTCATTTTTAGTCAAAATATCTCATTACACTTCATTACCAGAAAAATAACTTGTTATTTGACAATTTCCACCTGTTTCAAGTACATTTTCACTTGAAATAAGTAGAAAAATCTGCCAGTGGGACAAGATTTATCTTCTCATTACAAGCAAAAAAAATCTTGTTCCACTGGTAGATTTTTCTACTTATTTTAAGTGAAAATCTACTTGAAACAGGTGAAAATTGTTGTTTTTTTTCCAGTGATGAGTCTTGTTTTAAGTGTAATGAGATTTTTTTGACTAAAAATTAGACATTTTAACTAGAAATAAGACAAATATTCTTGTTAAGATTTTGAGTTTTTGCAGTGTAGAAGACCGGTCCTCTCAGCTGTAGAAAAATCCAGTTCTACTGATGAATTGAGAACTTGAGAATTGAGTAACGTTGGCTGGAGCAGAAATGCATCTCTGAAACTGCTGTCCCTGAACCGTACGAGATGGTGGCTGAATCTGCGTCGTATAACTTTGAAATGAATGGCGTAATCACGCTTGGACCTCCAGCAGCACCTCTTGCTGGTATTGGATCATTTGTCCATGCTGGCTGACCGGAGGAGCCGCGGTAAACGAACCGTACTGGAAACGGGACCAGAATCTTTTCCTTTTTTCTGCCAGAGTGTCTGATTGTGGGATGTAAGAGGACGTTTGTTGACTGACGTCCAGCTGTGTGTTGCTGCTGGGGGTTTGGGCCTCTCACCTTTAGAAATGGGAAATTTTCTCCTGGAAATGTAAAAGCTTTCAGTTGGTTTCTTGTTTTTTAGTGATTGAATTGAAGTCGAGTGTCAGTAAGTACGGAGCGTTTCAGTCGCATGTGTTCAGGACATGGATTACTGTCGATGAGAGTTTGGCTTCACGGTGGTGTGTGTAGTACTTCTGAATAGGGCTGGGGATCCATTCCATTCCGATTCTTAAGATTCAGAATCGATTATCAAGACTTGATTCGATTCCGATATTGATTTGGGTTAGTGTTACTTAAAGTTTTTTGAGCTGTTGCATGAATTATATGACTGTAGTTCTGCAACATATTAATACTAGTATTATATTGAGATTCAACAGCAAGTATTGCAGCTAATGATGCTGTAAGGACCAATCAGCTCCCAGAATGCTGATAGAACTGCTTTCAGAAACATCGTGGGTCAGAATTACCAAACAGATCCAGGACAGCAAACAGAGACGGATGAAATCGGTTTTATTCTTTCCCACATTCCATTGAAATTTTTTCCATTGTCGGTTTATTTCGGTTTTTAATTTTTGAGAAATGCAAATGTAACCCCAAGACAGTATATAAAGTAATGAAATATAGACAATTTATGCGATTATAACTGAAAACTTTAATGTTTTCATACCTTTAAACATATTTAAAGGCAAAAACATGGCACCAGTTATTCTCTTGTCCAACAAAACATTCCTTTTTTGGGTATAAACAAAAAAATACCAAACGTTGTAATGTAATGATGAAAAAAAAATGGATCTTTAGACATATTAATCAATTTTTAAAAATTAATATGAGAATCGATTTAGAATCAGAAAATAAATTTTTTCAACATCGGCCTAGTTCTGAATAATGAACTCCGGGAGGATGTTCCTTCAGCTGGTTTTACTTTGCAGAATAAAACTAAATCCCAAGTGAACATTTACGTAGAAAGATCCGTGTGGTTGGTCGTCCTCCTTGACTTCTCAGCACATCTCCCCTTCGCCACAGTCCACGTGCCCTTCCTGATCACCACGCTGTTTCTGTTCTACAACTTTGGCAAATCGTGGAAGTCGGATCCTGGAATTATCAAGGCGTCAGAAGAGCAGAAGAAGAAGGTGAGTTTGCTGTCAGTTTGATGTTATCCGCATCTTGTAGCCCCATACTCCACAAAGACAGGAGCTACGATCTCACCTCGCCTGCTTTTATTTTGACACGTGTGTTTTGGAGCTGACATACGGAAGAGTATTAGAGCCAAGGAGGAGAAAAATAAAAAATAATATGGAGGAGGAAGATTTTTTTTTTCATTATGCTCTTCGAGAAAAAAGTCAAAATTTCAACTTTTTTCTCGAAATTGCATTTCAACATTGTTTTTGACATTTAGACTTTTTTTCTCGAAATTGTATTTCAACATTAATCTCGACATTTCAACTTTTTTCTCAACATTTTGCCTTTAATCTCAAAGTGCACAATAAAAAAAAATCTTCCCCTCTCAAATATTCTTTCTCCTGCATGGCCCTAATACTCTTCCGTACTGACATGTGCCGTGTCACAAGTTTCTGTCTCAGTGTTGCATTTTTACAGCAGACGAGCCCCCCCCCCCCCCAGACTCCACTCCATCCTGTAACTGATGAAAGCTAAATTTCCCCTGCATTGTCATCCCTCTCAGATCTACAAAGCTGCCCCCCCTGTATATCCCTCTTCCACCTCTTATTGTCCAACTCTGGTTTATTTGCTCAGACGTGCTGTAAAAGCACGCTCACGTAAACACAGCAGACGTTAGTGTTGTTTTACTTGTGCAGGCGACGGGAAACACTCCCTATAAAAGAGTCCCTATAAAAAGCAACAAGCCTTGAATGAGATCCAGATTCAGACTGGTCCGTGAATGAAAGTTTAATTTGATGGTACCTTGTACTGTTGTTTCTGTCAGCCTGTTTCAAATTTAGTTTTACTCTAATCTTTGGGTCCAGCTATCATTTTAGTTTTTATTAGTTTTAGTCACGTTCATTCTCCTTTTAGTCGTGTCAAGTTTCAGTCGACTAAAAGTCTGAGCTTTTTAGTCTTATTTTAGTCAAAGATTATATTTAGCCAAACCCATTTTACAATTCAAACAAGGTTATCTTATATCATTGTTATCTTATAGACTCAAGAATACATTCATTCCAGATACAGAAGACTCTAATTTGAGTTTACAACATATTTATTTTTCCACATTCCTCCCCATCTTTTTCTTTCTCGACGACACATTGGGTTTTCTTTTCCACGTCTATGTAGGAAAGTGTATCCAAAGATGGTTCTTCTTCTTCTTCTCCAGCCCCAGAGAAGATCCCTGCGTTTCTCTGTGTAACTTTGTTTTTAATGTACGTGAACCTAGATCTCTGCGTTAACGGCATCAGCCTCTAACTCTGCAGCTGCAGCGACTGGGATTGAGGACTAACGTCACCCAGAACTAAACCAGAGAAACTACTGAAAACATGGACATTAATTGGACATTAATTACGTTTTTTTCTCGTTTTGGAGTTTTTATTTTGTAATCTACATTTTAGTCTGGTTTTTATTCCTCTACGATATTGCATTATATATTTAATTATCGTCACATGACCAGCATTTTCGTTCCGTATCGTCTCGTTTTCCTCAGGTGATAAAGGTTCGTTGACGACGATATTTAGTCATAATTTGACTGTTTTTGTCTCCCAGACCATCGTGGAGCTGGCTGAGACGGGCAGCCTGGACCTGAGCATATTCTGCAGCACCTGCTTGGTAAACGCTTTCGCTTCATTAACATTCATCAGACAAGAAAAAGACAAATATTAACCCCAGATCCTTCTCTCCTCCAAGATACGGAAGCCCATCCGGTCCAAACACTGCGCCGTGTGCAACCGCTGCATCGCCAAGTTCGACCACCACTGCCCCTGGGTGGGCAACTGCGTGGGTAGGTGGCCACACCGCCGCGGGAACAGTGTTTGACCCACAGCATGTTGCTGCTCTTTAAGAAGCAACATGTGTTGCAGCGGCTGGTTCTGCTTAAAAAACAGAGAAATGTACTGATGATGAAGGAAATTAGGACGCACGCATGGGAATGGTGTCGAAGCAGCAGCACGTTTAGCAGGTACGGAAGAGTATCAGGGCCAGGCAGGAGAAAAATAAAAATAATATTTTAGAGGAGGAAGATTTTTTTTCTTTATGCACTTTGAGAAAAAAGTCGAACTGTCGAGAAAAAAGTTGAAATGTCGAGATTAATGTTGAAGTACAATTTCGAGAATAAAGGCGAAATGTTGAGAAAAAAGGCGAAATTTCAACTTTATTCTTTAAATTGTATTTCAACATTAATCTCAACTTTTTTTTCTCAAAGTGCACAATAAAAAAAAAATCTTCCCCTCTCAAATATTTTTTCTCCTGCATCCTCTTCCGTAAGCGGGGACTTTCTTTCTTTACTTTCTTTATGAGATTTGGTATGAATAAGTACGTGTTTAAGCATCCAGCAATGACACACAATGTTAATAAAACACATCTGTTTGTGGTCACAGACAGAAGTCTTGGTCAGAAAAATACTCCAAAGTGTCCATCCAGACCTCCAGGGCAGCTTGTGAATTCAACTCAATTCAATTTAATTTTATTTATATAGCGTCTATTACAACAGAAGTTGTCTCTAGGATCTTTCCAGAGACCAGAAAATGAACCCCTGAGCGATTATTACATAAACATAACAT